>NC_051251.2:14460377-15110932 GCF_015237465.2 Chelonia mydas | reverse complement strand
GTTTTTTTTCTTTATGGACCGTGGGTTGGGAGCAGGGCTGGAGCACTGGCTGCTGCCACATGTAACCAGCAGCCAGGTTCCTCTCTGTGAAGGAGCAATTTCCTCCTCCCCTGGTGGTACCACTACAGTCCTCTTAAACTGGATTTCCTTCTCAAAACTTGAAGGTCTCCAAATGCATGATTTCAATTAATTCTGCCTCTGTACAGGTGCTCCTCAGTCACCTCCTCTCATAACTCTCCCCCCGCCTCCTGAGAGATTCTGCCAGTAGGGATCTCTCCATTGGCCATTAGCATTTCAGAGATACTTGGAAAAAAGAATCATGTATGCTTCATTGTTTGTTCCTTTTGAAGTGTCACTGATTGCCTCACTCCCTCCCAAGGCTGTTCTTTCCAGGTCCAGCTCTTAAGTAATGAGAGCCCCGCAATGGAGAGAGCACAAAATAGAGTGAGCTACCAAGGTAAGGAGAATTTGTCTGTAGAGAGTTCAGCAGCCCAGGTACTATAAGCTAAGCACGAGAAGGGTGACAGAAAACTCCCCCCTAAAAAGAAACAGGAGAGGGGAAAGAGAGGAACAAGTCTGCAAGATTAAAAATAATGCAGGCAGAAGTGCAGCAGCAGAAGGGGGCGGTATCCAGTTTATTGTGCTATATGCAGAATGTAACATTACCTGCTTCATGGGCAAGTGGCATATGGTGCAAGCAGCTCATGGTGCTCACAGAGTATGGGCTCTTGAAGCCAGAGTGGCTGAACTGAGGGAGCTAAGGAGACAGAGGTACATAGATGAGGAAATAGAGCAGCCCCCCCCCCACCAGTCCAACAGCCTCGTTGTTCAGGAGAAGCTCTCCTTTCCTGAGACTATCAAGCTGAAGTGGAGGAAAACAATCCTGTAGTTGGGACCATCCTTCCAGCTGTCATGGTATCCTCGTGCACTGGGGATACCCTTCCTGTGGAGGAAATGCCAGTTTCTAGGAAGGGCCAGGAAATAGTAATGGGGGATAGCTGGGTAGGTGATTACAGGAAGAACCACACTGCCAGGTGCAAAGTTTGCTGACCTCTCAAGACACGTAGACAAAATTTATGTGCAGTGCTGGGGAGGAACTGCTAGCCATGATACATTGTAGGTTCCAATGACCTAGGGAAAGATAGAGATCCTTAAGACCAAATTTAAGTTGCTAGGTAAGAGATTAAATTTCAGGACTTTTATGGTGGCTGTCAGGAATGGCTCATGAACATGGATGCCAGCCTCAGGGAGGATGCCAGCCTCAGGGAAGACTGTTACAAACCAGGGCACCAACCCCAAACGGATTGTATTCTATGATTAGATTTCACCAACTAAGTATCAAGTGTGAACTCCTCAAGCACTCTAACAGCCTTAATATGGAGTCAGACAGACCTCTTGATCACTCCAGTCTATCTTGCTACCCAGGCAAGCTTGCCTTTATGGTAGCTGGTCCTTTACATTAAGAATCACAGTAATATTAAGGTTACTCCAAGCCCCAAAGGACCAGTCACTTACTCCAGGTCAAGTGCACCCTAGATCTCTCTCAAAGACAACACTTGTGGAGCCAGTCATATAATAAACTAAGTAATGGTTTATCAACAAGGAAGAAGAAATAAGTTATTTACAAGGTTAAAATCATGTAAATATACACAGAACTGAGTTACAGTCCTCAGTTTCAAAAGGTAATAGAAACTGCTGTAATGTGCAAGCTCTGTGTCCTTTAGGACTAACCCAAGCTAAGCAGCTTAGGTATCCCTTGCTTATGCTTAGAAATATTACCCTCTCCAAATTCCTTCTGGTCAGGGACTTTTATTGCCTTCCCACAGCGTTCAACCTGTGATAGGACACGGGTTTGTACACATTCCCTCTTCATGGGCATGGGGGTACCATCAACAGTCTTTGTCTGCTCACAATGGCTTGTCTGGTGTCTTTAGGCCTTTTGTTAGACAGGACACCTCCTATGGTAAACTAGTATTTCACTTAGTAATGCTTCTCTCTTGAATAATAAAGTATGGCAGTTTCAATATAATCAATTGCCTGACCATGTTGGTGATTGTAAAATGCTCAGGAAGATTTCTGGTTTTTTTGCCTTTGTAGCCTTTCTAATGGGGGACTTCAACTATCCTCATAGTGACTGAGTATATGTTACCTCAGGAAGGGATGCAGAGAGAATTTCTGGACACCATTAATGACTGGTTCTTTGAGCAACTTGTCCTGGAACCCACAAGGGGCAATGCAATTCTTGATTTAGTTCTAAGTGGAGCACAGGATCTCGTCCAAGAGCTGAATATAGTTGAACTGCTTGGTAATAGCAACCATAATGTAATTAAATTTAACATCCTTGTCGGAAAATGAATGCCAAAGAAACCCACCACACTAGCATTTAACCCTAAAAAGGAACTACACAAAAATGAAGAAATTAGCTAAATGGAAATAAAAGGGAGTCAAGGGTAAGATGCCTGCCAATTAAATGAGGACTATATAAAAACACCATGAAAGGCTCAAACTAAATTTATGCCCCAAATTCTCTCTCTCTCTCTCACACACACACACACACACACACAAAACCAAAAGTAACACCCTGGCTAAACAGCAAAGTAAAAGGAGAGGTGGTAAGAAGCAAAATAGCATCCTTTAAAAATTGGAAGTCAAATGCTAGTGATGAAAATAGGAAGGAACAAACTCTGGCAAGTCAAATGTAGAAGTAAGAATTTTAACTAGCTAGAGACAAAAAACTTACAACATTTTTCTATTATTCCAGAAGCAGGAAGTAGGGACACTGGACAATCAAGATTGTAAAAATACTCAGGGAAGACAAGGCTGTTGCAGAAAAGCTAAATGAATTCTTTGCATTGGTCATTACTTAAGAGGATATTGGGGGAAATTCCCACACTTAAGCTTTTCTTTATAGGTGACAAACCTGAGCAACTGTCCCAGAATGCGGTGTTAATAGGAAGTGGTTTTGGAACAAATTGATAAATTAAACAGTAATAGATTACCAAGATCGGATGGTATTCAGCCAAGAGTTCTGAAAGAACTCAAATGTGAAATTGCAGAACTACTAACTGGTATACTATCTGTTGCTTAAATAATTCTCCGTACCAGATCACTGGAGGATAGCTAATGCAATGCCTATTTTTAAAAGAGATTCCAGAGGTGATGCTGGCAATCATAGGTCAGTAAGCCAAAACTGCACTACCAGACAAACTGGTTGAAACTATAGTGAAGAACAGAATTATCAGACACAGATGAACACTATATGTTGGGGAAAAGTCAACATGGCTTTTTAAAGGGAAATCATGCCTCACCAATCTATTAATTATTTGAGGGTGTCAACAAGCATATGGACAAAGATGATCCAGTCAATATAGCATACTTAGACTATCGGAGAGCCTTTGACAGTGACCCTCACTAAAGGCTCTTAAGCAAATTATACAGTCACAGGATAAGAGGGAGGGTCCTCTCATGGATCAGTAATAGTTAAGATAGGAAACGGTGTAGGAAGAAGTGGCAAGTTTTTACAATGGAGGGGGTAAATAGCAAGGTCCCTAAGGAACTGTATTGGAACCTGCGCTGTTCAAGATTCATAAATGATCTGAAAGAGGGGGTAAGCAGTTTGCAGATACAAAATTACTCAAGTTCAAAGCTGATTGCAAAGGTCTCCCATAGAACTAGGTGACTAGGCAATAAAACATTGCACTCAATGGCAGCTGAAATTCAAAGTAATGCAGTTTGAAAAACCATCTAAACTATACATAAGCCGTTACCCACTCATGAAAGATCCTGGAGTCCTCATGGACTGGTCACTGAAGACTTCAGCTCAATGCGCAGCTGAAGTTTAAAAAGCTGCTAATGCTAGGAAGCATTAGGAAAGGGATTGCTAGTATGACACAGTGTATCATAATGCCACTATATAAATCTATGGAATGCCCACACCTAAAATACTGTGTGCAGTTCTGGTCACCTCTCAAAAAATGTATTAGAATTGGAAAAGGTACAGAGAAGGAAGAAATGATTAGGGGTATGGAACAGCTTCTATATGAAGAGATTAAAAGAGAGACTAGGACTGGTCAGCTTAGAAAAGATGACTAAGGGGGAATACAACATAAATCTATAAAATCATGAATAGTGTGGAGAAAGTGACTACGGAAATAACACAAGAACCAGGGGTAACCCAATGAAGTTAATATCCAACAGGTTTAAACACAAATATAAGGAAGTACTACTTCACACAACAGTCAGCCCATAGAACTTGTTGCCACGGGATGTGGTGAAGGTCAAAAGTATCTAATTCTTTTTTGAAACCAGTTATAGGTTCATGGAGGATAGGTCCATCAATGGCTATTAGTCAAGATGGTCAGAAATGTGACCCCGATGCTCTTGGTGTCCCTACAACTGTAACTGGAAGAAGCTGGGAGTGAACAGCAAGGGAATGATCACTCAGTTGCTTTGTTCTGTTCATTGCCTTTTGAAGCATCTGGCACTGCCCACTGTCAAAACAGGATACTGGGCTAGATGGACCAATGGTCTGACTCAGTATGGCTGTTCTTATATGGTGATAATTTAATCTTAAGTACTAGAGCTTATAGGAAAAAAAATTTTCGTTCAGAATATTCTGATAGTGGAAAAAATCTTTAGTTTGGGATAAAGTTTTACAAGAGTGTCTAAGTGACTTAGCAGCCTAAATCTCATGAATATGCCAATTACCTATGTTACTTTTGAAAATGGGACTTAGGTTCCTAAGTCATTTTGGTGCTTTGGAAAATGTTCATCTAAGTTTTTCTTCAAAAATGCCAAACCCCAATCTACATTTGAACTCGTGACATTTCTGTGGAATATTCAATTTTAATGAATAGCCATTTTTTCACTGAAAAGTGTTTCAAGTGAAAAATTTGACTTGCTATATTAATTATGTATTATGAGTTTATGCCAGGGCAAAGAAATGTCCAGTTAAATATCATCTCAAAGGTTTTAGCATAATTACAGATAACCTTGCTTGTATATATTATCCTGCCCCACTCATCTTTGTACACACTTGACAATATTTCCATTAAAAAAAAAATTAATATAACCAGAGGATCTATGCACTATAAATCTGATTGCATTACCAGGTCCCTAAAAGAACAAACCCTCTCCACATGAAGAGCTTATTAAATAATTGGCTATCTCTTTGCATGTCATTGAAGTGATTGTTCTTTATGGTTATTGCTCTCCGGTTTCAGTTTACATAATTTTTCCATTTAATACAAGGAGACGGTAATTTAGCAAGTTGGCCAATAATGGCCTGATTAGCAAAAACATTTTTAGCAAAGACAAACTAAGCATAGTTATTAGTATAATTTTATTAAGACAATAAATCTTTAACCAAAAGTTCAGACAGGAGCCAGTAGATTCTATATATCAAACCAAATTGAATGTAGCTAATTAGACTTCTTCCAACCTCCAGGTGAATTTGAAATTCTGGGCTAGACTGACTTGCACAGCAAGGGCTATGTTCATAGGTTACATTGCCCCAGGAGTGGTGTGCCTCACAGGGATTATCTGAAATCATAAATGCTCCCCTTCTTATTCTTCAGTGAGAGGTTGTGGGACTAGCAGGGATAGTTATTTTCAGATAGGCCATACCAACAGCAAATTACAAGTACACTCTGCATTCTCTCAGCTAATCTGGCTAGTGCACAGAGGAAATGGAACTCTCCATGCCCTTCTCCTCCAGGGAAGGAGTAAGTCACTGCTGAGAGTCACCATGCCCCACAGCCAGGCTAACCCACTTAAGTCCTCTGAGTCAATGCTATACTAGGGCTGCTCCTGAGCCAATCCAGCTATGTACCACTCCTTATTCCAGTCCCTGAGCAAAAACTCAATCTGATCTTAAAACAATTCAAATCTAAATTGATAATACAAATACCCAGTGTCACATTTACATGGAATGTGCCTTTTTATTTCATATTGAATTGATAGCTATAGTATAGTATAGTGATATTCTACTTATTGATTGGATTATTAAGGATACAAGTTTAATTTATTTTTTAGTAGCATCTCAGTTGTCTGTACAGCCATGATTTCTGATTATCGTGCCTCCGCTACCTTCTAGGATTTCTCCTTTCTGGCCTACGGTACCCTCGAAAGACCGTTTGCCTGCCTGCCTTGTAAGCACAAATTAACTGTGCTCTTTCAGCCAGAGGACTTGGGCTTTAGCATTCTGGGACCCAGAGTACTGCAGTGACACATGGCCCCGAGAACTCAGTTCTGATCTCACACCCACTGCCATATCACAGCAGATATCTTGGCAAATCAACAGGGCTGGTTCTCCAGTGCTTTGCCCTGTTTGTTCTTTGATAATCCGTGCACAATGCTGTCCGTCTGAGCTGATAGTGTCTTACACTATCAATCATTTGGCACAGGTGTAAATGACTACAAAAGGGGCACAGCAATGGCAAGGGGTCAGGTCTCAGCGTGAATTTTCACTGCAATCCATATTAATGAAATGTGGCTGGAATACTACATGCTGGGCTTAAGCGTAATCCTCAGTAGTCTGGAAATACTAGAAAGTTTCATACATCATGCACCTATCCAATAACTAATGGGAATTATATGCATACATTTAAGAGGGAAGAGATACCTGAGATTCTTACCTATCAAAAAACAAGTGATACCCAGCCTCTGAATAATCAGACATGCAACTAACTACCTGGCAGCTTCACTATAAGATAAACAATTTAGTCATGCTCAAATAACCTCTCCAAGAATACTCCATGAATCTGATCCTGAGCCTATTAAAGTCACTGCTAATATGCCCATTGATTTCAATGGGCTTTTCATGCTTCCCGCAGAACAGTAGACAGTCAACGCATTGGCATTATGTGCAATAGCCCTCTCCCCCCTCAAAAAAAAAATTAGATTCTGAGTGAAGCTTGTATGTAGTACCAGCATCTGCCCTAAACACAAACACTTGTGCATTTTGATCAATTGTTGGCTGTGAAAGAACACATCATCCAATGTGGACTGCTTATAAAAATATTGCCATTGTAAAATACTGTCAAGCACAAATTTATGCTACAAGAATCCTTTGGAAATCAGTCATTGCTGAAGTTCACCAGTTTCCTTGTCGCCTTGAGCTTTTATCTTATCACACCATTGATTAACTGCCTATAACGAGCAAATCTCAGGGATTATTGTTACATATACAATTTGCAGTAATTATGAGGTCAGTGATAATGATATGCCTTATTAAAAATAGTGCATTTTTCCCTGCAGGTTCAGCTGAAGGAACTTTGCCATTCTCACTTTATGTAAATAGCCTCAAAGTGTTTCTCAGTTGGAAATGAATTTCTATTTATAGGTGAACTGTACATACAGAAGCACTTTAGTTATTAGCCACAACAGCAAAATGACTTTTAGTCACCTCAGACTGAGTTTATTTAAAAAAAATTAAAATTTAATGATGAATAAAAAACATATTTTTGCTGCTGAAATTAAATGAGTCCTTTTATTACCTTCATTTCTATTTTTCCACATCATCTTCGAGTCTGAGACAGTAACATTATATCTACATAGTTTCTACATCACTTTTGAATTGCAATTACTGAATTAATCAAGTGATAGCCTATATCAGTCTCATAGGCTAGGTATGAAAAAAAACAGACAAGGTTTATTTTGATTTCTCTGTTTCCGAGCACCACTCTTTAATCTGCATGTTTTAAATGGACAGTGAAACATTTTGCCAGAAAGTATATTTATTTACACATTTCCTTCATCCTTGTAGCTTATACTGAGAGATGACTGACTACTGGCCTTGGTAGTAATGAGAGATATTGTTAATCAATGGCCTGATTCTGTAAAGCCCAATATACACTCCTTACACACAAATGTACCAGAACTTGGCAATGGGGTACTGATGTGTGTAAGGGCTTTTCACGTGAGTAAGATATGTATATCTATATTACATGGATTAAATGCAATTTAAGTGCTGTGCTTTCAAATGTGTTAAGCCAATGATGTGCACCATTCATGAACTGTAGAAGTAGTATTGTCTGGTATTAAACATTCAGTGTATTCTGCTTTATCATTCATAGATTCCAAGGCCAGAAGGGACCATTGTACTTATCTAGGCTGTATAAAACGCAAGCCATAGGACTTCCCTGGATTAATTCCTGTTTGAACCAGAACAGGTCTTCCACAAAAACACCCAATCTTGATTTTAAAAGCAGCCATTGATGGAGAATCCATCATCAGCCTTGGTAAGCTGTACCGACAGTTACCTCACTATTCGGGGGCGGGGGGGGGGGGGGGGGAGAGACAACTCTTGCACCTTATTTCTATCAGAATTTGTCTCTCTCGTAACTTTGAGTGCTAGGTTGATGAGCCCTTGTGGAGGGCTCCACTCACCACAGGCACCACCTCGTGGTCAGGCAAGGGGCAGGGGCTCTTTTGCCTTAGCACTCACTGTTGACAGCCATCACAACCCAGCAGTGGCCTGTGTCCTACTGTGACATAGCCCCTCGAGCTGGGCCAAATAAAGAGTCCAAAAAAGGCTAGTTCTGCTATCCAGAAAAGAACTTCAGGTCTGACCTGGCCAGAATCAGGATGAGGGGTCTTCCTAGTCCTGGGTCTTGAGTATAAGAGAGAGGCTTTTTACCTCCAGCCCCATCAGAGGGTGGTGGTTGGGGACCCCAGGCTCACCCTATCCCCTAGGTTCTGATCCAAGGCCCAAAAGTAGGTACCAGGCAGGTACCTATCAGGCAGGACTTGAAGGCATGCTACTGGTCCAAAGGTCCTGTCCTGATGAAGGTATAGTGACAGAGATTGGGGATAAAAATTATTACAATGACTATATGTTGCTTTCAGCAGAGACAAATTAAAGGTTTTTATTTTGCTTTCAATCTGACTGAAATACAAAATTACAGAAACATTTTTTAAATAGTGAAACTAATATAAATAATAATAAACTGCTTTATCTTTTGTTTTCAGTACAAACAACATACGGTAGTACCTAGTGATTGAGTTCAATAATGAAATCTCTTGGTACTGTCCACTGATTTCCTAAATGGAATTTTATTTTACTTTGATTTTCCCAGCTTGCTTTATTGTAGGCAAAACACATAAATGGTTCACCAACAGAGTTTTGCCAGCATGCTTATGCTACAGACACGCTTATGGTCAGTTAATTCCCTGAACTATAATTTCTATGTTCAATATTTTGAAAAGTGAAAGAGCACAAAAGAAATACAGGCAAGCCCATTTAAACAGACATCAAATGTGCAGTAAAATAAATGTACTAGGAAGAACAGATGTGCTGTACACTGACCTCAGAGAATCCTGGATTAACATTAGTACTTTCTTAACAGACAATAGAGAATAGGATTTCATGGACACTACCAAATGATGACATACGTAATGTTTATTGTTAAGCAATTAGAACTTCTCTGTAGCAACTCATCTAATTTGTACACTCCTGTGTATGAGAGAGAGATAGTACAATCAAAACAAATAATGTTTATGTAATTTGTATAGGCTCATCAGGGCTAGGACTGTTTTTCTACTCAATGTTTATATAGAGTGGGGCCTCCTGGTGTTACTATAGTCCAAATACATAAGGATGATGATAATTTCTAAGCTCCCAGTGACCTTAGTATCAAGGCACAAATTATATAACTAGAGAAAAGCATCAATGTGTTCTAGGAAAGGAGCTAACTTATGTTCCCTGTCCCAATGAATACAAACCTAGTCTCAGCCAGCCACAGCGCCCCCATCTGCGATAGTGAGGTGCAGAAGAGGCTGCGCTCTGAGTTAGGCAGGTCTTAAATGCACTATAAATAAGGTCTAGAACCTTAAAAAGGGATCTAACACCCAACAGTAAAATAATGTATGTGCATGGGAGGCCAGCAGCAGCAGCCACTCTACTACACTATTGCTCTCCTGGGATAAATTAGTTTTCCAAACTCTTAGTTCAGTCAGATCCATACAGTTGCCTAAATTTTGCCTTCTTGTATCCATACGACCCCATAAGTTGTAGTCCAATGTGAGTGCTAAAAGATAATTAAAATGGAGCACAATTTGACCATTAGTAGTAGACCATTGGGGCATGAGGGCAACACATTACAGTTCCCAGTTCTTCACTAGCTTGTTGATAGCCTCCTCATTGTGAAATACTCATTCCCAATCTCCAACCCTGACAACTATTCTTTATTGTGATGGCTGTTCTGAGAGGTGTTAGTCCAGTGCATCAGTGGCTGGCATATGCCTGCCTGAAACTGAATCAACAAGTCATGTCAATAGGGGTGTATTTGTCATATCTGGGGCTTGGGCAGTCATGCCTAGTAGTAAGAGCAGTGGCAGTCAGAGACCAGGAATAGCATGAGAGTCAGGAACCAGGAGCCTAAGACAAGGGTCTGAGCCAGGAACCAGGAGTCAGAGCCAGGCTCAGAAGTCCGAGAGTGAGCTAAGAGACAGATCCATTGCTACAGCTGGCAGGAAGTCCACATTCCTGGAACTCCTGCTTGGCTTAAATAGAGTGCCTTGCCCAATCAGGGGCCACCAGAGAACCTGTCAGTCCAGCCTTCTGAGATGTTACTTCCTGTTCTGTTTATCTCCACAGGGTCTATGTGACAATGCATACAGCCCTCTCACAGCTGCTGGGTAGAACCTCACAATATATTCAACTTATCCAAAATAATTCCCAGTAGGATAATGAAGATTAATTTTCTTGGCATGCACCTCTGCTGTGTAGTCAATAAGGAGCTGTCTGTCCAAATGTGGTTTGACAAGTCTTTTAGCTAAGTCAGAGATTCAAGTGAAAAAACATCAGCATTGTAGGACGTCACATGGATTTATGACATTCTCTTAGGGAAATATGGATCTATAAACCAATGAATGCATTATATACAACCACATGCAGCATCAGGGTCCAAAAGAAGACAAACAACATTTGACCATACCCTTCTTCCGCACTTGTCACAATTAAGGCTACAATTGTGTCACAAAATCCGTGACTTCCATTGACCTCCGTGACATTATCTGCCCTGGAGCTGGAGCTCCCAGCCAGACTCCCCACAGCTCCCAGCCCCCACCCTGGTGGGGGGACCCTGCAGCTTCCCAGATGTGGAGGATGGTGGAGGGACTTTCCCCAGCTGCAGCAGGGGACCCCGCTCAGTGCCCAGCTGCCCCTGTGGGGTGAGGGGACCCTACAGCAGCCCAGCCCCTACAGGCAGGGGGACCCCAGAGCTCCCACTCGCTGCAGTGGTGGGGGACCCAGGAGCCCCAGCAGCAGTGGGTCCTGAACCCACCTCCCCATTTTGTCAGGGATATTTTTAGTGAAAGTCAGGGACAGGTTATGGGCCTCCATAAATTTTTGTTTATTTCCCGTGACCTGTCCCTGATTTTTACGAAAAGTATCTGTGACAAAAACTTAGTCTTAGTCATAATCTATAATGTTATATAGGTTATACTGTATATTTATTTTTAAAAGTGTGTATATATAAATATAAGGAAGAAATTTATATCAACTAAACCCTTCTGCTTCTTAGCATATCCACATAAAGTGCTCAGGACTTACTTGTATGTTCATTTTATAATTAACAAGCAATTAAGGGTCACAGCTGTAAATTAACAATCTTCATTAACTAGTATGAATCAAAGACAACATTTATTAGAGGTTTAAATTTAAGATGACTTGAATTGTCTACTAATGTGTTAGCTTAGTTATCGATATGAATATGAGAGATTTTGATTTAAATGAGAATAAGTCTGATCAATCAGAGGTGAAGATATAAAATGTTAACTGCTTTAACAAATTGCTGCTCTAGTTTTCTATAATTATGTAGGAGTAAAGCTTTGACTTTGTGTGTGTGAGGCTTTGGGGCATTGTTAGTTAACTTGAGAAGGAATATGACGATACACTTCAAAACAGTCATTATAAACAGGCAACGTTCATTTTAATAAAATACATTCTCTCTGGTCTATAACTAATGATAGGATTATCATCGTTTATATTATGATGCAGGACCATCTATTTGTTCTTTGTAGAGCACCAAGCCCAGTGGGTTATGGTCCATGAAGAGGGCTCCTAAATACTATGGTAATACAAACAAATCATAATAATTGTACAGTACACTAACAAAATGCATTAGGCTACAGGCTGAGGGTCTGATCCTGCAAACACTTATTTGTTTGAGCAACGTGATTCTTTTCACCTCACTGATTTTAATGAGACAGGTCACGTAAGCAGAATTATTTGCACTTTTGCAAGATTTCCCCCCTTAATTGATCTGTCTTTGTTTTGCCCCCTTTTTACGTATTTATGGTGGGAGGTTGTCTTAAGAACCATGAGATTTTAAAACATAAACATGGGATTCTTTTTATTTGCCTTCCAATTTTTGAGCCTTTAGACATCACAATTTCTAGTTTTTCTCCATAATCATTAAAGTTAGAGACTTTTTTAAAATGGAAGTTGAGATTCACACATAGAATATCAGGGTTGGAAGGGACCTCAGGAAGTCATCTAGTCCAACCCCCTGCTCAAAGCAGGACCAAGCCCCACTAAATCATCCCAGCCAGGGCTTTGTCAAGCCTAACCTTAAAAACCTCTAAGGAAGGAGATTCCACCACCTCCCTAGGTAATCCCTTCCAGTGCTTCACCACCCTTCTAGTGAAAATGTTTTTCCTAATATCCAACCTAAACCTCCCCCACTGCAACCTGAGACCATCACTCTTTGTTCTGTCACCTGCTACCACTGAGAACAGTCTAGATCCATCCTCTTTGGAACCCCCTTTCAGATAGTTGAAAGCAGCTATCAAATCCCCCCTCATTCTTCTCTTCCGCAGACTAAACAATCCCAGTTCCCTCAGCCTCTCCTCATAAGTCATGTGCTCCAGCCCCCTAATCATTTCTGTTGCCCTCCGCTGGACGTTTTCCAATTTTTCCACATCCTTCTTGTAGTGTGGGGCCCAAAACTGGACACAGTACTCCGGATGAGGCCTCACCAATGCCAAATAGAGGGGAATGATCACGTCCCTCGATCTGCTGGCAATGCTCCTACTTATACAGCCCAAAATGCCGTTAGCCTTCTTGACAACAAGGGCAAACTGTTGACTCATATCCAGCTTCTCGTCCACTGTAACCCCTACGTGCTTTTCTGCAGAACTGCTTCCTAGCCATTCAGTCCCTAGTCTGTAGCAGTGCATGGGATTCTTCCGTCCTAAGTGCAGGACTCTGCACTTGTCCTTGTTGAACCTCATCAGATTTCTTTTGGCCCAATCCTCTAATATGTCTTGGCCCCCCTGTATCCTATCCTTACCCTCCAGCGTATCTACCACTCCCATCTAGTATCATGTGCAAACTTGCTGAGGGTGCAATCCATGCCATCCTCCAGATCATTAATGAAGATATTGAACAAAACCGGCCCCAGGACTAACCCTTGGGGCACTCCTCTTGATACCGGCTGCCAACTAGACATGGAGCCATTGATCACTACCCGTTGAGCTTGATGATCTAGCCAGCTTTCTATTCACCTTATAGTCCATTCATCCAGCCCATACTTCTTTAAGGGGACAAAAGACCTATCTGGATTTAAGATTAAACTCAATAAGCTGATGGAGGAGATGGTATGATGGGATAACATGATTTTGGCAATTAATTGATTTTTAAATATTCATGGTAAATAGGTCCAATGGTCTGTGATGGGATGTTAGATGGGGTGGGATCTGAGTTACTACAGAGAATTCTTTCCTGGGTATCTGGCTGTTGAATCTTGCCCACACGCTCAGGGTTCAGCTGATTGCCATATTTGGGGTCGGGAAGGAATTTTCCTCCAGGGCAGACTGGAAGAGGCCCTGGAGGTTTTTCACCTGCCTCTGTAGCATGGGGCACGGGTCACTTGCTGGAGGATTCTCTGCTCCTTGAAGTCTTTAAACCATGATTTGAGGACTTCAATAGCTCAGACATTGGTGAGAGGTTTTTCGCAGGAGTGGGTGGGTGAGATTCTGTGGCCTGCGTTGTGCAGGAGGTCAGACTAGATGATCATAATGGTCCCTTCTGACCTTAATATCTATGAATCTATGAACTTGCTGGCAAGAATACTGTGGTGAGACTGTATCAAAAGCTTTGCTAAAGTCAAGGAATAAACACATCCACTGCTTTCCTCTCATTCACATAATCACATGACTCCAGAAGCTCCGGCTTTAAGGAGAAAAAAACACCAAATGTCATAAGACTCATGATAATATCACTTGTACAGTGGCATATGTACTTATACATACAGAGCAGTGGTTTCTTAATGTCAAACCAGCCCCACAATCCCTCTTGGCCACAGCATACAATGCTTTGTAGATAATTTAAATTTGTAATTGCATAAAATCCAACCTTTATCACCTTGATTAATCTGTCCTTCAGCCCCGTATAGATTGCGCCAATCACAACACGTCTTCCTTTCTTCTCGTATCCTGGCCTCCATGTGCGGCCATGTCTTTTCATGATAAAATCTTCCCATCTCTTTGGAAGTTGGCCGAGTGGTCATTTCAGTTCCCATGGGTACCACTTGGTGACAACTGTAGTTCATTTATTGTCAGTAATCCTCGCTATATGCCCGGCCTGTCACATTTTACTATGCCTACTCTCAACGACGTTCTGCATTTCACTCTATGGTCAGATCACTTCATGGGGACTCGGTCACAGATTGAAATTCCCAGAATTCTTCTTTCCATCACCCTCTCCATGACAGACAGTTGCTGCTTTTCCGTCTTCGTCAGCGCCCATGTTTCGCTGCCATGCAACATTGCTGGCAGTACTGTTGAGTTGAAGAGGCTAGTGTGTGTTGCCTTATTGATTTTTTTCCTTTGAGGACATCATTGATAGAATTGAATGCGCACCAACCTGCTTTCTTTCTTCACGAGAGTTCATCTTCCTGATCATGGCACATGTTAATTTTTTGGCCCAAACAGACATATTGCTCAACTTCTTCTATTTGTTCTTCCTTGATTGTTATTTGGACTTTTGGCAAGGTATCAGACCACATAAATTTCATTTTGGAGCGGTTAATCTTCTGTCTGACTTGGCTGCTTTTTGCGTTGAGTTCTCGCAGCATTTTCTGTAGTTTGATACTATTTTCGGCGATCAACACAATATTGTCCGCAAATCTGAGATGGTTTAATTGCTCTCTGTTGATGTTGATTCTGCCCTTCCAATTCATCCATCTTATTACCATTTCGAGGCAGGCTGTGAATAGTTTTGGTGAAACCGTTTCTCCTTGTTTCACACCTTTCTTAACGAGGATGTGAACGGGAGTATCAAATAAAGTTATATCTGTAGTGCAGTCAGAATTTGCTTCCTTTAATAGTTTGATGTAGTTTGTGTCAATGCCCTGCTCTGCAAGAAATTTCAACACTGCATTGATCTTTATGCTGTCAAATGCTTTTTCGTAGTCAACAAAGGCAATACATAAAGGGAATTTGTATTCCCTTCAGCATTCCAATAGCTGGTTTATAGTGAAAATAGGGTCCATTGTGCTGAAATTCCTTCGAAAGCCTGCCTGTTCTCTCGGCTGCTGTTCGTCCAGACTCTGTGAGAGTCGGTTTGTTATTATTTTGGTGAACAGCTTGTAGACATGTGAGAGCAGACACAGTTCTTTAGATAGTTCTGGACGATAGTTCTTTAGATCTTCATGATTGCCCTTCTTATACAGCAGAATGGTGTTAGACTACTTCCAGCTACATGGTATCTTCTGCATTTCCAAGTAATGGCTAAACCTCTGAGCAAGGGTTTCCCAGAGGCCTTGGCCTCCAGTTCTTATTTAAATTGTCAGTCCATCTTTACCTGGGGCTTTTCCTTCCTTCATTTGGTGAACTGCATGTCAAATTTTGCAGACAAGGACTGGGAATATATGCTCATTGGTCTGTTGAAGTGTTGGTACTGGGACATTCATCTGAGACGTGAACAGTTCGGTGTAGAAATCTTTGCAGACCATTTCCATCCCTGTTCTGTCAATTACTGGTTTTCTGCCCCTGTTCTTCAGTGCCATTATTGTTAACCCCACAATGTCAATTCCCTTTTGCATTTTCAGCAGTCTTTAAGAGCCTTTCATTTCAGTACTTCTCGAAGTCCTCCTTTAGTCTTCTTCTTATCAACTTGCAGAGGAGGGAGTACTCAAGTTTGTCACCATCATTTTGCTTCATATTCCTCCACTTCTCTAGCAAGTTCCGTGTTTCCACTGAGATTCTTCCCTTCGCCCTTTTCGATCTTTTTCTCGGCTAATTTCATGTGTTGCCTCAATTTATCAGTGAAGTTTTTATAATCCTCATCACAGTTATCGATAAGACTCCAGTCTTCCTTGGAAACGTTTGCTTTCAAGATTGCTTCACCAAATATTTTTGGCCACAGTCTCTGATTTGCCATCTGTAGTGCTTTCTTCTCCACCTTTTCATTTAAGTTGAGCCGTGCTCTGAGAAAGTGATGGTCACTAGTGGTGTTAAATGATGGTACTACTTAGATGTCTTGTATAATGCACCACTTATCAATCAGAATATAGTCAATCTCATTCTTATTCTTCACATTGGGTGCAATCCATGTCCACCTCCTCTTGGCCTTCTTCTTAAACCAGGTGTTACCAATGAACATTTCTTTCATCTCCACCAGAGTTTCCAGTCTCTCTCCTCATGGATTCCATTCGCCAATGCCATACCTTCCAATGAACTTTTCACTTTCTTTCCCTCTTCAAACTTTGGCATTGAAATCTCCCATCACGATCGTATATGTGGATTTTTGAGCGAGGGTTTGATAGAATTCTTCCACATCGTAATCTTTGCTTGTGCTTGTGGGAGCATAGATCTTGAATAATCTTGAGGGTGCTGTTCTTGTTCAGTTGGAGGTGTAGTACTCCAATGCATGATGACTTGATTGTGCAGAAGATTATTTTTGAAGACCATTCCTTGTTGATGATGAAGCTGATTCCTCTAACGGTTCTCATGCCTTCTCCTTTTCCCAACGTGATGGTACTTTTGTCTTTCCACTTCACTTCCATCTCCTTTCTTCACTGTGTTTCAGAGACCAAGGATGTTGCAGGCTGTCCTTGCCTTCTCCTCCATTAGATGATTGATCGTATCGTTTCTCATCAGTGTCCTGCAGTTATAGGTGCACACTGAGAGGGTAGTCCTTTTTCTGGCCCCCGAGATTCTTAACAGCCTCTCATGGACTGATCTCCCCACCACCATCATAGAACAGATCAAGGAGTGCACAAGGAGTTTATTCATGTTGTTTTAGCCATTTCTTCATCCACCCACTGGCTATGCTGTCAGTGGCACATTTACCTCCTCAATTAAGCTAGCATCCAACCTCAAAAAGGAGGACAGCTGTCCTCTCCCTGTGTTGGTAGCATGACACCTTAATAGCATGCTTGAACCTACTGAAGAATATGTTCCGCTATCCTCATGGTCAGACAAGCCAGGGTCACTGCTGCGCCACTTTGAGGCATTGAAGTAGGATTTTGCAGCAGCCAACCTTTATAATAATTAAAATATCTAATAAATTCTGAGAGTGTGTGGGAGGGCAAAGTGTAATGGAAGGGGTATTCTGACTCAGTGGTGCTGAGTTGTGAGTGGTATGGATGTGGCTGGGGGTTTGCGGTTGCTAGATTCAGGATTGCTGAGGAGAGAAAATATGCAAGAGCAGGGGTGGGCAAACTTTTTGGGCTGAGGGCCACATTTGGGTGGGGAAATTGTATGCAGGGCAGAGGGTTGGGGTGCAGGAGGGAGTGCGGGGTGTGGGAGGGGGTGTGGTGTGCAGGAATGGGCTCAGGGCAAGGGATTGGGGCAGAGGAGGGGTGCAGGGTGCGGCAGGGGCTCAGGGTAGGAGTTTGGGTGCAGGAGGGGTGTGGGGTGCGACAGGGGCTCAGGACAGGGAGTTGGGGTGCAGGGAGCAGCAGGAGGCTCAGGGTAGGGAGTTGGGGTGCATGGTGGTGCGAGGTGCAGGCAGGGGGCTTACGGCAGGGAGTGGAGGGCGGGGGGCAGGGGGAAGGAGGGGTTCGGGCTTCCGCCTGGCGTCACTTACCTAAAGCGGATCTGAGGTGACAGTGGCTGCGTGGCCCCTGGGGGAGAGGGGGGGCACAGGGATCTGCACGCTGCCCTTGCCACACCTCCAGGTACCTCCCCCGAAGCTCCTATTGGCCAAGGTTCCCCATTCCCGGCCAATGGAGCTGTGGGGGGTGGTGCCTGGAGGCAAGGGCAATGCATGGAGCCCTCTGCCCCACCCCCACCCCCGGACCCTAGGGATGTGGTGCCAGCTGCTTCTGAGAGTGGCATAGGGCCTGCGGCACCATGGGGGGCAATACTGCGGGCTGGATCCAAAGCCCTGATGTGCCGGATCCAGCCCGCAGGCCATAGTATGCTCACCCCTGGGCAAGAGGCTTTTGGAGGTGGTACACAATGCAGGTTATGTGAGGATTAGTGAATAGCATTCAGGAAAGTATTCCATCTACTGACACATCATTGAATATGTATCCTATCGGTACAGGTATTTGCTAGGCAAGGCATAGGTATATATTAAGGCAGTAATGTGATGAGCCTACAAGGCCTGTAAGACAATAGCTTAGCTAAACAAGGCCTAAGGCCCAAAAGCCTTAGCATAAGCAGCTAACCAGGAGTAACCCTAAACCTTCAAATATCCCAAGATAGAGTGCTGTAATGACTGCTGACAGGTAACCACAATATGCTATTTTAAATTCAGAACATCAGCAGATGTCTGACCACAAGAGTGCTATGCTAGCTAAATGATGTATATGCTAATAAGCTTGAGGTAAAATGCCTAGTAACCTATAGTAGAAGAGCGCCCCAACATCACTGAGGTGAGGAAATACAGATATGAAAAAGGGGCTGAAACTCCTATTGAATATGAATTAGGCACAGTTCCATCAGCATAACATATAACAGTTGTATCCTGGCCTCTATGCCCTGGGAGATGTAAGTCTTGGGAGATGCCAGGATGACTGCCACTCATGATGATGATGATGATGAGTATGACTAACATCAGGTCCTTTTGCAAGGGATGCACATTCTGTATTATCTCTATCTACCTTGCTGGCTTGGAGTGTTGTAACTTTGCTAACTGTGTTAATCAAACTATTTCCTAAGTGTGAATGTTGCAACCATGCCCGTCAGGGTTCCCAACTCAACTTTAATTTTGGTAATACTTGGCCTGATCTTGGGACAAGGACCTACCAAACCTCACAGCATTAATTGGAATTGTTAAGTAATCAACATAATTAATACACAATCAATAGATCAGGCAATACTTGGTCTTGTTTTATATGTTCCCACCAGAAAATCTCTGGTGTTAAAGTCGAGCTCAAGTATACAAAATGCAGTGTGAATCAACTCCAAAATTTGTATCCTTCAACCTTTCCAAAGTGTTTAGTCACACGTTTCTCACTGTAAATGGGTGAAGTCTTGTTCATTGAGTGGTTTGTTTTTTAGTGAAGATGCAGTCCTGTGGGTACACAGCCAGTGTAGAACTGATGAGCAGAAAACAGAAGCTGATAGGTAAAACACTACGCTTTTGCACATTGTCCTGCACTGTAAAATATCCCATGAGAACTCATCTTATAAGCATTGCTATGTAATATGAATATGAACACCCAGCATAGTGCTAACACTTTGCATTTCAGATTTAATTACCTTCATCATCAATGACAGCCCTGGCCTCACCAGAAAAATGCACTTTTACTGCAGCTCAAACATGTATGAAATGTTTTAGCTAAACAACCACATTTTTACTTTGCTATTCCAATATATTCTCCCTTTGTGAAAATCCTAAATATAGCAATGCATAAAAATGTATTCCCTGTCTATGTGGTATAAGACCCAAACATTGTTATTGATTTCTTCTGTTCACACTAACCAACTGCTTTGGACAGAATACTATAAAGGAAATCCTATTTGACCCTGCTTTCCCTGATAATTTTGCTCATCATATTTCCAACTGAATCTCCCACAATAACCATTTTCTCAAGACCTTCCATTTTTGCTTAATATTTTCTAAGTTCTGCATTGTATAAATATTTACATGATTCAGTCCTGAGGGAGGACTTGAAAGGGAGGTTTCATTGCTTTTTTTTCTTTTCTTCTGTGTCTTGTACTTCACCTTATTTGGCCTTAAATAATAGCAGACTCCACTCTGAGCAGATTAGGAAAAGAAAATCACTCAGGGAAATATAGATTGTCATCACAAAAACTATGAAATCCCACCTCTCCTATAGCTGGTGGTCATTAAATAACACTGAGTTCCCACCTAAATCTGAGATCATCCATAGATTACAAAGGTCTTTACAAAGGAAGATAGTTGTAATTATCCCATCCTCCAGCTGGGGAATTTGGGACATAGAGAGAAGAAGTGATTTGCCCAAGGTTATAAAGCAGATCAGGGTCAAAGCCACAAATTGAAGCCTGCTCTGCCAACTCTCAGTTATATGCCCAATCACCTGGACTATGCTGCATCTTTAGCAGACTCCTGCTTCTTGCAGGTCACGTGGTATTTTAAAGCTCCATTATTCTATTCTGTTGGAATCCAGGATCTGAATGCAAATTGTAGTGCTGTTAAGTCATTATATGAGGTGACCTCCAACATGCATGATTATCTTTATGGTGCAAAAAGTGCCTGGTGCAAAAAGTGAAGTAGAGATTTCCCAACATGCATTACTTCCAGTCTGATGTACCAGATGCTTCTTAATAGAAGCTCCTATGTAACATAGGACTGCCATATAATAGCACTTTATAGGTACATTATACTAGACCAGACAGCCAATATTGTTTACCCATTGTTCTACCTGAGTTGAGGATCTTTTTAGTCTTGAGCAATACTGATGCATTCCAGGTTCCCTTGGCATGCATTTCTCCATTCCACTGAGCAACACTGAGTTCCCCTAAAACAATGAACATCCCTCCTTTGTGAGATGCAGAATTCGAATCTGAAAGCAACAGGACTCTACAGTGTTACTTGAGAGAATGTTAGCTGAGGTGCTTTTCTGTTTATGCAACCAAAGTGCTAATTCAACATATGACAGAAACCCATACATAATACTAGAGATTTCTATATTTGATTTTATTTTCCACATCCAGTAGTCTACAAACACTAATCATTACTATCTCTGTATGCACTGACACACTCCAGCGATCTTTGTCTCAATTCATTACTTTAATTTGTCTTGGTTCCTATTACCAGTGTTCCTGGATCTGTCATGCTGTCAACATGTCTTATTTTCAAGTGCTCATGATTTCTTTTTCCTCTCCACACTTTACAGTCACCACTGGGTTTTTCTCTGAGTATGTCAATGCTTGAGTCTACACGTCTAGACCATGCAAATTGACAATTCAGAGTAAGCACTGAGCCCTTGGACTGCTGAACTAACAAGACATGGCTTTGAAATTCTGTGAATTCACCCTGTGGATATAATTCTTACAAGGCCCAAAGCTAGTGCTCATAGATTCAAACTCAAAATAAACCATGGTGCATAGGAAAGTTTTCGGTGTGGTTTCGGAGTTACTGTTGGTTTTCTGAGGAAGTACAAGGAACTATGACTGGAGAAAAAGGTATAGGGACACTGCACTTGCCAACATTTATCATGCTGGATGTATTCAAAGCCTCAGAAAAGCAAGACGGAGAAGACCTCCAGGCACATATCAGTTGCTCTGTTGAGCCCACCACTGCCCCCTGTGTTTCCAGCCCAACCCTCTCAGTGAGAAGGAGCCCTGGCTGAGACATTTGACATTTGTTTGGGAGGTCAAGTCTTGCCTCATTCTTGCCTTCGCTTTTGTTCGCCCTAATCTGATACTGCTCCAGGTCCCCTTGGCAGGCATTTCTCCAAGCAAAATATTTTTGCTGCTTACTGTGCTTATCGTAAAACATTTTTGTACCCTCTGTATTATATTTTTCTCCTCACTGTAACTGAATGAATAAACTGATAATGAAAAATGTATTCAAGGGATTTCACTTCTTTCTCTGTTTGCAAACTGATGATGAATAAATTGCAAAATTTTCCAGTGGATTTGTTATTCAAAAATGAGCATTTTTTAAAGTGAATACATGAATTTGCCAATTGCTCACAAATATTTCATTCAAAAACTCAACATTCTAAATCTGTGCTCTGATGAATAGTTACTAAATCATGTGGTATTGTTTCTGAATGGATGACTCCTGTAGGGGGGAGGGATAGCTCAGTGGTTTGAGCATTGGCCTGCTAAACCCAGGGTTGCGAGTTAAATGCTTGAGGGGGCCATTTAGGGTTCTGGGGCAAAACTGGGGATCGGTCCTGCTTTGAGCAGGGGGTTGGACTAGCTGACCTCCTGAGGTCCCTTCCAACTCTGATATTTTATGAATCTATGAGGTCAGACCAAATGTTCTCTTCAGGCCCTAAACTCGAATTAGCCAACCAAAAGACTGAATTCTGAATTGCACACTTGAATGTAAAATTCAAAATCCACAATTCAGAACTGGAAACCACATTCTTGTTGGTTAGCTCTATAGTTCACAATGTACTGTACTGGAGTATTTAACACAGTTTTGGGCACTCCTCGCTCGTGCTAGAACATTACTTTGTGGACATTTCACTCAAACCAAGCCCCCAAACGATGTGTATACAGTGGAAGTGGGTTCATTTGGAAGTTCCAAGGAATATTTGTGGTCTTCTTTTGCAGTTTTTATGTAGTGCTAGTCCTCTGTTCATAACACCTTCTCATTTAACAGTGTCCATGTTTGTAATTAATTTGCTATTTACCTCCTCTCCCAGATAATTAATGGAGATGTTAAATAAGACCAGACCTAACACTGACCTCTCTTTCATTATCCTTCGTTTAGGGTCCTTAAATCACCTTTTAATCCAGGCACAGTTCTCATATACAAGCCAGTTTGAATTATTTTCTAGTGACATTTCATCAGACGTTGTCAAATGATTTGCTAAAATCAGCATCTATTACACTTACTGCATGTGACAGGTTTTGGTCGGTCCTCCGAGCCCCTACGGGCGATGGAGAGCTATGGTCTCCCTGGTAGGCCTCAGACACACCTTCCGGGCGTTGGGGAATTAGCGGGGAGGTGCGCCGGCACGAGTCAGTAGCGCGCCCCTCAGGCAGGGGAGTGCCGGCACGAGTCAGTAGCGCGCCCCGCAGGCAGGGGAGCGCCGGCACGAGTCAGTAGCGCGCCCCTCAGGCAGGGGAGCGCCCGGCAAGAGTCAATAGCGCACCCCTCAGGCAGGGGAGCGCCGGCACGAGTCAGTAGCGCGCCCCTCAGGCAGGGGAGCGCCGGCACGAGTCAGTAGCGCGCCCCTCAGGCAGGGGAGCGCCGGCACGAGTCAGTAGCGCGCCCCTCAGGCAGGGGAGCGCCGGCACGAGTCAATAGCGCGCCCCTCAGGCAGGGGAGCGCCGGCAAGAGTCAGTAGCGCGCCCCTCAGGCAGGGGAGCGCCCGGCAAGAGTCAATAGCGCGCCCCTCAGGCAGGGGAGCGCCCGGCAAGAGTCAATAGCGCGCCCCTCAGGCAGGGGAGCGCCGGCACGAGTCAGCAGCGCGCCCCTCAGGCAGGGGAGCGCCGGCACGAGTCAGCAGCGCGCCCCTCAGGCAGGGGAGCGCCGGCACGAGTCAGTAGCGCGCCCCTCAGGCAGGGGAGCGCCGGCACGAGTCAGCAGCGCGCCCCTCAGGCAGGGGAGCGCCGGCACGAGTCAGCAGCGCGCCCCTCAGGCAGGGGAGCGCCGGCACGAGTCAGCAGCGCGCCCCTCAGGCAGGGGAGTGCCGGCACGAGTCAGTAGCGCCCCCCTCAGGCAGGGGAGCGCCGGCACGAGTCAGTAGCGCGCCCCTCAGGCAGGGGAGCGCCGGCACGAGTCAGTAGCGCGCCCCTCAGGCAGGGGAGCGCCCCTCAGGCGGGGGAGCGCCAAGGTAGGGGAACGCAGGCCCACCCAACTCCACTGTGTTCCAGCCCAGGGCCCTGACAGTGGCGGGGGCGAAGGTCCTGCCGCTGGGTCAGCGGGGCCGTCCGCGCCCGCTGACCAAACACACCCACCCCACGGTGTAGTTGGGCCCCTGGGCTACTTCCTACCTGGTCTCTCTCAGGCGGGTCGCTCCGGTCCCTCCATCTCCTCCGGGTAATCCGCTGCGGGCAGCTCCGGTTCCTCCGGGTATTCCGCTGCGGGCCACCCCCACTCTCCCTCGGTCTCAGACTCACGCTGGCCCGGGCTGCAGTCAGGTCCTCTGGGTATTCAGCGGCCGGCAGCCCTGGTTGCCACAGGCCTTCCCTCCGGTCAGGCTCCTCCTTGCCCAGGGCTTCGCCTGGGTCAGCAGCAGGATCGCGAGGGAGCAGCCAGCAGCCTGTGTCTGTCTCCCGCCCTTTGTACTTCCTGTCCCATCCCTCCCCTTCCGGGGATTGGTGGAAGCTTGGCCTGGCCCCGCCCACTCAGGCCCAGAGGGTGGCTCTTTACCCTCTGGTTCGGAGGGGAGACACCCTGGCTCCCTACACTGCATCCCATTAATCCATTAATTTCATAATTTAATCAAAAAGGTGATCAGGTTTTCTGGCATGATTTATTTAATAAAAACCAGGCTTCTTACTGCCATTAAAAAATCACAAAGTTCTTTCATCAGACTCGAATAACTGTAATATAACGGACATAAAGCAAACATTGAGAATCCTAGTCTAGATTCTACCTGATCACCATTCAGAACTGATGGAGAGGCATTTGTTGCCATTGCAGTACTAAGCACTGGAGGTGCGATTCTGTACTGTGTGCAGAACTCACAGCCCAGTAGGAGCTGGCATTTAACGCAGCGTTAAATTGCCTTTGTGCCCACCCAATCTTGGCGGCTTCAAGGGCTAGAGAGGGCCCCAGTGTAATTTAGATAGATAGCTAAAATTGCTAATGAAACGTTTTTTCATCCAAAACAATGTGTTCACAGAAAAAAGTTTCATTTTGACAAAACATTTTGGTTTTCAAAAATTTCAAACCAAAAAATTTCAGGGAAAGAACCCAAACTTTTTCAGTATTTTCTCCCCCTTTGATTAATGACTTTACATGCATCATATAATACAATTTCCAAAAACCAAACATCAAACAGATTCCAAACAATACAACAAAACACTGTACATAAAAAGCAAAAAGAAAAGGAGTACTTGTGGCACCTTAGAGACTAACCAATTTATTTGAGCATAAGCTTTCGTGAGCTACAGCTCACTTCATCGGATGCATACTGTGGAAAGTGTAGAAGATCTTTTTATATACACACAAAGCATGAAATATATATTTATATATTTGAAATATATATATGAAATGTTGTGTACAGTACAACTGTACAGTGCAAAATGATAATTATGTAAAGTCTTCCAGAGCTAGCTTTCCTCTGTAGGGGGAGCTAGCTTTTCTCCTATAGGGGGAGCAGAGTTTCTTTTCCATATAATCTTTCTAGCACTGGGGTGTACAATTGTATGGCCATCTACAACTCCTAGTTAATGTTATTTTTTTTAAAATCACTACATAACAGATTATTAGAAACCATCCCAGATGGGATTGCTTAGAGGGTATTTCTGTATTTGTGTGTTGATCCTTTCTAACAGAAAATTAATGAGGATTAATTTTTAAATACATTACCGTCCATACTGTAATATGAAAATTATAGGCTTTTCAAAAGTAAGGAGACTGCAGTGAAAGGAAGGTATGGGATGTTGCCACAGAGGGAGTAAATTATGTATAGTCCTTAGATCAGAAGAAAACATTTTCAAGTCAAATTGGTTTATAATTACATGTCTGAAGACCTGCTCAAGACACAGAAATTTCCACTCAAAATCTGCACTAATATTAGGTTAGACAGCAACATCATAAACAGTAGATGAAATAAATGGATTAGAGCCCTTCGTAACAAATTTTACAGGCACAGATGTGTTCCTAAAGTAGCAGCCATGTATCAGTTCTCTGTACTTATTTAAAATGTTCTTGTAGTACCACAGGAATAAGATACAAAGAACAAATTTTTTCCATTTTTTTTTTTATAAAGTAACCCAAAATGATCTTAGTGCTACATGACAGCATGGAACTAAATGGCTTGGTGACCACAGAAAAGTGTAATGTAAAACAATGGTGAAGATTGAAGACCTCAGTATGCAGAACTGTACTGAAATCAGTGGAATTTTTGCCTAAAAATTGATGCCAGGATATATCACTAAATGTAGTAGCATTTAACTCTTCCCCTGCATCCAAGGAAAAAATATCATTTTATAAAGTGGTTTCCAAATCTGCTAAAAAACCTGAAGACACTTGTAATTGAGACACTTATGAAAGTAATCAGAGAGAGAGTTGTCGTCTAATGAACAGGGCTGGTAACCAGAAACTTCTGAGTTCTAATCCCATCTCTGACCCTGACTTCCCTAGCAAATTTGGGCAAAGACACGAGGGTCTGATCTAGCAACCCCCTGATCCACACACAGAGGGAAACACCTACTGGAGTCAACTTGTTGGGCTCACTTTCTCCAGTGTGAAACTATCCTCGTATGGCCAATAATATTATTAATAGTGTGGCAGCAGCTAGAGACTCCATCCTCCCATTGTGGTAGGAAGTTTACAAACTTTAGAAAATATTCATAAAGTCATTTTAAGATAACTATTTGA
Organism: Chelonia mydas; assembly: GCF_015237465.2. Classification (NCBI taxonomy): domain Eukaryota; kingdom Metazoa; phylum Chordata; order Testudines; family Cheloniidae; genus Chelonia; species Chelonia mydas. Next base: position 15,084,312 of record NC_051251.2, on the reverse strand, counting down.
CACTGTTTTATTATCACACTTTGGCTATTCATCTTTGCAAAGAGAGTTCTAAATCACTGAAGTTATCCTGTCACATGCTAAATATATAAATATTCAATGTGTATTTAATAAGATTTTGCATCATTTTATTAGTCTGGAAGTTTTAAACTCCACTGAAAATCTCTCCATCACATACATACACATATTATCAACCTTACACCCTATAAAGGGCTGATCCTGCTTCTATTGACTTCTATGGGAGCAGGACGCCGACCTGTATGGGCCTGATACAAAGACCAGTGAAGTCAATGGAAAGACTTGTGTGGACTTGAACAGACATTGAATCAGATCCGCTAACCAGACAAAAATCAAACCATGTTTCCTGAATGTAACTGGATTATTAAACTGAAAGTACATATTTCTTATATGTTCTTATACCACCTCCTATACATGGATCACTGATACTTTACCTTGAAGTTTCCCATCTTAATAACTATCAATTATTCAATATTATACAGGTTTTTTTTGCATGTCAGAGTTACAGTAATTAACTTTGTACCAATCACCAGGGTGCACATTAATATTCATGTACTTTTATAGAAAAATGATCTTGAAACTTCACAGCAGGGAGGGTTAACATGATTCATTAATGTTCTACACAGGTTCCTTTTATAATTCATTAAGGAAATATTAGCATAATTGTGTGCAATTAATTTTCTTGAACATACATTGATATAAGGGTGGGATTAATGGGACCAGTGCTAATCTAAGAAACATGGCTTTTACTATGCTCTTGGACTCCAGGGACTGATCATCATATCTGAGATATTGCTTACTAGGTGCACCCTGATATTGCACAAGGAATCAGAGATGGATGGAGCCAATCAAGCTGAGGATTTGATTTTCACAAAGAAGAAAAAGATCTCCTCTATCCCCTTCATATAATTCTCTATTTTGTGGGGAGGAGAAAGAGAAAAACGCATTACTAAAAATGAACAAGAGACTGAAAGAAAATGAAACAAAGTGATAGGCTACAAATGAGTAAAGAGACCAGAGAATGGAATATCTAATGATAATAAAGGGTGAAGAGAAAGTTCAGCAACTGAAAGAAGGAAGTGATGGAAATGGGAAGGGACAGAGTGAAAATTAAATAGCCCAAAGAAAAAAAGTTTTCAAGGAAATAAAGAAAAAGCAATCTGAATAACTAATGGTAGGAATAGAGTAATGCAACCTTATCTATGGGTTTAGGTAACAAGTATTAGAGATAGGAGGATATTAAGATATCTGATTCACCCATACATAGTGCCTGCACGTAAATCCAACCCAGTGGTAGCTAAAAAAAAGTTGGGATGAGTACTTGGAAGTAGCCCTTATACTGTTATGTACCTGCTGAATAATGTCATTGAAATAAATGAATGAACATGTACTCTGAGCCATGATCGGGCTCTTGGTCAATTTTTATATCTTACATTGCCACTCAGTTTTACATATACTGAGTGTCTCAGTTTCAAGAAAAAACAATGAGGAGTACTTGTGGCACCTTGTAGACCAACAAATTTATTAGGGCATAAGCTTTCGTGGGCTAAAACCCAATTCATCAGATGCATGGAATGGAAAATACAATAGGAGGATATATATAGCAATACATGAAAAGATGGGAGTTGCTTTAACCCGTGGGGGGTCGAGATAAATCGGTTAAAGTGGGCTATTATCAACAGGATGAAAAATCACTTTTGTAGCGGTAATCAGGGTGGCTCATTTCAAACAGTTAACAAGGTGTGAGTAACCGTAGGGGCAAATTAGCATGGGGAAATTAGTTTTTTTTAGTTCTTGTAGTGACTCATCCACTCCCAGTCTTTATTCAGGCCTAATTTGATGGTGTCCAGTTTGCAAAATAATTCCAGTTCCGCAGTTTATCGTTGGAGTCTGTTTTTGAAGTTTTTTTGTTGAAGAATTGCCACTTTTAAGTCTGTTATCGAGTGTCCAGGGAGGTTGAAGTGTTCTGCGACTGGTTTTTTAATGTTATAATTCTTGACGTCTGATTTGTGTCCATTTATTCTTTTGCGTAGAGACTGTCCGGTTTGGCCAATGTACATGGCTTTGCCCCTCTGCCATTAGCCACTAGGCCAACAGAGCCCATGCCCAGGGGCCCTGGACAATTGGGGGCCCTGGGAAAATGGGCACCCCCACACCCCAACCTGCCCCCCCGGCACTCCTGCAGGGGAGCGGGGCAAACCCAAGAGCACTGGGGGAGGGGCTGCAGGCAGAAGGGGTGGGGAGCATCCCCCAATTGCTCTGGCCCAGGGCCCCACAAACTGGTAATCTGCCTCAGCAGAGGAGGATTTATTAGACAACTGGAACACAGCACTGGAAGTGCTTAGTTTAGAATACAGAAATGAAGCTTAGAACATAGTAATTCTAGTCAAGCCACAGGTCACCAGCCAAGCTGCAGTGAACTCCATAATCAGGCTCACTCGCTCGCTCTTGGACTTCCTTCCTTTGTCAGTTTCCAGGTGAGAGCCCCAAGCTTCTTCCAGAGCCCACACTGATCCCTCACCTCAGACACCTCTCAGTCGTTTGTTCTTGAGCTGGAGTATCTGCTCCACTTCCCTGCTGAGAGGCAGATAAATCCTCATCCCTCTATGTCATTGGTTGCTCGATGTCAATGTCTTTGTGATTGGGCTTTCCATTCTCATCTTGGATTTTCTGCTGATAATAGTCCATTTCAACCAGCCGTTTTAATGACCCATTCATTTCAGACCGCTAGGCAACCCACACTCCTATATCTCTTAGTTTGTCCTGAGAACAAATTCAATTCTTTTCCCCCGACTGGGTAGCAATACAATGTAAAAGGAGAAACTGAGGCACACATAGGATTCATAAAAGTTACAAAAAATTCCCACTTTGTCACAAAAACTCTATACATCTCAGACTTTAAGGCCAAAAGGGACCATCATGATCATCTAGTCTGAACTCCTGCACATCGCAGACCACAGAACCTCACCCATGCACTTCTGGCTGATTTACTGAAATCCTTAAATCGTGATTTAAAGACATCAAGTTACAAATGATCCATCATTAACTCTAGCTCAAACCAGCAAGTGACCTGTGCCCCACACTGCAAAGGAAGGTGAAAAAAACACAGGGTCTCTGCTAATCTGACCTGGGGGGAAATTCCTTCCTGATCCCAAATATGGTGATCAGTTAAACCCTGAACATGTAGGCAAGACCCACCAGCCAGACACCTGGGAAAGAATTCTCTGTACAAACTTAGAGCCCTCCCCATCTAGCATCTCATCTCCAGCCATTGCAGATATTTGCTAATAGCAGTTGCGGATGTGCCATATGCCATTATAGGCAATCTCATCATGCCTACCTCTCCATAAATTTACCAAGCTTAGTTAGTTTTTTTAAGCAAGTTAGTTTTTTGTTCCCACTGCTTTCCTTGGAAGGCTGTTCCAGAACTTCACTTCTCTCATGGTTAGAAACTTCCTTCTAATTTCAAACCTAAATTTATTCATGGCCAGTTTATATCCATTGGTTCTTGTGACAACATTGACCCTTAACTTAAATAAGTTCTCTTCCTCTCTAGTGTTATTTCTCTGATGTATTTATAGATAGCAATCATATCTGCCCTTAGCCTTCTTTTGGTTAGGCTAAACAAGCCACGCTCCTTAAGTCTCCTCTTGTAAGGTAGGTTCTCCATTCCTCTAATCATCCTAGTAGCCCTTCTCTGCACCTGTTCATTTGAATTCATCTTTCTTAAACATGAGACCAGAATTGCACACAGTATTCCAGATGATGTCTCCCCAGTGCCTTTATAATAGTAATAACAATTCCCTATCTCTACTGGAAATACCTAGCCTCATGCATCCTAGGAGTGCATTAGCCTTTTTCATGATCACATCACATTGGCAGCTCATAGTCATCCTGTGATCATAGAATCATAGAATATCAGGGTTGGAAAGGACCTAAGGAGGTCATCTAGTCCAACCCCCTGCTCAAAGCAGGACCGATCCCCAATACATCTAAGTCTTTTTTCTCCATTGCTGCCAACTGACACATCCCGGCTTATAGCAAAAATTCTTGTTAGTCCCTAATTTTGCACTAATAAATTTCATCCCATTTCTATTACTCCATTTTTCAAGGTCATCCAAATCTTGTTTGATATTCTGGTCCTCCTCTGTATGGGCAATGCCTCCCAACTTTTTGTCACCCACAAATTTTATTAGCATGCTTACACTTTTGTGTCAAGATCATTAATGAAAATGTTAAATAAAATTAGTCCCAAAACCAATCCCTGAGGAACTCCATTAGTAATCTCCCTCCAGCCAGACAGTTCACCTTTCCGTATGACCCATTGTAGTCTTCTTTTTAGCCAGTATCTTAGCCAACTTTAGATTCTTATATTAATCCCCATCTTCCCCAACTGAACTAATAATTTTCCATGTGAAACTGTATCAAATGCCTAAGTGAAATCCAAGTAGATTAGATTACGGCATTTCCTTTTTCTAGAAAATCAGTTATTGTCTCAAATAAAAAAGAGAGAGAGAGAGAGAGAGAGATCAGATTAGTGTGACATGATCTACCTTTTATTAACCCATATTTTATTTTATCCCAATATCTTTTATGTCCTTAATTACTCTCTTTCAAAATTTGTTCTAAAATCTGGCTTACAATTAAGGCCAAACTAACTGGCCTGTAGTTTCCTGGGTCAATTCCCCCCTTCCCCATTTTATATGTTCAATTCTCTAATCATGGGATACAACCCCCATGTTTACAGATTCTCTAAAAAAAACTTGTTATTGGCCTTGCAATATCATACACCAGTTCTTTAATATTCTTGGATGGAGATCTGAGATCCCTGATTTGGTCCCAATAAACTGTTTGAATGTAACTTCCATCTCTGATGTGGTAATTTCAATATCCTCATTCCCTTTAGCCACCGTGCTACTGTCCTCAGCTCCAAACTATTCTTATTAAAAACTGAGGCAAAGTATTCATTTAGGTGGTAGGCCATGCCTAGATAATCTTTAATCTCCACTCTATCCTCAATCCTTAGCAGTCCTACTTCTGCTAACGGATTCTGACCTGTCATTGAAATATGTCTAACTTCTGTCTGGAGCAGTCTATGGTGCTTGAGGTCATAAGATAACTCTTCACAGAACAGGAAATCCTACATAAACTGAAATTTTAAACTGAATTTAAAGATTTAGTGTTCAAGTTTTCTTGTTGCTGTGGATCATGATATTTTGGCAAATATGTCAAAAAATTTGAATTGCTTCTCCAAAGACAAAATTAATATTTTTGGCTAGCTTTCAGGAAATCAGTGTTTAGCAGCAAGTTAAAGTAGAGTGCAAGGCATAATGTACGGACATACTGATGCTATTACCCATATCAATGGTGGCACAATTGCTCTCTGAAGTATGCCAACGACGATGTGTAAAGGTAGAAACAAAGAAATGTATCTTGATAAGCAAAGAAATACAAGAGCATCTTAAAATCCATGGTTAAAATAGTGTAGGAAGGACTCATGGTGGAAGATCTGGGTACTTAGCAAAACTGAACCCCATAAGATTATCATAATTGATGAGATTATTTACTCATTAAACATGGTACTCTAACTTCAGCTGTAAAAAATACCTTTTTTTTCAGAGAGAGGCATGATCAAAAGCTCTAAGCCAATTGTGCAATGCTGCACAGTGGAAGAAACATTCCCTTTTTACTCTTTATATGTCAGAAGGAACTCAGGCCCTAATTCAGCAAAACATTTAAGCACAAGTGCTTAACACTAAGCATATGAGTCCCATTAACGTCTATGCTTTCAAGTGTTTATTTCTAATTGGACCCTCAATTATTAAATCTTGCTACAGCTTCCAAGTGGATTCCATTTTTTATGACCTTTTACATTATTATTCTATAGGACATATAATATACTTCAGAAGGGTTGAACTTTATGTGTACAAGCTCCATACTACTATACACAATTTTGGTAGACATCAGTTCATTCTTATGTGCTCCCATATGAAAGGTATTGATGTAAAAGGGACATCTCTAATTTTAGGCAACAATTCTGTACATAAAGTTTGTGTCATTTGGACCTTTGAAGCAAAAATGACTCACATAGGTGAATGTACAATTGCAGGGAAAGAAAGAGATCACTAGTCACTATCTTGCTCCACTTCACAGGCAATAAAGAAAATCATTCTAAGTGCTTTTATTTTTCTTAGCTCCTTTCCTTGTTTTCACTTCTTGCAGTCTTTTTACTTGTAAGACTTTATTCTCATCAATGCTCTGTTGATATGTCAACATAATTATCTTTTTTTCACCAAAAGCTTCAACTTCTTTCCAAATTCTTCCTTGGAAAATACAAAAATAAAGGAACAGAAATAATAAGAACCAATTTACGGTTCCCCGAAACTTTTCACTAAAGGTTGCATCTTATCTGCTTGCTTATTTCTTCTGTAGCCATCTGAATAATGCCACGTGGTTATACTTGCTAAGCAAGGTCACTGAGCTCAAATATTTCAGCCTTCTTTTTTAAGTACAGAACTTCCTTCCTATTATTTTCTTTTACTTTACTTAAGAAAGACACCCTTAATATAGAAAGCAAAAGAACACATTGATATCCCCTGCTTAGTTAACTTTTCCTCAAGTTTCTCCTTAACTGTAAAGATAAAAATAACTCAAAACAGGATTGATATTTTTTCTTCTTCTGAAGAAAGTCAAACTTTAGAAAAACTATATTTTCCAGCACTTTTCTGTCTTGGGTGTTTGCATGGACAATGATATGTTCACATGCATGACAAAAAGGTCCCAATTCTTCTGCTGTATACTTCTAGATGAATAACCTTACCTGACATAGCTCTTTTACTGTTGGTTTCTGAATGAAGAAACGGAGTATGTGTGAAATAAATATAGTCAGTAGAACCCTACCATCTTTTACACATTGTGATAACTGGATCTACAAATTTACCCTAAATTTCACCTGTAAAAAATGAGTGTAAGTTCATAAGATGTCGAGTAACCTGTAACAATAAATGTTGAATGGAAAAGGTGCAAAAAAGAGACAAAGACTGAATTAGTTCAAACAAAGAGGCCTACTGATATAATTCAAAGACTGTGTTAAGATCATGCCTGGTAAACACGAACAGTCTGAGAACAATGAACCAAAACTGGAGTGACAGTAGACAAAATAATGAGGGGATGGGCTATTCCACTTACCCTTCGGTTTTTGGATCCTAAAAGAAAGAGACTTGGGGGAGCAAAATGGGCTACTCGAGTGAGCTCTACCATCATGGCTGCCAAACCCACCGTCTCCTGGAACTCCAGAGCTTCTTCGTCCTAATCCTGAGAGATGTCCTGACCAGACCAGGCCACAGAGAGGGAACCAGATGACATCACCACTCCACCAGCACCAGCTGAATTCTGACCACCACCTGGGATTTGAGACGGTCTCTCTCCCTCAACCCCATGTGTCCTATTCCTTTCCTACCTTATTTCTTCTCTTTCCTATCTCTCCATTTTTCCTTCCGTCTAATCTGAATCTGGTTTAGCCAGCCAAAACTGCGTATTTTGCAACACTGCCATAAGCCTGCGACCAGAGAGGCAGCTAAATGCAATGTCTTAAACAGCCAAATTCTGGAACAAGTCTGCTGGGTCTCAGAGTGACTGATAAGACAATGTGCTGGGCCTGTGTTTCTCCAGCAGTGAGGCTGCAAATGAGAGTCAACTCCAGAGACAGAATTTGCGTTTTCTACCTTTGCTATTCTTCTCTTTCCCCTTTTGTGGGGGTTTGTCTTGTTTTCTTGGAAATGAGATTGGACTTCAGCAGAAATAGCAACAGCTCCAGCCCAGCTCTGCTAACTACTTCCCTTTTCTCCAACACAGCAAGTTATTACCATCTTTAATACCATCTAGGAGACTATCCAACAAGGGTGATCTTTCCTTCTAAAGACTCACTCCAGCTAAAGGGAAAGGGAACAAGGGATGTTGTTAAAATGAAAGCCTTACTTAATACTTTACATTTCAAATGCCTTAAATGTTTTTTCTCCTTTTCTGTATCTTTAATAAAAGATCAAATGGATTTTTAGTGGTTTTTGCCATGATGCTAAGCAGGTGGAGATCTTTGTATACCAAACGCAGAACCCTGTTTGACATTATTTAATTTTTGACAGTGACGAGGCCATGTGCGTCATGTGAACACCTTGACTCTTTAGGTTCATATATTCCATCAAAATTAATACAACATTGTTAATTATTCTTCTAACAGTGGCATTTCAGCTTATGATGTAAAGTCAGGATTTACAAAGGAGCCTAAAGTTCAAAGCAGATGAAAGCTTTGGGATTTGGGCAATGAACTCCCTGAAGCTCCTCTAAAAATGCTAGTTAAAATCACCAGCTACCATCCCAGCCTTTTAAAAAAAAAATTAGTAAGGAAACCAAAGTGAAATAATACAGCACAACTGGAGCTTATGACTAGCCATCGGTGATGATTTGGAGGTTCAGCAGTGGTGCAGACAGAATTGTGAATGATTTTATGGAACTGTATAATTAAATGGCAGGGTCATGGAAAGCCTACATGCACGTGGTTCCACCATGAGTTAGCATTGTGGTGTCATGTCTCTGCCAGGCCAGAGACAATGGTGGGTGATCAGCACTCAAGAATTCAAAGCAAAACACCTGAATAATGGGTGAGCTGTATTCTTAGAAAAACAGTTTTAGCTTAACTTCTCTGAAGGGAATGGGGAAAGGCCGGAGCAGTGGAAAGTTATCCACATGACAAAACAAATGAAGACAGGTGGCTTTAAATAGCCAACGAAGGGGAGTGGGGAGGGGGGAGAGGCAGACCAGAAGAGGAAGCCTGGGGCAGGTGAGAATAAGGTTACAGAAAATGGGAAGCAGCTCCATGAGGGAGAGACACCAGCTACCATGCAACAACCTTCATGAGGAAGGGGCCTTTTGCCTGCCTGCCTTCCTGGACCCCTACAGTTCCTCAAGGACTCATTCAGGAAGGGTGAGATAGAAAGTGAGGGACACTGAGGTTTGTTTTGTATGATCTGCACTCTCCTGTGCTTTACCTGATTAAACATAAAAGAGTATAAAGGTATAGGAGCAGGTAAAACATATGTTGACTGCTTCACAGCTACTGCATACCTCTGAGAGAGTTACACTGTAACCAGAAGCATCAGCCCTTTGGTTAGAGGTCTGGGAGAGGAGCGTGTTTAAGTACAGGGAGTCTGAAGGGTCAGCATTGCATGTAGAGGGGCTAGGCAGCTGGTCAGCAGGTTCCAGCACTCAGACAGATGTGCTAGAGAGAAGATTTGCACCCTGAGAGTATGCCTAGGGACACCAAGACTGGGGCAGCGACTGGACTCCCCATTCATGCATCAGGAGCTTGAAACACCCTGGGGATCCAGAGCACAGAGGATTGTATTCCCCTCACAGCAGTTCTAGTGGATGGTCAGCAAGGGGCGCTCTCTAGGATCTGTGTCCCCTTGCATAAAAGCATACAATGCTTGAATCTGCCTCATCACTGAAGCTGGTTGGGATACCATTTTTTGTTCCTGTGAAAAGTTTTGACAGAAATGAAACATTTTTGTCAAACTTTAAAAAAAGAAAAAAGCTTTCATTGAAAAACCAAAAACTAAACCTGAAAAATTTAGTTGAGAATTGGCATTTCTTCTTGAAATTCTTGTTTTGATGAAAAAGCCATTGTTCAATTTCAAGCAACTCTTCTCATCACTTATCATTAAAGACTAGTCATTCATAATTACTTTAAAACTCAGCTGTTCAGTTACATCTTGTAATAATCAACAGGATTTTTAGTCTACTTCACGATTCATTCATTGTATTATTAGAAAGAGATTTATTTCAAATTGCTCCTGAACAATGGAAAGGTGTGGACAGTAGGGGAAGGCAGCAGCTCATGTGCCAAGCAAAGAGAAGGACACCTTTTCATATTCTCCTAAAAAATGAATATAAGGCTCCATTATTGTACAGGCCGCTAGGCCAGGCAGCCATGGAGATAATTTATTGCTGAGCCCTAACTAGGTCTAAAGCTGTGATAATCCTTTAAAGCATTGAACATACTCTAATTATAGTCATTCCATGAAGAAAATTGAAGTAAATTGAAGCAAGGTTATATTTTCAAGGATATGGAGCGCAAGGAGGTTGGTTCTTAAACCAAGAGTCTACAACAGCACTTAGCGTTTAGAAACAAAACAAAAAAATCCTCTCTCTAGGATGAGCAACCAACAATTCTTGGGTGGAGGAGAGGAGAAAGATGTTTGGGATTACATCAAACATCATGTGCAATTGTGTGCCTACTTGTATATACATATGCAAATGAGAATGGAGATATCTAGATACCCACTTGCAGGTACAGATTCAGAAACTGCCAAGCAAATTGTATTGTCCAATCTCCAAACACTTATAAAATCCTAAGGATTCTCAGGTCATTACAGTGCCCTGTGATGCCCTACATGTTCAGCAGTACTCTTACTCCAAGAAAGCTGCTTTACATGGTTCAACTAGTGTCCAGAAATTGAAGGAGGAGAATAAAAGAGATACATTTCTTAACGTATTTTGGGGATGGTCCAAGATTTTCGTCCAGCCAGCAGAAGTTAGAGATGTCCAAGTTTTCTTACAAGTCCACACCTGATGAACCCCTTAGTCATCACAGGTCAGCAACTCTTCATCAAGTCTTACTGAATTTGGAGGTAGGCTCATAACCAAAAATAACCCAACATCCCACCAGGGAACATTATTCCATCACTCTGCTACTGACCGCAAGTCTTAAAATAGCAGAACCTTAAGAATATTCCTTGGTTCCAAGGCCAATCGGGCCTCAAGCTCAAAGGGGGCCTCAAATGTAGACACTTGTTAATTTTTTGGCATTTGATAAGTTTTGCAACTTGTTTTTATGCACATCCCTATTGGACCAGAAAAGCATTTATTAAATAAAAAAATATTCAAATTATGTCTCACTTTTTTTTTTTTGGTGTCTTATTTTGTTTTCATGTGTCATCATTTTTTTTATTTTCATTATGGCTAGGGGCCTCAAAAGCTGGAAGTGGCCTGTGTCTCTCTGGATCTGTGAGAGGGCCTGCTTGGTTCCCAGCTGAAGCGAGTTGCTTGTGTAACTCATGGGTCAATGTAAGATGGTGGCCATCACACTTGTTCCCCAGAAGAAAGTGTCTGGTTTAAGAAGAACCAGACCTACCTTGCCAGCCTACTGAATAAGTGGGACTGGAGTGAGCTAACTGGCTGGCTTTTGAACAGCCAGGAAGCCAGTGGCTTGTAACAGGCCTGCCAAAGACATCAAGCATGGGGTTGATAGAAAGTCATCAGGCTTTCTCTCAGAGGATAGCTGAAGGCAAGGAAGGGAATCCAGACCTGCTGAAAGAAAGTGGTGGTTAAAGTCAATGGGAGAAAAAGTTACCAGTGTGGCTCAAGGTTCATTTCTATGTTTGAGGCAAAATGAAAAATGAAGAGAGAGCCTTGTGGAGTTGTAAACCTGTGAAAACTGTCCCTGACAGAAAAAGCTCAGTAAAACTCCTGCAAACCCAAAGCACTGAGCTTTATACAAATCTCTGACCTACACTTAAAGTGATCTATTCTTCCTATTTTTCTGCAGCATCCCCATGCTCGCTCCCATTCATCTTCACTCCAGCTAGAACCATTTTTAAAGTAACGTATACATTTTTTCCATTCCAGCTCTGGTCATTCTGTCTATAGCAGCAACACTGATTCACTTGTGTGTGCCCGTTAGGTTCCTAAGGGAAAAGACCTAAGTCAGTCTTGTCTAGCTTGTCAACAAGGGACAAAACCTTTTAGGCCACTAAGTCTTTTATTAAATCATGCTTCTGTGTCTTTTCACTGCTTTCTAGGGTACTTTCTTGCAACTTCTCCATTCTCTGTCCTGTTTTTTCAATAATATCTTTAATCCTAACTCTCACAGCTAAACCAGCGTGGTATCAGCTGCAGACAGTCAACCTGATAGTACAGCAAAATGCATTACACTGGAAAAATATTCACAAAAATTATAATGGAAAAGGTTCCTACATAATTGTACCAAGTTTTAAAAAACCTGGCATATTCTATTTCTGAATGACAGAGCCTGATTCATTTATTAATCATTCCTCTCTACAATCAAGTATTTAAAGAAACACATGCTTTATCTACAATCTTTACAACAATAGGTCAGCCAAAACACTCATCAATTTTTTATCTGTGACAATACAAAAGATAAAGAACAAGCTTAGCAGTATCTAGGTATGCATAGTATGTCTATACATAGAATCACAGAATATCAGGGTTGGAAGGGACCTCAGGAGGTAATCTAGTCCAACCCCCTGCTCAAAGCAGGACCAACCCCAACTAAATCATCCCAGCCAGAGCTTTGTCAAGCCTAACCTTAAAAACTTCTAAGGAAGGAGATTCCACCACCTCTCTAGGTAACGCATTCCAGTGTTTCACCACCCTCCTAGTGAAAAAGTTTTTCCTAATATCCAACCTAAACCTCTCCCACTGCAACTTGAGACCATTACTCCTTGTTCTGTCATCAGCTACCACTGAGAACAGTCTAGATCCATCCTCTTTGGAACCCCCTTTCAGGTAGTTGAAAGCAGCTATCAAATCCCCCCTCATTCTTCTCTTCTGCAGACTAAACAATCCAAGTTCCCTCAGCCTCTCCTCATAAGTCATGTGTTCCAGTCCCCTAATCATTTTTGTTGCCCTCCACTGGATGTTTTCCAATTTTTCCACATCCTTCTTGTAGTGCGGGGCCCAGAACTGGACACAGTACTCCAGATGAGGCCTCACCAATGCCAAATAGAGGGGAATGATCACGTCCCTCGATCTGCTGGCAATGCTCCTACTTATACAGCCCAAAATGCCGTTAACCTTCTTGACAACAAGGGCAAACTGTTGACTCATATCCAGCTTCTCGTCCACTATCACCCCTAGGTCCTTCTCTGCCGAACTGCTGCCTAACCATTCGGTCCCTAGTCTGTAGCGGTGCATGGGATTCTTCCGTCCTATGTGCAGGACTCTGCACTTGTGCTTGTTGAACCTCATCACATTTCTTTGGCCCAATCCTCTAATTTGTCTAGGTCCCTCGGTATCCTATCCTTACCCTCCAGTGTATCTACCACTCCTCACCGTTTAGTGTCATCTGAAAACTTGCTGAGGCTGCAGTCCACGCCATCCTCCAGATCATTAATGAAGATATTGAACAAAACCCCGCCTCAAGACTGACCCTAGGGGCACTCCGCTTGATACTGGCTGCCAACTAGACATGGAGCCATTGATCACTACCCATTGAGCCCGACGATCTAGCCAGCTTTCTATCCACCTTATAGTCCATTCATCCAGCCCATACTTCTTTAACTCGCTGGCAAAAATACTGTGGGAGACCGTATCAAAAGCTTTGCTAAAGTCAAGGAATAACACGTCCACTGCTTTCCCCTCATCCACAGAGCCATTTATCTCATCATAGAAGGCAATTAGATTAGTCAGGCATGACTTGCCCTTGGTAAATCCATGCTGACGGTTCCTGATCACTTTCCTCTCCTCTAAGTGCTTCAGAGTGGATTCCTTGAGGACCTACTCCATGATTTTTCCAGGGACTGAGGTGAGGCTGACTGGCCTGTAGTTCCCAGGATCCTCCTTCTTCCCTTTTTAAAGGTAGGCACTACATTAGCCTTTTTCCAGTCTTCCAGATCTCCCCCGATTGCCATGAGTTTTCAAAGATAATGGCCAATGGCTCTGCAATCACATCCGCCAACTCCTTTAGCACTCTGGGATGCAGTGCATCTGGCCCCATGGACTTGTGCTCGTCCAGCTTTTCTAAATAGTCCTGAACCACTTCTTTCTCCACAGAGGGCTGGTCACCTCCTCCCTATGCTGTGCTGTCCAGTGCAGTAGTCTGGGAGCTGACCTTGTTCGTGAAGACAGAGGCAAAAAAAGCACTGATTATTGGACCCAGCACCTTATTGATTTCATTAGGGATTTCTCCTTAATAAATTATGTCAAGATATGACCCACAGTGATTTATTCATGAAGAGGAAGCCTAGGAAATGAGACTAATAAGCAAACTAAGTAGTCAAAGGTGAGAGATCAAGTTCTGTAATGAATTAGACATTGGTTAAGAGAGGAAACAAGGAATGGGAATAACTGATTATTTTTTCACCAGGTTCTCACTTTAATAGCTGTGGATGATGGAAGTGTAGAAAGGATCTGCACGGGCACTGGCTTTATTTAATATGGCTATTAATGAACTGGAGGAGGTGTACGGTGAGGTGGTGAAATTGGTGCATGGCACAGAATTGTACAGGTTAGTGAAGTATATAGAGCAGAGGTTCTCAGGCTTCATTGCACCGCGATCCCCTTTTGACAACAAAAATTACTACACGACCCCAAGAGGGGTACTAAAGCCTGAGCCCACCTGAGCCCCACCAGCCCAGGTCGGGGGGCCAAAGCCTGAGCCCCATTGCCCCAGATGGGGTGGGGGCAAACCAAAGCCCCAGGGCTTCAGCCCCAGGAGGGGAGCCTGTAACCTGAGCCCCGCCACCCAGACCTGAAGCCGTTGGACTTTGGCCCCGGGCAGTGGGGCTCAGGCTTTGGTCCTGGGCCCCAGCAAGTCTAACACAAGCCCTGGCATGCTCTGGGGTCCCGACCCACAGTTTGAGAACCCCTGATGTGGAGTATTGTGAAGCACTTCAAGTGGATAAAACCAAGCTAGGCAACTGTGTCATAAAACCCCAATTCAGGAAAATAGTTTCTTGAATAAGGATGCTTTCCTGCACGGAGGCAGAAGGGAAATTAAATTCAATATATGCAAGTGTAAATTAAGGCACATAGAAAGGAACAATCTGAGCTTCTCATATACACGGATAGGATCTAAATTAACCGTAACCACTCATGAAAAAGAACAAGGCATCCTTGCAGGTAGACCAATTAAAACATTTACTCAATCTGCAGTGTCAGAGAAAAAAGGATAGAAGACATGTTAAATGGAGAGAAAATAATACTGAAAATGTAACGTCTCCATATGTGTTGATGGTGCATCCTCACAGTTTTGTTCGCCATATTTCTGAAGAGACAGAGCAGGAATAGAGAAGGTCAATAAAAGTAATTAGAAGCAGGGAAAGTCTTCACAGATGAGGAGAGATTAAAAAGATTAGAACTGTTTAATTTATTAAGATGGCAAATAAAAGGTAGTGCTATATAGGCATATAAAATAATATAAAGAGGGTGTAAAGAAGCCCAGGTAGACACTGCTATTTGCCCTCTTGTAATACTCGGACATGTCCAATGAAATTAAAAGAAAACAAATTTAAAACTAAGGAAATGAATTTTTTAACACAACACCTATTTATCCTGTTGTAAGATAATACTGAGACAAAGATTAGTAGGATTCAAAAAAAGAGGATCAGACCTTATATGGATAATAAGTATATCATCCACAGTTAAATTAGCTAGGATAAAATTTATAAGCAATCATCAACCTTCATGCTTCGGGACATGAACTAACTGATAAGGGCTCAGTCGTGAGTCAGCCTAGGCAGGGTAACAGGATGTAAGGTGCCTCCTTGCACCTCTACAAAAACTATCTGCATTGCAGGTCACAATACAGAGGTGAGGATAAGCAGATGAGTAGGAGGTGGGTGGGCAGAAGGGAGGAGTGGATGTAGCCTTAACTCACTGACTGGTGCCATGGTGGGAAATAATTGCAAACGTGGCTCAGCTTACTTCTTCCACAGAACAAAGGGGAAGCAGGGATCAAATTGTGACTCAAAAATAATTCAGTCCCTGCTCTGCTACAGGTCAGCAAAATTATGCATTGTCCCTCACCCAGGGCACTCTGCAACGTGCCAATCTAGCCCCAAGGACTAAAATCTGCAAGATGCTGCTGAGCATTCCTGTGAGGCACTGAACACCCTCGCTCCCAGTGACTTCAGTGCTGAGGGAATTCAGCCACTTGCAGAATAGAGCCCTAGCTGCTCAAGGGTAGGAAGAAATTTCCCTCAAAAGCACATTATTGCAAAATGTTCTACTATTAGTAAAGCATCTAGGAACTGAGTAGTGTCCCTTAAATAGTTTGTAAGCCCTCTAGCAGTGCTCACTGTGTTCTATGTTTTAGAAAACAGCCAGAGCAGCCATGTGTCTGTGTAGTGAGGCCTGTGAATATTTAGTAAAAAAAATAATTATTTAGACTCTATTATACTGGTGTGATTTGTTTATATTGCTTCTATTGTGTACATAGGTGCTGGAACTAGGGGTTCTGCTGCAGCCCCTGCCTTGAAATGATTTCCATTGTCTACAGAATTACAGTTTGGTTAAATGACTCTCAGCTCCCACACTATAACAATTGTTCCAGCACCCTTGACTGTGTAAAGGACAAAGACACAACATGGTGCTTAGATCTTCCTCTGAGGTCTCTCTATATTGTCTATATCAGAAATTGGATCACACCAGCGGTCTGTCCTGTTTGGCAATTCCTTTCTTCCTATTAAGCACACAAACCATTATGACGCTCTGAAATAATTCCACCCCCCTCCCCCCGGCAATTCCAAGCATTCATTAACATCCTAGACAGGGGCTCTGCTCCCCCCCCCCGGCTCTTCCTCTCTCTATTTTTTTCTACGGTTCACATCATCATTGTGAAATATATGTTACGGTGCAGTGCTAGTTAACTCAGTTTGCAGTTAGCCCTTTAGAAATTTCCCATGAAATCACTATGTGTATTCACATCCAGTAGTGGGTCAGCATGCCCTTTGCTGCTTCAAAGAGCAGCAAAGGGCATTCCCCTCCTCTCTATGAAGAATCCCACGCTATACTATCAGGATTCCCTTTGCAGAAGACACACTAGCCAGCATCCCTGCTTATTCTCACTGGACTGGCTGCCTTAGCCAGCGATAGGTTTTAGGCCTAAACCACAGTTCAATGCCTCAGAGGATTTCTGTGATTAGAACTCATGATCTCCTGCCTCCCAAGTCATACATTTCTTTCTAACGTGGATTTCACCAGAATCAAAGTTTCTAGCTGTAGATTCCCTTTGCAGCAAATCTGAGCTACTGTGTGACCCATATCTTGATACATTCTGTAAGGGACAAAATAAATGAGCAACTGAACTCCATCTCATCCAGTGAAATTGGAATGGAATTGCAACTTGTAAGATTTTTATCCTAGAATGTTATTGTTCCCAGCATAAATTCTCTGTAACACACAGACGCTTGTGCTGCTAATTCTCTTATTTGAAGAAATCTCCTTGAATGGATAAATCCAAACATGCTGAAGGGCAGGTGGCTCTGCTGCCGTAGATGTCATTATGAAATGGATATTATGAGGCTAGCTTCAGCAATGACCCAGTGGGAAATGAGTTAGGGACGACAAAGATTATTGTGGGTATGTTTTAAAATGAAAATTACATATAAACCAGGTGAAATCTCTATGCAAATTTACACCATTTTGCAGATCTTAAATTGAGACATTCCAAACTTATTTAAAACAGACTCAAAATGCAGCATTATTCTTTCTGTTCATTTTCATACAGTGCCATATACATCCAAGGTTTATAGCACATTATCATGGATAACAGGACACAACCGCACTGCATATTATCATTACTAGAGAAACCACATTTTTCAGAAAAGTTGCTTAGGGCCATGTATTTCAACAAAGCAAATACACTGGGACAGCGGCAATTCTTTTTGCTGGTTTGGTTTTTTGCTGTTTACTAATGTCATACTTTGTTATCAAGAAGCCTTTTCTGGTTGCTGAGTTCCGAGCAGCTCATCCTAAGAATATACGACATTTCAAATAATACCATTTCCCCTTGCATTACTACATCAGAGTGCAACAGAAAAGTGACACACACAGCTTTGTAAGGTTATTAAATCATAGTGCTATCATTATAGCTGCCACAGACATGCAAACAATCATAACTTACTTTTCTGTTTTCTTATTTACCCTTCACTTTTCCCCCTGCTTTTTTCTCCAGTCCGTCTCCTGTTTCAAACCTATATCATTGTGAAAAATTAAATATAAAAAGAACCCTATAAATCCATCATACATACATCCCAAACAGATTTCTGCACCCTGGGTGAAATCCTGATCCCATTGTAGCTAATAGAAGAAACTCCCATTGACTTAAGGAGGGCAAGGATTACACACACGCACATCCTATCTGATGCTCCAGAAATACATTCAAAGTAAAAAATATACTGTAGGGCTTCCTAGTAATACTCTCATCATTAGATACTATGGTAAGAGTCTCATCTCAGTTATGTTGATTTAAAACTGGAGTCATTTCATCCAGGTACATCAGAATCTAGCCCAACTGCGGTTGACACATTTGATAGTATACATAGACACAATTAACAAACTTCTTAAGCACTTTGTCAATGTGTGATAGTGACAGACAGGAAAGAATATGGGAGGAGGGGAACTGGGGTCATGATTCCTGTACTCTGGGGGACCCAGAAAACCAGAAACACAGACTACATTTTAAATGAAGGTCATCTCTTAGAGACAGATTATAGTCATCACTTACACAGATTAAGGCAAGGTATGTGGCTAGACAAGTGTTTGTCTAACCTGTTCTTAAAAACCTTGAATGGTGAGGATTCCACAATCTCCCCACTGTATTTTCCTCTGAATGCATCCAATGAAATGAGCTGTAGTTCACGAAAGCTTATGCTCAAATAAATTTGTTAGTCTCTAAGGTGCCACAAGTCCTCCTTTTCTTTTTACAATCTCCCATGGTAACTTATTCCAACACTTAATTAAACATACAATTTGAAAGTTTTTCCTAATATATAGCCTAAATCTCTCTGGCTGCACATTAAGCCCACTAATTCTTGTCCTACCTTCAGTGGACAACTGTGAACAGGTGTTCAAAGTCTTTATAATAGCCCTTAACATGTCTGAAGACTTTGCAGATCCCCCATCCCCTCAGTCTTCTTTTCTCAAGACTAAACACATGCAGTTCTTTTAACTTTTCCTCATAGGTCAGGTTTTCTAAACTTATCATTTTTGTTGCCACTCTCTGGACTCTCTCCAGTTTGTCCACATATTTCTTAAAGGGTGGAGGTGGACAGTGCTTCAGCTGAGGCCTCATCAGTGCAGAGTAGGGTGGAGCAATTACCTTCCGTATCTTATATATGACACTCCTGTTCATACACCCCAAAATGATATTTACCTTTTTCATAAAAGCATTACATTGTTGGCTCATATTCAATTTGTGATCCACTATAACCCCCAGATCTGTTTCCTCAGTACTGCTGCCTAGTTAATTATTTCCCATTTTGTAGTTGTGCATTTGATTTTTCCTTCCTAAGTATGGTACTTTGCACTTGTCTTTGTTGAATTTCATATTGTTGATTTCAGAACACTTCTCCAATTTAACAAGATCATTTTGAATTCTACTCCTGTCCTCTGAAGTGCTTTCCACCCTTCTCAGCTTGGTATCATCAGCAAATTTTATAAGCATACTCTCTACTCCATTATCCAAGTCACTAATAAAAATATTGAATAGTACTAAAGCCAGGACAGATCCCTGCAGGACACCACTAGATACATCCTCCCAGTTTGACAGTAGTTTGTCAACTACTCTTTGAGTACAGTTTTTCAAACCACTGCATATCCACCATATAGTAGTTTCATCTAGTTTACTTATGAGAATGTCATATGGGACTGTGTTAAAAGCATTACTAAAAATCAAGATGTATCACGTCTACTGCTTCCTGTCATCCACTAGGCCAGTAGAATCATAGAATCATAGAATATCAGGGTTGGAAGGGACTTCAGGAGGTCATCTAGTCCAACCCCCTGCTCAAAGCAGGACCGATCCCCGACTAAATCATCCCAGCCAGGGCTTTGTCAAGCCTGACAGTAACCCTGTCAGAGAAGAAAGTTAGGTTGTCTTGGTATGATTTACTCTTGATAAAACCATGTTGGCTCTTACTTAGCACCTATTAACGTCTAGGTGCTTACAAACTGATTGTTTAATAATTTGTTCAGTGCAACAACTATGAAGTAAAGAGAGGAAGGCACTGTTTTGAATATATATATTGTTGATAGACTCCAAAGTTTAGTTTCATCTGATGGCTGTTCTTATATGAAATGAACTGATAATTTTAGTTCAGTTCCTGGTGGTCAATTATCTCATTACCAAAACTATGCAAAACCAATAGTAATTGGTCCTTTTCTTTGTGGTCTCATTAGACGTACCAAGAATTGAATGGTCACAGAATATAGATTGCTATCTCATGCCGAGAAAGTCCTTTTAGGTTAGAGTTGAGACAGGTCAGTGTGGGAACAGGCAGTGAAGATTATAATGTCATTGGCCTTCCTGAGTCTGATTTTTACATAAATAATGCCTTTAATCTTCAGAAATGTCAGTCTAACACATCTCAATAACTAAACTCACTTAAGAAAGAATAAAGTACAATATGCATTCAACTGTTAGGACACAACTTGCACAATTCTGGGTGAAAGAAAGTAAATCTTCTCTTGTCCTAAGTCTTCTCATCAGTAGGATCTTTTGGGCTAAAAGGATAATATTCAGTAGTTTTGTGAAGGTCAAAAAGAACCATTTCTAAATTCTGTTCTTCAACCTCCTTCTTTGGGTTCTTTTGAATGAGGCACGGAAGAGAGCAAATGAGAGGGCTTTAAGATCCACTTTAACATATTTTAACATATTTCTATGCAAGGGGATGAATAGAAGGCCAGTTAGTTAATCTTCAGCGGAGCTCACACAAAGAAAGAGCAAGAGATGATCAGCAAAGCAGTGACTATTTTATAGCTAGCATCAGTCTTTATAAGAATAGTGATGAATCCACACTTCTATGTGATTTATGAAAAATCATTCAATGCACTCTGTTGGACCTAGAGTTTATAATGCAGGATTTCAACTGATTTTACAGCACTGAGAAGGTTAATTTTAAAAGATCTTTTAAAATAGGAGGTACCATCTAGGGACCTTTCTTGGAAAAATTATCACCTAATCACAGTGCCACCAAATCACACAAATAAGAAATAGAAAGGACGATCCACTCCATTCCTGGTCAATGAAGGATTACTCTCTACACAACACTTTCTACTGCTTTTTTCCCACATCTAATTTTAAAAATGTTCCCTGTTAAATTGACTTAGGTAATTTTCACCATCTGTAAATTGATTTTAACCTAGAAAAATGGGAAGGACGTTCTTGCAGATAAGGAATTAGGTTGGGAGGGGCTCAGGAGTTCTGGATTCAGGAGATTCAATTCCCACCTCTTGTGTGATCTTGTGCAGAACACTGGGATTGAGATTTTCAAAGATAACTAGGAGATTTAGTAACACAAGTTCTATTAATTCCAATGCTAGCCCTTGGCTAATTCCTCTAGTCAGCTTTGAAAGCCTCCTTAAGGTTAACTTTGCTGTGCCTCACTTCCCCATCTGTAAAATGGAGATAGTAATGCATCCTGTCTGCTAAATTCCCTCTAAAATGTACAGCCGCACAGCAGCCTATTAAGCACCACGCAGGCGCTCAGGGCTGCCGGCCTCAGCCCAGCCCTGCCCTGGACCTGCCGTGGCCAGGGGAGAGGCATCTATCCCACGGCCTCAACCCAGGCCCAGCCTGCACCTGCCGCAGCTGGGGGAGGGGCACCTCTCTCACAAGTGCAGCCCCAGAGCTGCCGCGGCAGGGAGAGGCACCTCTCCCTTCCAGCCCAGGTGCTGCTGCAGGGAGAGGGCTGGGGGGAGTCCTCTCTCCTCGCCGTAGCCCCAGGGCAGCCTGCACTCCAAATCCTCATCCTCAGCCCCACCACAGAGGCCGCAGCTGCAGCTGGAGCCCTCCCCGCACCTCAATCCTCTGCCCCAGCCCTGAGCCCCTCATCCCTATTCCCACCCCAGAGCCCGTACCCCCAGCTGGAGCCCTCACCCCCTGCACCTGAACTCTCTGCCCCAGCCCTGAGCCCCTCATCCCCAGCCCCATCCCAGAGCCCGTACCCGCAGCTGGAGCCCTCACCCCCCGCACCTGAACTCTCTGCCCGAGCCCTGAGCCCCTCATCCCCGAGACCGCACCCCCAGCTGGAGCCCTCATCCTCCCACACTCCCCCCGCCACATGAATTTTGTTATGTGCACCAATATGGAGGCGATGTGTCACACATCACCTCCATACTGGTGCACATAACAAAATTCATTCCGCACATGCATGGGAAAAATTTTAGAGGGAACACTGCCTGTCTCCCACTCTTTCCTGGCTTGACTAGTAAAATGGTCAGCTCTTTAGTACAAGGACACTCTCTTACTCTGTGTTGTAATATTGTCCTGGGCACTATAATAATTATTATCTGGTCCCAAATTTTCCTTCCTTATCCAACAAAAGTTTCCATGACACAATTCAGCCAGTTGACTATTCCGATAGAAAAAGAATCTCAGATGTTTCCAGTAGCAGACCCCACCATTTCCTAAGTAATTAGTTCTTAAGGTGAGAAGGGGCATGGAGGAATGGCCAAAGCCTCAGAAGCATTTGCTGAGCATTACGCACTTTTCACTGAAGCAAAGATGAAGTAATCTATTCCACTTGGACTCACACTTCATTGTTAAGAAATTATATTTTTCCTAACAAATAAATTTTCATTAAATGTTATTTCAGTGTCACATATGAATTCATTATGCATTCTTGCCCAATAGGAATATGCTGTATAACTGTAGTGATAATTTCAGTACTCAGGATAGTTTTAGTTTTATTTTATAGAAAAAAAACTGACACAGATGACTCCCTCCATACGCATTGTTCATATTGTTGTGTAAATTTGACAATTACAAAGTACACCTCAGGGTGTTAGGCAGCCTACTCCCTTATCTGTGCTGAAAAACCTATTTTCTAAAAGTCCAGAAATATATCTCACAGCCATTTAATGCTGTTGGTCCCTAAACAATAGTGATTGATTTTGTTTGGTCTCGCAAACACAAATTATCCCATAATCATTTTAGCCTGCCAGCCATGCTTATATTGACTTGTTTGTGTTAAGAAGAAAATGCAGTGATTGTAATGAAAAAGGGAAAGGGCTAGAGGCAAATAAAAGATTTTTTCTGTGCTGAGAAAAATGCATCTACTTTAATTGTCAATACAGAATAGGTATGGTCTGCTGCAAAAGTAACATGAATTTAAAAATAAAAGGGCACTTTTGTTTCCATCTAAATTTGCCCTCCAACTACCAGTGACGTAATTTTAGACTCATTTTTTCTACCGTATGGCTATGACAAGAGAACACAGAATAGAGAATGTAAACAGTATTTGTCACTGGTTTGAAAATTGTAGATGGGACAAGACTGGAAACCTGAATATAAACCTTTTTTTAGTTTTGGAGGGGATTTAAGTTGGATATGAATTGATTGGATCCACCATTACAAGGGCCAATTTTGCGATCGTTTGCCCGTGGCCTATATCTCCTGAGAAATGCTACTATGGTGTTGTCAAACCTGAATCTTTGTCGGCCTTTGCAGCCTTTCAATTGGAATCCATTGTCTTCCTCTGTCACCACTTCCTGGCCACACATCCTGGCCTCCAGCCAAGCACAGCTAGAGCTTAATTTTTCTGTCTCATCCCCTACCTGGGTCCTATCCACTCCTCACTACTGTGGTGTTACTGGCTATGTAGTGGGTGCTAAACTTTTGATTTGTCCTCTATTTTGCACTGTGTCTGTTCATCCAAAAATATCTGATGAATATTAGCTGTGCTACCTCTATGGGCATATGGAGGGGTAAGAAATGTGTGTGTTGGCCCACGGTGGGTAAGAAGAGGAGAGAACATCTCTGGTCAATCACCAGGGACCGAGAGAGAAGAAAAATCTGCTGGCCCAGACTGTGGAAAGCCCCAGTCATCCAGTTGCTCTCCCACATACCCTCCCCATATCTCCCCTCTACCACTGCAAGGCAACAAACAATTGGGGATAGATTCCAGGAGACAGTGTGGGGGGAAGGGAGGAGGAAAAGGACAAGAATGAATGAATGTGGAAATTGTTGTTGTTGTTTTCACGGGGGGGCGGGGTTTGGGGAGGGGAGTGGGCAGAGAGAAAGACTGATGTTTGTAAGTGGGTAGAGACGGGGCGGGAATTGAAGGAATCATTTAGAAGAGAGAACAAAGAAGAAATTGAGGGTTGATGAAGGGACTGGAAATATGGGAAGGTAAGAGACAAAAAGATGAAGAGGGGAAAGAAAAGAAAAAGAAAAGTAAAGTTAAAGATCATGGCTGAGAATAAGGAGAGAAACAACACAGACAATGAAAAAGGAAGGGGAAGGAGTGGGGTAGAGACAAGAGGAGCAAAGCGTAATCCCCATTGTTACTCTTCATAGAAAAGTCAGATTGAGGGAAAACAATGACATCCCCAAAATATGCAGGGGAAGGAAAGAAAAATGGAGTGTGGGGAATGGAGAAAGACCAGTGAAGGAAAACAAAATAAAAGGGCCATGTGGTTATTTTTATATTATTTAATAGAGAGATCAGTGTCAGAAATGTTACATTAAATTAATTGAATGAGATAGAATAGTTGCAAAGCAGTGAGGAATTGGTACTGTTTGAGGTTTATCTATGACAGGAAAATGACTTGGCTTGGCTTTGAGCGCCATATATCAGCTCAAGGTCACCCAAAAATTCACAGCCCTTGAAGTATATAACCACAGTTCATCCATAGTATGTAGAAAGGTCATACACAGTATGTACAAAGGCTATACGGGGTCAGACCAAAGGTCCATCTAGTCCAGTATCGTGTCTTCCAACAGTGGCCAATACCAGGTGCCCTGGAGGGAATGAATAGAACAGGTAATCATCAAGTGATCCATCCCGTCGCCCATTCCCAGCTTCTGGCAAACAGGCTAGGGACACCATCCCGACTAATAGTCATTGATGGACCTATCCTCCATAAACTTCTCTAGTTCTTTTTTGAACCCTGTTATAGTCTTGGCCTTCACAACATCCTCTGATAAAGAGTTTCACAAGTTGACTGTGCGTTGTGTGAAAAAAAATACTGGCTTTTGTTTGTTTTAAATCTGCTGCCTATTAATTTCATTTGGTGACCCCTAGTTCTTGTGTTATGAGAAGGAGTAAACAACACTGATGTTTCACTCCATAATTTTTTATGGAAATATGCGTATGAGTGTGAAGATGATGTGACTGGAATATGCTTTATGCAAAAGGTCTCTTGTAAGGTATCATTACAAAGCTTATGAGAACACCCCTGCTTTCCACCTAAGATGTCTGCTGGAACTTACAAGGACTGTACCAGGGAAAGGATTGGGCCCAGACTAGGAAGGAGTCTAGTCTGTGAAAGAAGCTTATTGGAAAATCTGAGGGTGAGATTTTACCCTGTAAACAGTTTCTCAATGTATTAGGCTTAAACTTGCATGTTTTTGCTTTATTTTGCTTTGTGACTTATTTTGTTCTGTCTGTTATTACTTGAAATCACTTAACTCCTACTTTTTATTCTTAATACAATCACTTTTGTTTATTATTGAACCCAGAGTAAGTGATTAATACCTGGGGGAGCAAACAGCTGTGATATTTCTCTATTAGTGATATAGAGGGTGAACAATTTATGAGTTTATCCTGTATAAGCTTTATACAGAATAAAACTGATTTATTTGGGGTTTGGATCCCATTGGGAGCTGGGTGTCTGGGTGCTGGAAATAGGTAACCTGATGAGCAGTTTTTGGTTAAAGTCTGCAGCTTTGGGGGCGTGGACCACACCTGGATCTGTGTTGCAACAGGCTAGCATGTCTGGCCCAACAAGGCAGGGTTCTAGAGTCCCAAGCTGACAGGGAAAACGGGCTTAGAGGTAATTCCAGCACATCAGATGACAGTCTCAAGGGGGTCTTTGTGACCGAACCCATCACAAATGCTTCCTTATTTACTTTCTCCACACCAGTCATGATTGTATAGACCTCTATCACATCCCCCCCAGTCGTCTATTTTCCAAACTGAAAAGTGCCAGTCTTATTAATCTCTCTTCATATGGCAGTCGTTCCATACCCCTAATCATTTTTGTTGCCCTTTTCTGAACCTTTTCCAATTCCAATATATCTTTTTTGAGACAGGGCAACCACATCTGCACACAGTGTTCAAGATGTGAGCGTACCATGGTTTCATATAAAGGCAATATGATATTTTCTGTTTTATCTATCCCTTTCTTAATGATTCTCAACATTGTTTGCTTTTTTGACTGCCGCTGCACACCGAGTGGATGTTTTCAGAGAACTATCCACAATGACTCCAAGATCTCTTTCTTGAGTGGTAACAGCTAATTTAGACCCCATCATTTTATATATGTGGTTGGGATTATGTTTTCTAATGTGCATTACTTTGCATTTATCAGCGTTGAATTTCATCTGCCATTTTGTTGCCCAGATTTGTTGAGATCTCCTTTTGTAGCTCTTCGCAGTCTGTCTGGGAATTAACTATCTTGAGCAATTTTGTATCGTTTGCAAATTTTGCCACCTCACTGTTTACCCCTTTTTCCAGATCATTTATCAATATATCGAATAGGACTGGGCCCAGTACAGACCCTGGGGGACACCACTATTTACCTCTCTCCATTCTGAAAACTGACCATTAATTCCTACCCTTTGTTTCCTATCTTTTAACCAGTTACCAATCTATGAGAGGACCTTCCCTCTAATCCCATGACAACTTACTTTGCTTAAGAGCCTTTGGTGAGGGACCTTAACAAAGGCTTTCTCAAAATCTACGTACACTATATCCACTGAGTGCCCCTTGTCCACATGCTTGTTGACCCCTCAAAGAATTCGAGTAGATTGGTGAGGCATGATTTCCCTTTCCAGAAGCCATGCTGATTCTTCTCCAACAAATTATGTTCATCTATGTGTCTGACAATTTTGTTCTTTATTATAGTTTCCATCAGTTTGCCAGTACCGAAGTCAGGCTTACCGGTGCCTGTAATTGCCAGGATCACCTCTGGAACCCTTTTTAAAAATTGGCATCCTCCAGTAGCTATCCTCCAATCATTTGGTACAGAAGCTGATTTAAATGATAGATTACAAACTCAGGTTAGTAGTTCTGCAATTTTACATTTGAGTTCCTTCAGAACTCTTGGGTGAATACCATCTGTTCCTGGTGACTTATTACTGTTTAGTTTATCAGTTTGTTCCAACACTTCCTCTAATGGTGCCTCAATGTGGGACAGTTCCTCAGATTTGTCACCTAAAAAGAATGGCTCAGGTATGGGAATCTCCCTCACATCCTCAGCCATGAAGACTGATGCAAATAATTCATTTAGTTTTTCTGCAATGGCCTTATAATCCTTGAGTGCTCCTTTAGCATCTCAGTCGTCCAGTGGCCCCACTGCTTGTTTAGAAGGCTTCCTGCTTCTGATGTACTTAAAAAAATAATTGCTATTACTTTTTGAGTCTTTGGCGATCTGTTCTTCACATTCTTTTTTGGCTTTCCTAATTGTATTTTTACACTTCATTTGCCACAGTTTATTCTCCTTTCTATTTTCCTCACTAGGATTTTAACTCTCTCTTTTTAAAGGATGTCCTTTTGTCTCTCACTGCTTTTTACTTTGTTGCTTAGGAGGTGGTGGCACTTTTTTGGCTCTATTACTATGTTTTTTTAATTTGGGGTATATATATTAAGTTGAGCCTCTATTATTGTGTCTTTAAAAAGTTTCCATGCAGCTTGCAGGGATTTCACTTTTTGCACTGTACCTTTCAATTTCTGTTTAATTTCCTCATTTTTGTGTAGTCCCTCTTTCTGAAATTAAATTCTACAGTGTTGGGCTGCTGTGGTGTTTTCCCCGCCACAGGGATGTTAAATTTAATTATATTATGTTCACTATTACTACGCAGTTCAGGTATATTCACCTCTTGGACCAGATCCTGTGTTCCACTTAGGACTAAATCAAGAATTGTCTCTCCTCTTGTGGGTTCCAGGACTAGCTGCTCCAAGAAGCAGTCATTTAAGGTGTCAAGAAACTATCTCTGCATCCCTTCCTGAGGTGACATGTACCCAGTCAATATGGAGATAGCTGAAATCCCCCATTATTTTTTTTTTAATTTATTTTAATAGCCTCTCTAATCTCCCTGAGCATTTCATAGTGACTATCACCATCCTGATCAGGTGATGGATAATATAGCCCTACTGCTATATTCTTATTAGAAAATGGAATTACTATCCATAGAAATTCTATGGTACACTTTGGTTCATTGAAGATTTTTACGTCATTTGATTCTATGCTTTCTTTCGCTGAGGGGAGACTGCTGGGTGAAGAAAATGGACAGTGGAAGCATGTGACTAAGAGAACCAGGCAGAGGAAAAGACAGGCTAGTGAAGGAGAAATAGAGCTCAAGAACAGGTTTGCAGAGTTGGAAAATGAAGACGGGGCTCAGCAGGTGGTCACTGAAGGTGGAAGGGCAAGGAAGAAGAGAAGAGCGGCTAATCCTATAGGAAAAGGGGAAGAGTCAATGGAGACTACACCAAATATGAGACCCAGAAGGATACAGGATGGGTTGAAGAGGATTACAAGGGAGAATAGGAATGGAAAGAACTTGCAGGCAGAGGGAATAGGGGATAGACCGGAGAATTGCACCATCATCAGGAAAAGGTAGGTCTACGTGATCAGTAACTCCTTACTGAGAAGAGTGGACAGGCCTGTAACCAGAGCTCATCCAGAGAATAGAAGGGTGTGCTGTCTTCCAGGTGCTAAGATACAGGATGTGGATCTGAGGTTGAAGAGGATCCTAAAGGGAGAGGGAAAAAAATCCATGATTTTTTCATGATCATGAAATCCATGATCGTCCTTCATGTGGGAACAAATGATACTGGTAGATTCTCCCTGGAACGTATCAAGGGAGACTATGCCAGGTTGGGGAAGACGCTTAAGGAAATCAAGGCTCAGGTGATCTTCAGTGGGATTCTGCCTGTTCCTAGAGAAGGGCAACAAAGGTGTGACAAGATTATGACTATCAACAGATGGCTCAGGGAGTGGTGCTACAAGGAGGGCTTTGGGATGTATGGCCACTGGGAGGCATTCACAGAGAGAGGACAGTTCTCTCGGGATGGACTTCATCTGAGTAGGGAAGGAAATAGACTTCTAGGATGGAGGCTGGCACAACTGATTAAGAGAGCTTTAAACTAGGAATTTAGGGGAGATAGTTGGGAGATGTCTAGGTAATCTCCATGCCGGATTTTAACATTGAGAGGGAAGAAAACAAAGTAAGAAAGGATACAGCTGTGGGCAGGAGAATGGACATAGGGAGGAAGGGTGGTCTGGATACCAGTCTAATAGGTCATACTGGCTGTAGAATGTCCATGCCTAATTGAGTAAAGAATGTGAGCAAAGCCAAACAGCAAAAATTAAGATGTTTGTACACCAATGCGAGAAGCCGAGGTAACAAAATGGAGGAACTAGAGCTACTGGTGCAGGAAGTGAAACCAGATATTATAGGGATAACAGAAACATGGTGGAATAGTAGTCATGACTGGTCTACAGGTATTAAAGGGTATGTGCTGTTTAGGAAAGACAGAAATAAAGGTAAAGGTGGTGGAGTAGCATTGTATATCAATGATGAAGTAGAATGTAAAGATATAAGAAGCAATGGAATGGATAAGACAGAGTCCGTCTGGGCAAAAATCACATTGGGGAAGAAAAGTACTACAGCGCCCCCTGTGACAGTGCTTGGGGTGTGCTTTTGGATATGGATAGAGCCCTCTTTAATGTTTGTAATGAAGTAAATACTAATGGAAACTGCGTGACCATGGGAGACTAACTTCCCAGATATAGACTGGAGGACAAATGCTAGTAATAATAATAGGGCTCAGATTTTCCTAGATGTGATAGCTGATGGATTCCTTCATCAAGTAGTTGCTGAACCAACAAGAGGGGATGCAATTTTAGATTTGGTTTTGGTGAGTAGTGAGGACCTCATAGAATAAATGGTTGTAGGGGACAACCTTGGTTCAAGTGATCATGAGCTAATTCAGTTCAAACTGAACGGAAGGATAAACAAAAATAAATCTGCAACTAGGGTTTTTGATTTCAAAAGGTTTCAGAGTAACAGCCATGTTAGTCTGTATTCACAAAAAGAAAAGGAGGACTTGTGGCACCTTAGAGACTAACCAATTTATTTGAGCATAAGCTTTTGTGAGCTACAGCTCACTTCATTGGATGCTACACTTTCCACAGTATGCATCTGATGAAGTGAGCTGTAGCTCACAAAAGCTTATGCTCAAATAAATTGGTTAGTCTCTAAGGTACCACAAGTACTCCTTTTCTGATTTCAAAAGGGCTGACTTTCAAAAATTAAGGAAATCAGTTAGGGAAGTGGATTGGACTGAAGAACTTATGGATCTAAAGGCAGAGGAGGCCTGGGATTACTTCAAGTCAAAGCTGCAGAAGTTATCGGAAGCCTGCATCCCAAGAAAGGGGGAAAAATTCATAGGCAGGAGTTGTAGACCAAGCTGGATGAGCAAGCATCTCAGAGAGGTGATTAAGAAAAAGCAGAAAGCATATAGGGAGTGGAAGATGGGAGGGATCAGCAAGGAAAGCTACCTTATTGAGGTCAGAACATGTAGGGATAAAGTGAGAAAGTCAAGTAGAGTTGGACCTTTCAAAAGGAATTAAAACCAATAGTAAAAGGTTCTATAGCCATATAAATAAGAAAACAAAGAAAGAAAAAGTGGGACCGCTAAACACTGAGGGTAGAGTGGAAGTTAAGGATAATTATTGGGCATGGCCCAATATCTAAACAAATACTTTGCCTCAGTCTTTAATGAGGCTAATCAGGATCTTATAGATAATGGTAGCATGACAAATGGGAATGAGGATATGGAGGTAGATATTACCATATCTGAGGTAGAAGCGAAACTCGAACAGCTTAATGGGACTAAATCGGGGGGCCCAGATCATCTTCATCCAAGAATATTAAAGGAATTGGCACATGAAATTGCAAGCCCATTAGCAAGAATTTTTAATGACTCTGTAAACTCAGGGGTTGTACTGTATGACTGGAGAATTGCTAACATAGTTCTTATTTTTAAGAAAGGAAAAAAAAGTGATCCGGGTAACTACAGGCCTGTTAGTTTGACATCTGTAGTATGCAAGGTATTGGAAAAAATTTTGAAGGAGAAAGTAGTTAAGGACATTGAGGTCAATGGTAAATGGGACAAAATACAACATGGTTTTACAAAAGGCAGATCGTGCCAAACCAACCTGATCTCCTTCTTTGAGAAAGTAACAGATTTTTTAGACAAAGGAAACGCAGTGGATCTAATTTACCTAGATTTCAGTAAGGCGTTTGATACGGTGCCACATGGGGAATTATTAGTTAAACTGGAAAAGATGGGGATCAGTATGAAAATTGAAAGGTGGATAAGGAATTGGTTAAAGGGGAGACTACAGCGGGTCCTACTGAAAGGTGAACTGTCAGGCTGGAGGGAGATTACCAGTGGAGTTCCTCAGGGATCGGTTTTGGGACCAATCTTATTTAATCTTTTTATTACTGACCTAATAAAATAAAATGGTTTGAAATATGGGGAACAGTAATCATGATAAAAAATGGTAGAGAGTATGTCAAAAATGTTGCAATATGAAGTCAGAATTCCTTGCTGACTTAAACATATTAGTAGAATCCATCAGTCCCACCACAGGTAGGGCATATTCATTAGTACAATACATAAAAAGTGAGTGGCACCAGACCCAAAATACCTCTGTGGGAGACATCACACATACAGTCAGGCCTACATTATTAAATGCTTTAAAGAAAGGGACTGTAAGGAAAAAAAGCAAGAAGCGATGGATAGCTCAAAATAAAGTTACTCTTCTGCAAACACTTGAGGGTTGTAATGGAACAACAGGCGAGCCATTGGCGCTGAGGACTCCGGCTTAACCTCCTGCTCAGCTTACTGAACTAGTTTTGAGAAGCAGGACTAAGGCCCGCGTGTTGACAGAAACAAAGGTACTCTGTCTGGATAAAATGGGAGTGTCTCTTTCTCTCCAGAGACAGTGATCGGAGAATTGTTTGGGGAAACCGGACTCACTGGGGCATCGGCTATGATACCTAGGCCTCTATCACAGGATGGGTAAGGTGTGTGTAGACTGTTTTAAAATCCTTTTTCTCTAAATGATTTGTTCCCTCTGTTAAAATTAATGTAATACTTTGGTTTAAGAAAGCAGTCTGGTCACCATATTCACCACTTGTCAGACTCCCACAGGCAAGAACCACTGGTGTCCAGTCTCAGTCAGTCATGCTGGGTAGGCATGGTTGATACACAGAGTGCTATAGCCAAGGACCTGGGCTAAAAAGTGGGGAATTATGGAATTCTATCCCAAGAAAGGTAAAGGCATGAGGCCCGACCACTGAGGGGGAAGCACTCAGAGGCCAGAAAGGGGACAGAGGTGCAGCTAGGCCTGCAACCATGATAGGTGTAACTATATGCGATGTAACAAAAGAAACGCCTCTGGATAAGAACAGGTAGGGTTGGGGTTTTCTTCAGTTGATAATACAGACTTGTGAGTTCTCAAAATTCTGATTTGACAAAGACTCTTTAATCAGAAACTCCTTTTCTTTTTCCAGCTAGACTGGCTGGGAAATTGTCAGGGTATAATTTTGATTCTTAATAAGACTCCATATAAGCAGGCTCAATTCGAATTTATTAATCAACAGTATTAGTCAAATACTGCACGATACAGAATACACAAAGGAAGATTATATGTTACCAAACCAACTCTGGAGAACTGACTCTGCAGCTCAATTCACTCCTAACTAACTGTCAGAACCTCAGTTCCTTATATACCATAGGTCTTTACAAAGGACAGATGAAGATATTCCTTTTCCCACAACTCAGTTATCTGTGGAGTTTCCTTTATAGTATCTCAGTTTACATGATTGATCAATTGAAAGGTATTTCTAATGAAGTCATTATTACAGAAAACACCTGCGACAACAAGGAATTCCTGATGAGTTAAAAATTTCTCTCGGTAATTCATTATCTCATCGATCACAGAACACATTTGCAACAACAAATATCCCTCATCAGTTACCACTTGTCCCTTCCTGGACAACTGGACACATTCTCCACAGGTCAGATTGGTCAGAATAGAAGATTACCCATACTCCATCATTTTGACACACACAGAGGTTCAACCTAAATTCAGAGTACCTAGAATTATAATAAAGAGTATCAGCACTTTGGTTCATACACAGAGGATTGTGGGAGTTTGGTATGCTAACAGAAAGCACCTGTAAAACTGCTGGGTGACCCTCAAAACTTGTATAAAATTGAAGTTTTATGAAACATTATAATTTACTGCGATGAGCTGAATTAACCAAAGGAAAAGTCATATCGGTCACTGTATGTTTATGGTCTCCCCTTTACATCAGGAATCTAAACTTAATTACTGATCTGAAAATCCAATATATTTTTACAGCTAGAAAGGTTTGTATTGACTAATTTTTATTTTGCAAAACTATAAAGCAACCTTGAACCTTAACAGAGTAAGTACCTAAAAATTCAATTACTGCTCAACGAAGTCAGGGCCAGAAATGTTTGAATTATGAAACCAAAAGGAGGGCAATTTGTAAACATGGAGATACACTTATAGTTTATAATACAGCTTTTTGCTCCATGATCTGTTACATTGCAACATGTCAAGGATCGCATTATCCACAAATAAATAGGAGCTTGGATACATACACAGCTTGCTTGTGTATCCTAGTAACAGTGATGCTGGACAGATGGATCTCATTTAGAAATGTACTCATGCTATGCAGTTCTTGCATGACTTTTTCCGAAAGCATAAAGTCCTAGAAGCAACAAACTGTAAGCAAAAGTATATCATTTAATTCTTAGTGTCATTTCTTTTCAATAGGGTCACAAACTAAATTAGACACATCCAAGAATATGCTAGCAACAGTTTGCCAGAATGTGCCACTGATTTGTAAGAAAAGCCAATCATTTATTTCTAAATGTTATATACCCTAGTCTTACCCCTTTTGTCCTGAGTAGCTAGCCAAAGTTCAGAGCCCTGGGAATGTTCCATTTGGGAGTAGAAACTGATAATGAAGTCTGGTATTTTCTTTGATGCAGTCTTGTTTATTTACAAGGACTACACAGAGGCCTGCTTCTCCAGATGCAGGAGGAACCAAAGGCAAAAGGAGTGGTTTCTTTGCTTACAGGTCCAAATTTCTTTTCATCCAGTGCCCTCACCCAAAACCCCTCTCTAGGTTTCTCTCAAGGTCAAGCTTCTGCTTGGATTCCTTCAGGCTCTCTCTCTCTGATTGTGTTCCCCCCCGCCTTTCCCAAAACAATACTCAGCAAAAAACCTTCAGCCCACACAGTTGAAACCTCCTGGGCAATTTGACATGATTCCTTTGTCCTGTGTGGGAGCTTTTGGTTAACTTATTGTTACAATCATGTTAATTGAAGGGTGTGTTCACACCCATAAATCTCAATAGTGTTTTTATAACACAGAACAAGGTTTCACCCGAGTCATAACAATGCTGTCAGTTTAAGAATAAATCTCTCTCATACTATCAGTATGGTATATAAGCCAAAGCACATAACTTTGGCATTTTCACTATATAGAACAGCTTAATGCTTTTAGGTGAAAATAGCAGCAGAGTGGACTTTTCAGACTATTGTGACTTGGAACATTTGAAAAAATAGAAAAGGGGAAGTGGTTAGGAACTGACTCCAAATCCAACAGATCTTCATCTCTAGATGGTTGAATGTTCATCTCTAGCTACAGAAAAATGGGACACTTCTCTACTGACATTTTTCTTACTAATACTTCAAAGATAACTTCAGGAGTTACTCATAAGGAGCTGGCAACTCAAGAGCAAGAGCTGCTGTACTACAGATAATGGGCCACAGGGGATTCAAACAACAAAGCAAAACGGAGCCAGAAAAAAAAGAAAATTTATTATTATTCTCTTAACTCTTAACACAAAAGAAATATAAAAAAGTGAAACAAAAAAAGCGGGGGGAAGGATGGAAG
The DNA here is from genome assembly GCF_015237465.2 of Chelonia mydas. Classification (NCBI taxonomy): domain Eukaryota; kingdom Metazoa; phylum Chordata; order Testudines; family Cheloniidae; genus Chelonia; species Chelonia mydas. Next base: position 15,049,326 of record NC_051251.2, on the reverse strand, counting down.
GGAAGAGGACTATGAGGGTTCCTGGAAAGAGCACATAAAGCAGAAAGGAAACTGGGATTATATTTCCTTCTCTTCTAATGAGAGTTACTAAGAAAGAGGCATTAAAAGACAGCCAGCTCTCTTTCAGATGAAGTTTATCTATGGTGTTACAACTCAAGTGAAAAACACAGCCTCTGGGCTTTTATGGCTTAAGCCTCTCAAAAATATGGCACAGCTTTTTCAAATACAGATTTGAACACATTGTGACTCTGTGCTGCTATATTTACTTACAGTTTTGGAGTGACATGATAAAATGAGACCCTCATAGCCTCTGGGGAGGAAAAATAATCCTGAAGCAGCATTAAAAATGTATTGGACGAAACCCTGATCCCAGTGAACTTAAGGACAGAAAGAATGGTCCAGTGGTTAGACTGCTTGCCTGGCTCCTAGAAGCTGTGGGTTCCCATCCTGCCTGACCCTACACAAGTCAATCTCTGTGCTTCATTTATAAAATGGGAATGATAGTTCTACCCTTCTTCGTGGGGGATGTGGTGAAGTGATCCCATACGACAGTTGATGAGGTTCATTAGTAATTTACCTAGACCACAGTTTTGCCATTGACTTCAGCGTGGCCAAGATTTTACCCACAGACATTCTGAATACGATTTTTGAGACACAAAATATTCCTTTCCACTATGTTTAAGATACCTCCAAAGCACACATGAATAAAATGGTTGGATATACCTGTGACTGATTTATAAATTAAACAGAGCTGGCTGAAATTTTTTGCATCAAAAAGTTGTTTTGTGGTTTATTCGGGTGTTTTTTTTTATGAAAAATGATTTTTGACCAAAAACAAATTTCACATGAAAAATTTCATTTATCAAAAAAATTTATTTTCAATTAAAATGTTCAAAGTAAAATATTTTTTTAAAGGTTCATTCATTTTGGTGGAAAAAATCTTACTTTTCTACTTCCCTCCTCTTTATTTCTCCTCCCCACCACCACCACCCTACCCCCACCTCACCTCACCGCTTCCACCACTGGAAAAAAAGGGAAAATGTCAAATAAAAATTTTACTGCCATTGAAATGAAATTTTGAAAAATAATTATTTCAAAAAAATTTCATCAAAACTGCAGAGATTTCAGTAACCCAGTTCAAAGAGCTATACTTATCCAATTAGGGAGCAGGAACTATACCATATGACCTATGTGTCCCCTAAAAATCAGCACACATCTTGATTTTGGAATAGCACTGCTCTCAATAAACAGCTCACAAGCAATCTACAGACCAAGTATTATTTATAGAAAGTATTCTGTGAATACTTTTTAAGAAATTAATAAGCTGTTTCCAGATAGTTGGAGGACAGTAAGAAAGGCACAATTTGTGCCATAAAATATTCCCCATAAATTATTTGCCCAGCTCTAGTTGAGGCAAATAGTCACCTTTGACATAAGATCAAGGGAAGTGATATTTTTCTGATAATTTCTCAGAGAAAAGAGACAGACTATAGGGAAGTGAAATATGAAAAGTGCTACCAGGGAAGCAAATAAATAGACTGCTTAACTAAGATATCCCTAACAGCTTAAAAAGGATTTTAATTTTCCATATGACTTTCAAAAATATTTTGTGGATGCATTAGTTTGAGATTAAATTAGATTTCTAGGGATAAAGAAGTTTGCTAGAATGGCGGAGTTTAGCCAATCTGATTGTTTCTCTGTTTCTTCTAAACCATGTACTTAAGAATGAAGATTGTAGCTTTATGTATTTTTTTCTGCAAGTTTCTGTGTTTAACATCTATCCCAATTTTAATTCAATGGGTTGGATTCTCTGGTGCATTACAGTACATTTGTGCTACTCAGGTCCATTAAAGAACCCTGTGTCAACCATACAACTTAGAGTTGCCCAGCAGTAGCTCTAAGTAATGTCTGGGCTGGACAAGGCCAGGGTCTCAGAATCAGGAAGCTGTTGCCTGATCTATTGATTGTATATTGATTATATGACTAATTTAGTTTCTCCAGTTAGCACTCTGAAATTTGGTAGGTTTTTTTGTCACAAGAATTATATTTTATTTTTATTTCATTATTATTTTATTTTTATTATATTGTAAGAATTACTAGTCAGTTGGGAGCCCCAATGTGTGCAGATGCAACACACACTTAAGAAATTACACAAAAATAGTTTTATTATTAACTCACTTGGCTACACTTGCGAGTTAGAGTGTATTAAAGCAGCCCCGGGCACACTAGCTGACTACCCGTCCACACTGGCAAGGCACGGACAGTGCTCTGAGTCCATGGCTAGAGCGCTCCTGGTACTCCACCTTGGTGAGAAGATTAACGCTTGCAGCGTCTTGGCTGAAACACCCGGGCATCAGTGTGAACGGGGTGTTGCATTACTGCGTCCTGATCAGCCTTAAGTCCCATAATCCCCTTAAGTCAAGTGGCCACTCTTGTCATTGTTTTTGAATCGCTGCAGGAATGCAGATATGCCCTTTGAAAGCTCCTTTTCTGACAGCTGGTATGCTTATCTGCTTCAAGACAAAGCAACGATTAGTGTGGAATGCTGTGTGTGAGAGAGAGAGGCGGGAGGGGGGAGGTCTGCTGCTGTCTGAACTTACAAGACAGCATGCTGACATGCTCTCAGCCCCCCCAAAAACCCACTCTCTCTCTCCCCACATACACACAACACACTCCCTGTCACACTCCACTCTATCCCCTCCATTTGAAAAGCACGTTGCAGCCACTTGAATGCTGGGATAGCTACCACAATGCACTGCTCTCTGTGACCATTACAAGAGCTGGTAACGTGGCCATGCCAGTGCGCTTGTAGCTGTCAGTGTGGACAGACTGCAGCGCTTTCCCTACTGCGCTCTACGAAGGCTGGTTTATCTCAAAGCGTTCTACATCTGCAAGTGTAGCCATGCCCTTAGTATCATCTTCCCCTTCATCATTATCACCATCACCAGTGACTGTCATCCTAGCATCTCCCTAGGCACGCAGGCCGACATATAGCTTTTATACTGTGTTATACTGACACCACTACCTAATGAATATTCAGTAGGGGTTTCAGCCCCTTTTCCTTATTTGTAATTCCTCACCATATTAATAGTGGGGTGCCTTCTCCCACAAGTTATTAATCCTTTTATCTCAGGCTTATTAGTGTATATATCAATCAGTTACCATGGCATTTTTGTGGTCAGACATCTCTTGATGTCCCTTATTAAAGATAATCCAAGCTGCTATAAGCTAGCGTCTTGTGATTTTCTATCAGCAGTTTGCAACACTTGTGGTTATTACAAAAACTATAGACAAAGCTTTGCTGCATCTTGTGACTTAAGATTACTGTTAGTTGGCTTATGCTAATGTATTGTGCAACTACTTCTACTCAGGCTATAAGGCCATATGCTTATGTTAACTGCTTAAGCTATCCTTATTGGCCTAGGCCTATAGGTCTCTTGTGTTTCTGCTATCGGTTCCTTACCCCTTTACCTTTATTTACTATATAACTATCATTACTGCTATATGCTCGCTGTCTGGGCTACACTATCTCCACCATAATTAAAAAAGAAGAGTTGCATGTACATAAATAGACCAAAGTTTCCCCACATTTATACTCCTTAACAGACGTTTATGCAACTTAAAATTACCCATATATGCACACAACTGAAAGGTTTGCATATGCAATTCAGGCAGATTTGAATATTTGGCAAAGCAGCTACAAAATATAGTCCATTCCATGTATTATGCAGATCAGTGTTTAGTAACAGCAACATGCACTTTTAGTGACCATCCACTAACCTGCACAAGAGAAATATAAATAGGGTTGTACTCTTATTATGTAGAAAGAAGACCTTTTAAAAAAAAATGATGCAAACTATTCTTGTTATTAACTTTAGAATAATCAAGAATAGCAACTCCAGTCAGGGCCAGATTAACCTTTTGTGGGTCCCAGTGCCCGGACCATGGCCCCACCCACCCCCGCTCCACTGGGAGGCCCCACCCCCACTCTGCCTCTTCCCCCCAAGGCCCTGTCTGCCACTCATATGGGGAGGAGGTGGTGAAGAGAAGGAAGCAGGGGGGGGGGGGAAGGAGCAGAGAGGAGCTAGCAGGGGGCGAGGCAGGGAGAGGGCAGAGAGGAGCAAGTGGCAGGCAAAACCTTGGGGTGGGGAGAAAGAGGCCAAAGGGGTGGGGCCTCAGGGCAGAGCACAGGTGGGGCAGAGGGGCTGGGCCTCAGTCCAGGCACCAGGGCCCCTTCTGAGAGTGGTCCCAGCACCATGGCACCATTGGTGCTATTATATACCTGGTACTGATTCTAGTCTTAGCTATTTTTGCTGAAGGTCTCAAATATTGACTGTGAGCTCTCTCATGCCAAAGGAGGAGGATCTTGTGGTTAAGGCACAGGACTAGCATTCCATTGAACTGGGTTCTGACCTGCTTTTGCCACAGCCTCGCTATGCCACTTAGGCAAATTGCTTAATCCTTCTGTTTCTCTGCTCCCTGAAACATAAAACTGGGATCACAATTCCTTTATCTGCCTTGTCTATTTAGACTGTCAACTCCTTGGGGCAGAGCCTAGCTATCTCAGTTGGGAGCTCTGGGTGCTACCAGGATACAAATAAATTTTAATAACTGAAGGTCTGTGTGTTGAATTATAAGAAACATTTGATCTCCAAAGTGTTTTTCAGGGAAGACCAGAAACAAACGCAAACAAAAAACAAGTCTGAATAAAAATCACTGTCCCTGTCAATTCGTCAGGAGTTTAATGGCATAATTTCTGATATTTTACTCATGCCATTTCTCCAGTCAACCACAGTGTCTTCCAGGAAAATAAGGGTAGACAAAATCTGAATTTCTAGAGTGAAAACAAAGAATAAGGTGTTTTTCTTTTGGAAAACAAAATCTCAGGTCCTTTAAGGAAGCAAGAGATCCAAAATCCTCTTTATTCCTCTTATGGGACACATAGTAGCCTTGAAGTTGATGGTAGATCCATGAAGATGGCTCAGAAGTATCAAAAAAGGGGAACAGTCAACGGTGGAGTAGAAAGAAAGAAATGGTTTGTTGCAAGATTAGCCGCATAGGATTTATATAACTAGTAAAAAAGAGATGAAGGGTCATGGTGGAGAACGATTCAGTAGAGGTAGAGTGAAAGAGATGAGATCCTGAATAGAAAAGATCTGGTTGATGGGTGCCGTGCAAAATAAGAAGTTTCAGAAAGAATCTAATTTGAAAATAAGAGATTAAAAAGAAATAGCATCAAAATCCATTCAGGCAGAATGTCTGTGTATTCACTGTATCAAGACAAGAACAAATTGCCAAAACAAACAGAGTAAAGTAGTGTACAGTACAAAAAAATAGCTGAACCAAAAAATATATATAAGTAAGAAAACCATATATTACCCACCAGTTGCATTTGTCTTTCCATTTGAACTAGATACTACAGTCCAGTATTTTTCTGCAATTTCTCCTATTTGGTATTTTCATTTTCCATTGATTTCCTGTTGTAACTATACTTTATGTGAAATGCATGAGAAAATAATATGAATCCACATTTTTATTTACAAAAATAGAATTCATATGCCTTCTGCTCCAACATCTCAGATGTCCTGCATCTCCTCTAATTTCTCCTGCCTCTTGTCTCTCATTCTTCCTTGTCTTCTTTCAGGGTGAAACTCAAGACTGTGGAGAGGAGCCAGCCTAACATCTAAAATTCCTACCAAGCCCTATTTTGAGAGTTTAAGAAGTACTTACGTGTTGTCTAGCCTGAGTGCTGGCCCTCTGCACAGGACTGATTTTCACCCTAAGTGAACAGTGCAGATTTCTGATTAGATCAGGGAGAAAGTGGCAATCAGATATTCCTCATCCTTCCTTCGCAAACGTACTGCAAGCATGACAGGAAAGCAAAAGCATCACTTCGCATGTGGAAGGGTTCATGGCTGTCCCTCTTTTCTGACCTTCTGTCCCACCTGAGCTTTCCCTATGAATAACTGCATGACGTGGGTTGTGATATGGATGATGTATCAGCTTCCATCAGAGCTGGAAGAATCTTGAACTTTGGAAATACAGTCAAAAAGGAAAGTCAGGGCTAAATGTAGAGGTGATTTAAATTAGACTACCAGAACTCTTACACTCACTCTGCCAGCTTATAAAGGACTTGAAGGGTCCAGTTTATTGTTCTGCTACAGCCCCTCATTATAAATAAGGTTATAAATTCAATATATCTTTGCCACATATCTGTCAGATTGTGCCTATAAAGGTAAACAGGAAACCCCTAAAGAGAGACATTTTCTTCCTTATATGCATTTTAAGTAAATAGGTAATTTCTGCATATATGGGTGACCCCTTAAGACTGGTTCACTCTCCAAGATGAAATACATTCAGTGGGTGAAACAGTTAAGTACATTTATTTCATAGCTTAAAAATAATTTGAGAGGTTTAGTGAATTGGTGTCTCCCAGGATGTTTTACATGTTATGTGGAAAAGGAAAAGACTTCATAGAATCAGAATATCAGGGTTGGAAGGGGCCATCAGGGACCATCTAGTCCAACCCCCTGCTCAAAGCAGGACCAATCCCCAACTAAAATCATCCCAGCCAGGGCTTTGTCAAGCCTAACCTTAAAAACCTCTAAGGAAGGAAATTCCACCACCTCCCTAGGTAACACATTCCAGTGTTTCACCACCCTCCTAGTGAAAAAGTTTTTCCTAATATCCAACCTAAACCTCTCCCACTGCAACTTGAGACCATTACTCCTTGTTCTGTCATCAGCTACCACTGAGAACAGTCTAGATCCATCCTCTTTGGAACCCCCTTTCAGGTAGTTGAAAGCAGCTATCAAATCCCCCCTCATTCTTCTCTTCCGCAGATTAAACAATCCCAGTTCCCTCAGTCTCTCCTCATAAGTCATGTGCTCCAGTCCCCTAATCATTTTTGTTGCCCTCCGCTGGATGTTTTCCAATTTTTCCACATCCTTCTTGTAGTGCGGGGCCCAGAACTGGACACAGTACTCCAGATGAGGCCTCACCAATGTCGAATAGAGGGGAATGATCACTTCCCTCGATCTGCTGGCAATGCCCCTACATATACATCCCAAAATGCCGTTAACCTTCTTGGCAACAAGGGCACACTGTTGACTCATATCCAGCTTCTCGTCCACTGTAACCCCTAGGTCCTTTTCTGCAGAACTGCTGCTGAGCCATTTGGTCCCTAGTCTGTAGCGGTGCATGGGATTCTTCCATCCTAAGTGCAGGACTCTGCACTTGTCCTTGTTGAACCTCATCACATTTCTTTTGGCCCAATCCTCTGATTTGTCTAGGTCCCTCTGTATCCTATCGCTACCTTCCAGCGTGTCTACCTCTCCTCCCAGTTTAGTGTCATCTGCAAACTTGCTGAGGGTGCAATCCACACCATCCTCCAGATCATTTATGAAGATATTGAACAAAACCGGCCCCAGGACCAACCCTGGGGCACTCCACTTGATACCGGCTGCCAACTAGACATGGAGCCATTGATCACTACCCGTTGAGCCCGACAATCTAGCCAACTTTCTATCCACCTTATAGTCCATTCATCCAGCCCATACTACTTTAACTTGCTGGCAAGAATACTGTGGGAGACCGTGTCGAAAGCTTTGCTAAATTCAAGGAACAACACATCCACTGCTTTCCCCTCATCCACAGAGCCAGTTATCTCATCATAGAAGGCAATTAGATTAGTCAGGCATGACTTGCCCTTGGTGAATCCATGCTGACTGTTCCTGATCACTTTCCTCTCCTCTAAGTGCTTCAGAATTGATTCCTTGAGGACCTGCTCCATGATTTTTCCAGGGACTGAGGTGAGGCTGACTGGCCTGTAGTTCCCAGGATCCTCCTCCTTCCCTTTTTTAAAGATGGGCACTACATTAGCCTTTTTCCAGTCGTCCGGGACTTCCCCCGATCGCCACGAGTTTTCAAAGATAATGGCCAATGGCTCCGCAAACACATCCACCAACTCCTTTAGCACTCTCGGATGCAGCGCATCCGGCCCCATGGACTTGTGCTCGTCCAGCTTTTCTAAATAGTCCTGAACCAATTCTTTCTCCACAGAGGGCTGATCACCTCCTCCCCATGCTGTGCTGCCCAGTGCAGTAGTCTGGGAGCTGACCTTGTTCGTGAAGACAGAGGCAAAAAAAGCATTGAGTACATTAGCTTTTTCCACATCCTCTGTCACTAGGTTGCTTTCCTCATTCAGTAAGGGGCCCGCACTTTCCTTGACTTTCTTCTTGTTGCTAACATACCTGAAGAAACCCTTCTTGTTACTCTTAACATCTCACAACAATGAAGTTGTCCTTTCCAGTTGCCATTATTTCCATAATAAGAGCTGCCAGATACCAAGCTGCCTTTATATATGACATGTTTAGTTTTATTATTATTAGTTACCTGCTATTTATCCAGCTATTACTTAAATCTCTTGGCTCAAAAGTGGTCTTGCTGGGCAACAGCTACAGATCTTCCAGTAGCAACGAGGCACAGAGCCACAAAGGGACTACACTTTTATACGTATGTGGAGGATGAGCCAGCACTACTTGTACATGTTGGAATCCACCACCTCTGGCTTAAGCCCTTAGGCTTCCCTGTATAATGGATGGGGAGAGCTAGGTGTCTGAGAATGGGATCAACCAAAGAATGCACACTAAGCTGGTCAATGGGAGATGCCAACAAGAAATGTGTCTCCTAAGCCCTGCCTCCTGTCAGAGAGTTCAGTACCTAACACCTATGTCTCCTTGTGATCCACAGCTGGGAACCCCTCTGCGGGGCCAGCATTTCCTATGCGAATGGCTTAGGTTGGGCATCTGCCTAACTTCACCCAAAACAGCTAGCAGGGAGGAGGAAAGTAAGATGGCCTCCCTTCTAACTTTTAGCCCAGTGGTTAGGGTACTCATCCAGGATGTGGGAGACCACAGTTCAATTTCCCTCCCACCCCTGCTGGTGAGCTGAAGGAATTTGAACAGGGGTCTCCCAACTCTCAGGTGAGTGCCCGAACCACCAGATTAGAAACTCTCTGGCCCAATTAATATTTAATCCAAAAGAGGAGTGGCTTCAACAGGAGAATGAGAGTGCCCCATTTTGGAATATCCTACAGACAAGTCCTGAATGGAGGCATTAACGGGGTTAGGAAGCAGCTGAGCAGGCAGTTTGTGGATCAGTGTAGTGCCTAGGTCTGTTTTAGGCCTCTACATTGGGGTTTAGGCACTTAAATCCTGTCATGGATCCGGGCCCAACCTCTTTTTCCAGCACATCTGATATCTCACTGGGATCCACTGTTTTGTTCTGCGCATATAGCGCCCCATCACACATTACACTATGGCTAGCTCTCTTTTATCCCCCCACTGTCCATCGACATTTATAGCCACAATAGCAGACCCTCTCAGGAGCATCGCTACAATTTTCGCAGTTAGTAACTGCTGGGTTTCATCTTTATCTTTTCTACTTAAAAAAACTTCATTGTTCATAAATAGGGAATGGTGTTTCCAGATCTAAACATATCAGTTCTTTTTTCCTCAACAAAGGATATTATATATTTAATCACAATTCATGAACTGCAAACCCTCTTTGCTATGGCTAGTCTGTACCAAATTTAAAGGCTTGTTAAACACCTCACAGCTGCTAAATCATCTGCGTTAGCTATGTATAATTTCTTTTAAGCCTTTTGTTTGAGGCTTTTTTTAAAAAATGTAATGTCTGCTTCCTGAGCATTTTACTTGTCACACCTTGCATCTGGTGTGGTTGTGTTTTTAAACCAAGTAGCTGCTTCTACTGCCTTTTAAATACAAATCTGCTTCATTTTAAAAAGCTCACCTAGGGAAATCCACCTCTTTCAGTACTCAGTTTCCAATCAAATTAACTAATTGACAGTTGATTAAAGACTTTTCACGATTCTGATTAACCTGTGGTTAGAATCATAAAACCTTATTTTTACTACAAAAATGGTCATTGAAAGACATTAATAAGGCATCAATCTGTCAAAGGAAGGAGAGAAAAATCCATTGAGAGAAAGCTAAGCTATCACATAAAGATATATGATTATCTGCCAAACCAAACCAAATCACCCCAACACCATTATTTCTTAGATAGCTGCAATTTTGTTTTTCTTAGCTATGCATTCTTTTACTTTAGAAAATCACCATCATTTAAAGTTTCCAAGAACCAAACCCTGGAGTCCATGCTCTGCCAAAATGCCCATCAACTTCAGTGGGAGTTATGCCTTAACAAAGAGTGCAGGGTTTGGCCCCAGACACTTCCAGACGTTCATGGGGAATTAGGAGCAAGGACATAAGCAAGTGCATATTTTTCCACTTGCCAACTTCCTTATCACTGTTCTGCTCCATTTTAAAAACAACATTTACCTGCCAGTAGTGTGTTAGTTCTTTTTGTAAGTCTTCCCACTCCATACTTGAGTTTACCAAAAAAAAAAAAAAATCACATATTACTAGAGTATTCAGCATTCGCTGCCAGACTACCTGTTTTCTCTATTGAAATGCAGGCTCTGACTCCCATTTCAATCTCTATTAACCTCACTGTCACAGCAGTCCTAATTATCCACAAATTCTGCATCGTCCATTACATCATCTAGATAAACCCATCATTCACGACTGTAATCCTGCTCAGCCCCAGCTATCTATAACTGGTATCATCAGCAGAAACACCAGTTTGTCCTTTAGTCTCCATTGGAGATATCCGAATTTCATCTGCAAAATTTTTGATCTCTTCTCCTTGTGTCACTTAAACCCACATGTACAACTAGTGCTGGCTCATCCTGCACATGCAGATAAAAATGTAGACGTGTTGTATTCTAGTTGCTATACATATTATATTAACCATTCTGGTCTTAATCAATCAGGCCTTATCCTTCCTTTGACTCCAATTAAAGTTTCATACATGGAAGGATGGCAGGACTGGGACTTAATTAAGAAATAAACTGTAGTAACATCAGTTAGTTTCTTATGTGACAGGTCACAATTAGTATGAAATTAACAGTTTGTAAAATATAAAGCATCATTTAAAATAATCATCCCACATTTCTCTCCTTGAAAAAGAAAGGTCTTATTTTTCTTCTTTGTCCTGGGGAACTGAGGAGGGGGAAATAGTGGGGAAATTATTCAAGAACATTTTCACAACTTCTGAATAGCTTTGCAGACTTTTTTGTGCTTTTTTCCAATCAACATCAGAGCATATGCTGGTGAATGGCTGTTCTCGCAAACACCTGTACTAATTTGCAAACAAGTATATTTGCACAATCATGTGTATTTGCTGTTCACACCAGTGGTGCTTACTCTTTGCTTACAAAATTTAAATTATTTAGAAAATAGAAGCAATGTCATGTGCTTTGGTAAGCCGCCACATACAATGAATAGAGTCATCCATGGAAGGGCTGAACCTAGGACTTCCAGCTCTAGAATGTGACTTGCTACTGTTTGAACTAAAGGAGCAGCTCCATTAGCTTGGAGTCAATAATAGACTCATAACTCCTTTTTAGCAGAGGACCCCAAAGTGTGGAGTGCACTGCCCTAAGGGGGTGTGGAGGACTGTCCAGGGGGGCACGGTGGGGTCCAGGCCAGCCCCCCACAGCGGGGGAGGGAGCACCACCCAGCCCTGCTACACTCTCAGCTCTATTCTGGCCCTGCCCCCAGCTGTGACCCTGGCTCCCAGCCCTGCTCCTGGCCTTGTCCCCAGCCTCAGCCGCTCACCACAGTTCCATTCCTGGCCCGCACAGCAGCTGGGCTGCAGCTCCACTTTCACCCCGGCCCCAGACCCACCCCCAGCTGCAGCCTCAGCCCCAGTCCCTTTACCCCGTCTGCATTCCCCACTCCCAACCCTGCTCCCGGCCCTAGCTCAGAGAGGGCAGGGGAGCACAGACAGGGGTATGGGGGGGGGTACAATCCTCAAAAGTTTGGGAACTACTGCTTTATACTGTTTGTGTGTCTGCAAATCTAGATAAATATTTAATTTTCTCAAGGTGGTTTCCATGTGTTAGTGTCCCTTTGAGAATTGCCACTTCTTATTTCTGCCACCAGAACATCAGCTCATTAACATTTACATTCAAATTCTGGGAACAAATCAAGCAATAGACCTCACTCTGCATGTGGTACTCAAAACATACAGGCTAAATATCATCCCACAAACGTTGTTATATTCCAAGGTACCCACATTTTCTGATTTTTAGCAGCAACAACATGTTAACCTCATGGTCTTTTCTAGAGACCAGACAACTCTAGTATCTGGAATTATAAAACAATGAAATACACAGTGATGCTGTGTGTTGCAACATATCCCAGGATGGTACGAAGAGGAGAGTGTATGGGGGAGGAAAATCTGCTAAGTGTAGACATCTAGCACTTCAGCATGGAATCTGGGGAAATCTTTTATATCCTTTCATCCATGAAACCAACATATTTTGTCATTTTGACATCATCCCTGTCACTAAATATTAAAGACCCTCCCTCACAAAGAAATTTCAAATAGACTAAAATAATGACAAGTCCTGCAGATTGTCAATGATGGAGGAAAGCCAAGTAAAGGTCAGTGGAATGGGTGTTAGTTTGTTTTTCTGGTACTTTTGGATTGTGAATGCGATTGTGATGGGTATTTATTTTGTCATGCTTGTTGTGTTAATGTTGTGTTACACTGAATGCTGATGCGGGGGACAGATGCAAGGAGGATGTATATAGGTGTGATGATGTAGGAAATAAATATAAAATGCTATTTCCAGTACTGTCTATTGGGAGCAGTATGAAATACTGTACAAAGAGGAAGGACAGCTTGTCCATGACTATGTGCAAAGTTGTCACACTGCAAGATTAACCTTTAAGGACTCTTACATTTTAGAGCCCAAAGTGACGCAATCTTCTGTATGCCTCCAGATGATGTGACTTTGCCATTCATTGCTGAAACCTTCAAGAAAGGAGTGAACATATTTGCAGCAATCTGTAGCTGTGATGGATGGGAAATCTCTAGGACAGAGTGTCAGAGAGACAAATGCCACCAGTGGACTCAAAGTTACTACCAATCGAAAAAGCTGAAATGGTTCTTTGAATCACATCACCATGACTGCAATCAACAAGGTGTAAAACAGCAAATCATTCACATGACATACAGTGATGAGAACATCTTCTTGGTGGGGAGACTGACTCATGGACAGTCAGCAAAATGCTAACCGGCTCAGAACAAACAAGGGTCTTTCAGTGACTGACATATTTAAAAGAGAGCTTATGGAACATGTGGTATTCAGATATAAAGATCAATAACTGAAACCAGATGTTGCATTAATATTCCTAAATTAAGTGTCTATGGTAGAAAAATATAGAACAGGACAATGCAGCACCCAAAATAAGTGTAGGTGATGTTTATGAGGATATGTTTCTTTAAATCCACAGCAAGAAGCCAGGCATGAAAACTCTAGTAGAATCTCTTCAGTGAAACCGAGTCAGTGAGTTGAAAGCAATAGAGCTGTGCAGATTTACACAAGCTGGCCCCTAAGGTAAGGTTAAAACCAGCTCTACAGTGATTAAGGTTTCTGAACTGAAATGAAAGAAGTATACCATGACCAATCTAAACAGGATTCTTCAGGCATGCAATTGATGTAGAGGGCAGATCCACGAGGAAAAAAATATTCAATAACTGAAATGCCAGCACCAAAAATATATCAAAACTGATGGTGTTCCTCATTGTGATAAAATATTGTGATATATTCACACTCAATCTAGCTTCAGATGACTTGTGCCTTCATGAACGGCTTAATACAGACTATGTGGATCTGAGACAAGGCACAGACATTCCCTTTTGAGGTTCTACAGAATCTATTTGCCAAATCCCCACTAGTGCCATTTTACGCTGTTTCTATTTCTGCAGATGCCAGCTGCTGTAGTTTCAGTGCAGTGCTTCTCCAGTTAAATGGAGATGACTGGAAGCCTCTCTCATTGTTCCAGATGACTTCAGATTGAGACCAAAGATGCCTAAATAGAAAAAGAATGACTGGCAAACATATGGGCACATGAGGATCACAAGGCAAGCTGCCTACCTCTTAAATCTCAGAGATTGCTCTGCTTCAGATGAGGTTGAAACCTACTGCAACATATACCCCAGGGAACCCAGAAGTGATGGCCAACACCTTATCAAGGAGTCCTGTTGATCATGCATCAGCTTGGGATGATATAGTAGCACATTAACTGGACTTTCAAGCCTCCACCAGGCAAATTAGAACTGACTAAAATAGCCATTAATGCTGCCACCCAACTGAAAACTGCATCCAAAATTTGAGACATGGCTGATCCAGTTACTTAACAAGGACTTATGCTTATAAACTGTTTACAAGTGTGTCAAACACACTCCCTGCAGTTAACAAAATTACAGCACGGAGAAAAATTTTCTGTCCTTGGATACACCAGGATAAAAAGCCAGGGAAATGGATTACACATTAGCTGTAGGAATTTGTGTCATTTTTCTCACTGTTGAAGTGCTTTTAACTCCCTGGTAGACTATAAGGGAGATTTGATTTGCCACAGTTTCATTTGACAGACAGCAGGAATGTAGGCTAACCAGGTGAGTAAATTGGTCAGCATACAGTACACTGAGTCGTATTTCATCAGAGTGGGGCCTTATCTTGACTGGCAAAACTACACATTTTATTTTGAATGTCATGTACCTTTCTCCACTTGATATTTCATGGAAACATTTTTTGCTGAATACTTTGTTGCTGCTTGGGATAAAGCTTTGGCACAGGAAACAGGAAAATTCTTTTGTCTTCCTGTGATGCAATATATGCTTGATATTGAGCCTGCAATCAGCCATTATGGCACTGCCAATTTCAATCAAATCAAGCAAATTATTCTCTTCAAGTCATTTAATCTGAGATCAAACCAAAGTCCATCTCTGAAACATATGATGTTCCGCGTGTGGTAAAATGCAATTGCACGCATTGAATATATATCTGCAGTTGTAGCTTGATTAGATAGCTGGCTCTTTTTTCCTTCGTGCTTAAATACTGTCTCCTCAGATCTATCATGGCCAAATGCACAACATTTCCAATATATGGAAAGCAGATACACAAGCAGAATTTCCAATACATCAGTGTAACTCCACCAAAAAAAACCAAAACAAAACAAAACCCCACCCCATACCTCATTAACACAAGCCAGCGAAAGCCAACAAGGTTTGGCTGAAGCTTTGTGAGGTGGCTTTGCTGCCTTAGAAATAACAGGGAAACTGAACAATATTTCCTCCATTCCTTTTTGCTGTGGCCCAGGCATTAGATGTGTTGCAGCTGGTCTCCGTAGAAGTGAGCGGCAACTTCTATGGATCACATCTTAGGGACAGTAATTAATTGGGGGGAGGGATAGCTCAATGGTTTGAGCATTGGCTTGCTAAACCCTGGGTTTGAGTTCAATCCTTGAGGGGGCCATTTGGGGCAAAAATTGGGGATTGGCCCTGCTTTGAGCAGCGGTTGGACTAGATGACCTCCTGAGGTCCCTTCCAACCCTGATGTTCTATGACATATTTTTGTACTAGTGTTGTAGTAAGTTTAGGACTAAATGCAGTCTATATCAGCTATAGGGATTTCTGATCACAGAGCTTTATATTTGTTCCTGGCTTCAGCAACTATGGAATATAATCAATTTCTAGTCCAAGAAATTCAAGAGTTCAGCTTCCAGAACATCTATGCAATCTTCCTACTCCGTTCCCCAAATAAGCTCATCTTCCAAGCATGAGTCTTATGGGGTATTTGCTTGACAACTACCAAAAAGTTATGGTGGTCCTTCAGGCTAGTGGTCCATTGCTAAATGGAAATGGTAAAATTATGAATAATAACGCAGAAGTGTTCAATAAATCTTTCTGTTCTGTATATGGGAAAAACAGGCATTGCATTCATATGATAACTCTTTCCATTCAACTAGTATCATGGGAGGCTGTTAAACCATAGCTATTTAGACATTTTAAATCTGCAGATCCAGATAACTGGCATCCAAAAGTTTTCAAAGAGTTGGCTGAGGAGCTCTTGGCTTGTTAATGTTGACTTTAAGCCTTGGAAAATTGGGGAAGTTCCAGAAGACTAGAAGAAAGCCAATATTATGCAAATATTTTAAAAGAGTAAACAGGATGACCCAGGCAATTATAGACCTATCGATCTAGCATTGTTCCCAGGTAAGAATGGAGCAGCTGATAGCGGATTCAATAAATATATTACCCTTCTTTGATTCTGTAATTAATGCCAATCAACAAGTTTATGGAAAATAGATTCTGGCAGACTCAGTATCTTTTTATGAGATTGCAAGTTTGATTGATGGAAGTGATAGCATTGATGTAATATACTTCAGCTTCTGTTAGTCATTTGACATGGTACTGCATGACAGTTTGATTAAAAACTGGAAATTAAAATTAATATGGCACATATTAAATGGATTCATAGCTAACTGATACCTCTTAAAAAGTAACTAAACATGGAATCATCATCATCATCAAGTGGGTATGTTTCTAGTGGGGTCCTTCAGAGATTGGTTCTTGGCCATATTCTATTTAACATTTTTATCACTGATAAACTTTCCAGAGGACACAAAAATTAGGGGAGTGGTCAATAATGAAGTGGACAGGTCACTAATACAGAGCAATCCGAATCACTTAGTAAGCTGGGCACAAGCAAACAATGTGTTTTATACAGCTAAATGTAAATGTATGTATCTACAAACAAAGAATATAGGTCATACTTACAGGTTGGAGACTATCCTGGGAAGCACTGACTATGAAAAAAAGAGATATGGGGATCGTGGTGGATAGCTCCCATTACATGAGCTCCCATTACAACCCTGGGTCCAAAAGGGCTAATGTGATCCTTGCATAACCAGGCAACTTTTGAGTAGGAGTTGACAGGTTATTTTACCTCTGTATTTGGCACTGGTACAAACACTGCTGGAATATTGTGTCCAGTTCTGGTGTCCACAGTTGAAGGAGATTGATAAGTTAGCAAAGATTCAACGAAGAGCCCCAAGAATGATTAGAAGAGTAGAAAACATGTCTTATAATGACAGGCGCAGGGAGCTCAGTCTATTTAGTTTAACAAAGAAAGTTAAGGGATTATTTGATTACAGTTTAAGTATTCGGGGTCAGGAAGGAATTTTCCACCAGATCACATTGCAGAGACCCAGAGGATTTTCTAGTTTCCTCTGCAGCAGGATACAAGGGTTACTTGCTGCTTTGAATTAATTGCTGGCTTTTCTGTAGCTTCAAGTGTTTAAATCAAGATTTGAGGACTTTGTTAATTCAGACAGAGGTTATGGGCCTATTACAAGAGTGGGTGGGTGAGGTTCTGTGGCTTGTGATGTGCAGGAGATCAGACTAGATGATCATGATGGTCCCTTCAGGCCTTAAAGTCTATGAGTAAGTCCCTGCATGGGGAACAAATATTTGATAATGGGCTCTTCAATCTAGCAAAGAAAGGTATAACATGATCCAGTGGCTGGAAATTTAAAGTGGAAATAAGTACATTTTTAACTTTTATGGTCAGTTCCAATGGTTATTTACCAAAGGCCATGGTAGATTTTCCATCACTAGCAATTTTTAAATCAAGATTGAATATTTTTCTGAAAGATATGTTCTAGGAATTATTTGGAGAGGTTTATGGTCTGTTATAGAGGAGAACAGACTAAATGATCACACTGGTCCCTTCTGACTTTGGAATCTAGACTATGAATAAAAAAGAAAGATAGGAGATGATTAAATACAGCATGGCTTGAGTAGAAAATAAAAGTCCATATAAGGAGATAAATGCTGAGGGAAGCTTTCCTAAGATTTTATAAAGACATAGAAAGATACCTCTGAGAAACTAAACATTGCTAATGATGGAAGGGGAAAGAATTTACCTGTAGTTCTCTTTTTTTTTTTTTGGTTCCATATATTTTTTTTCATGGTTATGACTAGCCTATTCCAACCAGTTGGGAAAAAAAATTACAAGTCTATGTGGATTTCATCTAATTAAACAGACAAAATAAACTAATTTGGATCAAGGTGTGTGACACTGGTTTTTAGCAAGTTTTTGGGGAAGGGATGTCTTTTTGTTCTGTTTGTATGGCGCCTAACACAATGGGGTACTGGTCCATGACCGGGCTGCTAGGTGCTATGGTAATACAAATAATAAATAACAATGTGTATCATGTATGTTCCAATTCCCAACTGGGCTAATTAAAACAGATTAGTAGAGCTGGTTGAGAATTTTCCATCAAAATGGGTTGAGGTTTTTCAAACACAAAATGCAGTTTTCCCAAAAATCAAAGTTTTCTTCAGGAAACTGTCAAGATTTCATTTCAGGTTATCTCCAGTGTAAACATTTCACTTTGTTGAACTGAATTAAAAACTTTGTTTCAGGTGCACTCAACGTTAATCTGTGCCCACCTAAACTGCCATGACACCTCATGGGAATTGTAGTGCCAGAACCTCATGTCCCCATGCTCTCCTATGGAATGGACAGTACATCATGGGAGACATAGTCTGACTGGGCAGACCAGCCACTATGGGCTGGTCTCCCCAGTCAGACTATGTCTCCCATGATGTACTGTACATTCCACAAATTTAAATATGATTTTTTTTTGTCTCCGTTCAGGAAAAAACAATTTCCAGCTACATGGAAATTCCAATTTGTGATCAGTTCTGCTAATTATGGAAATGCTGGTTGGGTTTCATAGCAAAGACTGAGTTTTGCACTTAAAAAGGATTCAACCACTTTGCTACATATGAAGAATACAGTGTATCTAATTTTGAATTCAGAATGAACTTTGAGAATTTACAAGTAAATCAGTTTAGTCTGAGTTCAGAGATTTTTAAATAGCTCCTTTATGAAATTTAGCACCCTGTGCCAGATTTTTTTTAACTACCCAAATGATCTTAATAGTAGATTAACACAGATGCTTTAAACTTCCAATATTTCACTGCAATCTTGTGCATTGGCTACATTTGGAGAAATATTTGTCAGCTTAGTGGCCATTTTTTGTTGTTGCTCTTCACTGAAAATTTCTTCAAAAGAGGCTGGCAAATAATGTTCAACTACAGAGAATACCTCAAAGAACTTCACTGTCAAAATGGCAGATTATTTTCCCTTATTGTTCTATATCAAAGTGAGGCTAACAGTACCCTTACTGAAGATGTGCTTTCAAAAAGGCCCCTTACTAAACTGCCTTCAGGGAAGTGGCCCCTGACAGCATTTATGTGCTACATATAAAAATTTCAATCATTTCATTTTACAGTCTAAAGAGATAAATAAAATGGGATCTGATTTTCCTCTCACATCAGTATAAATCAGGAGTAACTCAGCTGAAGTCAATGTGGTTGCACCTGTGTAAAACTAGTTCAAGTGAGAAGAGAATCAAGCTCCGTGTATGAGCATTGGATAAATGCTTAGACGTAATGAATACTTTCAGGAACTTCCACTTCAATGCATCCTGTAGTGGTCTGAGAATGAGTCCAGTTGTGTTAATGATGCTTGCACACTTGGGTTCACCTCAAAGCTCTGAAGTATAGATTGAAACAGTTGCCTGAAAGCAGAGAAGAAGGTGCAATAATGAATCCATAGCCCAATAAAACTCATAGGCTACAGGTATTTTAGAAGCACATCGCGCAATATGTGTATTTACAGTAGCCTCAAATGTCTCCTGTTTATAGTTCATTTGTGTGCAATAGGTCTTGACCAGTATTGGTCTTTGACATGGGTTGTAAAATACATTCTATAAAGGACCCAATGGAGAATAAAATTAAGAATCATGACAGAATGAATGATTTCTAATATATCTTTCCCACCCTTGCTTTCCATATATAGGATCCATGAGAGGATATTTTTCTCCATAATACAAATTAAGGATCCAGATTCAATTAACAAATGCATCAGGCTTCCATGGTTTGGAGGTGTAGGTGTATTTTATTATTACAGCTGACCGCAAACAATGAGTCTAGGTATATTCCATTCCCCTGCATGAGATCTTTCTCTGCTGCCTGTTTTATTCCGAGGTTGGCATATGAAGTATTTGCCTAGAGAATATCAAGCAGCTGAGATGAGGGTAGTCAGGGGAGCATTCCTGTGACTAACTGATACATCACAGTGAAGACCAATTGGATTCAGCAGAGGTAATTTTATTAAATCATATGGAGATAAAAGAAATGAGTATTTTATCTTTCCAAATATTCAAAAACCAACACAACTCAATGACATGGAGATGGGGCGGGGGGGGGGGGGAGATCTACTTCCACAGGCAACATTAGCTATGACTATACAAGCTTGAATGAGAAAACTAGTAAAAGTAATTCGTTGACTATGCAATCAAGCCATTTGTCTTGATCCAGCTACAAATCTATTGATCTGCTTCCAACTAGAAAGAAGAAAGTAACATCAGAAAGTAATAACAGAAGCTGGACAAAAAAATGCAGCTCTAACGTTCTGGCAATTGTTATGTGTGTTTATGTTCTGGTTTTCAATTCTTTGTCATTTATGAAGCATACAGTATCCACAAGAAAGGTGTGAAAAGCTTGCTGGAGTAAGCTGTGTTGTCATGGTAATTGTAAAAACTGGTAAAAAGGAGGAGACTAGATAACCTGGAATTGCTACTGAGAAGAGAACCTCTCACTGCTATGTGACACGTTGAAATGGGACTCCGTAGTGATGGTCTAGGAGGAATAAGACACTGCTCTCAGACCAGGTTTTAGTGATCATACTTAGCACATAAATAGCACTTTACATGTTCAAAGCATTAAAAAGGTATTAACTAGTTAACTTTCAGAACACCTTTTTGAGGCTGTCTCCCCATCACTGGCAATTTTATAATCAAGACCAGATTTTTTTTCTGGAAGATAGGCTTTAGTTCAGAGGGAATTGTTTGGGGGTGTTCTTTGGCCTGCATTATACAGGAGGCGAGATTAGATGATCACAGTGGTTCCCTTTGGCCTTGGAATCTATGAATCTGTTTTCAACCCCCGAAAGGTGATTCCTGCACTTAGTGACGAGGATATTTCATATTACTGAGGATATTTCATTTTGTGTCAGCACATTTGTCACGATGCTGATTTTATATAATGTGATTTATTGTCTTCTTTTAACAAAAAATATTTGTATTGATTTAGTTTGCTTTCTGGAATTTATACTTGTTCAAAAATACTACATTTGCAGGGACCACAATAAGCACAAACAAAAGAATTCAATAAGCCACATGAGCCTGCAAAAGACTACAGTGTCTTGGGGAAAATAGAGGGATTTTTCCCAGTTCATTTGGAGCAGCACCTCTGAGCAGATGAAAAACTATCTGAAATCCTAAGCATTCCGTGGAAACAGAGCACTTAAAAAGTTATGGAGAGAGTTCACTTTTCCATACTATATCAATCCTTGACTTCTCTCACCCGGACAACAACGGTGACAGTTGATTTGGCAGTTTGTGGTTTTTGTTTAAACAGATAGCTATCAACTAAGTCCTTGACTGAGATCACCAACTCATTTCACACAGGAAACCAAAGGATATATAGATACATGTCCACTGGCACAGACAGCTGGGTAACTTCACTCAAAGCCAGGTTTCAGAGTAGCAGCCGCGTTAGTCTGTATACGCAAAAAGAAAAGGAGTACTTGTGGCACCTTAGAGACTAACAAATTTATTTGAGCATAAGCTCTCACGAAAGCTTATGCTCAAATAAATTGGTTAGTCTCTAAGGTGCCACAAGTACTCCTTTTCTTTTCACTCAAAGCCGCATCTAAAGCCCATTGAAATCAATGGAGAGACTCATTGATTTCAACTTGAGATCAAACCCTGAATGAATGTTTTCCTTGCTGATGTAGATAATGTGCTACACATGCACAAGAACCTTTTCTTTCAATTCCTCAATAAGTTATTCTCACACAAAGGAAAAACACAACATCCTTACGGAGGCCTACGGACAGGACAAGTCTGAAGTATTTAAAATAAAATCATTCTTCTACTTGAACACAAAAGAACATCAGTATTATTGCAGGACAAACCCTTCTGTATTCATGCTCAAATAATTCAAAGCAGGCAAACCTACCTTAGCCAGGCCTTCCAAAAAAAAAATCATCTTTGAGCTGAAGAAACAAATGTACCGACTGGAGTGAGCTTTATTTTCTGGAAAGTAATAAAGGATCTATAAATAGATCCTTTATTTTCTGGGAAGTAATAAAGGATCTATAAATAGAACACACACCTTCACTATAACTAGTGTTACTACATATTGATTTCATTAAAAAAAAAAAGACACTCAGCTCATCTATCATGCACTGATTTACCAAAGCACTTAAGCACATGCTTAATTTTAAGTAGGAGTACTCCCACTGAAGTGAATAGGGTTACTCATATGCTTAACGGTAAGCATATGACTAAGTGCTTTGCTGGACCAGGGCCTTTATTGTCGAAGGCACAAATGTTAATATTTACCCAGTATTTCTGATTCCTTTTTAAATACTTTGGCAGAGGTGATTTTTTTTTTAAATCCATGTGTGATTAGACAGTTTCAGAACCTATGCTGAGCAGACCCTATCTTTAAATGAAAATTATATACAAGTTTGTGATTCATTGTGGCTGAAGAAGCAATCTTATTTTCTTGACATGGAAGTGGTTAAAAGACACATGCAATCTCATTTCCTCTACTATCATGTTTCTAGAAGTGTCTGTGAAACAGTCTTTGACAGCTACAGGCCCTAGATAGTGGTGAGAATGGTGAACAGGATAGACTGAATATTTTGAAGGAAAAATTGGCCTCTTGTGAATGAAATAGGTTATTATGCCGGCGTTACTGTAAAAATCTACAATTACAGCAGGCACTTCATAGCATACATTACCACTATGGTTAAATTTACACAACAGTTTATATTATAAAGGTGTTTTCATATGCTTTACTCCCGGGGGAATTTTGCAACAAAAAAATAAAAATTTTGCAAAAGTCTGCGTATTTTATTTGTCAAAACAATACTATAATCACACGAGTTCCAATTATTTTTGGTCATTTATTTCAGATTACCTGTCAGCAAGTATGTCTGTAATAATATAGACAACAAAAAAGATTCAGGAAATGTTTTTGACAAATAGATTCCTTACTAGGCATATTAATACAGAACTCTTGAGTAATAATTCATTTAAAATACAGAATTGTATTTCCCGCACCCCTCAGAAACAGGGCAAAGGCTTGTGGGAGTCAGGGGTAATGGAGGAGCTGAGGGAGAGGGAAGTAAATTGCTGGGAAGCAGGCTGGGTGTGAACTTGGAGGGCTGTTGGATATGGGTGGGAAAAGTATGGAACAGGGTTTTTGGGGGGCAGGGAGGGATTGTTAGGGAGCTTCCTCCATGCAGACCCTTAGCTTCTTCCATTCAGTCAGGCACATCTGTACCTGTCCCCATGTGTCCCTCCACCCCCATGTGTCCCTGTGCCCCCACTCAGCCACCCTCTGTAGCTCTGCCTCCCATCCCCCCATCACTATATGGCCCTGCACCTCCACGGTGGCCCTGTACCTCCACTCCCATTCAGCCCCTGCCCCAGTCTGTCCTCCCCCACTAGCCCTTATGAAACCATCTGACCTCCCCCCAGCACCCCACACTGTCTGTCTCCCCATAGCCCTGGTCTCCAAACCTGGCCTGACAAGAGTAGTGCTTATAATTTTCTGAAGCATTCATCTTTTGGGGCTCCATTCTTCCATGATTTGTCTAGACCGGGGTGGGCAAACTTTTTGGCCTGAGGGCCACATCTGGGTATGGAAATTGTATTGCAGGACATGAATGCTCACAAAATTGGGGGTTGGGGTGCGGGAGGAGGTGAGGGCTCTGGGGTGGGGCTGGTGATGAGGGGTTGGGGGTGCAGGAGGGTGCTCTGGGCTGGGACTGAGGGGTTCAAGGGCAGGAGGGGGATCAGGGCTGGGGCAGGGGGTCAGGGCACAGGAGGGGGTCAGGGGTGCAGGCTCTGGGCGGTGCATACCTCAAGCAGCTCCCAGAAGCAGCGGCATGTCCCCATCCAGCTCCTACGTGGAGGTGTGGCCAGGCAGCTCTGTGCACTTCCCCATCTGCAGGCGCCTCCCCTGCAGCTCCAATTGGACATGGATCCCTGCCAATGGCAGCTGTGGGGGTGGCACTTGGGGCGGGGGCAGCATGCAGAGCCCACTGCCTGCCACTTCACGTAGAAGCCAGAGTGGGGACATGCCACTGCTTCCAGGATCCACGCGGTGCAGGGCAAGCCTTGGACCCTGCTCCCCATCAGGAGCTCAAGGGCCAGATTAAAACATCTGGAGGACTGGATGAGGCCCTCCCCAGGCTGTAGTTTGCCCACTCCTGGTCTAGACTCTAAGGTAAATGTATTGTTTATTCATTTTGCAAATGTTGAGCAATACCCCCTGGGCCATATTTGAGCTGGGGAAGACTAAAAAAAATTTCAAATGTGAAAAGTATATCTGCACTATGGTACGGCAAAAGCCTTACAGGATACTAGGGCCTAAATGCCATGAGCTAATCCTTATATTTTAAGAGGGGATTTTCAAAGTCCCCTGGGGGCTGGGATGCCCAATTCTCATTCATTTTAATGGGAATTAGTTGTCCAAATCCTATAGGGAGCTTTGAAAACTTCAGTCTAATCCTTTTCTGCTGCTGCTCACAGAAGCATAGCTGATAACCTAAGTTTATTTGCTGGTAACTGGAATTCTCTGAATCTGTTCTTGAAGTCACTAGACAGACCAAGACGACATGGAACCTGTTAAAGTCCATCAGCAAAGACAAGGAGCCACATTGACCTTGCCCCCAGTTCATGTCCATTTATCAGCACTGAAGCAAAGAAATACTTTTAGCAAACCACCTTCCTGGTAAATTACATACAGTACAATTCTGCAGGCCTTAATCATGCAGAACTCCCATTGAAATCTGATTAATTTCTTCAAGAAATTACCTCCACAATCTGCAGTAAAAACTAATGTGGATGGATGAGGAGAGCTATATAAATATACAATATAATATATTAATTAAACTGGTTGAAAATGTTCAGTGAAAAAGGGATAATTTGAGAAATTTTTCAAGTCTCCCCATTTTTAACCAGTTCCATTCACTTACTATTATAATAGCATCCAGAGGCTATGCTCATGCTGACCCGGGTACCACTTGCCATACCTAGCAGTACTGCTCCCAAGCCAAGTGCATGCAGGAGAAGCAGAAGGATATTACATCTAAGGGTAGATTATCTTTCCATGGAAACTCCATGGAACTGGTGGAAAACAATACTTCCCCCTCTCCCATTCCTGCCCTTAGTCCACCCATTACCTTCCTATTCACGCCAGCTGCACAGAACCCCAAACCCATACACAGCCCTCTGCAACATTGTGGGGAATGATACCATAAGGGAAGGTCAAACCCTTTCCCGTGGATAAAATGTCTCCTCTGCAACAATCTTGCTCTGTATTACTTATTTGCCACATATTAAATACATGTTAAATGCCCAGAATCTGGTCAAACCCTGTGATAAGGCTCGAGAGGTGCAGTCATTCATATGGTGTGATCAAGTGAGGCTGGGCTATGTGTCATGAACAAGAATAACTGATGGGATTAAGTGATGTAAACAAAGCTAAAAATATTATAATGGGATTTTGCCATCTCCTTTTCCTGGATTCTGATGTTCCTGGTGACAATTTGGCAGAGTGTTTGAAACCAGTGAGATCCAACCTGTTCTGTTTATTCTTTGTTTTAGAGTTCAAGGTGATACTGTTTGTACTTAAAGGGATTAAGGGATTGATTCAATGGCATTTCTACAAGCCTCTGTATAACAGAATGGCTTTTATTCCATCTTTTCCCCCCAACTTGTTACCATGGAAAGGAAATACATTTCTGGTTACTTCTTTAAAATGTGTTGTATTTCAGCAATTCGTTCCCATTTAAGTCTGCAATACAACTATAAATTGGATGTTTTTTATTTCGTGGCCTTACACCAATTGAGTACATTTTAGTAGTTTTATGGGGGAGAGGGTGTATTCTGTAAGGTTTTAAAATAATTTTGCAAGCCTGTGGAGACTAATTTCCCACTAGTCTAAATTATGTCTAATGTTGCTTGGGCACAGCTTTAAAGTAACAAATGGAGAATTCTGAAGTGCACATGAATATATATTCGTTTTTTCAAACGGATAAAATTCTTCATCCACCTTCAACCTAGGCAATTTAACAAAGTACAGCCAAGTGAAAACCAGTATTTTAAAATGATCATTCGGCTGCCCTCCTGCTGATTTTTATGCTTTGGAACATTCATTCTCTTTTCCTATCATGCACAACATTCTATAAATAAATAGCTGTTATTGTCTTTCTGAAGGATTCTCATCTTGGTTACACAGATGAATAAGTTTCTTTGAGTGACTCATCCAAAAACATCCCTTATTAGGTCTGGCTCCCAAATAAGTCAATGAGTCTGAATTCTCATTTACACTAAGACTACACTATTCACCACTCTGGAAGTGCAAAGAGGCTTTAAAATGAGTGTAAATTCAGTTTATCCCCACTATAAGGCCTCTCTACACCACCAAAGGGATGTAAAATGGCCTTAGTGTAAATAAGAATCAGGCCTAATGATTTTTGCCATTAATATCAACAGAGCAGGATCAGGACCTATTTTAACATCCATCTTTCTGAGCCCCAAATCCATACAGTAGAGAAATTAAGCTCTGTTCATTTGCATGGAGTGATGCCAATTTATACCAGCTGGAGAGTTAGACCAAGATTTCTAAAAAAGTGTCAGTGATTTTTGGGTGCCTAACTTGAGAAGTCTTTTTAAAAAAAAAAAAAAACACACACACACCCATTTTTAGATGGCAGATGCTCAGCACTCTTTAGGGCATAAGTTGGACACTCAAAATTGGAGGCACCCAAAATCTCTAGCCATTTCTGAAAATATTGGTCCTGGCCCAGAACAAGGCGTTCAACATTGTATCAGTTAACTGTTACATGACTATTAGGTGGCTAATGAGATGGTTCTTTGTCATTTACACAGACCCACAGTGAATATGATAACTAAGACTGAATGATGTGGAGCAGTGGTTCTCAACCATGGGGTTATGTCAACTCATCTAGATATTTGTCTAGTTCAGTGTTTGTCAACCTGGGGGTCGTGGGACAGGTTTGGGGGGGGTCACAAGTGCAGGGCAGGCATTAAGGGGAGTCAAGCAAAGCAATTGCCCAGAGCCTCATGCCATAGGTGGTCCCGTGAAGCAAGATTACATTCTTCAGGTCTGGGCAGCAAGACTCGGGCCTTGGGTACACTGAAATGTAAGTACCAATATTTATATTCCAGTGACAGTTTTGCCTCTGGTTTCAATGGTGCAGGACTGGAGTCCAAGTGAACACATCTATTCACAAAAAAAGGTTAGTGATATTATGTCATGAAAGGAACCAAAAAAAGGAAGACAATGCTTGAATACATGGACTGCAAATGGTCAAAATGGGCGATTTAAATTTATTCTGAAAATAAAGTTGCCAAGGATGGATGCACCACAAAGTCTTCTCTTTGAAGGCCGCTCACAGAGAAGTTAACTGTTTTTCATTAATCATTTCTGAAGGAGGCCTAATGGATGAAATATTGCTAACTTTATTTTCAGCATGCATTTAAATTATCCATTTTCCCCATTCTACAATTGCAGTAGATATGACATATGAAATTACTGATCATTACTCTGTGGACACTGAATAGAATTCTGTGTGCAGCTTCTGACTAGACAAGCTGGCCATCTGAATGACATTGAATTAATATCTATCTCAGCTTACTCAGAGGATGTCACATATGCTTCTCCTGAAATACTTTTGCAAATTCATTTAGGTTAAATGTCTACTATTTGCAAAGTGAAATAAGTGCCTGAATTACACTCATCCATGCCAGAATGGCATACATGCTGTATTATAGAACTGGTCAACATTTTTAGTTGTTTTTTTGTTGTTTTTTAAAGGGACTTGTAAAAAATTGGTCAGTTTTCTCATTTCTTTCAAAATGTTCCAGTTATTCAAGAAAAAATAAAAACAGGGGGAAAAATCTGATTTTGGTGTGTTGAAAACCAAAACATTCCCACCAGTCTTAATTTTTGAAAACTGAGAATCATTTTTTGGTGTTTTCTACTTCTGAAAAAAAAAGTTCAGGTTTCATTGAAAAACTGAAAATTTTCCTAAAAAAATGTTGGGGAATAAGTTCTGTTTATTTTTTCTGAACTTTTCCCATGGAAAATAGTTCCAACCAGCTCCCATCTCTTGATTAGAACAGAGGACTAGGGATCAAGAAATCAGGGTTCTATTTTCAGTTCTGCCAGTGAAAAGACTAATTTTCCCTAATCCACTCAATCTCTCCCCTTCACTGTGCAATTTCTGCCTAGAACTTTCCACAGCCTTATTCCTGCTCGGCTTTCTTCTACAGACTTGAGGAAGTAGTACACATATCCCTGCCTCCGTTCTCATACAAATGTCTCTTGATTTAAAAAGACCAGGGAAGAGATATACAGAAAAACCTATGGTACAAAAAGCACTGTCACTTCTATATTTGTCAAAGGTTTCCATGAAGCATCAGTGACAAAATCCTTTTTGCTGTATTCACAGTAGTTCCATTGACTTTGTTGAGACAACCCATCTGAGTAACGAAAGCAGGATGTGTTGTGATGTGATCATTAAGAAGAACACAGTGGTCATTTCATGCTCCTAAATTAAAATAAAAATTATGTTATTGAAGAAAAATAGTCCCCTCAATATTTACGAATCAAAATCATTAGATGCCTCCCATTACAACAAACACTTATTTACCATATTAATAAAGGACAAATTGAAAGGCATATTTTACATCCCCCATTAAACTGTCAGGATTAAGTCTGCACAAAATGTAATTGCCTTTTGATGTGAATAAAGCACAAAAAGCCCAATCTGATATATCCGAGTCATATAATTTATAGCAGAGCCCTAGAATTTTTTTGCTATCAGTGTCATGACATCCAAAGTCTAATATATTACAACATTAAGAGGTACACAGTCTTGTAAATTAATCTGTACTGTAGAGAATTGAAATAAGTGACACAAAGGAGGTAAGCTTATTCCTGACCATTTAGACAGCTTGCTATTTTCTCAATATGTTACTGTACCATTATTAATCACTGCAAGGTATCATTCTTATAAAGTATCATTCAGTCACCACCAAAGCGAAACACTACATTTTGTTTTGTGGCTTTTCAGGACAAAATCTTGGTTCAGTTTTGCCAAGATTGATAACTATGGGGCCCCAAGAAGTAAGATATAAAGTAGATGACGATTTTGCAAACCAACTTTTCACTTGACTTCATCAGGACTTCAATGGAGCTCAATATCTGGCCTGATAATTTTAGTAAAAGTGTTTTGCCAACTACCTTCATAATTGAATGGGTAGCCCATAGAGTCAGTTTTAGCATTTTATTTTGCTTAGAAATAACACAAGAAACCTACAGGCCTGTATCCTGTAAATTATTGGCTTCAGCAGTTAGCATGAGGCTTTAAGGCCTATGACCTTTAACATAAATGGCACAACAGTTATCCTGGGTTTCGGGGAACTGGGAATACTGTGCTTAAGCGGGGGGAAGGTTCCACAAACTTGCCTTGGCAGCAAGTTGATGTATGGTAATTAGCTAAATCATTAATATACTAACCTATAGGATAAAAGGCACCCCAATATTATTAGGGTGAGGAAGTTATATATGGACAAGGAAGCTGGGTATTTAAATGAATATTCATGGCAGCCCCTAGACCCTATAATAGCCCTGGAAACCATGTAAAATGGCTGTCAGTGAATCTGGACCTGGATCGTTGGACTCATTTGGCATGCCTGGGAGAAGGCTGGACCTTTGTCTGCTACCACCAGATCCCCAAGGGAGGGTGTGCATACATGAGCACCTGTGAGAGAAATGATACAAGATATCACCTTAATATTGTTTTTGCTATCTTTTTATGTGACCGGGAGCTTTTCTGTCTCTATTAATTGCGCTAATAAAGGTGGTTAAAGCTTTGCCCTCAGTGAGTGTCTTCATTGTGCACCCCAGAGTTCCCAGATACTGAACTTAACCTTAATTCTGTTGTGCCTGTTTCTGGGACTAGAACCCTACAATCCCCCAGCACTTTGAATTAGAATTAATTGGAAATTAACCAAAAACTACTAAAGAATCAGGCTACAAGTGCTAAGTACATGGGTGAGGGAAAAAGAGGAGCAGGTTGGAGAAGGTGTCAGTAAATATCCATCAATATATACTATATTAATCATTACACATTAAACCCAATTGTCCATTTAAACCAAATTAAGTTGACAAAACATTTATGAAAATAGGCTCTGAGAGGCTTCATAGGACAGGTAAGAAATGTTAAGATTTTAAAATTAAAAAAGCAGGGGGTGTTTAAACTAAAAATACAATGGTCCAAATTCATCCCCCCCCGTCAATCCATGGATTCAAGTGGCCAGCATAACAACAACCATGAAGTCCTACAGTAGGTATTGTTATAGCATCAGCAAAATTTTTCAGAGCAAGATACTTTTGTCCTTAGAACATGTATAAATTCTATGTATATGTAATGTGCAAGTGGATGTGTGTGTTATGCTGGGAGTTGCGTTAAACATCATTGAAGCTGGAGGGTGTAATAGCTGACCTTCATTCAGGGGAGAAATAAGAAACAGATCGAACAACAGGAACCACACCCAAAAATACAAGCTATGCAGGGCTAGTCAGAAACTGAGCTATATGAGTGGAGAAGTTTTGGTGGATACCGTTGGAGGTAGGTGTGTATGTGTGAAGCACTGGTAGCATGAGAAAAAACCTAAGAGTTTTTGGGCTAAATGCTAGCTGCAAAGGGGCTTGGAATTGTGAGCAAAAAAAGAAAAAAAGAAAAAACATACATAAACCACCTGTCTCATGCTATTTGATTCCTACTGTGTTCAGGGAAACAGGACTTTGGACATTCTCTGTAAAAAACGCATACACAAAAACAAGATTTCATCAAATAAATACCTGACTCCATCAATTTCTCCCCCAGTGGCAATAAGAGCCTGAATTGTGGCTAACTACTTTGGTCAAAAAGGATGCAACTATGTACATGTAGTTTACAACAGAAAAAAAGAAAACCAAAATAAAATCATCCATGAAAGATCAATTTGGTACTGATCCAAAGTCCACTCATATCAGCAGGTGTCTCTGTGGATTTTGATAGGCATGTATCAGGCCATTTGTGACTAAATGTAGGTATTTCATTATCAAGGAGAGGGAGGAAGCAATAACTGCCACTGTATGCTTCAGAGTGTGTTATTCAGTGGGTTACATATCATACTAAAGCTATACACAACATTTAAAAGTAACCATTTTATTAGAGTGATGAAATAGGTACCAAAAATAATTAATGAGACATAGTGTAAAGGAATGACTCAGCATATGTGATCATGTCACCCTCTATTGACCAGAGCCAGGATCTGTAATTAGAAGTGGAAAGAAGGAAAGAAAGAAGGAAAGAAAGGTATTTTTCGCAAGAACTTGTGGAGGGAAGAGTATTCAAAAATTGCTGTAAAATATTTTTTATTTCTTTAAAATGAAAAAAAAAATCACATTTTTCAACTTTCAAAAAAACCAGAAACTAAACTTTTGTTTTTCAAATTTTTCTGCAGATGTTCACATTTTGGTCAAAAAAGGCATGTGTCAAAATCTGACAAAAAATGTGATGAAAATTTGTCTCCAACTCCATTTGTAAAAAGCCTGCTCTGTACAAACCCCAAATAAAATTAGTCCAAAGGCATATGTGGTTTTGGTGCTACATGTGTCAGGTTCGATCCCCATTGACGACTGGTGTCTGTATATATATGGCCAAAATGAATATACTTATATCTAAGGCTATGTCTACAATGAACAGTGAATGTCTGATCAATACATAGGCATGTATACATACATGAGCGTGTGCATTAGCCTAGTCAGGGTGTGAGCATCCGCATGAAAAAGCCCTATCTGCATTACTGTGTCCTCATTGTTTCTGCACTTCCCTGCGTGAGTGTCTGGGGGCATATCCGATGGTTCTTTGTCTAGAGGTACTCTAGGATTCTTCCCTAAGACAATTGCAGGAGAATGGTCTGTCCTTTGTGGGGGAATTGTGGGAAGGGTATTCAAGGACTATCCCAATTTATTTTGCCTGAATCCTCACTGCAACATTAGTGAGTTCCAGTGAAAACTGCACTGGGCTTTAACCTATAGCAGCAGCCTGGCTACTTGGCTAGCCTGGGCTTAAAGTGCCTCCAAACCCAGGTGAGAGGTTTTTCTGTTCAGATGGTAGGGTGGTTTGGGCTAAAACCTGGGTTAACTGTGCAGTGAATTGTGCCATTAGCAGATTACGTCACTGGCTGTTTTATGAACTTTTGCTTTCAAGTTTGAGCTCATAACCTCACAGCGTTTGTCAAAGAATGGAAAAAAATCTTTGAGACTAATAGAAGCCTCCACTCATAATTATAGCTGTGTTGTCCAGACAGATGTCCTCTAAAAACAACATAAGGGCAGATAAGCATTGGATGTGTCAGTGAGTTTCAGGATCCTGAAATGGGGCCTGGGTTGATTTAAAACACTCAGAGGCCATATTTCACCCACACATATGAGACTACCCTAGTTACTGAATAATGTGTTAGGCAGCTTCTCTCCTCTGAACACCCCACTTTATAGCCCATTTCTTTACCAGGAGCTCGCAAAAGTCAATGGCAAGACACATACTGATGACACCAGCTTTGGATCAGGCCCTAGGAGCATGAAAAATGTTTTCAGTTTGATCAGGTTACATCAAATCAAGTTCCATCCCCTAATAAATTTTCCTATTTCTTTCCTGAAAACTGGTTGTAATTCGTAGAGCTTTATTGTCATAAACTAGCATCCATTTTTCACACCTGCAAATTGTGAGTTCAGTTTTTCTCTGACAACTATGGTGTACCTGGCAAAGGCTTCAAAATCAGACATCCCAGTAACCTAAACTGCAGGTGAAAATAATGGCCACAAAGTTGGCAGCTGTTGGAATTATAACATGCTGCAATACCCGGAAAACATTAATTGAACAAAAAAATAGATCGGTTAACGGTAACAACTGATGAGCATTGTTCAAACATAACACCAGGATCATGTTTGCATTTAAAAACTTGATACAGTTATACAAAATGACTTTAGTGCAAGAATATCAAGGGAAGGGCAAAAATACAAGATGAAAATCTACTTTGGTGCAGCTTTGATGGGACCACGCAAAAGCCTCAGCCTTACTCAAAGTCATTTGACCCTGGTTGCTTCAATTTATATTTATAAACTTGTGGGAAGACTAATAAAACATTCTATATGAAAACTCATCCAAAAGCAGATCTCCCTAGACATGGTACAGTGCAGCCAAGCAGAAAAAGTCTAGCTCTGCAGAGACAATCTAGATATAACAAAACAAAACTAATATATTTTACTATAACAAAAATAAAATAATAATCTGCACTCCTAAGGAAGTCAATGAGAGACTAGGAAGAGAGAGAATAAGGAATTGGGGTCAGAGCAATGGAGCCTTGGCAGGAGTCCTGGGAAATGTACTGTTGTGAGGGAAATAATAAGCAGGACATCCTCAAACATATTTTATATATATTTCACTTGATTGATATGGAAGCACAGCATTACTTGGAAATGCTAGCATTAAAACCATAGTTTTAATCAGCTGTAGTGAATATACATAACACAGAATCAGAGAAGTTAGAAATGGTCTTCTACTCCATACTCCCACCCACAACCAACGCAGGATGGTTACCTGCTGTGCTTTTCATAGGTCTGGACTGGGACTTGGACAATACACCAGTTCAGGCGAGTAAGAATCCTTGAAAAGGCTGTCTGGACCTTGGATGGGAGCAAGTAGTTACTGTTAGCTTACTTACTCCCTTTTCCAAGACAGATGGACAAGGCAGGGTAAAGGAATCTTCTGCCCTTCTTATTGGCCAGCATAGATGCATGCTGAAGTAGGTGAGCAGTAAATTAGTCCCAAGCCCCACTTACACACACACACACACACAGGGAACAGGGATTCAGGGAGGATATAGTACTTCAGAGGAGTATCTCTGCCACATTGTCCCAAAGCCTATGCTTGTGGTACCCTTGCCCTGGGGTGTGCTTACAGGCAACCTAATTTCTAAACCTTTCTCCAGACTAGTTTTAAAGATTTAAATTGACCCTAGCAATGAATTTCCAGATATTTCTATAAGGAAATTTTTACTGTTATTCAGCCTTATTTTTCCATTTCCTTAATTCAATTCTATTGCTCCTAGTTAAACTCCATATACATTGTGCTTGTGTCAGAGTGACCACCATTCTTCATGGTCCAAATTCCAGTTATATTGGTGCAAGCCAGTTTACCCTAGTAGGCTTGCCCCAGCACCCTTAGGGTATAATTTAGAGAAACAAGGAGTTGTTAACTTTTGAAAAATGAATTTACAAATTGATACTTGAATTTAGAATTCAGAAAATGTCAAGAGGATGTGATGTTCACGGTACGATGTTTCAATCTTCAAAGATTATAGTGGTCTCAGTAGCAACGTGAGTGGAATCTGAAACCCAGTTATTTTTACGAACGCTATTTCCTAAAATAAAAACATCGAGAGGGAGGAGGGTTGGGGGGGGGGGGAAGGGGGAGTAACCAACATTTGCATTATGTGGCGGCACCACTTGTTTTATAACTAAACAGCAGTTAGAGTGCCTTTCATAGGTCTTTTAAGAACATAACATTTTCAGTCACATTAGTGTTTGTATGAACTACTGTGTACATAGCCTAGAGCAGAGGTGGGCAAACTACAGCCCGCGGGACCCTCCTGCCTGGCCCCTGAGCTCCTGGCCTGGGAGGCTAGTCCCCCGCCCCTCCCCCGCTGCCTCAGCGCACCGCGTCGCCGGTGCAACGCTCTGGGCAGCCGGGCAGTGCAGTTGCAGAGCTGCGGCCTTACCTGGTGCTCAAGGCAGCACGGTAAGGGGGAAAGGGGGTTGGATAGAGGGCAGGGGAGTTCGGGGGCGTGGTCAGGGGTCGGGGGTGTGGATAGGGGTCAGGGTGGTCAGAGGGCGGGGAACAGGGGGGTTGGATGGGGCAGGGGTCCCAGGGGGCAGTCAGGAATGAGGGGGAGGTTGGATGGGGCGGCAGGGGGCAGTCAGGGGTGGGGGGTCTGGGGGTGGTGAATGGGGCAGGAGTCCTGGGAGAGCCAGCAGGGGGCGAAAAGTGGGGGGGAGGGTCAGATAGGAGGCAGGAGCCAGGCCACTCCTGGCTGTTTGGGGAGACACAGCCTCCCCTAACCTGCCCTCCATACAATTTTGGAAATTTGGTAGAAACTATATCTAAGTAAAACATTGTTTTCCCTTATCAGCTCCCATTAGAACCAAGGGAAAGGCTCCCATTGACTCAGTGGAAGCCAGGTCAATCATGAATCACATCACCTGTATCACTTTGCTTATAAGCAATGTCCTTTCATCCCACAACTCCACCTAAGGAAATATGATTTGAATCTTCCCTTTCTGATGCAAGAGAAAAAATGTCAGCTCACTAACACATATTCTTCATGCCAAACATTTCCCTTATTCTGCAGTCTCTGGGCAGCTTAAGAATTATGCCTTCAGACTGCTTTCAAATTGAGTTCATAATTTTCCCGCAAGAAATACTGCACATTTCTTGATACTGTATCTTGTATATAGGCTGAAGATATTTTGTGAAATTGACCTTTTTGGCATACTATATGTTCATATCAGGCAGAAGTCTCATATTAAGCACAGCTTTACAGACTGATAAAGTAACTTTTCAAAAGAAAAATGTCCACCAAGAAACACAATGCATCTGCTTTAAATCAGAAAGTCTCTGAAAAAATGTGTTTGATGCAAAGGCTTCCAGCTCTATCACTTACCACTTGATGCAAAATTCCTGTTCCAAACCTGGCAAAGTGATTATTCTCTGTATTATACAAAAATTGAAATGTTGCAATGGAGTTGAGAAAAAGATAGTAGTAAGCAACTTTTTAAAATATCTTTACTCCTTGCATAGAGATGAAAGGCTACGCAAATTACAGCAAGAAGAATAAACACTAGGGCCCATTAATGCAAAAAAGTTATGCATAAGGAGGTGTAAGTTAGATTTCATAGCACTCATTTAGGGCCAGACACCTCATGTTCAGCAATAGCGTATCCCATAAACAACTCTACTGACATCAGTGAGACTATTGATGGAGTAAGATGCTGCTCACTGTGAATTAAGGTATCAGAACCTGGCGCTTTGAATCCGGACGAGTCTCTTACCTATGTGTAAGCAAGAGTAAGGGAGTCTAAGCTGATAAAACTTCACCACTGGAGAGCCAGAAGATACATATTAAAGCAGGGTAGCCATAGAAGCTCACACAGCCAACTACTTCTGAGTCCTAGCTAGCCTGGTTTCAGAGTAGCAGGCGTGTTAGTCTGTACCCGCAAAAAGAAAAGGAGGACTTGTGGCACCTTAGAGACTAACAAATTTATTTGAGCATAAGCTTTTGTGAGCTACAGCTCACTTCATCGGATGCATCTAGCTAGCCTGGTTAATGTGAACTACCTCCACTTGGAAACAATCAAAGTTTTGCAGGGTGGGGAATTTTTGTGATATTTTGCAGATGGCCTGGACTGAGCTTTATGATTCTAGAGCAACGTCTTGACCGTAGAGTTTTCTCAGCTTGAGTATCAGCCAGTGTTATTTATTTACTGGAAGTGCTTGCAGGCATCATCCTCTGGTTTGGATCAATGACTATGTTGACAGGTTAATGTGAGGAGAGAGATACTGGGCTCATTATTGGTGGAGTTTGTTAAAGGAGGGTACTGTACCACATGCCCTGAAGAAAGCAACGGTGAGGCCTCTGCACAATAAGCCAGCTCTTGTCATTCACAATCTTTCCAATAAACCTGTATCAAATCTTCCATTTCAGAAAAGTCGGTCACACGGCCACTCTGGGAATACCTCGACTTCCTGGATTTCCTTTCCCCAAGTCAATCTGCTTTAAGACCAGCCTATTTCATAACTATTGAAATTTTCCTTGGCTGTTCACAGCATCAGCAAAAATAGAGAATAGGGAAAAGTGTTTGGCATATGATAAACACTGGCAATATTAGAATACATCCTAAAACACAGCCATGGTTTATTTATTAATGTGGAAACTGAATTTTAAAAAAAACCTTTAAGTTATACCACCAACATAGGATTTTTAAAATAGCTCTGACATCAGGCCTTGACCCTGCAAGGCATTTTGTCCAGGTACACCAAAGTCCATAGAGCGCACATAGACCCAAGGTTACACCTACATAGAACAGCATTCAGGATCCGGGCCACAGTCACATGTGAGTGAATGTCTTGAAATGATCATCTAGGGCACTTTTAATGTATATGGATGGTATATTAAGAGAAGCAAAGTATGCTATAAGGGGAGAATAAAAGCACATCACACCTGCAGTCTTTTTCGTTAGGATGGCTTTGAACTGCTCCACATTTAGAAGAACATACTTCATTTT
This sequence comes from Chelonia mydas, assembly GCF_015237465.2. Taxonomy (NCBI): domain Eukaryota; kingdom Metazoa; phylum Chordata; order Testudines; family Cheloniidae; genus Chelonia; species Chelonia mydas. Next base: position 15,011,808 of record NC_051251.2, on the reverse strand, counting down.
AAGTTTCCAGTCCACCAGATGTTCCACATAATTCAGTGAAAAATAAATGGGAAAAGCCAGCTAAATTTCTGAAGCATACTTACTATTTGTGAGAGGGTAAGACTGACAATTTGGGAAATTTGTCTCTGTGAAACATGAACTCTGATTGGCTTTATGAAATTGCTGTATCATGGAATGCCTCAGTGTATACTGAATCAGCCTTTTGCTACTCGGGCTGGTGTCACGTATCCCCCAGACTAGGAATAATTGAGAGTGATTACTTGAACAGCATTTCTTTCAAATGGAGCACCACAGAATGATGAGGTGGCTTCAGCCCAGGAGAAAATACCAGTTCTATTTATGTAGTCTGCAGGAGAAGAAGTTGGAGCAGTAGGAAAAAAAAAAGTAAAAGAAACAAGGTGCTAGAAATGGCTTTTTTAAATAAAAACCCCTGGGAGTTTCAGGGAACAAAAAGGGACCTGCTCCCCATGTGAGGGAAACCTGTTGACTGCCAGAGCTGAACAAGGAGAGCTTGCTGCAGGAGTGAGAGAAGACTCCACGATCAGGAAGAAAATGCTGAGCCAGGGGAATGGGGTCCAGGAGACAGGACCTGGGGCATTGACCCAAAACCCAAAGAACCCTCAAGAGTCGTGAGGATCTGAGGGAGGGAACTGCGTAGAGGTTGGAAGGAAGCGATGCCATGATTAGGTGAACTTATTTCACGTAAGATGGTAAGGGCCTAAGTGTAGTTAATGGATGTATATTGGCAAGTAATATATAAGTAAATGCAAAAGTAATATAAATGTTGGCTTAATTTAGTATGGTCAATAAGACTTTTGAAGAAATGGAAACAAAGCCTTTTTAGCTTTGTAAATATTCCATTATTCTATTTTTGGTATGCCCTGACTTGGGTACAAGACAAAGAGGCACCCTGCCAAACATAGAGAATCATAGAATATCAGGGTGGGAAGGGACCTCAGGAGGTCATCATAATCAGGGAAAACAAGGGAAGTCCCTGTCAAATAATAAGACTAATAGTTTTGTCATTGCTAATAAGCAGAATGTCATTATGGGTCACAAATATCAATTATATAACAAAGCAGAGGAGTGTGTGTTGATAAAAGTAGGGTGTTATCTTGGGTATAAAGAGAGCGTACTATGATGCAAGCCTGTGTTGTTGTAAACGTAGCCCAACTGGCCTGCCATATCTCACTTGATCACTGGGGTGTGGCATTCTATACCTATGCTGAAATAAACTTGTTCCTTCAATTTGAACTTGGAGCTAGCAGTCGTTTTTGTCTGCTACAGCAAGCAGTGGCTCTCTCCTTTGCTAGGTTTGCATGGTAACCTGTAGACCTGGTTGGTGGTCCTGAAACATCCTTACGCAGGTGTTTGTTTTTCCTAGATTTATCTGCATTTAGCCTAAAATAACTCATAGTCCAAGTTCCAACTCAACAGGAATGAATACCTGGGTCACAGTTTATAATGGAAATGTTGACAGACTCTTAAGTATATACTACCTCCTACTAGTGCTGTTAATGTACTTGCAAGGAGCTAATCCTTATTTATCTAATTGTGCTTTTATATTCACTTATGGATTCCCTCAGCCTTCTGAATATTTTACAATGTATGCTAGCTTGCACACCTTTTAATCAAATAGACTGCCTGAGAGGAAGAACACAGTGAGAGATTTAATTGGCAAACAATCTCAGTTTGAATGAAGAAGGAATGTACCATATATCAAAGCACAGTGCCCCCATCCTCTAGACTGGAATAGTAGGGAGAATTAGAAATTATTAGACAATAATTTGCCCCAAAGGCTTGGGTTCTATTTGAGTTAGGATTGGTTCTTGTTCTATTCCAATAGAACTCAGTTACATTCTGGCTTTTAAAAAGTCACCCTGAGACTTTGTCACATTAGTGTTTCCACCCAACCTTAAAGAGTGCTGCCCCTTTTTTAATGTATAAATATCTAAACCAGGTGGGTACGCCGCATCTTGCCTGACACCACAAAGCATTGGTGCTGTATTCTCTAGTGGCCCAGTCCTATAAGATGCAGAGCACAGTCAGCTCAAATTGAAAGGAACGGGAATCAAGCGTACATCACAAGTGACAGGATCAGATCCTATCAGTTTATGATCTCTGATAAGCTGGTCCAGGATATAAAATGAGAGAAAGTAAAGGGATTGGAGAGGACAGACAGTCTGGGGTATGTCCAAGGATAGACTTCTAGTGATTGCTACACAAGGGCACAGGAAGGGAAGTCAGTTCGGAGATAGGGGTTGTGCTTTTTTTAAAATATTGTTGCAAGTCCACTGGGTTGTGCTTTTTTCCTTTTCTTTTGTATTGTAATCTTGTTGCCAATGCACTGGGATAGAGCCTTGTATCCCTTGAATCTTTATAATTTTTAGGCTCTGATCTCTGAGATCCAGCTGACCCTTTGTCACAATCACATATTTTAAAAGTCTGGATAAGTTCCCTGTAGAGTTTTCAGCTGATTGTGTGAGTATTGTTGCACTTTGACACTTGTCATTGACTTGAGACTGCCCCCCCCCCAAAAAAAAGTCAAAGCTGAAGAGCATCTTAAAAAATAGCTTTTTTTGACGATTGTTTCCAGAGTTCATTAAAAAGTAAGTGAAGTCCTAAGCTGAATTAAACCTTGAGGTAGGGTGACCGGGTGTCTGGTTTTCGACCAGAACATCCTGTCGAAAAGGGACCCTGGTGGCTCCAGTCAGAACCGCCGACCAGGCCGTTAAAAGCCCGGTCGTGGTACTGCGGGGCTAAGGCAGACTAGTCCCTACCTGTCCTGGGGCACCATGCTGCGCCCTGGAAGTGGCCAGCAGGTCCGGTTCTGAGGCAGGGGGGCCATGGGGCTCTGTTCACTGCCCAAGCATGGGCTCAGCACTCGGCCAATGAGAGCTGGGGGGGTGGCGTCTGTGGGTGAGAGCAGCCCACCATGGAGCCACCTGCCCCCCCAACCTAGGAGTCAGACCTGCTGGCCGCTTGTGGGGTGCAGCACGGAGCCAGGACAGACAGGCAGGCTGCCTTAGCCCTGCTGCACCACTGACCAGGAGCCGCCCAAGGTAAGCCTGTGCCCTTAGCCCCAAGCCCAACCCCCTGCCCCAGCCCTGAGCCCCCCCACACCTGGAGCCCCTCCTGCATCCCAAACCCCTCATCCCCAGCCTCACCCCAGAGTCTGCACCTCCAGACCAGAGCCTGTACCCCAACCCCATCTCAGCCCACAGCCCCCTCCCACATTCTGAATCCATCATCCTCCCCCCCGGCCCTCCTGCACCCCATCCCTGCCCCAGCCCAAGTGAGGGTGGAGGAGAGCAAGCCACTGAGGGAGGGGGAACATAGTGAGAGGGGGCAGAGCCTCAGGGAGGGTGTTCAGTTTCGTGTGATTAGAAAGTTGGCAACCCTACCTTGAGGGCTTCAGAGTTTATAAAACTGAGCATTCAACAAAGTATCACACATAGCTCCGTAGCTGAACCTCATTGGCCAAATATTCTAAGGGGATTCAAACTGGTCTCCGATTTTGCACAAATCTCTTTGGCACCTATGCATGTACATCTGGTAATTAGATCCAATCTAATTAGATCCAATTTAACAATCCAGTTTGCACGTGCAAATAAAAAGTGCATTGGGAAAAAAGCTATGTAGTTAAATACAGTTTGCTCACTGATATCTGAGATTTTGCACACAAAAAAAAAACCTTACTATTTTGCAGCTAAGGGACCAATTCTGCAAGGTGCTACATTTCCACAATTTCCATCGGCTAAATGAGAGTCCCTTGCAAGCCTGAGACATTTTATCATCATCTGCCCCTAAGTCTTAGTGTATCTCAATCTTGCAAAATTGCTGCGTGCCTCTTGGAAGGCAATTCCCGGAGTGGAGGATCCTCGGCAATTTCTAGGAGGTGCTCAGCATCTTGCAGAATTTAGATGCAACAAGATGTAAAAGCACAAGTGTGGCAGCCACTTAGAATCTTTAGTCCTACTTGCCTTTACGTGCCATTCAATGGAAAGAGTTTGGCCAATGGCTGCTTTTTAATCTGTGATACCTCAGGTGTCAAATCTTGTGTGCCACATCTCATCTGTGTCAAACAACATGCTCATGCTTAGAGAATACAATGAAGTCCCCTTAAAGGGAACACTGACAATGACACTGATAATGATGAAGTCAAATATGAAAGCCACAGATTGTTGTAACGCATTGTAATGTGGAAATTGCCTTTCTGGTTATAATGAGCCTCTGCTTAGAGTGAAGCTGTCCTGTGGAAAAAAATGATTAGAAGTTTCCATTGCATTACAAGATTGTAATAATGAATAAAGCTGCCAGTTCTATATTACCAAAGATAAAGCAGAGATGAAATAGCAGTTTGAAAAAAGCTAGACGCTCGGCCTCAATTATTCTATAGTTTGTATCAATAGAAGCAAGAAATCCTGTGGGAGGACAGAAAGCACTAGGTGATTTAAAAGGTGTAATGTCTCTTATTTTGTCCAAGAAAAGCTTTTTATTAGTTTTGCTGTTGAGCGATTTTAGAGGTGAAAGGAATGGAACAGAAATGTAATATTTCTGAAAGAAAAGTCTAGTTTAATAACAAGCAGATGTACTGTATGAGCAGATACAAGAAAAGCCTTCAAGATGATAGTTTCGTGTCAGTTTCTGACAAGATGAAGATGTGGTAGAAAGATTATATATTGCATTTTGCATTGGTTTCTGTTAACTTGTTACTGTGAAAATTGTGTTGTCTCCCCTTGCCTCTTCAGCTTGTCACTGTTGAATGAAAGCTCCTATTTTTATTTATCTGACGGTGCTAAAAAGTGACACTGTCAGGAAACCAGGAGTCCTTCTACTGCATTTACTTCTAATATATACAAAGAGAAATCTAGGTTGGGGGGCGGGGCGGGGGAGAGAAGCAGCAATAACTACTGCAGCAATTATGTTTTGCTTTCCACGTGTAGCGCCTTTGTACTGAAATGTCTCACAGTAAACCACCAGCTACGGCATAAAACGGAGAGGATTCTAAACGTCACTCTTATAAATCACATTTTATGGCCAAACACCAAGAATCAAGCAGCCTCAAGCTGTATTAACTTGCCTCTTCTTCAGGCTCCTTGATAGGTAAATGACACCAACTAAATCTCCTTTACAAGGTCAGTACACTGGGTGTAAGTATGTCTAGGGGGAAAAGTAGGAGTCCAGCTGAATGTAAGAGGGTATAAATTGCACCTTCTTGGATATTACTTCTGAATCCTCACCATTCCCCAGAGCTCATATCCTACACAGGCAAAAAAGAATGGAAGAAATATAATATTGAAGTAGAAGTGGTTGTGCATTTAAATTTAGGACAAGTCTTTGTTCTAAGGTGGCTGTGTGCGCACATGTGTGTGTTTATATTGTAATGTAAGTTGAAGTAAGGTGTGATAGACTGTCAGGAACCTGCATGAAGATGCACACTTATGCTGTTGGTTGCCAGACCAAATAGGTCTTCATTACCTCCAATCCAGGAGAATTAAAGGATTTGTGTTTAATCCCTTCTGAATCAGAGAGGCAAAGGTTAAAACAAAATTCTTGCAGACAAAAAAAAACCCTAGAAACATCTAAGTCAGAAAAAGCTCAGGTTAAGGCTGATGTCTGTTTATTTAAGTTTAGAATAAATGAAAAACCCCAGTAATCCTGAGTGTGAGTGGCAATCCTGCGAGGAAACAGGGAAGCACAGACAAATTATCATGCAAAACATGAGAAGGTCTGGATGATTAGTTGTGGAAGATTAGCTTTGAGGAGGTAGTTTTGATGAACTGCAAGGAAGGGAGTAAGGTTCCTTTGTGTAATGAAGAAACAAAGCTTTTCCAGCTATGGATTTTCAAGTGGGGAAAGGAAATGGAGTTTTCAATAGCTGGCAGATGATAGCATGCAAGGGGAGAGGAGATGGCATCACTGAAGAGTCTTGAGTTTGAACTTGATGCAGAATGAAACAAAGCCAGCCTGAAGAAGCCAAAGGATGGAACAACAAGCAAGGAAGATTAATTTTGCAATAGCATGATAAATTGACTGGATTGGAGCAGGTCATGGACCCCCATGGGTGGCAAAGAAGCAATAAATGAAATAGTCCACTGGGAACAGAGTGAAGGGTGATTTATGGTAACAGAGGGAGAAGTGGCATGATTTGGATGAGAGGAGAGAAGGACTTGGAGGAGTTAAAAATAAGTGGAGTATGAATGAATGGGAGGATAATGGAGTTGTCAGTGACGAAGTAGAAGATCATTTAACAGGGAAAAGAGAGAGTTCTGTTTTGGACATGTTTTACGCAAAAGACAGGACATCATGATGGAGGTAATGGGCCAGCCATGATGTGACCCTCAGTCAAAGGGGAAAGATCAACACATGCTAGAGTATACCCATCACAATTACTTTTTCCTTTTAAAGTTAAACTTCTATAGGTTTTTAGAGACTGGCCTCATTTTTGGTTAGTGCAAATAGACACTTAACCCTGGGCACAAAACTGCATCTGCAATTGGGGCTTTATAGATATAAAAATCGCCAATTTGTGGATGCAATCAGAAACCTCCATGTCTTACATTGTACTGTCCCACTAATACTTGCACCCACAAAAATATAGGTGGGCATACATCTCTTATTCCCCAGAGCAGGACGGAAAAAGCAGTGGCAGTGAAAGCCCTGTCAGTGTGCCCAAATCTTGTCCCGAAGGTCCCACATTGAGGAGTTAGATAATTCAGTCACCAGGGCCACTTGACCCATGAGTCTCTGTTGATCATGAACATCATTGCCACAGTTATGATGGTGCTTTTCCTGATGAGGATGCTTGTCCACTAGAAGCCTGAGAACACAAAAGATAACCGTAAGTGATTAGGAACCTGATCCAAAGCACACTGAAATCAATGGAAAAAACATCCCGTGACTTAAGTGGCTTTGAATCAGGCCCCACGAGTGTAACAATTTCCATCCTAGTCATCCTGACTGAATCTGAACCATGGGCTAAAGAGAAAAGAGCTCCACATCTCCTGAAATGTTCTCCACCTTCCTTGCATATCGTTTTTTTTCCCCCACTTGCTCATTTGCTTATATATTTGTGGCCTGTGCTTGTAGTCTTGATAAGGCACTTAGTGATGGTAAGCTAGCTTTGTATCTCATTTGCTCCTGCACGAGAGATTTTGGCTCTCCTTAGACAGGCTTTGTGTGCTCTTACAATTAAATCACTAGCAAATGTGAAACCTATTTTAATCCCTTTTAGAGTGTGCAACTACAAATAAGTGCTAAGAAATAAACGTTTTACAAGTAGAGGGGGTACAGTTGTGTATAAGAAGCATTCTCTGTACCTGTAAGATTACTGCTGTGGCACCCACAATGCAGACTTTCAAGCCACTGTTCAATATTGTTCCCAAATGAATGAGATATTAGTGTTCATCTGAAACTAGTGTGTTTCTAGAATTCCAGAAGATTGTAATTAAACCCTACAGAACAAACAACTCATACTTCACTAACGAGAAGACTAACTGCCTGCCAGAGTGGCTCAGAAGTGTCACCCAAAGAAAACCTGTTGCACCAGACAAGGGCAGCAAAGGAGAAAAGTTAACAGATGTAAGAAAAAGGAATATGGCTCACACAGAAGGACCTGGTTAACAACAATGAAGGCTAGTAAAACAGTAAGCGTAGTAGAGACACAAGGTAGGCGAGGTAATGTCTCTAATATCCTGGGACTGACGTGACTGCAACTACACTGCATACAGCTAAACAGTGTTAAGCAAACTTCCATAACAATTTTAAAGTAGAGTTTAATGATGTACAAATATAGGCAAGTTTGTACACAACTGGTCAGCTAAAACTGGGGACCCCTCCCCTCAACCACTGCAGCGTGCAAACACTGAATGGTCATGGCTTCCAGTTTATCACAAAGAATAGAAGCTACTGGACTAAGTTCTGGTGACAGAACCACTGTTAATCCTTTTTCAAGCACAATAAAAAGGGCTCTGTCTATAGACTCAAAGACAAAACTTGGTCATATTACAGAATCATGAAGGGACATGACATATGCAACGAGGTAATTGAGCAGGGGGAGAGCAAGTCTATGTCCCCTGGGATTGCACCAGTGTGACTCAGAGCAGAATTAAGCACTCCATGTGTAATTTTTTTAGTGAGGTGGTGAATCAATAGTATTGTTATTCAGACTAGGTGCTCTGAATAGGGATATTCAAATATTACCAATCATTTTACATGGTTATGATGGAGCTAGTCACCTTTGTTTCACTGTCTCTTGGCCACACACACAGTGACACCCTATTACAGAATGATGTGCATTAGCATACCTAATATACATCAAGGATTGCAGAAAGAACTGGGTAGTCTGTCCTGCAGAAAGATTTGCTGGTGTACATGAAAGTAAAGGGTTGAATGTATAGATTTCAAGGCCAGATTGGACCATTGGGATTATCTAATCTGACCACCTGTGTGACAGAGGACCTAGAACTTCCAAAATAATTCCTTTGGATGCAGCATACCATTTAAAAAGACATCCAATCTTGATTTTAAAATTTCCAGTAATGGCAAATCAACTAGGACCCTGGATAAATTGTTCCAATGATTAATTACCACCCCTCCACCCATTTTAATTTTATTTCCATTCTGGATTTGTCTAGCTTCAACTTCCAGCCATTGTATCATGTTTTACCTTTCTCTGCTAGATTGAAGAGACTATTATCAATGCATCCAATGAAGTGAGCTGTAGCTCACAAAAGCTTATGCTCAAATAAATTGGTTAATCTCTAAGGTGCCACAAGTCCTCCTTTTCTTTTTGCGAATACAGACTAACACGGCTGCTACTCTGAAACCTATCATCAAGTATTTGTTCCCCCATGTAGGTACTTATAGACTAATCGAGTCTCCCCTTAACTTTCTCTGTTAAAATAGCTTGAGCTCCTTAAATCTATCACTATACAACTAATCCATTAGTCATTTTTGTGGCTCTTTTCTAAACTCTCTTCAATTTACTAACATCCTTTTGAATTGTTGACACCAGAACTGGACACAGTATTCCAATAGCAGCTGCACCAGTGCCTCATACAGAGGTAAAAATAATTTCCCTGCTCTACTTGAGATGCCCCTGTTTATGCATCCAAAGATCATCTTAGCCCTTTCGGCCAGTGTCACACTGGGAGTTCATGTTCTTCTGGTCATCCACCATGACCCGATTATGACTGCTAGTATAGATGCAGAGGACAAACGAGACCTTTCCCCATCATAGCACATATGTGAACGGAATAGCTGTAATTTGGATTCAAACACTGGAGGGAAAATAGGAAAGTGGGTAGTTACCTAGCACAGCTAACGGCTCCTACATGTCTGGTCCTGGTGGGAATCTAGCAAGGAGGCATAGAATACCCCTGTAGAACAGGACTAAATCCTGCTGCTCTGCCTGATCTCCCAAACACCCAGGTACCAATCCCAAGAATTCAAAACAAGCATCAGGCCTCACTAGGGGTGCCAGAATGCAGGGGAGGAGTGAGCGGGCGTAGGGTTGTGTGGGAAAGCGGCAGCGTGAGGGCAGGAGCTTTGGAGAAGGGATGGGGCCACGGTTTGGGCACTGGTGGCTGGTCCACTTTTAGGGAGCTTCCACCAATCCTGGGCCCCACAAAATAATAAGACTCGTGATTTAAACTGTATTTGTTAAATAAAATTTGAGATGTTTTTATTTGCCTTCTGTTTTTTGACCCTCTAATGTTCAATTGATTCACTTTCAAGCTTTTCTCCACAACAAGGGCTAGAAACTTATTTTATTAATGCAGCAGGCTAAAGGGAAATCCCTGTTCTCCTGAAGATGGCTCCATTTGGATTTGAGAGGGGATTAGGCTCACATCCCTATCCTCTAAAGATCTGGGATAAAGGAAGGAGGAAAGCTGTAATCACAGGGATTTGGGGCTTTAACAAAACTCTTCAAATAACATGAGATAAAAATCATAACAGTTGGCAACACTGAGGAACTACCATTGGGAAGGATGCATCAATCACCGTCTTAAGAGGCCTAATGAGGCACCAGTAGTGGTACAAAGTTTCATTTCAAAAGTAGAACCAGCAATTTTTGCCTTTTCTTTTTTTTTTTTTTTTTTTAAATGGAGATTATTCTCACTACATAGTTTTCCCACTGAATCATTTCAAGCAGTTTTCAGACAAAAAAAATCTTTGTTTTTCAAGCAATGCTATTCATGGTGTGTAAATGGACATCCATACAAATTCACTGGGCGAAGGTAGCTTCCTTCTTTTCAGGTGAATTACTGTTTTTTCTCCTCAGGATGTTATAGGATTTTCTCACGTGCTTAAAAGAAAACTGATTCTGAGGCTCAAACAGCCTCATGTACCCTGAGAAGGCTTACGCCAAGACTTCAGCAAGTTCCAATTGATTCAAAGTCAGGCCTCTTTCAGGTTAGGCCCACAAAAATCATGTGTCTTTTTTTTTGGCTAATCTTGGCCTTAGACTTTGAGGGCCAGATCCCCAGCTACTGTGAATGGGAGTAAGCACATTGACTTCAATGGTGCTATACTGATTTATAGCATCTGAGGATCCCCACGCATACAGGTGTCAAGAACCATGATTGAGTTCAATAAGTGACATTCATCACTTTGCAGAGCCAATAAGGATCCTGGAAATTGGCATTCCGCCCCCCTCCCCCCCCAATACTTGGGCAAATGAAACACTGTCCATTCACCCTGTTGGACTTGAAACATTCTTGTTCCCTTTGATAATAGGTAGCTCTGATACACCAGAAATACCTTACTCCCCCCTTCATAGTTGTTTGCCTGGTGACAAGCTTGTTTCTATTATATTGGATTCGAGTTTTCTTCTCCCTGCTCTTTGCTTCTACCCTTTCCTGGTCCACTTCCAAGAACTGAACATTTTTACTTATCCCATTAGGCTTTAGCTTTTGTGTGTTTTGCTTTATTGGAACTGGCAACATGAAACCATTCAAACACAGCTCCACCTGTCAGAGTCGGGTCCTGCACATAAGATGCTGTGTTTGATTTCATATCATCATTTGCAGTGTAGTCAGTAACGGGCTAAAGAAAAAAAAAAAACAGTCTGCACCAAGAGGTGATCTGCATTAAACCAGGTTATGTTTGTGAAGTTCTTTATGAGGTGTCTCCTTTTCCTGCTGTTGTGGGACTCAGTTGTACCCGTATGAACATATATACAACTCCCAGTGATATCAACCAGGGTTATATGCTCGAGTAAGAGGTAGATTTTGGCTGTCAGCACTGAAATGCCCTGGCCTGCTGTCCACTGTGTACTGCATATTTCAGATTTTTATATGAATGAGAACCCAAGACCATCAGTCCTGGATAAAAGGGCTAATGTCCAGATCCCCAAATATCAGCACTCCTGCCCTTAAGACATCCTGCTTCTGAGCTACTTCCTTACATAAGCTCACACTTGGTGCAGGGATAGGAGATCTAGGGGCTTGTTATCCCTTCTCATCACTGGTATATTTTGTAAGCAGTGCTCCCCTATCCAGGGGATGAAGGAAAAAGCCATTTGGAAACATCTTCTGGTGAGTGGCTGACCCACCTACCACCTCTCTATTCCTCTGCAGGGGGACCCCACTGCTCCTGCACCCAGTATTGCAATTATACTGTCTCTTGTCAAGTTCTTGGGTTAAGGTAACAGAGACTGCACCAAGCTAAAAGCAAAATCCCTGTTTTCCTGAAAATGGCTCCAGCTGGATTTGAGAGGGGATTAGGTTCTTGTCCCTAGCCTCCAAAGATCTGGGATGAAGGAAGCAGACAAGTGGTCATCCTTCTGGAAATCGAGAAAGGACAGAAGGTCAGCTGGCTGCCTCCTAAAGAAGTGAAGGATGAAGAAGTAGGATACCACCAGGCTGCTTCCCCTGCCAACAGACCTAGTCTCCAGCTAGGACAGAGGCAGGAGCTCATGATATGATGGGAAAGTAGACTAGTGCTGGCAACCCCATCCCCCACAACCGTGGTTCTTCAGGAAGGGGAAACAGGTTCAAATAGCAGGCGTACAGGTGTCTCCACTCCAGGAGAAGGAACTAACTGGAGGGTTTATTCTTTCCTACTTGCTTCCTCCCTAGGAGATTGTGAGGGAAGGTAGGTTGGGTGGCCCGCTTGCTTGGTTTTCCTGTTTGGGGGAATATGTAATTGATGTTCGTGAGCACCTTGCTTTATTAGAAAACTCTCCACTCAGCTCTGGGGGTGGCACTGTCTCCTGCTGGCCCCACTAATGGGGCAGGGGGAAGTGCCACCGCTGTCATCTCTGGAGGTTGCTTTTCCCTCATGCAAAGGCAAGAGATGTGCAAGTTACAAAAATTAGCTACTAGCTGCTTTTCTGTAACAGAATTCAAGAAGGTTCTCTTGGCAGTATGGTCATTTTAACAAAATCACTTTCCAGGATTAACACACTGCCAGTCATTCTGCAGCATGGCTACAGTTTACTGGACGGTCCACTCAAGAGTGTGGTTACTCAGAACATCTAGCACTTCTGGAAGGATGTATTGCTAAAGAGTGAGTTGCCAAAAAGCCATTGACAGTCTTTAGGTAAAGTTTATTCAAATTAGCCCAGGCATCTTTACGAGATATTGCAGGTCACTGCCAAAGCATTGTGTTATAGCAGGCAAAGGGAGCATAGTAACATGGACAGTGAACAGAAATGCATGAGGAAGCACAATAGATTGTTCATTCCAATCCAGCCCCCAAGCTTATTTCTGGTAAAATGAGATGCCAAATGGATTCAACAAACAGCAACAACAAATTGAAGGGATGGAATTTAATGCTGGAGAAGTAACAATGTTTCTCTTGAAGGTGTATCCTACATAGATCTGATGAATAGTGGAGCCTCCTGTGGGTCCACAAAGACCTGGAATAGAAGGGCAAGACACCACAAGAGGCTGTTCTTGCAGTATTCCTGAATCAACATTAAATGGGATATGCCAGAAATCTCTCGAGGAAGCCTGACATGAGAGTGTTCCAGTTCCATTTTGAACATTAAAGATGTTTAAGTAAAGTAACAATCAACCTCTGTCTTGGAGTTTTATACAGCTGCCCATCACCCATAGTATTTAAGCATCTTCCATCTAAAAGTCAATAGCAACAAGGAAGTCCCTAATGGACTTCCTTGAGTCTCTAGCTAAATATACATCCAGACTTATGGTCTGGCCATTGGTTTGATGAGAACATGGTCTACAGCGTCTAAGGTAACTAACTATTCGTGTATATACTGTAGTGGAAGTTTTTTCATTGGATGGAAACATTTCCTGCAGTGTTTGTAATCCAAAATTCCATCATTGGTCTATTGCTTGGGAGCCCGAAAGTGAAAATGACCTGTCCAGTCTACTGGTCTAAGATGAACAGATTGCAGAATGTAACCAAACAGCACAAAAGACGAAAAATTTATTTGATTTTAAATATCCTTTGTTTTTCGGATGATTTTTAGTCGGCAGTATCCATTTAACTCACAAACACAGCCTGACTTCTCAACCACATCCTCCAACATCTTGCACTCCTGCATCTCAATTCCTGCTCTTCCAGGAGACTGTTAACAGAAGGCAAGTCAGGACAGGTTTTTTTTGGTTGTTTTGGAGGGGAGGGGGACAGAAGAGTCGATGATGCAATTCACAGTGCAACCCGTTGGCAGTGTGACTGATTTCCCCTCCCTTCTCTGATCAGAGTGTGAATACCCTACTTGAGTTATTCCTTGGAACACCACAAAACATGATGCTGGTCATGGATTTGGGCTATTTATAACAGTACATATAACAGTACAGTTATAGGTTTAACTGCCATGCTTCATTTAAGATAGTTAAAAGACTGTCAAGCAAATGCCACCACCCAAAACAAAGGGATATAGGAGTTGATTCAGGAATTCAAATAATCTGAGCAGAGGGGCTTTGTTGGATATTGTTTTGGCTAGGGGATGTGCGTGCATGTGTGCACAGGCACGTGTGTGTGTAAAAAAACTTAGACTGAAAGCTGATGGAAAGAAGTTTAGAGCCATGAGCAAGGAAACTGTCTGCTGTTTGGTTCTACCCATGTTCAAGGAAATAGGGCTGAATTTTTTATTTATATAAATAAGATTGAATCACATGCACCGAGCTCCATCATCAATTTCTCTTCCCAACTGGAACAACCTACAAACCCCAAGTTTTGAATAGCTGCTTGGGTCAAAAGATCAATTTAACAGTAGCATCCACAGATCCATAGAAGTTTTCTCCTTCAGTTATGCCACCCACAAAGTGCTTTTGGGACTAGCTGTTAAAATGTGCTGCTTAACAAGAGTCATGTGCGTGTTTTAATTTTATTTTATCATTTGACACTGACATTTTTCTTCAGCAGAGTAGAATTTTCTGTTAAAGAGCAACCAATTTACTGAGATCCTCACATTTAAACTGCCCTTTTAGTTTCTCTTGCAGTAACATGAATGTCTTTAGGGTGGTTGACAATTTAAAAAAATATATTTACAGGTCAAATTCACTCCTGGTGTCACTCTACTGAAGTTAATGAGTTACATGGGAAGAAAAGTTGGCCCATATATTTCTTGAGCTTTATCTTCTTGAGAGAGATACACCTGAGTGGAGAATGATTAAATGCTGACAAACAAATCACTATTGTGAGAAAGATCAAATATCAGAGGGATCAACAAGAGGCATAACAGTGGGGGAACCTGCTCAACGTTTTGATGCCTATGCATAACTGTCAGGAGTATGGGGAACAAACAGCAAGAACTAGAATATTAGCTCAGGAGTGAGCAGGCACATTGCAGAGCCACACTTGAGTTACTAGGTCCACAATCATGCTGCATTCAGTACTCGGACTTCTGGGGCACACCCCATTGTTCTTAGCTTGGCAGTAAGCTGTGCTGCTCTGATTCTTTCCCAGTAAATTGTGGGAGTAATTAGCTGTCCTCTGGCCACACAGGGTATTGTGCGGTGGCACTGGAAGACGATCAGCACTAGAGTGATTTAGCCTGCATCCTCACTGCAAAGTGAGCAGAGCAACAGCCCAAGCATAAGTAGCACTCAGAATTTAGCCGATAGCCCCAGACGAACCAGCGCACTCAGATTGAAAAGCACCACTAAACTCACATTGGGGGCGGGAGGGAAGGACAAGGGTGTGGATGGGAGCCAGGTTAGAGTCAATACTTGAATTAACACTGCAGTGAAGATAGACAGACCAGCTTAGACTCCCTCTAGACTTCCACAGACTTTCATAAGCTCATCTCTGACCTTGGCCCTCAATGTTTTTTCCTCCTTTTACTGGCTCACAAACAGACATTCGAGTTACCAGCACAACGTAAAAGAATAGAAATCTTCCATTTGTTTCCTTCACCACCTCCCTGCATTTACAGTTGCAAGCACTGAGGGCTGTGTCAGGGGTTGGCTGGGTGCCCCAGGCCAGCAGTATCACCGAATGGCAGTACTCCAGGGCATAACGCTTACTGGCAGGAGTTCAAAGGCCACATTGCCTAGTGACTATGGTGCAGGGGAATGTCACCCCCTGGCGAGAGTCCAAGGGGCCACTTCACCTAGCAGCGAGCATGCAGAAGGGAGGGGAACCTGGGCCTGCCCTACTTCACCAGGTTCCAACCCTGTGTCCTTCAAAACAGGGTACCCTGACACAGGGTTCAAGTCCCAGTATTCCCAAGTGCATTCCCTGGGTCGCTTCCTATCCTCGTCCCAGTTCCTCCAATGGCATCTCTGGGGTTGGACATGGGGTCCGCATCTTGCGTTCCGCTTTGTCTCTGGCAGCTCCCCTGCTGGAAACAGCAAATCCCCTTTGGTTCCCACTGTCAAATGGCTTCCCATAGTGCAGCTAGGAGGCGCAACCCTGGTGGCTGGTCGACCTGGCGGCTTCCTAGCACACAACCACACTCCTCAGACAGCCCAGACTGAGCTGAGCTGCTCCCTTTTGAACGCTCCCTCCACTGGGAGCGTGCCCAGGATGGGTGAGGGATGTGGCATCTTGGGCCCAAAAAAATGTTCTTTAACCCTTGCTTCACCAGTCAATATACCCTGTCACAGGCTGGCTCATGTACAGACCAACAAATATGACCAAATACCAAAGTATGGTATAACAGCTGCTACCTGACCAGGGGAAACCACTCTTCAGAGCCATTGCTTTATTGTTTATAAACAATTGTTTATTTTACATCAGAGGTTCTCAAACTCTGGTCCGTGGACTACCGGTGGTCCGGGAGCACCATTCAGGTGGTCCACAGATAGTTCCCTCTAAGAGGTGCATCTGGTCAGCCACACACAAGAGAATGAAGGGCCACCCACCTGATTAGTGGAGCTGCACAGGTGTGGCTCCACTAATTAGGTGCCTAGATCCTGGAGAAGATGCACATTAAGGTGAGGTGGTGGCCTTACGGGGAATAGGGGGTAGGTGGGAAGGGGCAGTGGGGTGAGAAGAGGGAGTGGTGGGAATTTGGGATTTGCAGGGCTGCAGTGGCCAGAGAAAGGCGACTTTCCTCAGCCTCAGGGCTGCGGGGGGGGGAAGAGAGCTCCTTCCCAGCCTAAGCTATGTGGCAGGAGAGAGACACCTCCCCCCCTCGGCTCCTTCCCAGCCCCAGATCGGGGGTTGCCACAGCAGGAGAGAGAAAGGGCACATCCATCGCATTAGAAAGGTAAGACTAGTGATATTAAGATATGGGTTCTGTGCTTTTATTTGTAGAACCAAAAAAGTTAATTTCTACTTTTTTTAAATATAGCACTTTTATCCAAAGTGCTTTACAGTAGTTAGCTAATGGTAAAAACATTTGGAAAGATTAAGTAGTCTGCCGAGACCCTCAGCAATTTTCAAGTGATCCACAAAAGAAGTTTGAGAACCACTGATTTACATCAATGACAAAGCAAAGAAACCCAAACAGAATGTTAAATAGTCACTGACAGTTCTCATCTGGGTAGCTTTGTGCCCTGGGCCCTGTGGGCACACCCCTGCAGTTCAAGAGAGGATGGAAATCAGAGATGGAAAGGCCTTTTAGATCAATAGAGCATCCCCGACCATGCTCGATTATCCCCTACAATATATTAATATTTAATACTCTTATGAAAATGTATACCATAGTATTTTGGCCAATTCCGATTAAAATTTAGTACAATTAAAAAGTTTAAGTGTTTGGACAGCATCCAAGTTACTCAACAGGAAGCACTGTATAAATGAAATCATAATGAAAAACAATTAATTTTACAAAGGTTTCATGCAGCCCATTTTTAAAATGGACCAAGCGATGGCACTTCCACCACTTTTTAAATTTGTAGTACAATAGCACCTAAAGACTCCAGTCAAGTTCAGAGCCCCATTGTGCTAGGTGCTGTACAAAAACCTAAAAAGTCCCTACCCCCAACAAATTTACAATCTAAGCAGACAAAGGGAGGGAGAGGGAAGAGTTATTCCCCTCCCCGCATTTTACAGATGAAAATGGAGGCATAGCATGACTAGGGACTTGCCCGATGTTATCAAAGTCTGTAGCAGAGCTGGGAAATGTACCCAAGTCTCCTGATTCTCAGTCCAATGCCAAGCCAAACAATTATGAGACCCTCAATTCCCCAGGGAGACTACTCCAAGTCTAGTAGATGCTTCCTACTTAGAAAATATTTTCTGATCTTCATCCTTAAATTTCCTTTATTTAGCCTCATGTTACTCTTCTTGTATCACCTGTAGTCCGTAGGCTTGCCTTTACTATATTCACTGCCTTGCCTCCATTATATTAAGCTGCAATGCAAGAAACCCACAGTATCCTGTAAGACATCAGCGGAAACAAACATAAGTGTGGTTAAGTAAGCTGTAATCCTTGGCATAGATCAATGGTTACCTTTAGATTTTAGGACCTAAGAAGAGCTTGCTGAATGGTAGGAGGCAGAATCTTCCAGTGAGTGCTATTGCAAGGAACATGGAAGTGAACCATAAATCTGCTTAAGCAAGGAGTGATGGATATGATTGTGAGCTGACATGGTAGTTACACATATCCATATACTAACCTATAGAAGGACACCTCAACATTAGTAGGATGAGGCAATACAAATAAGGAAAAAGGGGAAAACCCCTACCAAATATGCATTATATCGTGGCATCAGTGTAACATATTATAAAAGTTGTATCCCAGCCTGTGGGCAATAGAGGAAAGAGATGTAGCCCTTGGAAGGGGCCAGAATGATGGCCACTGGTGATGAGGAAGGTCAAGGTCATGAATTTCAGGTTTTCCTGCAAGGGATGGTGAGAGTATATGGATGTGCTGACATACATTCTGCAGTCTCTCTGTCTACCTTTCTGAGTTAGTGTTTGTGACTTTGCTAATTTATTAAGAAACTTTTTGAAAATACAGAAGAGTTCCTATTGTGGGAGTGTTGCAACTGTGCACATTGGGGTTCGCAACTATATAGTAATTTTAATACTACTGGGCCTGATCTTGGGACAAGAACCTGTCTACCCTCAAAGCGATAACTGGAAATTCTTAGGTAATCAACATAATTAATACATAATCTACAGATCAGGCTACATACTCTAAGCCAGTGGTTTTTAAACTTTTTTCCCCGGGGACCCAGTTAAAGAAAATTGTTGATGCCCATGACCCAACAGAATTGGGGATGAGTGGTTAGGGTGTGGGAGGTGCTCAGGGCTGCGCCAGAAGGTTGGGTGAGGGCTGCAGGGTGGAGCCGGGAATGAGGGGTTCAGGGTGTGGGAGGGGGCTCTGGGCTGGGGCACGAGGTTGGGGTGCAGGAGCGGGTCTGGGCGTGCAGGCTCTGGGGTGAGGCCAGGGATGAGAGGTTTGGGGTGCAGAAGAGGCTCCAGGTTTGCGGAGGCTCAGGGTTGGGGCAAGAACTTACCTCCAGCAGCGCCCAGTCAGCAGCACAGCCGGGATGCAGAGGCAGGCTTCCCACCTGTCCTGGCTCTGCGGACCACGCAGCACCCCGGAAGCGGCCAGCAGCAGGTCCAGCTCCTAGGCAGGTGTGCGCGCAGGCAGCTCCCACCTGCAGGCACCGTCCCCCCCAGCTCCCATTGGCCGGGAACTGGCCAATAGGAGTGCAGAGCCGGTGTTGGGAGCAGCATGCAGAGCCTCATGGGCCCCCCGCACCTAGAAGCCAGACCCACTGCTGGCCGCTTCCTGGGTGCAGCGCAGTGTCAGAACAGATAGGCACTAGCCTGCCTTAGCTGGACAGCACCGCCAACGGTACTTTTAACATCCCGGTCGGCGGTGCTGACCAGAGCCGCTAGGGTCACTGAGTTCTGAGCAAGGGGACCCAGTGGCTTACATGCCACGACCCAGTACCGGGTTGCGACCCGAACTTTGAAAAATACTGCCCTAAGCCGTCTTTTCCCACCTTGTTATTTATAGTTTCAAATACTCTCACTGATATTCCCAGCCAGTCATCACTGAAATCCTCAAAAATACACTTGTGAGCCAGTCTCTCCTTTTTTGCAGCTTTTGACACTCAACTGTTTAACTAATATGGATTCAAACCACCAGAAAAGTGCTAGTATTTTAAAAATCGAAGTATGATTTGCATATAGATTCTGAGTAATAACTCAGAAGCCAGAACTGAGTTCTGAGCCAGAAGTAAGAAGATGTAACTCATCCCCCATACAAATATAGTGTACATCTTCTAGCTCCTCAGCCTCGAAGGACAAACAGACTGACATGCAGCTAGAGCAGATAAGTAGGTTTAAGGGAGTGCAACTAAGCATAAATGGAGGGGTCTATTCTCAAAGCCTTCATGCACACCCATCCCCTCCATATGGAATTGTCTGGCTAGTGACTGCAAAGAGTTATGCATGTGATGTTGGGGACTGTGCCTTCAAGAGCTGAGCTGTACAGACAGTCTGGGCAGAAACTCAGGTTGTTGTGCCCAGTTCCAGCTCACTCAGCTCATGCCCAGAATAAAGCTGAGCTTTTGCAAGTGCCTTAAGCATTACGTGATCACAGAACATCCCAGGCCCACTCTGCCCTAGGGTGGGGGAGATTTCTTTGGCATGAAGGCTCCCCTAATCCTACACTGCTCCTCCATCTAAACACACATGCAGTGTTTAAGATAAATCTCTCCCCCCATGCACACTAACAGAGTATAGTAATTAAACAGTTTGACTGGGGGGGGGGTAATCTTAATTCCCACCCATGGCATGGTGCTTCACGATGTCTCAGATTTTTATTTTAACCCCCAAGCTCAACACATTTCTGCAGAGTCTTAAAGCACCGCAGCAGGGAGTGAAAGAGTACCTGAAAGCATTATAGTCTGAAATAATGACATGATTAGGAATGGACAAGCAGGGCTGACTGGATATCTGAGTCAGACTCCCTCTGTGTGTTTTTTCCATCAGCTAAGTTAATACAAGTGGGTATTATCTCCTACTGTCTGTGCTTCAAGGGCAAGAACGCTCCGTCTGCATGAGACACAGATTCAGAATTTAGACTCAAAAGATAGGGGAGGGGGAAGCAACCATTGACCATGAAGGGCTGCCTCTGTTATATTTTCTATTGAGGTCAATGGAGTTGGACGCCCCACCCCCCCCAGCCCCTGATTTGATTATACAATAGAAAAAGGTGTGCAAGTACCAAATAACCACTTTACTCATGAGAAAGTGCCTTTTTATACTTTTTTATAGTAGCTACTGAAGCAAGGAAAATAAATGTAAAATGGAACTAGAGGTAGTTCTCAATATTAATTTCATTTAGGGCAGTTTTCAGGTTTCAATTCAAAACAAATCAGGGCTAGCATTCAGGTTTATATTGATGGCACCAAAAGTTAGCAAGCTGCTCTCTCAGGAGTTCAAAATGAAGTGCCAACAATCTCACAAGATCCATTCTGCTCACAAGATTTTAGCCAAACCCGAGCTGGAACTAGGAAACAGGCCTCTTACTCATTTTGGATCTGACCTAGAACCAAAGATTTAAGGTTGGATTTGGATGTTTTCTGAGTTCCAGCCAGAAACAAGCTCTTTTCACAATGCTGCAAGTGCCTGAGAATGGAGGCCTCTGAACCACAAGAGCTCTGTAAGAGTGTGGGCTCTTTGCTAAAAGATCTTCAAGGACAAACCCTACCTCGACTGCCCCATTGCTATTTCAGCCCAGGGTCAAGGCTATTTGCATGTTGTAATTCCAAATTGGACTGATGGGAATTGCAGAAGAGCAAAAACTGGCTGGGAAGCAGTAACGAGGATATAAATAAGCTCTTTTCCCTCACAAATGAGGCTTGCAAAGTGGTGCTGGTGGGGTTCTCCAATAAGGAGGGACCACGGAGAGAGCCCTCCCTAAGGAAATAAGCTTAAAGAAGACCTAAAAATCAGATAAGCAGGCATAGGGGAAAGGGAAGCAGGGCACAACTGCTCCACTGCTTATGGTCCCACAGCTGGAGCCAAGAGTAAATGAAGAACATGGCCACATCTATGGCACTACTTAGAGGCAATGTGGTTATACCCATCAACCAAGGAGAGCAGGCTGCCTGGATCCTAGAGAGGGGGCTGTGGCCCAGGAAGGGTCGGAAGACTGGGGTTTTTATCTGGACTGTGTTATCCTAGAAGGAGTGGAGTCTTAATTTAGCTAGAGCAGTGTTTCTGAACGACTGGTCCGTGGACCAGCACTAGTCCCTGAGATCTCCCTGAAACACTTAAGGCAGCAAGCCGATCCCTGGTATCAAAAAGGTTGAGAAACACTGAGCTAGAGGACTAGTTTAAAACTACCTAGCCAAGAGGAAAATGAGGCAGTAGCTGTCCCCAGTGAGAGGATTCAGCCCCTTCCATATATCAATGTGAATGTGACATCATATCATTTGGGGAAAATGAATACTGAAAAGTTTCTTCAGTCCTGTAACACTCCCACATCTTGGCTACATACGGTGCTGACAGTCTTCCACTGTAATTTATATACACACTAATGTGCTGCAGCCACGGTTCCTGTTGGCGATGCATAACATCTCACAGTTTATCCTTTTTCACTGAGATGTCAAATTTAAATTATGACCTTTCAATGATAGCACAAATGTCATCAGATTAACAGATACTTCCTCCATCTCTTCCTGCAGTTCTTAAATAAATCCACTGTTATTGATCTTCTCATTCTAAGTTTCAGCATTGCTTTGGCTACAGGAATTACGTTAAGCTTTCATTGGAACTACTGGTACACTTTAAATATGCTTTTTTGAATATGCCAGTTCCCAAACTTATGGCCAAGTCCTGTTTCCCTTATTACCATGAACATCCAAGCCCTCTGACATCAATAGGAGAAAAGTGAGCAGGATTTTTGCCCTAAATGAATAACTGAGGTATTTCAATGTAAACCTCTATTTTGGTAGCTTACTAGCACATCCGTACTGACTGAAGCTTATTACAAACTGGCATTGCTGGAATTTTACTTAAGAAATAAGTTAATGTGAAGGACTAGGGGACTGTCTCACTATATGTATATCCAATGCCTCAGCCATAAGTTGGTCAGGATGTCTAGGGAGAACTGTAAATTTTTAATACTTTAGAGAAAATATGCCAAATTCTGCTCAGTAGTCTATCTGCCTCATTGCTTATATGGCTGTAGTATTGAGCACAAAGATATTAAAGAGTTTATAGCCTTAACATTCCTGCAAGATCGTACAACTGGGAGCAGATTACTAAACTGATGGGGAGCTAAGACACAGAATATTGACTTGCCCCATGTCATAAAGAGACTCTACAGAGCTCCAGCATTCCAATCCAGTGCCTTGAACACAAAACCATCTTTCCACTGAAGTAACTCAAGACAATGGTCTTACCTTGGATTTAGCAGAGAGTGGATACAAGAACATGTTTTAGGCCAACATGGTTGAATTTATCAGACAATTAGGGACAGATCCTCTTTGTGTGAATTGTCATAAGCCAATGAGGTCAATGGAGTTGTGACAATTTACATCATCTGTGAATCTGGCCCTTAGACTCCATGGACTGATTGCTGTTTGTAGCTTGAAAGAGTGACACTGACAATATTTGAAAAGCTATCTTTAAAAAAAGATAAGTTACGTCTATTTTTAAAAGATGTAACAAGGGAGTGATGGGAAAAGTCAGCTTAGAGCATCATGTCCTGCCAGTGCTGTATATACTGTAGTGCGGAGAGAGAACATATCAGACCTTAAACTGATTTGCACTTGATCTTACCCAGTTTGCTGTTCCACACTATTTTAATCCTCAAGATAAAAGTATGAAGTAGAAAACGTCAAATAAAACATAGTAAATTATGGAAAAAATTATTCCTTGTTTAAGGGAAGAAAGTACTATTAGGGCCTAAAGCTAATGTTTATGGGTCTCAAGACCCACATTGTCCACAAAACAAATTAAAGCTAGATCTGGCCTTCTACTGCACAAAAAATGTTTCCTCCAACCCTCTTGCTTATGCAAGTTGCAGGACAGTTTCTATCTGATGTTCATAAGAGCATCAGGCTCATTACCTACCTATACAGGTCTCATGTTGGTCTGCAAACCACAGCACCAGTGGGCTACAGTCTGCCAATGAGGCATCTTGTCCAGGCCATAGCGAGCTAACACATGCTGCAGTGTGAAGTCTGTGCTCACTGGGGTACACATTGCTCCTTTTCACACAGCTACCTATCACCCATCCCCACTCTTGTCCCTCCAAGGCTCCGTTCCGTTTTATTGTAGCAGGGCTTAGAAGTAGAGATAGTTAGCAAAGCAGATAGGGGAGTAGTCTAGGACTCAGGTAGACTTGGATTTTGTTCCTGCCTTAGCCCCAGACTCACTGTGTGACCTTGGGCAAACACTTCACTTCTCTCTGCCTCTGTTTTCCCATCCTTTGTCTCTAACCGGACTAACATCTTTGGGACAGGGATTTATCTCTTCCGGTGTGCTTGAAAAATGCCTAGCACATTGGTGCCTTGGTTAGGACCTCTAAGTTCTAGTGTAATAGGATAATTAATTATACTGGTTCTGCATGGTACTTGCTAATTTCACCCCTAGTATGAAAATTCTGTTTTCAGCATAGTTATTAGATTCAGTGTTATTCCCTTTAGAATAAATCTTCTAAAATGTGTTTCAAAAGACCAAGAACTTCTCAGAAAATTCCAAACTTTCTGCAAAAAAATTAAAGTTACTGTGGGATCAAATACAAAAAGAAAGGACAAGTGGGGGGGAGAAGAATGAAAATTGACAAGATGCTTGCTCATATAAAATAACTTACTTTCACTGTTAGAAATGACAGTACTATAAATGACATGCATTTTATAATTAGTTGTGCTTATAAATAGAACACTCATTTTATTCAAAAACCTGATCTTAAGCCGTGATGAGCTGTTGAAAACATGGTTTAAGAAAGAATGAGCTCAAATAGAATAAAACACAAAATAGGTTTAAATGAATGGTACTATAAATCATCTGTGTCACATACTTAACACTGAACATTCTTGCACTTTAGAGCCTGGATGGTATGGAATTTAGAAGGCCAAATCCATTGCCACTGGAGTCAATGAAAAGCCTCATGTTGACATCAGTAAGCATTGATTAAACCCAGTCAACATTAGGTAGAAAATCTTCATTCAACTCTCCTTCCAAAATGGAAAATTGGTTTTTGACTAAATGATTTTTTTTGCAGAAAGTGTCTGCTTTTAATATTGTTATTAGAAAACCAGAAGTTTTCCTCCGACAGTTTCAATGAAAATGGAAAAAAATCATTGTTGTCAAAGTCCCCCATGAGGAAACACTTCCCCCCACACCCACTGCAATAGGCCCCTGTTGAACAGGCCAGGGAAGGCTGCAGGACATTTTGGACTTATACCCTAGAAGGGGTTTGTTTGTTTTGCACACGGACAGAAAAGCTGAGTCACCAAAAACCCACCTGACAACCACAGTGGCTGACAGGCGCAACCTGAATGGAGAAAAAACTGCAGGCATATACACACTTGACCAGGGGGTGCTTGCAAGAGGTGGGTATCACCCTATTACAAGGCAGAAAGAAAGCCCTATTATCCCCATCTTACAAAAGGGAAACTGAGCCACGAAGAGATTATGTGTCTTGCCCAAAGTATTGTACAAAAACTGTGGCACAGCCAGTAACTGAGCCCAGGTCATCTGTGAAGTAATAAACCACAAAGCTCCTCTTCCTCTAAGTCACAAACACAATCCTTTCCCCTCCCCCCCAACTTTGTTCCGATTAATAAGCCCCAGGCAGCTGCATACATTCTTGCAAGAGCAAATTTTTAATTCTCCCTCTATCTTCTGTTCTAAACAGCAGAGTATGACTTTTTGTGATAAAGCTCTGGGATCACAATATACAAAGCTGCTGTTTGTGATTTACAAATGTTGGTACATATGGTACTTAGATATCTGATTACTAAATGCCTCAAGCATATAAACTAGCATATTAAAACCCTAGAAATCTCTGAATTAACTCGCATCTGAATATTGCCTTTTAAAACATACTCTCTCACCTTTGTAACTGTTTTCATCACTCCTAAAATATTCTCCTGTGAGCTATCCCAGTGGTCTTTGTAATTGCTAGATGTTATTTCAAAGTACCCAGCTGACAACTAGGTCAAATGGACAGTCTTACTTCTCATAATTGCAGGACCATGTCTGCAATAAGAAGAGGCTTAGAAGTCTACATGGAGAGTGTGTGCAGAGTTGTATATCTATGTTTGTATGTAATTACCTCAGCTGTATATGTAAATGCAGTGCTTAATTTGTGCCAGGGGTTGCCAGGGCTGAGCTCCAGCACTTCTAGGCTTCATGGTTCATAGCCCCAGCATTTCCGGGCTTGCTGCATCAGTTACGAATATAAAAAGCTTGCTTGAGCCTCAGCACCTCACATTACAAATTAAGCACTGTGTAAATGGGTATTTAGACTAGCGCCAGTTGGGAAATGGCTCCCTCTGCCAACACCACCCATGGGCAAGTTTGCTTTTTTGGCAAAAAATTCAAAAATTCAATCAAAAAATCAAGTCAGGGATCAAGACCCCATTGTACTACCAGCTGTGAAAACAGAACAAAAAAGATATCCCACTTCCCCAAAGTTTTGCATTCTTCTTCATAAGTAATTCCTGATTACTGTTGAATCCAGCTCAGTATAATTAGCAAACCAAGTAACTCCTCAAAGAAATGGCAACAAGAGCTATATAGTTCCATTATCTCCACTCAATTGATAGAGAAACTGAGACAGAGGCAGACCTTCCCTAAGGTCAAAGAGAGACAGAGCTGGGATAAAAGCTCTGGCATTTGGGCTCTTTCATGCTACGTTGTTAAACCCCGCTTCTATCTCCTTGTAGCCCAGTCTCTGTACATTTTCAGTCTTTCATGTAAATTCTACGCCCAAAAAAGGTGAATATTGAATTAATACAGAATACAAGCAGAAGGGTTAAGGTAAATGTACACATACATGACAAATCTTTGTACCAGGTTTTCAACAAAGGGCTCGGTTTCTACTTTTTCTTGGCAAAACTCGGTATAACTATTGCATACATTAGGATCTGACCCTGCTCTACTCGAAATTAATTCAGTGGAAGCAAGATCGGGCACTTGAACAATTAAATTTCCAACAAATTGTTCATAGTGTCCAATGTAGCACAATCAGCCTGAGTTGGCTAACAGCATAAAAAACATCTTTCCAGAAAACGTAACCCAACATTTAAAGGGATGGCCTGGTTGTGCTTTCCAAGCACATCATTTCAAGAAAGTTGCCCATCATTGGAATTGTTCTAATATTTTTCTTTGGTCCTGAACTTTAATGTGTAACAATAATTAAGTATTCATTTGTTTGCCCAATTTACACATAACATGACATTTTCTGAATTAGTTAGTTTAGGAACATACACTTTGATTTCATTAAGCAATTTCCCAAACCAAGACAAGGGATAGCTAAGCAAATGATATAGCACCATAATTTGCTTAGAATTACGATGCTGCCCAAAGACACTTTCCATGATGCCATATCCTGAAAAGTAACAGACCCTCGTCCTTCCTTTCAATTAAATAGAAAAACAGTAGGAACCCTTCCATTCTGCCATGTGATAGCAAAAGGCTCCTACAGACAGCACAGTATGTAATTAGTGAAGAACATTACTTTGGGCTATATTGTCAGCATGCTGCAGAGGGAATTAGATACTTACAGCTTCCATTATGCCACCATACCTAATTTCTCTCACGCTGCACAGAAAGTCCACCCCTTTGTAGTGTGATAGTGAATAATGAATGAGAGAATTTACACCTGCATATTTTTCATTCTGGTTCTCTGACAAAGTTAGAAGGGGGATGAATGCAGATGAGCACATTAGCAATCAAATACTAGTGTAAATCAAGCTACCGCTCACAAGCTTCATTGAGAAGCATGGTCTTGTGTTCTAGGCCCAGTGCCTGAGTCACAACACATATGGTTCTGTTTCTGGATCTGCCAGAGACTGCCAAGGATTTTCAAATGAACCTCAGGGAGTTAGATGCTGAACTTCAATGGGATGTGGGTGCCTGACTTTTTTGAAAAATCCCACCCGTGCTCTGTGCCTCAGTTTCCTTTCTGTAAAAGGGGGATAATACTACTACTTTTATCTCTATTGTCTATTTAGAGTGTAAGATCTTCAGGGCAGACACTACTTCTTACAAGATGCATGTATAGTGTCGTACATAATGGAACCCCAGTCTCAGTTGGGCCCTCTAAACACTACAGATAATTATAACATTTCTCACCTTCTGATAATGAGCAGCATAAGATCATTTTGAAAGTGGGTAGGTTGTGTGGGAAGATGAGAAGTCCATGAATCTAAAAAGAATCATTAAAGGGAGGCACAGTAGGAGTCAGCATCAAGATTAGTCTCAATCCTCGTCTGCAGAGACATTTTGATGCAGAAAATATTAAACCCCACAAACAAGAAGAGGAACAACACTGACATTTTATTGCAAACCCATCTGTACCAGATAATGAAAGATTGGTTCAAAGGGCCAATCCACAAATCTTGCCCCATTAAAAAGTAAATGGGGATTACTTTTGTCTCCCTTTCTATTTCAGAAGCTCAGACAGATCCAAGACAGGACAGGCTGCAATGGGACAACAGGAGAAGTTATCTACTTGGTTTAACATTTTCCCCTCCAATTCAGCATAATGAATTTTTCCTCAAAACCATTCAGGTGTTTCCCATGTTTAAATAATGTTTACTTACTTTTCAAAGCAAAGAAGTATCCTACTTATACACTTAACTGGCGCAACACTAAGTTATGGATGTATTTGTCATCGCTTAAAATTAAATTCTACATGGGTCCATCCTGTGAATAAAGCCATTTAAAGTTAATAGCATACTGAGTCCTGCTTATTAACAAAGTGAGGGTTCTGTGTTTAGCATTTGCAGTGAAATAATGAAATACATGCAGGTGATATTTAAGCCAGCAGCACCCTCAGCTGAGCACTAACTGTATCTGCACACTTGGCATAGTCACTTGCAACGCCCCCAGTTTTAGCCTTTGGGCCATCTGCCTCCTACTGGCAATTTAATCCACATGCATATACTCTTCTCAGTAAAGAATGCTTTTAATTAGCATGTATGTAAAATAAAGAGGTCCCTAATCATTAATGGCTGGTGTTTTGTTAGTTAGCACACTAGGACAGTTTCAGACATGCACAATTGCAGTAAAAAAAGTGTGTTTTTTAAAGCACCATAAGGTGCCGTGCCGTAAGCTGACCACCATTATTTGACCAAAATTTTAAATACTTTAAAATTCACATTTCTCTTGATGGCTGGGTCAGTTTTGCCATATTACAAAGAGATCAGGCTCATCAAGAGAAATTTGGGCCTACATCATGTTTCCTGGGGCCCAACCCCTCCCATTTCAGTGTATTTTCCCTGTACCAGATAATCAGATGCCATATATTTCTCTTTGTCCTCCTTCCTGTCATTGTAATTGGTAGATGATTAGATCTGTGGAAGCCTTGCCAAATTTGTAACTGTGAGAGACAGTTCAGGGAATCCACAATTGCTGCTATCCACCAGGGGTTATATTTGAATGAACCCAGGTTTCCCATGTCAAATATCATTGCAAACCCACAGGAAGTGTTCAGGCTCATGTAGATTCACACAGGGACTCCAAAATTAACTGAAAACTAGAAGTAGGATAACATCAAGTACACTGCAGTGATAGCATTCTGAACTCAGGAAAAACATTCCCTTCTAGAACTGGGTATAATAATTATGTGAAAAAATATACAGTATTAATGAGAAAGTAGTCTTACTAATTCAGAAAATTCCACAAAGTAATAATAGCTGAGCTATTAAGCTACTGCCTGTCAGAAATCACCACGCTCAATCAGAAACATAAAAATCAATTTCCTGACTTCTATATAGAGCTGAGAGCTCAACTAATATGCACCCACTCTATCTCTGGGTGCAGGAGGGAGTTCAGCTGGCTTCCACTGAGCAAGAATAACCCTTCTGATCACATGGGAGAAGTTCAGCAAATCAGGGACATAGGGGAAGAACCATGTGATTTCCAACATGTGAGGTATCCCGTGATGACACCTACCGTTATGACACCATAGTAGTGTACATTAGTGTAGTTCTATTTACACCAACTGAGAATCTGGCCCTATACATCTCAAAAGCATGTGGCAAGGTCTAAATCTGACAGAGAAGATGGCAATTGGCTTCCTACACATAGATAAGAAAGTGCATGTGGACACAAGCACCATATGGGTGCACATACAAATACACTTCTAAGGACCATGAATTTCATTGGTGCTTGAAGTGGAACACAGCAAGACTGCCCAAATGCTAGGACAAAGAAACAAAAAATGACTGACTGCAACTGAAACTTGAAGGCAGACTACGCAGAGACTGTTGTCAAACTGGAATTTATGGACCTTGGACAGAACCTTTGAATTACAGGACAACATCTCCAGAAGGCACAGAAAGAGGATGTGTCTAAGGGGCATTTCTTATACAAGTCTGGAGATACTGTATGTCATGAAACTTATTAAAACACACTAGACTACATTAGCCCCTGTGTACAAAAAATACCGTGCTTTGAACACAATTAACTGAAAGTGTGTACACCTTTTGATAGACTATACTGTCAAGTCAGTGTCAATATCTGAAGCTACTTTCTCTATCAAGTGCTATATCTCCAGGTAGTGCCCTACATATCTCCAGGTAGTGCCCATCCTTAGATGGCTATAAAGTAGAACCTCAGAGTTACAAACACCAAAGTTACGAACTGATCAATCAACCACACACCTCATTTGGAACCAGAAGTATGCAATCATGCCACAGCAGAAACACAAAAAGTAAATACAACACAGTACTGTGTTAAATGCAAACTACTTAAAATTTATATATATATAAATAAAGGGAAAGTTAACAGATTTGACAAGTCAAGGAAACTGTTTCTATGTTTGTTTTGTTTAAATTAAGATGGTTAAAAGCTGCATTTTTCTTTGGCACAGTAAAGTTTCAAAGCTGTATTAAATCTATGTTCAGTTGTAAACTTTTGAAAGAGCTACCATAACATATTGTTCAGAGTTACAAACATGTCAGAGTTACAAACCTTTATTCCCAAGGTGTTCATAACTCAGACGCTACTGTCATTGTGTATCTTCTTGATGAAAATCCTTTTCGGAGGAACAGATCTAAGGGAAAGCTTTCCACATTGGGTGGAGTATGCAGAAGTTTGCTATCGGGTAGTTATGTCTCTGTATATTGTGCACACACAGATTATGTTGAAAGCACATTATTAATTTTACAAAGTCAAGCACTGGAAAGTTACGAACTGCCAGAATTGCCATCGTGTGGACATCTGGCATGAAAAATGTCAAGCTCAAATGATTAAGTTTGACAAATTTATTAGCAACTGAAGAGTTTAAAAATGTGTCAGGCGATCTTAAAAATAGGTAGAGCAAACAGCCCTGAAATATATATAAAAAACAAACCTGAAGATTTATTAAAAACATGTTTGCTTTCAAATTCCTCAGGTGGCATTAAATTAGTGAACATTAAAAAATATATATCCACATGTTCTACACTTCTTTTCTCACTCACTCCTGAGTAACCAGAGTCATGTCAGCTGGAGATTTGGCATTCTCCACTAGTGTTATGATGTGGGAGACTTTATGCACATTTTGCAGTACTTTATTTTTCATCCAAATTTTCCGTCTTCAGCAGCCAGTGGACTGGCACTGTGAATTTCGTTCTATTAAGGAGGTATCTTTGTACTTAAAGAACAGAAGATTGGCTAGAGATAGAAGTTTAACAAAGGAGGCTTCTGCTGATATACCTTGGTTGTTTCCTTTGGTTCACAAACTCATCGGGCAAAATACAGTACGTTCCTACTTACTGAACTGGAGTTCAGTGAAACTCTGGCAGTTCAGTACTGTGTCCCCACATTCAAACAGCCTGAACTCCGAGTTCCCTAACTCATTTTTTTCCACCAAAGATTTTTGATGTTCCCCACCATCTTTGGAAAATCCAGATTTTCATTATTACCCAATCACGCACCTACTGCAGTAATAAATAGTAAATTAATCTCCCCAGAAATATTTTAGAGTCAGAAAATGCAGATGTCTCAACTCTGCCTCGGATTTTTTGCAAGCAAGGCAGCTGCCTCCTGCCTTATATCCTGCCTCTGCAGTTCCCAACCCCCAGACATCCTAAGGTAACAAACGGATGAGTTTAGTCTCCTGAAGGCTGTAATACTTAGTCTAATTCTGGTTGGTGGGTTTGGTGCAGAGGTGGTAGCTGGGTGGTAGTTACAGGCCTGTGATATATGAGATAAGACTAGAAAAATCTGGTGGTCCCTTCTGGCTTTACAGTCTATGAAAAGGCTACCTTCTAGATTTTGGGCACACCTACACTGGAGCTGGACAGCATAAATCCCAGGTCGAGAAGACATATCCAGGCTAGCTCTGATCAAGATATTGCACTCAAAATAGAAGTGTAGCAACCGCAGCACAAGCGGTGGGAGGGGCTAGCCACCCTGAAGATGTACCTATCTGAGATCTTAGGCACATATGCAATGTGGCTAGGACCTCCCACCATTTGCACCACTGCCTCTACACTTCTATTTTATAGCACACAAGCGCCATCAGAGCTAGCCTAGGTATGTCTCCTGGAGCTGAAATTTACTCTGTCCCACTCTAATGTACACAATCTAATTTGACCTACTCCCACCTGACCCCCTAGAGGATAATCTTTCCCTTTTGCCAACAATAACCATCCTTTCCCTGACACTTCTGTAACTAATGGGTCTGTGTGTGTCTCTCTCTCTCTCTAGTGGAGGGCTCCCCACCCATCCCCACCTTCATAGAATGATTCCATTTTCTATTCCTACTTCATGTCACCTCTCATTGCTTCCTCTACCCTCTGCATCACCGTGTCTTTCCTCAGCCAAGGTACCATGGACAAGACTCAAGACTACAGAGCCCAGCACTCCCAGTGCTGGAGAATGATTCCAATCACTCCCTGACCCCAAGGACGAGAACACTGCACATCAAAGTATCCCTCGCACCTGATGGCCCGAGGCAACCACAAACCATGTGGCAGTGCAGGATGCTAGCCACTGGACCACCAATATGACCCATTTTCCATGTATAAAATTACACTATAGTCCTGTGCTCTTAGAGATGTACGTTATGTATTGCCTCTGGATGTGCCTAGAACCAGCCAGAAATAAATATAAATAATGCTTATGACTTCAAGGACTGCCTTCTCATGATAAACTTCTTAATCATGTGCTAATGGCTCTCTTTCAGTCCGCTCTCAGTGCCAGAGTCTGCTGGCTCATGTTGCCCTATATGCCCTTGTGTTAATTACTTTGACTAACTACAGGAGAGACTTATTAAATTTACTGATTCCACTGTCCATAAACCAATATCTTGTAATCCTTTTACATCAATAACCGGCATGAAGCTCTCTTTATTGCCAATAAGAAGTATGAAGCTGTCAGAAAGTTTATTCACAATGGGTGAAATTTGCCCCTTAGCAGAGGAAGAGCACAGGGCCTAGCAAGCCCTAGTTTGAGGACTGAAGTGGTGCATAAGCCTTGGGTGGCCCCTGCAGGGGTGAATTTGAGTCAACATCAAGATTATGCACATTTGTCACTGAACAACGAGCAAACTAAGCAAATATCCACTAGCCATCAGGAGCCAGATTCTGTACCACAGTATCCATACATTTCAAATTAATCTACCTCTCACACTATGGAGTACTTCCTGCAGCTTTCACAGATGTTATGATGCCAAACATTCTTCATTGTCAATAGTGCCACCTTCATCTGCTTCCAAGATGAAGACAACAGGGGGATAGTGACGTTGAGTGTGGGGTAGCTACCAATACTTCCTTCCAACTGTGGGTGTAGGGGGAAAAAAACTGTCCAGAAGTTAGACATGTCTGCAATATTTTTAAATGTCTGCATATCTTGGCTGGATCTCTCCATAGTAAAATGGGTCTGAGTGCTTTCAAACCTGCCATTGACATACTTTCTTTTCAATTCTCTGCTGCAGCAGAGTCATTTCTAAAGCTCATATTTTTCCGATCTTCCAAAAAGTTCTCCATAATAATTGTTCTTTGCTTGCTTTTTGGTATGTTCATAACGCTCAGCCTGGCTTTCTCATCAGTCAAGCGTGTGCCCTCAACAAGCACAACTAACATTAGTGTCCCATTAAGCTCTATGAATTAGTGATGGATGGGATCTCAAAGGGTTCAGAAAAGCCCCCAAATCTTTAGATGCTTAACCAAAACTTTGGAAGTCTTCTCAACACAGATCACAATTGTTGCCTGGCTTCCTGGTGGCTGTCTGCAGAAAGCCTTCTCCCCATCCCACCTAATCCTGAGCACAAGTTTCCCTCCTCCCAAGTACAGTCAGCTCTCACTGATCCCCCTACCTTGGGCCTAGCGAGTTCCTCTCTGCTCCTCTAATATTGCTGCTGTTCCTGCCCTTCTTCCCTTCCCACAAATAGCACTCACAACAGGGAGGCTGCCCTTCTGAAAAGTCTCACAGTGATTCAGGGCAGAGCCAGAAATAGAACAAAGAAGCCCTAACGTCTCCTATCTTCCAGTAGGTTGTGTCCTCTCCATGTCATCACCTGCATAATTACCACTCCAGTATTTGGATCTCTAACTATAGCGTAATATTAAAACCCTCCCATACCTTATGCAAACCAAACTACTGTTTCTAAAGATAAAAGCTATTTTCACAACAATAAGTAACTCACAAGAATAGAGCTGGTTATTTACACAGTCTGCATATGTTTACTATATTCAGTGTGCCTGTGACATGAGAAAATATTTTTAGGGTCACATTTCCCAGCCCTGAGAGCCACCTGGGTCTAATACAACCTGAGTTTGTTGACCATTAAGTCACACTGCAAGGCTTATCTATTTTATGAGCTGAGATGTGTACAGTTCAAGAGCTTAGGGCAGTGCTGGGGAGGCAGCAATTCCATTTTGTTGACATCTGTGTTTTGTGCAGAGGTAGGCCAGTCCTCTCCTATTGCTGGGCTTTTTGTTGTTACAGACTGTAGCCAAAATTTATAAAACTGGATGCCTAAAGTTAGACACTCAAATCTATACTAAGGCATCTAACTTAACGTGGCCTGATTTTCCAGAGTTGCTGAGCATGCACAGGTTTCACTGTGGTTTTTCCATTATTACCACGGCAGGCAACTGGCATAGATGCCTTCAGTGAGATTCTGTGTTAAGGCACAGCACAGAATTCTCAGTCCAGGAGGGAAGAGCAAGGGGGTTAGGTGGCTTTAAACCACCTTTGCACCTTTTCACCCCTGGGCCGCTCCCAGGTTGGAGAAGCCATCATCATAACTTTGACAGGCCCAGAGGACTAACTAAAGTTACTGCAGCCTTAATGAGAGTACTGCCAAGAATTTCTGCATCAGCACCCTGGACAAGCCCTCCCATTCCAGCCCCCATCTCTAGCATATCCCCTGCTCCAGGGCTTTTAAGGGGGTCCTCAAAAGAGAACCTTATTGCTGTCTTCCACAGTGTCTAAGCAGGGGCGGGGGGGGGTCCCTACAGCATGACCTGGAGATTTTAGGTCTTTTTAGACCACATAAAAGAGCCAGAGAAGCATAAGAAAGGCCCAAGAGGGTAAGGCTCTCACCTCTAATATCCATTTGCAAGCGGGGGAATAGTCCCACTATTGTGGGGAACTTTCCTGGCTTCTGCACTACCCTGGTGAGGTGGGCTAGCGAAAGAATCTGAGTCCTCGCTCCCACTTCCTTTACCCAGTGGCCTCCCTGCCCTTGAGGACTCCCCTTCCACTCTCCTGTCTGGCAGAGTCCTCGTAACCTCAACAAGGCTGGGCCCAGGATTCCTGGGGGGCTCGACCCCCAACCCTGCTGTGGTCACCTAGGACACTTCTCTGACCCACTGACCATTACATACAAGTTAAAGCAAATGCAAGTTATTTAATCAACAATTAATTTTAAAAAGAATAAGGAAAAATGGGAAAGGTTAAAGGAAGCACATCAACCCGCTCTGTGGCAGGGAACATCACAAACAGCGTCTCTGGAATGTCCGGGCAGTTCACAGTTTGTTCCTTGTAAGTCCCAGGCCTTCTTCTCAGGCCCTGGCTGTGCTGCGGGGATGCTGTGGGTTGGACACTTGCTCTGGTGGTGGCCACACGCTCTCAGGCTCTAAGTGGTAGGACCCTTCTGCCCAATGTTGCCCCGCCCTGTCGGGGTTACGATCCAAGCCTGGCCTGCAGAGCCTCTTGGCTGAGGCATCTCCCTGTGCTGGGCCTGCTGCCCAGGGTCCCCTTCAGTCTTCCCAGCTGCTCACCGCACCCAGCTCCAGACTGCTCCAGCCCCAGCTCCACCACTCTGTCTCTGCCCTGCTGCTCTGCCTCCAGCTCCCTGGGCTGCTTCTCTGACCCCTCTGGCTCTGGTTGCTGCAGCTCTGCTCCCAGGACAGGTCTGCTCTGCAGGCTGCTTCTGTGACTCTGCTCCCAGCACTGACCTGCTTTTCTGGCCCCTCTGGCTCTGGTTGCTGCAGCTCTCCTCCCACGGCAAGTCTGCTCTCTCTGGGCTGTGCCTCTGGCTTTGGGGCTGCTCTCAGGACAGGGTCTGCTCTCTCTGGGCTGCTTTTCTGGTCCCTCTGGATCTGGCACAGCTCTGCTCCCCAGGTCAGCTTGGGCCCCGGCTTTCTCCTTAGCTCGGCCCCACTCTGTCTGACCCAGGCAAATCCAGCTCACACGGAGGACAGGACCTCCCTGGCCTCCTGACTCCCTGATTAGCCTGCTAGCCCTGTCATTCAGCCTGACCTGGAGCATTGGCCTCTCCCCATTGTTCCTGGGGGCTTACAGTCTCAGGGTCCTGATTCCCCATCGACCCTTCCCCCTGTTTGGTACTGGGAGTTGGCAACTAAAACACCCACACTGAATGTTAGTAAGGGGGCAACAGTCCCCTTACACATTACTTAAGTATAGCGGCTATTTAAACTGAATATATCTATAATTTAGTCCAAATGCAGGAGAAACTGTGGAAGAATAAAGCTAAGGAGCAATAACTGTTACATCACCACTGGGTTGTTCAATTTGTGCAGTATGAGACAGAGAGACACACGTACACATGCAGAGGATTGCTATTTTAACCAGGCACGGGGAATATGACCACAGACATCCCGATAACCACCTAGCGGCATTGTGCTGAACACCGTTTTATAATTCCAAGCAGCTTGACGCAATCTAGAACTAATCCATGCAATATAATGAGAGATTGCAACTTCAGCCACAAATAATTGCTCCTGAATACTAAAAAATTTCCTCTTGACCACACAAGGATAAAGCCAGAACATCTTTGAAACCAAAACCATTTTCTTAGAAACCATAACCATTTTCTAACATAGCCACTAAACAAATATTTAGGTACCATCATGCAGTCTGCTCACCATTTGCGCACCTCCTCTTGGTAGCGTTGGGGATTAACCAATTCCAGGTCTGACACCTCCTTTCCACCTCTCGCTGCATGCCTGGCCTTCTCTTCCTAGTTCTCAGCATGGTTGGATGCTCTGGTTTCATTGCTTAGCCCTCCAGCCACATCACATATGTCCTCCCCTTCTTACACATGGGCTTAGGCTGGCTTCCTATTCATTGCCCAGTCAGTGCTACTTCCTCAGTGACTAGTAGGGGAATCTGGGCCTGCCCTCTGCTCCAGGTTCCAGCTTCAGGGCCCTCTAATCAGCAGTCAAGGTCTGTCCCATTCTGGATCTTACTGCCTTTCCCTGATCCTTTCATTCTGGCTCCCCACTTTCTCTGGGTTTGCCAGCCCCCAAACTCCCTCCTCCTAGGAAGTAACCATGGACGGCAATAGTTCTATAGCCCCCAAACACACCTCCCTTCTTCTAGGGAGTGATTGCAGACTGCTTCCCTGTAACTCCTCCTGTGCTAACAACATCCTGTCTTTATCAACTCAGTTCCTCCTCCTCAGCTGGGCTCCCTCATTAGTCGGTCAGGGCATTATTTAAGCCACTTGATTCACCTCACCTGTTTGGTTAACTAGCCCTTTCTTAGCCTACATTAACCCCTTCAGGGCAAGTCTCCAGTGAATGCCCCATCACAGGTACCTAAATCAAAGTGGCCTGGTTTTCAAAGGTGCTGAGCACCCACTGACTTCAGCTGGAGGATTACTGCTCAAATTATCTGATAATTCTTTGGCTAAAAAGTAATTAACTCCCCACACCACTGTCCATGGTCACTGCTTGCGTTTAGACCGTACAATCTTCAGGGAGCATTGTGTGCTTGTATTTCTGCAAAGCCCTATAGGCACCTGTAAATTGTATGAATAATTAACGTCAAAGCAGAATTAGGTGTGAGTGGTCCCAATATTGTGTAAGCCCCACAAAGAAGTGCACGATGAGTGTGTAACCCACACACCTTCTGGGTGTGGTGTTCTGTCCTAGCTAGTGGCACCGAGACCACTTAGAGAGAGTTAAATGAGTCTACTCTACAGCCTAAGCTAATAGGCAGTTGGCTTTTAGCTCATGCTGTAGAGGCTCAAGCACTAAGTTCCAGAGGTCCCTGGTTCACTCCCACATGCTGACAACCGGAGGTCTGTTGGCATTACAAATGTTTATGTCTGTATCCCAGAGGAATAACAAAGAGGAACCAGTTTTAACATGGAACATTTCAAGTGAGACAATAGGTAAACTGTTATAGTAATTAGTGTTTAATATTTCATTCATGTTCCGAAATTAAGCACTGAGGCCCTGATCCTGATTCCACTGAAGACAACAGAAAAACTCCACTGAACTTGGGTGACCTTGGGCAAATCACTTCATGCTCTGTGCCTCCATTTCTCCAAACTGTAAAATACTTACCTCCCTTTGTAAAGCACTTAGACTCCAATGCACACAGACACTTAGGGACCTAAGTCTCAGGCTGAGACACCTAACATCCAGTCTTTCCACAAAACTCTCACCTAATCCTGTAGGTGCCTACATTTAGTTGGGAAGTAAGTTTTCAGGGTAAAAGCTCCCTGGGCACCTCTGTTTCTGGCTCTGAGCATGTGCCTGACTCCAATAGCAGGGAGCCTGTTCATGGATTGCTAAGCAAAGATAAGGAGTACTTGTGGCACCTTAGAGACTAACAAATTTATTTGAGCATAAACTTTTGTGAGCTACAGCTCACTTCATTGGATGAAATGAGCTGTAGCTCACGAAAGCTTATGCTCAGATAAATTTGTTAGTCTCTAAGGTGCCACAAGTACTCCTTTTCTTTTTGCGAATACAGACTAACACGGCTGCTACTCTGAAAACTAAGCAAAGATAAACACCTCCCTGCAGCCTGGACTTTTAGACACATATCTCTGTGAGAGGAGCAGGGCTTAGCACACACTCCAGTCATCAGTATCGCCCATTGGCTAGCTTTAGCAGGGAGCCTCCTAGCACACTGGCTTTTGTGGATCACATTCTGAGGCACTTCTCTCTCCACATTCATGGTACAGGGAGCCTAGCCACCCGAGACTCAGGTTTGTGGATCCCATTGTTGTTCCTATGATTTTCTAGGCACCTAAAAGTTAGGTGCTGTGACAGTTAGCATTACAGTCCTGC
The DNA here is from genome assembly GCF_015237465.2 of Chelonia mydas. NCBI lineage: Eukaryota > Metazoa > Chordata > Testudines > Cheloniidae > Chelonia > Chelonia mydas. Next base: position 14,972,806 of record NC_051251.2, on the reverse strand, counting down.
ACAGATACAAATTTATATCCACGGATGTGGATATCCGAGGATATAAATCGGTATCCGTGGAACCGCAGCAGCAACAGGAGCAGAACGTGCGGCCACCACTCCCAGGAGCCAGCGTCCCACGCGGCCAGCTCCTCTGGCGTGGCTGTACCGCCCCTAGTCCCACCCCCAGCCCTGCCCCCAACCCTTCCACGCAGCTGTCTGCATCTCCTGTCCGGGGGCTTGTGCACCGCTTGAACACAAAAGCGCGACCAGGGACAGCTGCCAGTAAGCCTGGTGCCCACCCCAGTGGGCAGAGCTGGGGGCAGTACAGACACACCGGAGGAGCTGCCGGCGCAGGGCGCTAGCTCCTGGGACCAGCAGTTCCACATTCTGCTTCTTTCGCTGCTGCGGTTCCTGGGAGAGTCCTGCAGTTCCACAGATACCGATTTATATCCGCGAATATCCTCATCCGTGGATATAAATTTTATCTGCTCAGGGCTCTAGTTAGCGTTGAAACACCTCAGTCTTTCTGGAGATCTGGGCCCTTGAGATTTCTGATAAAAAGTGCTATATAAGAGCTAGCTAGTGTTCAGTGATGCAGGATTGAGCCATATGTCACTAAATCCAACGCAAAAGGAAATGGAGCACCTTAATATTACCCATTTCAATCAGCTTATTCTTTTCATGTCTACCACTTTTGTTACCTTGTTTGGAACGAAGCAGAAGTTTTCACTAGTTTCACTTGGCCTTCAGTGTGCATACAGACTTAGGGTGAGATATTAGAGAGTCCTTAGCATTGGCCCAACTCTGTTTCCATTAAAAAGTCAGTGGTAAAATTCCCATTGATTTAAATAGGCACAGAGTTACGTCAATGCTGAGAGCTTTTGTAAATGCCACTCATAGTCTTTGCTGCCAGCTAGCCACTTTATTAGCCTTATGTGTGGTATTTGCATTCCAGCTGCAGCACTTCAGTTCAATTCAAGAGTGAATCCGTTTGTCTACCTGTCTGCCTCTCTTTTTATTTTAAATTGACATTTATAACTCGGTCTTCAGCCCGCAGAGCAGAGTAAGACAACACAGTAGTTGTCTATGCTGCAGCTTCCAGCACCGCTCCCACCAGTGGAACCACATGCATGGAGAATTAAGCAGCTCACTTTTCAGCGTACACAGCACAGAGGGTCAGATTCTGTTCTCACTTACACTGGTACAACTCCACCCAGACTCCAGGGCCAAGCAGTTTGACTTGCTTTAGCCAAGACCATGGTTTAAGCAAAGGGATCTACTGCATCTGGGCGGGGTGCAAATTAAGGCACACTGGGTTTGGACAGTAGGCTGGCACAGGCTTGTTGGTAAGTACACTCAGGCTAGAATTTGCAGCCAGAACCAATTCTTGCTGTAGCTCTAAAATGGCTACTGTATACTTCTTCAGTGTAAGTTTCTGTTGCTGTTTTGTCTATCCTTAGTGGAAGCACCAGTAGGACCACAGTGTACACCGTAAATAAGAATGCACTATTAAAGATTATGCTGAGCATGTGGCTGCATCTCTTACAAATGAGGAATTAATCAGCTCCAGAAATCCAAACTTCTTGAGAGCTAAGAACCCAGGTATGAATAAGGCCCAATATCTTTTCTTGTAGTTCTGTTACATTTCTTTCTCAAGAACAGAAAATCTTTAAGTAATTTCAAGTACTGAAGTTCAACCAAAAGGATGGATGGCTTCTCCCAGGCTCCATGTTTAGTTATTGTTCGTTTGTAGAGCAATAGCACAATCTTGCTGGAGTTTTCCTTTCTCTGTAAAGCTTTTCCCCTTGCAGCACAGTCATTTACTTTACTTTCTCCAGCTAGACTTGAATCATCTAACCTTATTGACTCTATCAGATGGCACCAAGTATGAGATCTGCTAACTGTGCTGTCAGTGTTATTTGTTTTGCATTTGACTCCATGTTGTCTGAAACTGCTGCTAATGTCCCCTTTCCTCTGGCACATAACCCAAACCTTCTGATAATAAAGAACGGCATCTTGAATGTCTCTGATTACAGAAGATAAATACAATAATTACTTTCTTCTTTACCCCGGTCCTTTTTATATAGCCTATTTCCCTTTGCTGTATTTACTAAATTAATGTAAATAAACCATTGATAAAAGAAATGACGTGTGTAACTGAAATCCCTTACTTTGATATGGGAAAGACTAGGTGGATGAGGTTATACTTTTATTGGACCAACTTCTGTTGATAAGAGAGACAAGCTTTTGAGCTACACAGATCTCTTCTTCGGGTCTTGGAAAAGGTACTCAGAGTGTCACAGCTAAACATAAGATCAAACATAGTTTAGCATGAATAGCTAGCGCATATTCTAATAGCCCAATCAAGGAGAAGTGGGACTAAAGCAGGGATTGGCAACCTTTGGCACGCAGCCCATCAAGGAAAGCTGCTGGCAGGCCGGTTTGTTTACCTGCAGCGTCCGCAGGTTTGGCCGATCGCAGCTCCCACTGGCCGTGGTTCGCCGTGCCAGGCCAATGGGGGCTGCGGAAAGCGGTGCGAGCAGAGGCATGTGCTGGCCGCCACTTCCTCCAGCCCCCATTGGCCTGGAATGGCGAACCGCGGCCAGTGGGAGCTGCTATTGGCCGAACCTGCGGATGCTGCAGGTAAACAAACCGCCCCGGCCAGCCAGGGGCTTTCCCTGCTGGGCCACGTGCCAAAGGTTGCCGATCCCTGGGCTAGAGAGTTACAGATTCTGCAATAAGCCATGAATCCAGTCTTTACTAAAGGCTTGTCTTCGTATACATTGCTATAGTGGCGCAGCTGCACCAGTGAAGAGGCCACTAGGCTGATGGAAGATCGCTCCTGTCGGCTCAGTTAATCCACCTGCCCTAGAGCAGCTCTCCCATCAACACAGCGCTGCCCACACGGGCGTTTAGGTCAGTATAACTGTGTCACTCTGGGATTCTTCACATCCCTGGGTGACATAGCTGTAATCCATATGGGGGGGCAGTCAGGGAGTGGGGAGTGGGAGGGGGTGAAGCTGGATCGTGATATAGGTCTGTAGCGTGGACCTGGCCTTAGACCAGAGGTGGGCAAACTAGGGCCCGCGGGACCGTCCCGCCCGACCGCTGAGCTCCGGGCCGGGGAGGCTCGGCCCGCGCCCCTCCCGCGCTGTCCCCCCTTCCCAGCAGCCTCAGCGCGCCCCGCCGCCAGCGCTCTGGGCAGCGTGGCTGGCTCCGCCGGGCGGCGTAGCTCAGGGCGGCTCAACCAGTGAACACAGGGTGCCCTGGCACGTGACCCCCTCCCCCCCCGACAAGAGGGGGCCCAGGGCAGGGCACTCGGGCAGCTCAGCACGGGCGCACTCCCTGCGGGGGGGGCGGGCTGCACTGCGGGGCGCGGGAGCGAGGCTCAGCTGCAGCCTCCCGGGAGCAGGCGGGCGGCGGACTCAGGAGCAGCCCCGGGCGGCCGGAGAGAAGCGACGCTTTGAAGGGAAACCGCCGCTTCTCTCCGGCTGCCCCTGCTCCTCCTGCATCCTCCGCCCATGTTCGCAGGGCCGCCTTCCGAAAGGGGCTTTGGGGGGGGTTGGAGGGTCCGGGGGGGCGGTTAGGGGCAGGGGGTCGGGGGGGGGGCGGTCAGGAAGGGGACAAGGAGCAGAGGGGGGTTGGATAGGTGTGGGAGTCCTGGGTGTGGATAGGGGGCGGGGCAGTCAGGGGACACGGAGCAGGGGGGGTTGGATGGGGGTGGGGGCGGTTAGGGGACAAGGAGCCGGGGGGGGGGGGGTTGGATGGGGAGGTCCCAGGGGGGCAGTCGGGGGTGGTCAGGGGATAAGGAGCAGGGGGGTTGATAGGTGGGGGAGGTTTCAGGGGGGCAGTCAGGGAGGGGGTGGGGGTGGATAGGGGGCAGGGGCCAGGCTGTTTGGGGAGGCACAGCCTTCCCTAGCCGGCCCTCCATACAGTTTTGGAACCCTGATGTGGCCCTCAGGCCAAAAGGTTTGCCCACCTCTGCTTGAGACCATGATTTTTTAGTATCTAGCAAAGTTAGGAATTTGAACTTCCAGGCTAGTCTTTTGAAAGGTATTTTGATATGTTATTTACACAGTAGTATAATATTATTCAAATATACAACCCTTATGTATAGACAGTGTAATGCTGTCCTCCAGAAGCTTTTCTTCCATTATATATGGATAACAGTTTTGCAACATTTCAGATATTAAATATTTTCAAGCTAAAACAGATTTGGATATAAACAGTATGGAGCAAAGTGGGATATGCACTTATCCTCCAAAAGAGGAATTTATTATACTTTTGTGGGAGAAATTCTTCACTTAGAAGGGTCTGTTGATACTAGCCAAAGGTCTGATGGAGTATCAGAAGCATGTAAATCAATATGTATAGAGGTAAAAGGTTATTATGATGCATGTTCCAGAGATAATTTGCAATGGAAAATATATTAACATAGTGAATGAATCTGACAAATGCGGAAACACCGGGCTCCAGGTTTTCCAGAGTCAGGATGGGAAATGCATTCTACAAAAAGTGACATTTGGATGGGTTTTTAATACCTTGTTTTAAAAAAATCTTCGTTCTACTATCAGCCTGTCTTATTTGGATTGCACTTGAGCTAGCTACTCTCGCTTAATCAGACATCTGTGAGATAGCAGTGATCACCTTTGTTGAGAATCAGGGGGTAGCCGTGTTAGTCTGTATCCACAAAAACAACAAAGAGTCTGGTGGCACCATAAAGACTAACATTTATTTGAGCATAAGCTCTCATGGGTTAAAAACCCCACTTCTTCGAAGAAGTTCTTCTTCTGGTTTTTTGTTGAGAATGGGATACTAAACGGGATGTCTTTAGCATACCGTTGGCATTGATTTTGAAGCGTGTAGCATCTCATAAGCTTACTTAGTGGTCGAACTTATATACTGAACAAGGTGTAGAAGAATGTGTCTATGTGCTGCTGTCTAACACCAGACTATCTCCCTTCTCTGGTCCCAATTCACCTTGTAGATATTTACATCACTCTAAAGCCAGTATAACAACACTATCAGGGTGAGCTTTGCTGAATGCCAGGCAATAAGGATTCAGAATCTCTGTCTCCCCAAGCATTCCTTCCTCATAGCACCTGTGTAAGGGAAACTGAGCTGAGGTTAAGCCCTTGTTCACCGGAGTCTGGATAGTATCTTTACACTCTCTTACAGTCTTTTTCAGTTCTATATATTTTGTTTAGAGAGAGAATGAAAATCACAGTTGTGACATTTTTGTATAAACCACCAAAACCTGATTTGTCTTAAAGGTGACAAAGTTTTCAGTATTTGCTTTCCCCCGCCCACATTCATGATACATTGTCTAAAATGGCACAGGGACTCTATTGGGTGTGATTTATTGCAGTGATTTATTGAACTGAGCAAGGATAGAGCTGCCACCTGACAAGTTTTTGCTTCCTCATGGCAAGTAATTAGCCTTCACATTGCCAAAGGGTTCTTCAGCGGCCCCATCAATACTAAGCCAACCTAATGAAAACACCACCATCTTATCACAGGGCAACATTTACATTATTCACATCCTGCTTTCCAGTGGTCTCTGGAACTCCAGCTTGCATTTGCTTTGGCGACGTGTGTTGCTGTAATAGAGAACAGAAAAGCACAATGCTCCGGACAGTCTGGGTGCTGCTCAGATGTAACCTTTACGTACTGCTAGATTAGAACAATACTAGGTGACATTTCTGAGCCAATGATTTTAAAGATAATGTAAAATGACAGATCATATCACAAAGAAATTTGAATATTTTCACCTATGCAGCTATTTCCAGGCCTTCATGGGGTTAGATCTTGGCTTTAAGCACAGATCTGAGCAAAGGGTGGTGAATAACCTTAGTAGTGGCCCTGGGAAGTGTTGTATCTGAGGGCTTGTCTACACCTATAGCACTGCAGTAGCTCAGCTGCACCACTGTAGTACTTAATGAAGATGCTATCTATGCCAACAGGAGAGCTTCTCCTGCCAGTGTCAGCACTCCACCTCCCCAGGAGGCAGTAGCTATGTCGATGGGAGAAGCTGCTTACAGTTGGGGCGTGGGGTGGTAGCAGAGTCCCAGGCGTAGGGCCAGCAGCTGGGACCCCTGGAGCACTGTAGCACCCCCTGCACTCCTAGTTTCCGCACCTATGTGTCATAGCTACTCTGGCCAACAAGCGAAGGGTATAGCCATTGCTCTGCCCATTCCCCAGTGGCTCCATTTGGAGAGGGAGGAAGTAATTAGAAATTAAAGACGGACAGTCCTAGTTGGTTCATTCCTTCAGGCAGGGCTGATTTGATCCCTATAAGAGGTTTTCTTGTGCTTTGCCACTGTGATTTAAGCATCTCAAGGGAGGCATCTGAGCTGCAGTACATCTGCTCATGACACAAGCGCCGACATTCCAAAGTGCGGGGAGGGTACTCGACCCCTTGCTCTGCCCCCACTCCACCCTTTCCCCCAAGGCCTCACCCCTGCCCCTCCTCTTCCTGTCCAGTTCTTCCCCCACCCCTGAGCGCACCGCATCCTCCCCCCAGCCTCCTGCACGGTGCAAAACAGCTGATTGCGGCAGGCTGGAGGCATGGGAAGGGAATGGGCGGTGCGGATCTGCGGGGCCCAGCTGGGGGTGGGAGGTGCTGGGCAGGTCAGTGGGTGCTCAGCACCCACTCTTTTTTTCCCTCATGGGTGCTCCAGCCCCAGAGCACCCATGGAGTCGGTGCCTATACAGGGGTGAAAGTAACATTTAACACTTACTGGTACGGGGGCAGGACCTCAGGCAGAAGGGGCGGGGTTGGGGGGGTCAGCATCGCCCATCCACGCTGCCTGGCCTGCACTGCTTGGGGCTCCAGTAGCTATTTAAAGGGCCTAGGGCTCTGGCCACCCCCCGAAAAGAGGCAGCAACGTTAAAGCACTGCAGAGTCCTTAAAGCGCTGCCACGGCAGTGCTTTAACATCAGCTGAGTACGGGCCAGTACCAACAGCCACTTTTTACCGCTACACCGTACCAGCCCATACTGGCTTACTTTCACCCCTGCGCCTATGGCTTATAATAGCCAAATTTTTGTCTGGGAAGTAAAATATATGGTCAAAAGGCACAGATCTAGTGACTCATTTCCATAAAGTGTTAATTCATGTTGAGTTTCTTTGTAAATATCCAAGAATTATGCTGATTCTTCTGGGATTTAACTTACCCCCTTCTAATCCAGAGAGTGGATATTATTCAATTACAGTACAGATCAAAGCGTGGTCAACATTTGCCTTGGTTTCTTCCTCTCTCGTTGCCCCAGCTCCACTTGTTGTGATAGGTGAGTATGAGTTCTTTTCACACTACTCAGGGCGCTTTTCAGATGAGACGCTTAGTACCTTTTTCACATGAATTCATTTTTCCATTCACGCTGAGCTGGTGCTGCTTAAAAGCTGTGTTAGGCACAGTGTTATAAGTACCTTCACAGGAGGAAATGGAGCCCCATTACACAAGTGTTCCCCAAGAAAGTCTTACTACTTAGCATATTCAGAAGTGGAACAAAGTATGAATTTTATACAGTGGGATAGCTGAGCTGCTGGCAAACAGCCTGGAGATTTCCATATACCACTGATAAACAGAGAAAAGGGGAAGTTAATCTAGCTGAGAAAACAGTATGGGCAGAAATCGGTTTAGAAAAAGGTAATTGTTTTCTCTGATAAAATCCTGTTTACTACCCAGCAAAATGGGGGCATTTAGCATGTTTTAAGTTCAACAAGAACAGGTCACTAACCAGACTTGTACCTGTCATAGCCCTTTTGTCTTTTGGGCAGATCATATCCTGGCCCTGTGCCTAGGCACTTAGACCTCACCTCGCAGGTGGCTTCCCAGATTGCTCCAATGCATGTATGTGAAGGGGAAAGTAGGGCTCAGTGCCCAGTGTTTAATCCTCACAAAGGTGGTGGAAATTGGGCAGAGTGCAGTGAGTGGGTGGGACCTGGGCTCCCTCCCTTTCCCCTTCCCACTCCACCCCACCCCACTTCCAATGGACTTGTTAGCACAGCTAAGCTGGTGCAGATGGGTAGTAATTGGCTACTGGCCAGATTACTACAACCCCCTACCCCAGGATCAATGGGATAGCAGAAAAAGAATCATTGTTCTCTGAGTATAGTTACTTGCCAGAGATCCTGATGGGACAACCCCAAACGCTGGGCTATAGAAGGGTTTTCTAGTGCTGCCCATCACCATAATATCCAACAGAAATATTCTCTGCCCCTCCAGTCTTCAGCCCAAATTTATCCCTGGCACAAATCCATTGGCCAAAAGGATTTAGGCCAGAGAGGAATCTGACCCTTTGTTTTGGGATGTTTTTTAGATTATCTTTTAGCCTGTCTTCCTCTCTGTTTGCAAGGTTGGAACATAGATTAAGTGTGCACCAGCCAAACATTGTTTAGTGCACCATGGGTGAATACTACCACACTTCTCCTCCAGTTATGAGTCCTAACTAAAGATGTGAGGACTAAATTCATAAAATATAGTTTAATAGTTATTGAAATTGTAAGCAACTAGATATTTCATCCTGTGGTTGGTTTTCAAGGCAACAAGTTACAAAGCTAATACCCAGGAGATTCTTTTGTCATAGCCCCTTTCTTATTTCAAAAGTGTCCCCATGTCATTACTACTATGCATATAGGAACTTGAGAATTGTGGCATAAAGCAGGTATCACTTTTAATGCTCAGCTCAAAGGCTGAAGATAAATAAGGCTATGGTGATCTGGGAGAACATGCTGCATTTCCTCCAATTGCTTTTCTCCCTAGTCCTCTTTTTCCATCTGAATATTTAATGGCAAGGACTTTGATATTTCCAGGCAAAGGAGAGCCAGAATCGAGAGGTAGGCACTTTCTGTGGGGTGTTTCAAGCCAGCTTAAGCCTTAAAGGAAGTTCAGCATCAAAGTCTTGGCAAGGAGCATTAGGCAGGTCCTGCCACCTGCAGTTTACTCAGTCTGAACTAGCAGTGTCCTCTCTTGCTTGCCCCAAAATATTGATTGTGCCTTAAGTGCTAAATATAAAAGTGAGATAAGGGAAGGCTGAGAGGTTAGGGAGCATTTTAGTGACAAAGGAAAAGCCTATGGACTCCCTCTTCCCCCCTCCCCTCCCATGTCCTATTTATTTTCATCTCGTTCTTGAATTGGATCAGTCAATTTGGCCCTTCCTGGACACTTCCCAAAGCCCAGATAGCCATCAGGAAGCACTGGATATTCCTCTAGGTACAGCAATTGACATTTCAATAAATCCCATCTGTACAGCCATTGGGTGCTCCCCACCCATAATCAAATTCATTATTTATCACGTCATTCAGACTTACATTCCATAGCAATCAAGCCCACACCCCTTCCCACCAAAAATAAATGAGCCAGTTTTCCCCCACAAGCACATTTGTAAAGGTTCTATTCCCTCTCTTCCATTGGGCCATGCAAGTCCATAATGTGAGAACACAAAGCATCCCTGGCTTCTGCTGCATGGGTGCAACCAGTTCCCGCAGTGGTAGCTGCGCTATCTGGCTGAGGGTACCAATCCAGCATCCCCTGGCTGTCTTTGACCCAGTGAGTGGGAAATGGTTCACTGCTGGCTTCACAAAGGGTGTGACGAGCCCAGCAAGCCACAGTAATAAGGACAATGTTGATGACACTGGATTCCAAACAGATTTGTACACACCTCCAATGGGACTTTAAGCTGCCAAAAGCATATTCAACAACCACTCTACACCTGCTGGGAGTGTAATTAAACCTTTTCTTGACAGGGCTTTTGAAATCAGGGTATGGTTTCATAAGCCAAGGCAAAAAGAGGGCATGTGGGGTCTCCCAGAACAACAGTGGGGCCAGTCACACCGTTAATGTAAATGTCATTTGGTGGGAATAGTGTCCCAGCCTGTCCATGAATGTAGCCTCCCGAGCAGCAAACTCTGGCATCATGAACTTTTCCTACACACTGACATTCATAAATCTGCCTCTGTGGCCAACTAGTGTCGCATAACAATGGAGTAATGCCCTCAGTGTTTATGTACTCATGTGCTTCTTCAGGAGGGCAAACGATGGGCACGAGTCCCATCAATAGCCCCAGAAACCCCCATTCTCTCAAAGCCAGCAATTACCTCGAGCATATCTTTAATGCCCACCACCTTGGGGTAACCACACACCTGATTGCATCAGAAATCTCTGACATTTTACCCACAGCTGACTTACCAACCCCAAACTGCTTGTAGAAGTCTGGGATAGCCAGCTCCCAGATGGTTATGGCAACCCTGCTTCTGGACTGGCAAGGGTGACCTCAGATGTCTCTCTTCAGGCTGGACAGTGGGGGAGCGGGGGTGGTCAAGCTGCTCAGAAAGCTCTGGAAATATAGCTGTCTTCATGCTAAAGTTCTGGACCCACTGCTGGTCATCCCAGATCTGCATGATGAGGTGGTCCCACTAGACAGCACTTGTGGCCCTGCAACAGAAGTGGCAATCTACGTGGCCACTTATACTAGCAACATCTCCCAGTGACAGTCTGTGATGCCAGAGTACTCCTTGTCTGCCACTTCCTCCTCTTGCAGATCAGGAAATCTGTCAGGTACCTTTGGTGGGCCAGCAAATGCTGCCAAGATGTCCACTAGTGCCTCACAGATGCTCTACCAGTTTCCTGTCACAGGAGTGAAAGCCAAAGCAAGAGAATTTCAACAAAAGGTGTCTCTTCCATGTTTCCGTGCTTTGCCCACCCACTGCTAAAGGATCCCCCCCAGCCTAAGGGGAGCAGGCCACAAGATCTGGAAAACCAAATAATTACGGGGGACAACTAATGAACAACAGGGACAGGAGTGCGGTCAAGGGGTCAAACAAAGGGAACCTGACGGGGACACTGAGCAGAGAACCCCAGACAGCGCCCACTGCTCCTCAAAGGCATCAAGGGAGTCAGTGGACGCCGCCCAGAGGAACTCTGCCCGGAGGCGTGAATGGACAGAGGATCAGAAATAGGCCCCACAGTCACAGGAGGCTCCATCGGCCAACCTCCTCACCCTGGTTTTATAGATGGCCACTTTAGCCAGGGCCAGGAGGTCTAAGCAGGCCATGTTGGCAGGCAGTTCAAACTCCCTGTAACATGCAGGGGCAGGCCGTAAAGTTTTCCCACAGTGCCTAGAGCAGCCACATTTCAGGGAGGCACTAGAGATTCCGGGATATGGTTACTGTGACTCAGGTCTGCACACTGCAGTGTGGACACCACAGTCCTAAGTTAGAAAAGTCTTAACTTAGGGTTAAAATATAATGTACATGCTCAAGCCTGGGTTCCCTGACCTGGGTCAGCTGACTCAAGTCCCACTAACACCAGACTAACATTGCAGCATAGGCATACCATCTGGGTCCAATTTGCAAAGAGGAGCTCCTAAGCATTACCCAAAGAAACTAGATTTTCATATACAAATGCCGGCTTGAAGGCACAGACAGGGCAGGGAGGTGCACTTTAGCCTCCAGGCTTTTGAAAATTCGGATCCCAACTCTGCAAGGCACTGAGCATCTCCTGCAAGTTGGTGAATGAGGTACGATATAGTGGGAACCAAGGGTACCTAATACTAGCAGGCTCAAGGCATAGTCCTTCAGTGACTATTCCAGAACTAGGCAGGGCCTGATTTGGAGAAATAAATGAGAACTGTGGGTACTCAGCACCACTGAAATATCTGGCCATGTGTCCAGTAATGGCCTTTGTGGCTGTGATAAATGAGAGGAGAGGTAGCTCTCTTTTGTGGGCACCCAGCCAGCCAGCTAGCTATAGAATCCCTTTTGGTAGCTGTTCTCAGCTTGCTTTACTTGTAAAGGGTTAAAAAGTCTAACTGCATGCATAGGTAAAGGGAAGTGAGTGGGCACCTGACCAAAAGAGCTAATGAGAGGGCTAGAACGTTTTAAAATTGGGAAAAAAACTTTCCCTTTGTCTGTTGTTCTCCAGAGAGGAGACACATAGCAGCAATGCTATAAAAAGCTTTAAGCCAGGTATGGAAAAAAATCAGATCATACCTAGAACTATTTATTTGAACTCCAGATATGTAAGTAAATCAGGAAAGGTCTAGGAAGATGCAATTAGGGTTATTTCTTATGGGCTTGTGGACTCCTGTGTGCTAACCCCCAAATGCTTTTGTTTTGCTTGTTAAGCTGGACCTCAAGAAAACCACTCTTGATGCTTAATTATATTTGCTCTTTTTAATTCTAGAAATAGCTTAAGTTCCAGATGTATTTCTTTCTTTGTTTTTAATAAAACCCAATTCTGTTCTTTAAAAAGGTAAGGTTTGTGCGTCCTAAGAGGTTTGTGCGTCTGTTTGATTAGCTGGTGGCAACAGTTGATTTCCTTTGTTTCTCCCCCTGCCCCTGCTCTTCCCTGGACGGGGGGGGTGAAAGGTTTTAAGGGTACCCCACAGGAAGGAATTACCAAGTGCTCCTTCCTGGGTTCTCAAAAGAAGGGGTTTTTTGCACTTGGGTGGTGGCAGCATCTACCCATCCAAGATCAGAGAAAAGCTGTCACCTTGGGAGTTTAATACCAGCCTGGAGTGACCAGTATTAATTTTTAGAATCCTTGCGGGCCCCCACATTCTGCACTCAAAGTGCCAGAGTAGGGAATCAGCCTTGACAGTGGCACTTCAACAGCATACACTGTAACAATTAAAAATTACACCCCCCTCAAACACACATTCAAGCAAAATATGAAGAGCCAAAAATAATGCCATCGCTGGGTGCTCCATGCATAATAATCTTTCTTGTAATATATGTGGGTCTAAACAACAGGGATTTTGCTTGAAGCAGTGCAGTGAATACCAGATGTGTCTTAATCCACATAAGGATCTAATTGAGCCAGCTGCTATTACTTTATTGCCAAATGACCGGATATTCTGATTTTCCTAGTTTACTTGCTCCAGTAGGTTCTCTCCCCCATATATCAATGGATTGGATTGTGCAAGCAAACTGGTAATTCATCAGATAGGGAATACTTTAATCTGTTAAATTTTAATGTTTTCCCACTTCCTTCCTATTTTCCCATTTTAAAGTCTGCCAAAAGTATTACTTAATGCAAACAGCAAAAAAGTAATTACAAGCATGATCTGCATAATCAGTGGATTAGATATCTTTGAGAAGCATGCTCCTCTATTGTATGCAGTCTGGTGAAGAAGTCTCAAAAATGCAACAGGAAGAGTCTTTGCATTAATAAGAAGGTATGTACAGTTACAGTCTCACAAGCAGACATATGGCCTATTCCTGGAAGGGCTCACAAGCAATCTAAGCATAAAACATAAAAAGAGTAGGGGGTGGTACATAAATCTAAGCTGGCTGCTGTTTTTCTGATACAGCCCTTCTCATCAGCCAGTCACATTCTAGTTTGGTGGCATTAGGGGCTCAGTGTAACAGGTCCAAATGCTACAGACAGTTAATACTCTTACTAGTTAAATCACATGCAGGAAGCCAGAACTAGGACCCTGGGCTTCCAGTTCCAGAAACACAGGCCCCGCAACTGGATGAGCTGACATTGGAATCAATTAGATGGCAATGACAGAAGCAGCTCTTATCCTCTCTATGGGCATTCTCTCTCCCCCATACATGCACCGTCACTGCATTACATGAACTAAGGAGGACCCATTTGCTGGTATCAGATCCAATCCCACCTTTAGTATTGAGGCCGTCACAACAAGTCTTTTACACAAGGTGATGGATAGGGCTGATTTTTTAAATCAATCTGCTCCTCCTTCTCCCCACATTCGTACTAACATTGGGAGAGGAACCACTACTGGAAACCTCCCCATTTCTTCCCTCGAGGGAAAAAGAGGAGGGGGTCTGGAGGCTCCATGGCGTGGAGGAAGCACCAATTCCTCTTTATCTCCACAGATGTCCCAACAATAGCTCTACACACTCTCTCTCTGGGGGACAAAAGCAGGGAAGAGGAGGAAGGTGCCTTGGGATCACATCTATTCACTCCTGCCTGAGTGAATCACTGGTGGTACTAGCATGATTATGAGACTGTCATGAGAATTGTGGCTCTGCTTCCCTGCCGCTCATTTGTTGAATGCTTGCAGCACCCCCAGAGAGGTGGAACACTCCTGATGGGGAGCATCATCCTGAGCAGTGTTTGGGTCAAATACCAGGGGAAACAAAGTGGAAAAAACTGTCAGGCAAGCTTTTAAAAATATGCAACAATGCTATAATCAGCTGGAAAGTGTGTTACAGGTGCCCTCTATGCTGAAACATGGACATTTGTGGCCCAATTAGGGTGACAAAACAGCAAATGTGAAAAATTGGGACAAGGGATGCGGGGGGAGGGTAATAGGAGCCTATATAAGAAAAAAGCCCAAAAATCAGGACTGGCCCTATAAAAAAAAAAAAAAAAAAAAAAAAAAAATCAGGACAGCTGGTCACCCTAGGCCCAATACATATTGACAGCGTCCCTTTAAATGAAGGCAAAGGGACAGGCGAATAGTTTTGTCACAAGATGGCTGATGTGCAATCCTGATAGAAGATGACACACCAGCAGCTTATGTACATGACTGAGCACTTCAGTGCAGGGTGAAAGATAAAGGGAAAGAGATTACAGGGTCAGATCCTCAAGTGGTGTAAATCAACATAGCCGCATTGATATAGCTGGTTTACACCAACTGAAGATCTGGCCTATATCCAAACAGGAACTGTGTCATCACAGAGCCAAGGTCAAAACTAACCCCCCCCCCCCGCTTTTTTTTTTTTTTTTTAAAATAAAAAAAAGTCACTTGACAGATCTTCACTTTTTAAAGACTGGTCATGCAATTACAAAAATATCATTGAATCTCTATCACGTCTCCTTACGGCACTGTAGTTCCCAGTGCATTTCAAGGACGTTGCTACCTCAGTACAGATCATAACTTAGGGAGGGTATTAAAGTTCAGGTTCATTTGTTGAATCATGTATCTAAGTAGTTGTTCCAATTAAGTGCTGAAACAAAAACAAGGCATTTTTATTAGACGTTCCCCATCACAATATTCTAACCAGTATGCATTTAATAATATGGGGGGAAAATAGAATCCTGGGAAGTAGACTTGAGACAGGAATACCTATTGAGAAAGTAAAAATCAATACCTGCCTACTTGTGATTATCCTTTGTTGCCTCTAACTGAAAGGTGAGAAAGCAAACAGAGAAGTGTATGAATGACCACTACACACTTCTGCCAGTGCTAAAAGCCCCAGGCACCTCCCAGGCGAGCTTTCTACTCACAACTTCTGCACTGCAGTTGCGTTGTCAGTATCAAAATCTGACACTTGGGAAGCTGACAACTTGGGAGGTGTACGCTATACAGAATTTAATATAAAAATAAACAGTGGAGTTTACTGAGAGAGGACGGATTGACCAGTAGTTAGGCCACTAACCTGGGACTGAAGACCCCACCTTTAAT
Source organism: Chelonia mydas (assembly GCF_015237465.2). Lineage (NCBI taxonomy): Eukaryota > Metazoa > Chordata > Testudines > Cheloniidae > Chelonia > Chelonia mydas. Next base: position 14,957,443 of record NC_051251.2, on the reverse strand, counting down.
TCCCTACTGTGACGCAAACTGTGCCAGTGAGCAAGTCACTTAAGGTATGTCTACACTGAGTCAGAGGTGGGACTGGAGCACAGGTAGGCATAGGCAGGGGTAGATTAAAGGCAGCATAGGCAACAGCTAAAAATAGCACTGATGATATGGTGGCATGGGGACCCTGGGTACATATTCGTGTTGCTAACCTGCTCCAAAGTGCTTATCACCACATCTTCACTGCTATTTTTAGCCACGCTGGTGAAGACTAGCATTGCTATGCCAACCTGTGCGCACAGGGTAGCCATCCCCTTCGTCTCTCTGTGCAATGAGGGTAATAGCACTTCCCTACCTCACAGGGGTGTGGTGAGAACACACACACTGAAGCTGGTGAGGCACATTCGATGGTTATGGGGGCCATGTATGTACTCAAAATAGGTACTCTACAAATTGTGTTATCCGTGTTTCATTCATTAAGCCTCTACTGTAGAAGAGTAAATGAAGCTGCTGCCGCACCACCACTAGTACTATAGTCTATCTGAAGAGCTATTTTTCCCCACCGAGCAAAACATACCCCCACTTAGACAAATACCATTAGAGACAAAACTGTTGAGTATGCATAGACTAAACAGGACTCATGGCAAGTCACAAAAATATGTTGAGGACATTAAAACAGTAACTATTCATGTCATCACAAACCATGAGCCGGACAGACCACCAGAACTAATGCATGCATATGTGAAATTTCTCCAAGGAGTGGGGTAAAGGCAATGGGACTACTTACGGAATAAGAGACAGTAAGTTCAATCACAAACCGAGCAGTAAAGTCATGCAGGGGAAATAATGGGGTGTGAGGAGCCCACTTACTTCCCTTCACAGGCTACCTGCGTCTCTAGACCCTGCATAGAGGAAGCTGCTATTGCTGAGGGGCTACTCCCTGTCCTATGCATGTGGTCAGGCAGGGGAGGGAAGTGGGCCAAAGCTTGGCTCTAACCCCCTAAAGCACCCGTCCCCGTAGCTGAGCCAGCACAGAGCAGAAAGTTGTGCCCGGGGAAGGACTTGCACAGCCTAATTACCCTTTGGAAGGGGGGGGGGGGAGGCACAGAGACCAGATAGCAATTGTCAGATTCACAATTCAGGTCTGGCTGTGTTCCTGGGGCAGTGCAGTTATACACAGGCTGGAGTCTAAGGTGACAATGTGAGTAAGGGTGGTCAAATAGGTGAAAAATCGTGTCATTGGGGAGCAGGACAGAAAGAAAAGGGACAGTTAACTTGTCCTGCCAGTAACCCACAATGAGATGCATTCTGAAAAGTTTAACTATAGCACTAAACCTTTAAAAAAAAATTAAAATGTAAATGACGACAATTTCACCTTTGCATAAAAGCTTTCCAAAGGGAAAAGGAAGTACAAATGTAAAAGGATATTTTCTTTTAAAAAATTGCTTTACATATTTCAATTCGTGTATTTCTCTAGGGTCTGCATATTTCGGTCACATAGTTATCCAATTAAAATGAAAACTCCGTGCATTATCCTTTAGGCAAGGATAGCTGCCAGCTGCTAAGTTTTATAAAGTCTTTAATCTTGTCCATAAATATTTAACAAGAACTGGTTGGTACACAAGCTGAAGTAAAGTAGGAAAATCAAAGGCAGGAGCTCAGCAATAACCTCTTATCTGAACGAAGACGAAATACCAGAACAAGATTACTACTTTTTATATTAACATTATTATTAAAATATATGCAGGGGACTTGTCTGATCACTTCCCCATTTTCCACTCCTCATAAGGTATAAAAAAGTATTCAGAGAACTAAAAGGATTTCAGAACCAAGAGAATAGTCCATCTTCTCCGAATTCAGCCAATAGTTTTTATTACAGCAAAGAATTATTTGCTTTTATCTTTCCTATCTACCTTCCATCTGAGAATCTCAGAGCACTTTACAAAGGTTAATTAAATGCCTTGTAGGCACAGCCCTTAGAAAAGGGCAGTATGCTTCCAGGAGATTCCAGGCACACACAGATTGCATACCCAATAGAACACTCCTTTGGAAGTGGAGTTTACTCACCCACTATTGGTGGCCAGTGCATAAGGAATGTGGGGGGAGGGGGGGGAAGAGAACCACAACAACTCTTGCCTCCTGTTTGCCCTTCTCCCGCTGGAACATGGTGCGCCCCCAAAAAAAGGACAGACAGCCTGTGTGCACCTGAAAATACAGGTCTGCTTCGTGACAGAATCTGGCCCTACACCTTCTAGTATTCCTTTGAAACTTCATCACTGTAGTATGAAAGATGTGTGAACAGAAGCATTGGAAGACAAAGCCAACATTTTAAAATTTAGGTGGCTGTTAGGCAGACAACTGCCTAAATAAGTGGATTGATTTCCATCAGGGCTGAGAACAAGCGGCTATCACTGAATTAAGTTAAATCAAAACAAATAAAAAGGCCTCATAAAACGTGTGAAATATAGCTGACACAAACCCAGGTGCTGAAATAGTTGAGAACCCCATCAGTCTAGTTCAGATCCTCCAGGACATGTCTCAGTGGTCCATAAGGTACATTTTCAGCGTAGCCGCCACGCAAGACTAATGAACCATTCTTTGCAAAGAGAGTGTGTGGAGATTTAAGCTATGAACATCTGTATGAGGTTGCAGTTTCCTTCTGACCAGTACACTGTTATTATACAACCATCCTATACTTATTTTCTACAAAAGCACATTTGGATCAATGGTGGATTAAGGTACTCTGGAATACAGCAGTCTTGGCCCGTAAGCATACCATGACATGAGGATGCCCCCAAAGAAGCAAGAGGGGCAGGGGGGCAGCAGCACAGGGACCCTGCAGTACTTCTCACCAGCTGGGATATGGACCTACATGGGTAGGGCAGTGGACATGGCCTGTTGTATTCTTCTCCTCCTGCCACACAGAGTCTTCTGCTGGGATGTTGAGACAGTGGTGGTGGGGACCCCCAGAGCAGTGGGTCTCTGTGTTAATCTCTCATGGAGATACATGGGTCAGTTCACGCTTTTAAGACGTACCGTTTCAGATGTCTGCAGTTTCACGTGGACACCAATGCATCAGTACACTTGGTTCATATTTTTAAGGTCTTCTTTCCAAACAGGAGGGTGAGGAACTTCATCATATGGTATCAAGAGCTGGGACTTCAACCCTGATTTGGATTGAAGTGCCTAAAATATACCCCAAGATGAGAGTCTTCCTGCATGGGCTTAAAAGAATCAGTATCCACAAGTCCAAAGTTCATCCTGCTTTAAAAATATGCTACTTTTAGTCCATCTATGCATAGCTATAACATAGGTTAGACTGGGTGACTCTGCAGGAGGAAAAATGAAGACCCTGAGGTTTCTTCCTGTGACTGAGTACTTGTGATAGACCACATTGATAATGCCACACTCAGGGAAGACTGCAAGAAAGAGGACAGACAATCCCCAAAAAACTGGTGGTCTATTCTATAATTAGATTCACCAGACCAGTTACAGAAGAGCTTCTGCGGTACCACACTAGTTGGTTAACCAGAAGCCATACACAATCCTGTTAGTCATTCCAGCCCTTGGCTCCCATCCAGGCAACCCAATCTAACGTAGTGAGAGGTTACTGAAAACCCATTTCACCATATGTGAGGTTCTCTCTAGTCCCAAAAGGATCCAACACATATCCCCAGGTCAATATGAATCTCAGATTTTACCTGAATATCATGCTGTCAGCCAGTCATAGAATCATACAATATCAGGGTTGGAAGGGACCTCAGGAGGTCATCTAGTCCAACCCCCTGCTCAAAGCAGGGCCAATCCCCAATTTTTGCCCCAGATCCCTAAATGGCCCCCACAAGGATTGAACTCACAACCCTGGGTTTAGCAGGCCAATGCTCAAACCACTGAGCTATCCCTCCCCCAAACTAAAAATTTACTAATAAAAGAAAAGGAGAGTTATAAATGATTAGATCATATACATACAAATGATTACAAAGACCTACTATCAGGTTTGTAGCAGTGATAGAATAGACTGTTGGCTTGTAAACTCTCTCTGGTACCTGCCAGATTAGAAGGTCCTTAGTCTATAGTTCAAGAGGCTCCTCTTAGATGTAAATCTACAGTCCAGAGCATTAAAGCAGGAAAGAAGCAACCTGGAGATGTCTCAGGGGTCTCTATCTCCTCTGCCATGTGCATGGAAATTTACTGTCCCAAACAAAGCCCACAGCCCCGTGTATGGAAATTTACTGGCCCAGGGTCACATGAACCTATCACATTCTCCTACATTTTTGCTGAATCACAGGGGTGGCCATTGGCTCCTTGCTATCAGAGGCATCCGGAAGGATGAGTTTTTTCAATGCCCCCCTCAACACATACTTGTCTAGCCCTAATGTAAATTCTCTCTGGGGTTGTCACTCAGGAAACCACCACAAGTTTAAGTACATAGCCAATATTCATAACTTCAGGTGCAGAGATAATACAGGCATATAAACAAGATCATATGCAGCAAATCCTAACTTTTCCATCGACACCTTGCATGACACACTTTGTACAAGATTTGTTGCAATTGTCTAACAGTGGTATCAGCAACGATACAAGTGATCATTTTCAGTCATCCAGCATCACACTCCCCATTTACACATCAGACTCTCTCCACTTTCTGGTCAGTCCTGTCATATGAAAGAAACTTTTGATACATTTCATTATAATGCCTGCAGAATAGCAAAGTTGAGAGAGAGCACAATGAGCAGTCACACACCAACAGATGTACATTAGAAAGGGTCCCTTTTAATCCTTTCAGCCTTGACAGTACCTCTTTAAACATCATATCGCTCAATAGGACAGAATATTGAACAATGTATGTGTGTGTGGGCAGAGGGAACAAACAGGGCAATTAGCAGATGACCCAATAGCTCTTTTCCACCTCTGTGACTCCTCAAATATAGGAGTCTAAGTCAGCTGAACCCAACTCCCTTAGGCTAGAGCAGGATTCTAAAGTGGTTAAGTGTTTTCCACCAAGGAAGCCAATAAATTCAGTATAAACAAAAATAATTTTAATTTCCAGAATGAGCATATTACTTAGAAAATGACATTCTGACAGTTGTTCATCCTGCAATTACCTTGATGTAAACAGACAGCTAGATAATGGAACTGCTCAGTAACCTAGAACTGTGTATCCCACATGCTGGTTATACAGCACACACTGCCTACAGGAAGTCTACTGTACATCAAGGGCTTGATTCTGCTCCCATTCAAGTCAATAGAAAGAGTCCAATTAACTTTAATGGACAGGAAGAAGCCCCTAGAGCTGGGATCAGACAGGAAGAGCACTGGAGTTGCAATCAGAAGTTATGAGTTGTGACCAAAATTTTCCTAAGTGACTAGCGATGGGGGTGGGAGGGAAGGGAGAGAAAGAGGCTCAAGCTTTAGTGCTCAACCTGAGATACCTGGAAGGGAAGGGACGGGACCTGATTTTCAAAAGGAAGGATGCTCAGTGTTTTCTGAAAATCAAGCCCCTTTAATGAGGTCTCAAGTTGAGTATCCAAGACCTGAGGCACCCAAAAATCCCTAGTCACTTTAAAAAGTTATGACCAGTATTCCCAGTTTTGCCATTGATTTGTTAGATGATCTTTGGTAAACCACTTAGAACCTGAAGTACAGGGAAAAAATCAGCTCATTAACCTCTCTGTACCACAGTTTCCCCGTATTTAAAATGATAATGAGACTTGTGCATTTTTGTGAAGCACTCTGGATTTATTCATGAAAAGTACTGACCATTTAAAAACTACTAAGAAGTGAGACTCAAGAAATAGAGCTAATGATGTATTGCATCCAGTCTGTGGCTAACGTGTTATTATTTGAAGTGAGAATCCAGACTGAAAATCTGTTAGTCCTTTAAAGGATTATGAATAATTGAACAAGGCGTTCACTGTTTTGTTCTGTGAAAGAAGAACATGCTAAATATCTTCATGGAGGAACCCTTCCTCATAAGAAAATATTAAACCAGGAATTAATTTCTGGTGTGTATTAATTATAGATGAGGGAAATGTACTGCAAAGGCAAGTCAGTCAAGAGAGGCATAGGAGAGCTTGTGTTAGCCTAGCAAGCAAACTCACGTTTGTTAACAAAAAATTGTCCAGGCTCACAAGCTCTTAGGACCAAGCTAATTAAAGTCAAGCAAGGGCAGCATAAAGTGATGATCATGAAAATTCTGGTGATGTAAGAACCAGTCCAGGACCAACTAGTGGGATCCTGATCAGAGAGATCAAAAATAGGGAATGCCACGTGGAAGTTAACTGTCACGAGATGAGCAGGAGGCAGTCCCACATTTTACAGTACGTAGGTGATATTTTTTTTTACTTTACAGGGACTTTGCTTGTCCCTACAAGGATGATTCCAGACCAACTGATGGACTAAACATCCACACTCAAGTGATTGGTCCTTGCACCAGAACTGAGTCTGTTGTGGGGGAAGCTAAGCTGGAGCTTGTCAATTTAAACCAGCTGAAGATGTGGCCCATAATTGGGGGAACATTAGACCATATCCATGTAATAAATTCACTAACATTGCAAGGTAAAAGTGGCAGACAAGATGGTAAATTGAGTCCATGTAGAACACATTGTGCATCTCAACTCGTTCAAACAAAATCCTGCTTCCTTTCCAGATCTATGCTACTCTTAGCCAACTACGCAGTGCACACCAGGCATCACACAAGACGCCCTATTGTGATCAACAGTTAGAGGCAAGACCTCCTGCTAAAGTATGCTGCAGTTTTTCCCTTATTCAATTCTACATGAGCAAAGAGTGTTATTAAGCTAGGAGGACAAACACCACCACCTGACTGCTGTTATGCTATTACTTTAACTGATTACTTCAGCAAATGGCTAGAAGTAGCCTTTATTTCCCAAGTTACTGCCACAACAGTAATCAAGTTCTTGTTAACAATTTTCAGTCATGAAGGAAATCTGAGAAAACTAATTTCTGACAAAGGACATCCATTTCACAGCCACAGAATCTGAAGAATTTCTGAAGGAGACACATATTAAGCTCTGAAATTCTTCCATTAATTATCCTCCTGCCAATGGGGAAATGGAGCATTTTAATCGAGTTTTGAAAAACTGTTTGCAAACTGCTGACTGAGAAGGAAAGCCCTGCAAATCATTTGTTATAGATTTCCTACAGGACTATGGAGAAACCTGACATGCAGCAAAAGCAGGGACCTGCCATAGAACAGCTCAGTGGCAAGGGCATCCCGATCAAGTTAAATGGTGATGTTCTCCACATCCCTAATCCTGGGGCCACATGCATTCCTTGATTCTTTAGTCACAGAATTCACAACAGAATCCACCCTGTGCAACAGAATTCCTCCATGATTTAAGCTCTTTTACAAAAAGCATACCGATCAGATCCAGATCCTCCAGTCAGTCCGTTGTACGCTTCTTGGTAAAGCAAACGGGTAGAAAGTCTCTTTAAGCAGCCAGCTGGGGATTCCTCTGACATGGGATGAAATTCAGTGTTGATAAATGCAAAGTAATGCACATTGGAAAACAATCCCAACTATACATATAAAATGATGGGATCTAAATTAGCTGTTAGCACTCAAGAACGAGACCTTGGCGTCATTGTGGATAGTTACATAAGAATGGCCCTATTGGGTCAGACCAAAGGTCCACCTAGCCCGGTATCCTGTCTTCCGAGAGTGGCCAGTGCCTGGTGCCCCAGAGGGAATGAACAGAACAGGTCATCAGCAAGTGGTCCATCCCCTGTCGCTCAGTCCAAGCTTCTCTGAAAACATCCACTCAGCTTTTTTTGACTGCCGCTGCACACTAACACAATGTTGGGAATTAAGAAAGGGATAGATAATAAGGCAGAAAATATCATATTGCCTCTATATCAATGCATGGTACGGCCACATGTTTAATATTGCGTGCAGATGTGGTCACCCCATCTCAAAAAAGATATTGGAATTGGGAGAAGTTCAGAAAAAGATAACAAAAATGATGAGGGGTATGGAACAGCTTCCGTATGAGGAGAGATTAATAAAACTGGGTCTTTTCAGCTTGGAAAAGAGATGACTAAGGGGGGATATGATTGAGGTCTATAAAATCATGACTGGTGTGGAGAAAGTAAATAAGGAAGTATTATTTACTCCTTCTCATAACACAAGAACTAGGGGTCACCAAATGAAATTAATAGGTTTAAAACAAACAAAAGGAAGTATTTCTTCACACAACACAAAATTAACCTGTGGAACTATTTGCAAGAGGATGTTGAAGGCCAAGACTATAACAGGATTCAAAAAAACGAACTAGAGAAGTTCATGGAGGATAGGTCCATCAATGGCTATTAGCCTGGATGGGCAGGGATGGTGTCCCTAGCCTCTGTTGCCAGAAGCTGAGAGCGCGCAATAGGACATGGATCACTTGATGATTACCTGTTCTGTTAATTCCCTCTGGGGCACCTGGCATTGGCCACTGTTGGAAGACAGGATACTGGGCTAGATGGACCTCTGGTCTGAACCCAGTATGGCTGTTCTTATGGCGGAAAATGCCTAGTTATCACAGAACTCATGTAGAGTGCACATGCTCTTGCCTAAGTCTGATCAAAATGATACAGTATGATTCAGCTCAATACAGCATACGTGACAAAACTCAAGCAAGAGAACCTGCCTTAATACAGAAATAAAACCCTCTACAATTGCACACCCCTAGTTGTTGCCTACCACCCCACACTGGAACCTATATGGGGTATCCTCAAACAATTACAACCCATACTCAGTTTTGAGCCCCATTCTGAAAGAAATCTTTCCTGAACCCTCACTTCTGGCCTTCAAACAACCCCCTAACCTCTCCAAGCTCATCATCAGAAGCAAGTTCCCCACAGCCCAGGATACACCAGATCAAAGTGGCACCAGACCCTGCCACAACAGATGCAAACCTGCAGACATCTCTGCTGCTACAATGATCAACATCCCCCACAACATACCTGTCAAGATTCATGGACCCTACAATGCCTATCACAACATGAAGTATACCTCATCCAGTGCACTAAATGCCCCAACAACAATTATGTCTGGTTTCACCCACAATCACTATGCTTGCAAATGAACTCACAGGAAAATGATAAGATTAAAACACCCTGTCACCTGTGGGTGAACACTTTTCACTCCATATCTGATCTATCAATCCTTATCCTCCATGGAAGCTTGTACAATGCTTTCAAAAGCCAAGCCTGGGAACTTGAATTCATTACTATGCTAGACACCCAAAATCCTGGGCTGAACAGAGACACAGGGGCTATGTACACACTACAGCTTAGGTTGGTATAAGTCATGTGTATAAGCCACCCCCCGAGCAACGTAAATTACACCAACCGAAGCGCCAGTGTGGTCAGTGCTCTGTCGGCAGGGAAAGCTTCTCTCACCAACATAGCTACCGCCACTCATAGGGGCTGAAGTAATTAGGTTGATGGGAGAGCTCTCTCCTGTCTACTTGGAGCGTCTGCACTGTAAGCTACAGTAGGGTGCCACTGTACGCTCTGGAGTGTAGCCTTAGCCAAAATGTATGGCTTATTACAACAATCAGTAGCCCACTAATCCCCTCTTTTTGTCCTATGACTGCAGCGGAGTTAACAGGCGACTACCTTCAATGGCCCCTTACAATATGTGCTAACTACTTATGCTAAACAATCTGTTCCACCTTATGTTTTGCTGGGAGTTCCTTCCCTAGACCTGAAGAAGAGAACTGTGGGGCTCAAAAGCTCGTCTCTCTCACCAACAGAAGTTGGTCCAATAAAAGATCGCCTCTCCCACCTCGTCTCTCTAATATCCTGGACCAACACGGCTACAACTACACTGCATAAAAAGCAACCCATGGATACTAGTAAACAATACATGGATACCTGCTGGAATGCAAAGTATCCAGAATTCCAAAAACAGGGGTGGCTGTGTGTGTTTTGAAAGCTGAATTTCTAAAAATGGAAAGCATTGAAATTAGTGGGACTCTTTATATTGTGGAACAAGATGCTCTCTACACATACCAGTTATTAGATGGGTAATAATATTCCATATTTTCCCTTTGTTCCTGCCCATAAGATTTATGCTCCTAATTCTCTTGACCAACAGGATTCTGTTGCAAAATGCCTTTGGGCCCAATCATTGTTCCTTTAAAATATGAAAGGCATCTGCATGGGCAAGAGAACATTGCCTGCAGTGGTGCTGGAAGAATTAGTATAGTGGAGGTGCTGAGAGCCATTAAATCAAACTGCAAACCCTGTATAAAATGGAAACCACTTCAAGCCAGAGGGGTGCGGTAGCACCCCCAGAACTCCTAGTTTCAGCACCTATGGTTACATGAGCAGAAACCAGATGTATAGAACACTGAGGTTGCTTTCCTGCAATTTGTAGTTACAGATTTTATAATTAGGAGCTGTTAATTTGTGGATATGCTTTTGTGCTGAACACTTCAGAGTTATCAACATCTTCTATTTCTGCTAAGAGAAATATGTATTTCATTAAGAGTATGTACAATCAAGTGAGGCATCTTGGAGGTTAGCTAAACAGCTCTAGACAATATATATTAATGTGACTAAAGGACAATCCTTGGTAGTGCTTGGAATACCAAGTGATTGTTTGCACTGTATAAAGGCATTGCTCTGTTCAAATTAAATGCTCTTAATTAAGAGGCTTATTACTGCACAAATAATTTTTGTTTAAACCTTTCAGTGCTGACTGCAGCTTCCTACAGTCCAGAGGCTGAACCCTGCCTTCCAAGATACAGGAGGGTCTTTGGTTTCTGTAGCCACACTCCACATTTACACTCAAACACTGTTGCTCCACACAGCACATGCTTGTGTTTGGTCAACTGCTGCTTGACAGAAATATTTCCCCTCTCCTCTTCTGTCAAGGTTCCTTCCCCACTCTGAACTCTAGGATACAGATGTGGGGACCTGCATGAAAGACCCCCTAAGCTTATTCTTACCAGCTTAGGTTAAAAAATTCCTCAAGGTACAAACTTTGCCTTGTCCTTGAACCCTATGCTGCCACCACCAAGTGTGTTAAAGAACAGGGAAAGAGCCCACTTGGAGATGTCTTCCCCCCAAAACCCCCTTTCCTGGGGAAGGCCTTGATAAAAATCCTCACCAATTTGCATAGGTGAACATAGACCCAAACCCTTGTATCTTAAGAACAATGAAAAAGCAATCAGGATCTTAAAAGAAAAATAAAAGAATCACCTCTGTAAAATCAGGATGGTAAATACCTTACAGGGTAATCAGATTCAAAACAGAGAATCCCTCTAGGCAAAACCTTAAGTTACAAAAAGACAGAAAAATAGGAATATACATTCCATTCAGCACAACCTATTTTACCAGCCATTTAACAAAAGGAAATCTAACACATTTCTAGCTAGCTTACTTACTAACTTAACAGAAGTTCTGAAGAGCATTCCTGACCTGGTCCCGGCAAAAGCATCACATAGAGAGTGACCCTTTGTCCCCCCTCCAGCTTTGAAAGTATGTCATCTCCTCATTGGTCATTTTGGTCAGGTGCCAGCAAAGTTATCTTAGCTTCTTAACCCTTTACAAGTAAAGGGGTTTTGCCAGGAGTGATTTTATAGTTCTGGATACAGAAAGGTGGTTACCCTTCCCTTTATATTTATGACACCTTCAGTACCTCACTGTATTCTTTTAGCTATAGCCCCTCCACAACTAATATCCCTTTAACCAAATCAGCTGTCTGGAGTGTCTTGAGCAGCTTGCATTTCCCTGGGTGCATGCAGGAAGTCAAATCATCACCTCCATTTTGGCGGAGGTGTGTGCTTCTGTTTCCACTCACGCTCTGGCTTTTCTGTGTAGAGTAAGCTCTGTGAAGCAGGGAATTCTCTATGCTGTACTATGTTTGTACAGCACCTAGCACCAGGGCCCCCAAACTGGTGCAACTACAAAACAAAAAGATACATTAAAAAAAACCAGACAAACCCCACATTCTCCTCTAAGTCATGAAACTGCAGGAGGTTCTGGTGTCTGTCTTTGTTTTTAATAGGTGCATCTTACAGATAAGAGAATGCAGTTGAACACAAGGACTACTGTTGAGGTTAACCAAATAGTGAGGAGGGAACACAATCTAGTAAAATTCAGGGGGGGGGGGGGGGAGAAGAGGCATTTTCCCCCAATACATTAAAGGTCATGCCCAGCCTTCTCTGTAGAAGCTCTCCCAGTCGGAGCTATTAAATGCTGCTATGGTGCCAAGTTAATTGGCCAATAATAGAGCCAACCCAGGCTCTCAGTGTGGCCTCCTCAGCCTTCAAAATGAAGGACAGAGAAACACCAAAACAAGAAAAGGGGGGGGGGGCAGGAAGCAGAGGAGGACTAAGACAAATATCACTGTGTTACTTGCACAGTAGGCTTTCATGCTAATGGATACTCCCTTCCAGCCCTCACCAAAGTGAAGAAATCAGGTATCTTCTGAAAACATCTGATTGTGTGTGTGTGTGGAATTTACACCGAGTTATTGCACAGAGACACAAGAACAAAAACTCCCTCCCAAACAGGCTTCATGTTACAGCCAGAGTAGCAATTTCCATCCTCTTCTGCTCCCTACTAAGTCCTGAAGCCAATAGCATTACCCAGACGATTAAGGGGTAAAGTATCAGGTCCTCTGAAGTCATCACTGCACTCTGGAGCTTGAGTCTAAGATGGAGTGAGCTAGTATAGTTCACTGAAGTCAATGGACCTATGCCGACTTTCGCCAGCTGATCATCTCAGCAGCCCATGTCTTCGAAGATATTTAAGATCCTAATTTCCACTGAAATCCATGGAAGATGGGAGCCTAAATACCTATGAAGATCTGGGCCACCCTGATTTACAGATAGCAAGAGGCTCCAATAGGAAAAAAAGAGCTTAAGAGATTACAGTCTCAGGGGAAAAATCACACACATAGTGACTCACAAACACACATGGAAATGTAACCTAGATGGAGCTACTATAAGGTGGGTACAAAACTGGTTGGAAAACCATTCCCAGAGAGTAGTTATCAGTGGTTTAGAGCCATGCTGGAAGGGCATAATGAGTGCGGTCCCACAAGGATCAGTTCTGGATCCAGTTCTGTTCAATATCTTAATCGATGATTTAGATAATGGCACAGAAAGTACACTTATAAAGTTTGCAGACTATACCAAGCTGGGAGGGGTTGCAAGTGCTTTGGAGGATAGGATTAAAATTCAAAACGATCTGGACAAACTGGAGAAATTATCTGAAGTAAATAGGATGAAATTCAATAAGGTCAAATGCAAAGTACGCCACTTAGGAAGTAACAAATCGGTTGCACACATACAAAATGGGAAATGACTGGCTAGGAAGGAGTACTGCAGAAAGGGATCTGGGGGTCGTAGTGTATCACAAGCTAAATATGAGTCAGTAACGTTGTTGCAAAAAAAAAAAAAAAAAAAAAAGCAAAAATTATTCTGGGATGTATTAGCAGGAGTGTTGTAAGCAAGACACGAGAAGTAATTCTTCTGCTCTACTCCACACGGATTAGGCCTCAACTGGAGCATTGTGTCCAGTTCTGGGTGCCACATTTCAGGAAAGATGTGGACAAATTGGAGAAAGTCCAGAGAAGAGCAACAAAAATGATTAAAGGTCTAGAAAACATGACCTATGAGGGAAGATTGAAAAAATTGGGTTCGTGTAGTCTGGAAAAGAGAAGACAGAGGGGACATAACAGTTTTCAAGTACATAAAAGGTTGTTCCAAGGAGGAGGGAGGAAAAAAAAAAATTCTCTTCTTAGCCTCTGAGGATAGGACTAGAAGCAATGGACTTATATTGCAGCAAGGGAGGTTTAAGTTGGACATTAGGAAAAACTTCCCAACTGTCAGGGTGGTTAAGCACTGAAATAAATTCTGCACAGACATAATGGGTCTGAGAAGAGCATGGCCTTGTGTAAGTAAATGTGATGAAGTTACAAGTTTGGAATGTGATTTCACTAGTATTATTTCACACCACACAGTTAAGGAAAATTTCTCTGCCACGTAAGACACTTCTTCTGACAACACTGCTGTATGTCTTAATAGACAGTACTTCAAGCTCAATGTTTAGCGAAATGCAGATACACACAGTTGTCTCTATCGATTTATTCCTGAATACTAATTGCAGACTCATGCTCTGTTCACAGTAGAGAAGCAGCTTGAGATTTTAGAATCCATCTAAAACATGCTCTGCTTCTATTAATTGCTATTAAAAATGATTCTATATTGGTGATTGTGACATTCCTCAGGGTATAATCTGTTACACTCAATTCTCCAACCTGTGGTGCCTCTTACATGGCTGCACTGTTAGAGCTAGTACTCCTAGTCAGCTCACACACAGCCTCCAGGATGTAAATCACTCCCAGCTATATTGTATGAGTTCTATAGCCAGCCACACTGCAGGGAAACACCAGCAAACTCCCAGCCCCAGACTTTCCCCCAGAAATATGGGTCTTGTACTGCCCACCACCCTCCTGGACAATACAAGCTCCTATAAAGTCTGTCATTTGATTAATAGAAAATGATATGCACAAATCTTGTTATCCCAGATGAAGTTTCCTAAGCACCTCAATCCAAGCACACCGATTTAGAACAATAAAACAAATTTACTAACAGAAAGATAGATTTTAAATGATTGCAAGTAATGGGGCGTAAAAGCCATCATTGGTTACAAGTAAATAAAAGGTAAAATGCAATCACAAGCTAAATGAATTCAAAGCTAGAAGGTCTCTCACCACATGATCTAGTAGTCTAACTGGCTGAATCTTTCAGCCAGGATTTATGCTTCCTTTGTGCTTTAAGTGTTTGTTCTGTGAAGAGAGGTGAAGGCAGAGATGATTTGGGGCCTCTGTTTCCCATTCTTCATACTTTTCTTTGAAAATCATCTCCAGCTGAGGCTCAGGAAACAGCAAGTCTATAGGGACTTCTACATTTTGGCAAAGGAAAAGCTGGATTTCTCACTCATACCCCTTTTTTCTGCCAAAGAATGGCCACTTAACCAGGTGATAATCTGTTTGATTTTGTTGACACCTGGCTGAAGTGTCAGTTTGCCTTTTGTCTCTGATGAACTGGTTTGTGCCATCTTTTCTAAACTTAGAACGTCTCAGCAAAGTCATACAGTAGAATTTTATAACTTTACATACAATGTTGCCACACATTTTACTAAGATAATAATGATCAGCAAGTTATGAATTTTCAAATGATACCTCATAAGGCATACTTTGTACAAAAATCATCATAGTCTTGTAAAAAGGGTGAATTTAGGAATACAGACTCACAGTGGTTCATGCATTCAAGTATTTATATTTATAGTTGAAAATGAATCAATGCTAGACATAAAGAGAAGAAAGATAGCCACAATGCTAAGGTGGAAGACTGGAAGCTAGGAGATGTAGATTCTATTCCTGGCTCCCAGTCCTACCATCCTCAAAAGGAAACCTGCATAACACTTTCAAAAGATGGCCCTGGGAGCATAAATTCATTACTCTGCTAGATACCAAAAATCATGGACTGACATTGGATTGGTGGTTTATTACAACAATCTGTAACCCACTAACCTCCACCCTTTTTTGTCCTAAAACTGCAGAGGTGTTAATGGGCCACTCCACCTTGAATGGTCCCTTAGAATATGGGCTAACTAGCCATGCTAACCGGTGTGTTCCGTCTTGTATTTAACTGACATTCAGAGTACCTTTCTCAGACCTGAACAAGAGCTCTGTGTAGCTCAGAAGCAGGTCTCTCACCAACAGATGTGGGATATTACCTCACTCACCTTGTCTCTCTAATACCCAGAGCCAACATGGCTACAACACTGCATACAGACCATGAACAAGACACCTGTGAGATAAGTAGACTGAGCTTCTTAAGCATCTCATGGGATGAGCCACGTGCTGGGTCGAGGGAGAGGACAAAGAGAGCTGAGCCTAGCCTAGCTTTTTCTTTCATGCCCTCAGGATGTGGGGAGATCCTGCCCCAGAGAGAGGGAAGGATGAGCTACTGAGACCATGTGCCAGGTCAAGGGAGGGGCTGTTTAAAATAGGAGCCTGGCCCAAGTTTCTCTTTTGTTTCACCCTCCACTGGGAATTGGCAGAGCTTCTGTCTTATGTGGTGCCCACGGAGATGGGATAGAATGCTGGGATCACGCGTTGGTCCGGGGTAGCTGGAGGATCCCAGCCTTGCTTTCTCACTGCACTAAAGCGGCTTTGGCAGTCCCCAGGCTGGCTCAGTGATTCATGCACTGCCGCTCTGGCAGTCCAGCTCTTCAGAAAGTTTAGGTTCAGATATTTAGGCAGGCTGCCAACGTTGTCCTGAGCAATACAAACAAGAGTAGGGAAACTGAGGTTTCTAACTGTTTATAGCTCAGCTATACCAGATTGGAATTTCATGGGACAAAGAAAAGGCACTTCTTCCCTCCCCACGAGGTCTTTCTCCATGACAAATCTCAAAAGCCCACTACAAACAATGGAGGTTTGAGAGCTTCTTAAAGAAAAACTTCAAAAATCTTCCATAAAGCGGAAGTTTAGGCCTAAATATCAGGATCACTACTACCTCCCCTATAATTATGGCGATTTTCCAGCTTCAGACAGACTCAAACAAACTAAATGCCATACTCACTCACATGAGGATGTAAGCATTCTCTGTGGGACAAGAATAATCCACTGCTGGCAGTTAAATAGCTTTGCTCTAATTGCTATAGTTCCAAAGCCTTCCAGGAGATCCATGCTCCCAAACAAATAATAACCAACAAAATAATCATAAATCAACACAATGCCTTACACCCGCCTTGGAGCCTCTTTGGTCTCCTTCTTCCAGAGCAGCAGCTCCCAGGTTTTTGCCTAGGAGTCCCTCAGCACAACCCAGATACCAGACAAAAATACAAGCCCATCTTAGGTTCTCCATTCTTCTATAGAATGCTGACCCCCCCACCTCCCCCAAGGCTGCCTCCCTACTGTCTTGCTCCTTTGTCAGGGTCATCCACAGGAATTAACACTACTCCTGTAGCTTTCTTGCAGTCTGTGGGGGATGGCAACCCACCGGCACGGTGCCTCCTGCTGGTTGTCCAGGGAACTAGCTCTTTCCAGCCCTGGAACACCCTCTGCCAGCTGATGTCTCACCTGCTGCTAGCCCCTGTGTCCCTCCCGGACCCCAGTGCCCTTTACCCAGGGGTTCTGCCCACCGCAGCAACCCACCATCTGGGTCTTCCCATTCAGGGAAACCCCCAAACCCCTATCCCCAACACACCTCAGTGGCTACTGCCAGTCACCATCTAGCCCCCGCTCACTAGGGCTGACTGCAGTCTGTAAGGGCCACTCATCATTGGTAAGGTGGGGGTGGGGGAGGGTTGGACCTGCTGCCTCTACCTATCTTGGGGCTGCCCCTCTGAAGCCCCAGTACCCCTTTGTGGGCCCTTAACTTGGCCTGCAGCCTTGGGTTTTGCTAGGCTGGAGCTCCCAGATCCCTCTGCCCTTCCCCAGCACTGCTCTACACTAAGTACCCTTCTCAGCTTTCCAGGCAGCCAGATCCTTCCCTGTCTAGAACCAGAGAGAGAGTCTGAGTCCTTCTAGCCCACCGCCCTCTTATAACAGTCAGCTGGGCCCTGATTGCACTGGCTACAGCTGTGGCTGCTTTCCCAATTAGGCCAGCTCTCCTCACTGCAGCCCTCTCCGGGGCTGCTTTATCCTTTTTTAGCAGGAGCGGGGTTATCACCCCGCTACACAGTCCTTCCCATATCTGGCTCCTGCCAGGCCTTTCTCATACAGTGAGCACTCCAGACTCCCTCCCTCCTGAGATCCATTCCTCCAACTGCACTAAACTCCTCTCACTTAACTCCCCCCTGAGCCAGACGCACCCCAGACACAATGAGGTGGGGCTAACATTGCACTCAAGCTCCAGTTAACCCCTTCTCAGATGGTGTGGGGATTGTATACCCCATCACACAGGCCCTCACGATAACATGCGTCAAGAAGTCTTTTTTTGTGGGATGTACCATTCAAAAGCTGTGCATCCTGAAGACCCAGAAGGTTCTGTAGAAAGCTGAGAAGTGGGAGAAAGTCATTCTTCACATGTATCTATTCCCATCCTGATCACATTCTTACCTGAAATGGGTGATTTACTATCGGGCTTGCTTATCCAGTAATCACTTGAGAAAATGAATGGAATGAGAACTATCCGAGGGTTGCTAAATCTCGTAATTTTATTGTAAGTCTCACAATAGTCGGAGCTGTTCCTAAAGCCCTACAGCCTAGAATCGAAAGATTGCATGAGACTCTATCAGCTTTATAAAGTAGGTTTCTTGCCCTCCTGGTTGTGGAGAAAAGTTTGAGCATGTGAAGCAAGAAAAAGGACTCTAAAGGCTTAAAAACCAGAAGTCAAATAAAAAGAACCCAAAATTAATTTTTAAAAAAAGTCATGATTTTAAGACAATCTTATGATTTTTGAACACTTGAGGCTGGCAATATTGCTATTTACAAAGGCAATGAAATTACTGTATTTCAGTACGCTATAAGCCAGCAAGTCCGGCTATGTAGCTGGAGGCAAGAGACCTATCGCCTATCAAGAGAAGAAGGAAGCCTGACGGTAGGTCATAGCATGGTTCTACTCTGCAGAGTGACTGCAACAATGGCTTTGTGAGGTCCCATGTGTATTGACTCTTAGGCCCTGATTTAGAAAAGTACTTAAGCATGTGTGCAAATTTAAGTATATGAGAAGTCCCATTTAAGTACCACCGTGAATTAGGGTGTCAGTGATCTCCAGATTAAATGTATGTGGTTCAGAGATTCTGAGACCAGAATAGAATCACTGTGATCACCTAGTCTGACCTCCTGCATGCCACAGAACTTCTCTGAATTAATTCCTGTTTGAATTAGCATATTTTTTTAAAGTTTTAATAAGATTTTGCTCTCTGCCAGGTCTGCAAACTCAAACTCAACTCAAACTCAATCCAAGACTTAAACAGGGTTCTCTCTTGTACATCCTCATCAACATAAAGACTCTGCAGGCCAAATTAGGTCTGCAGTGACACTGTGCAACTCCATTGCCTTCAGTGTGTTTGCACAGATGTCACAATTGGGAACTTAACTTAGTAAATGGTTCTATTGGTGATGAGCAACAAGGGCAAGCACTCAACTCGCCCTCTCTCAGCTGTGCAGGCTCAGTAAGTCTAGCAGGCATTAGGCAAACAGGAGTTAAAAAAAAATCCATAGAAACGTATCTTTTTCATAAGAGACAGGAGGTATTACTCTCAGGAACAAAATTATTGAGTAAGATGGTGCCATTTTTACATAAATGCTTTGCAGACTTGACCTGCGCTTTAAAATAAGATACATGTGTATATATTTTAAAAACAAACCAACAAACACAACCATAAAGACCAGTGGAAAAAATAAAAAGAAATAAAGCCGTAACTGGACTGAAGCTGGTAACAGCAAGAAGAACAGGACTATGAGTAAGTAATTTTTTTATTTATTTTCAATGGCATGAATAACCATCTTCATGCCAATCCTTGGCAAAGATTTAAGGCCTAAACCAGTCCATTGAAGTCAATGAGAGTCTTTCCAAGGGATGAGATTATCTCTGAACAGCTCCCTGTTTTGAATCAGGGTAGTTTTACATCACCCAAGATAGAACCTTCATTTGGGTGCTGCTGACAACGAGTCATTGTCATTAGTAAGCTCTTTGGATCAGGGATTTTCTTTTCATTGTAGGTGTCCAGTTTTGATCACCAATGTATCTATTCCCAGAAGATGTAGAGAAACTGGAAAGGATCCCGAGGCAAGCGACAAAAATGATCAAAGGGATGGAATGCAAGGCTGAAGGAATTGGGTATGTTTAGTTTGGAAAAGAGGAGATTAAGGGGGGACATGATAGTGGTCTTTAGATACTTGAAAGGCTGCCACAAAAAAGATGGAGAAAAGTTGTTCTTTTTTTGCCATAGAGGGCAGGATAAGAAGCAATGGGTTCTAACTACAGCAGCAGTTCTCAACCTATTTAATGTTGTGGGCCGCATATTCAACTCTCTATGTGTTATGTGGGCCACACCCACACAATATATACTACCTGTATGGTCCTGAGGATGTCATATGGGCTGCAGCCATGTGCTGATTGGGCCACAAGTGGCCAATGGACCACAGGTTGAGAATCACTGAGCTACAGCAGAGCAGATTTGGATTAAATCTCAGGAAAAATTTCCTAACTGTAAGAACAGTAGAACAAGGCAACAGGCTGCCTCGGGACATTGTGGAAGCTTATTCACTGGAGGTTTTCAAAACAAGGTTGGACAGCCATCTGTCTTGTATGGTATAGAATCATAGAATATCAGGGTTGGAAGGTACCTCAGGAGGTCATCTTGTCCAACCCTCTGCTCAAAGCAGGACCTATTCCCAACTAAATCATCCCAGCCAGGGCTTTGTCAAGCCTGACCTTAAAAACTTCTAAGGAAGGAGATTCCACCACCTCCCTAGGTAACACATTCCAGTGCTTCACCACCCTCCTAGTGAAAAAGTTTTTCCTAATATCCAACCTAAACCTCCCCCACTGCAACTTGAGACCATTACTCCTTGTTCTGTCATCAGCTACCACTGAGAACAGTCAGATCCATCCTTTTTGGAACCCCCTTTCAGCTAGTTGAAAGCAGCTATCAAATCCCCCCTCATTCTTCTCTTCCGCAGACTAAGCAATCCCAGTTCCCTCAGCCTCTCCTCATAAGTCATGTGTTCCAGTCCCCTAATCATTTTGTTGCCCTCCGCTGGACTCTTTCCAATTTTTTTCACATCCTTCTTGTAGTGTGGGGCCCAAAACTGGACACAGTACTCCAGATGAGGCCTCACCAATGTCGAATAGAGGGGAATGATCACTTCCCTCGATCTGCTGGCAATGCCTCTACTTATACATCCCAAAATGCCATTGGCCTTCTTGGCAACAAGGGCACACTGTTGACTTATATCCAACTTCTCGTCCACTGTAACCCCTAGGTCCTTTTCTGCAGAACTGCTGCCAAGCCATTCCGTCCCTAGTCTGTAGCAGTGCATTGGATTCTTCCGTCCTAAGTGCAGGACTCTGCACTTGTCCTTGTTGAACCTCATCAGATTTCTTTGGCCCAATCCTCTAATTTGTCTAGAGCCCTCTGTATCCTATCCCTACCGTCCAGAGTATCTACCTCTCCTCCCAGTTTAGTGTCAACTGCAAACTTGATGAGTGTGCAATCCACGCCATCTTCCAGATCATTAATGAGGATATTGAACAAAACCAGCCCCAGGACCGACCCTTGGGGCACTCCACTTGATACCAGCTGCCAACTAGACATGGAGCCATTGATCACTACCCATTCAGCCTGACAATCTATCCAGCTTTCTATCCACCTTATAGTCCATTCAACCAGCCCATACTTCTTTAACTTGCTGGCAAGAATACTGTGGGAGACCTCATCAAAAGCTTTGCTAAAGTCAAGGAACAACACGTCCACTGCTTTCCCTTCATCCACAGAGTCAGTTATCTCATCATAGAAGGCAATTAGATTAGTCAGGCATGACTTGCCCTTGGTGAATCCATGCTGACTGTTCCTGATCACTTTCCTCTCCTCTAAGTGCTTCAGGATTGATTCCTTGAGGACCTGCTCCATAATTTTTCCAGGGACTGAGGTGAGGCTGACTGGCCTGTAGTTCCCAGGATCCTCCTCCTTCCCTTTTTTAAAGATGGGCACTACATTAGGCTTTTTCCAGTCGCCCGGGACCTCCCCTGATCGCCATGAGTTTTCAAAGATAATGGCCAATGGCTCTGCAATCACATCTGCCAACTCCTTTAGCACTCTCAGATGCAGCGCATCCGGCCCCATGGACTTGTGCTTGTCCAGCTTTTCTAAATAGTCCCGAACCACTTCTTTCTCCACAGAGGGCTGGTCACCTCCTCCCCATGCTGTGCTGCCCAGTGCAGTAGTCTGGGAGCTGACCTTGTTCATGAAGACAGAGGCAAAAAAAGCATTGAGTACATTAGCTTTTTCCACATCCTCTGTCACTAGGTTGCCTCCCTTATTCAGTAAGGGGCCCACGCTTTCCTTGACTTTCTTCTTGTTGCTAACATACCTGAAGAAACCCTTCTTGTTACTCTTAACATCTCTTGCTAGCTGCAATTCCAAGTGTGATTTGGCCTTCCTGATTTCACTCCTGCATGCCCGAGCAATATTTTTATACTCATCCCTGGTCATTTGTCCAATCTTCCACTTCTTGTAAGCTTCTTTTTTGTGTTCAAGATCAGCAAGGATTTCACTGTTAAGCCAAGCTGGTCGCCTGCCATATTTCCTATTCTTTCTACACATTGGGATGGTTTGTCCCTGTAACCTCAATAAGGATTCTTTAAAATACAGCCAGCTCTCCTGGACTCCTTTCCCCCTCATGTTATTCTCCCAGGGGATCCTGCCCATCAGTTCCCTGAGGGAGTCAAAGTCTGCTTTTCTGAAGTCCAGGGTCCGTATTCTGCTGCTCTCCTTTCTTCCTTGTGTCAGGATCCTGAACTTGACCATCTCATAGTCAAGGTTTAGGCACAACAAATCCTGCATCTTGGCAGGGAGGTAGACTAGATCCGTGGTTCTCAACCTTTCCAGATTACTGTACCCCTGAATCCCGAGTCCTGCCACCCAGGGCTAAAACATGTAACTTAGCTTTGTGTGGGGCCCCCCATGGCATGGGGCCCCAGGTAATTGCCCTGCTTGCCAGCCCCTAATGCCAGCCCTATATACTTGTGACCCCACTAAACCCATCCCACGATCTCCCTGGCTGAGAAACATTGATCTAGATGAGGTGACATGCCCCCTGGAAGATCTCTGCGTACCCCAGGGGTATGTGTACACCTGGTTGAGAACCAGTGGACTAGATGACCCTTGGGCCATCTAACCCTATGATTCTAGGATTCTAGGTGTAGAGTGCATGATTAGGGCCTCTAGTTACTATCACTATACCAGTAATAACAACAACCACCAACAATGGATACATATTCCAGCACTGGGACAAATTCCACTCTGAGTTACAGCCCCTGTTAAAGTAATGGGGTGCAAGTCAGGGCTAAATTAGGCCTACTGTGGGTCTGATCCAAAACTTATTAAAATAAATGGAAATGTTTCCAGTTATTTCAATGAGCATTGTTATGGTTTCCACGAAAGGTAAAATGACTGATTCATCTTTCCATTCACAAATATGTTACTGGTTACATCTGGTTTTCCCTACTAAGACAGTATGAGTGGCAAAAGACTTATTTTTCTATATGGGCTGTACAGATATTCCTCTTAGAAGTTAAATAATAGGAAGAAAACAATGCAATGGCTAGAAAAGTATAGGTAGAATGAGCAAAACATTGCCCTTCATCTTATAGAGCTATGTTACAATTCCAATCTAGTCTAGTCTTATCTGTCTAGAAAATCATTATTTCAAGAATAAAAAAGGTCAGAGGAGTTTCGGGCTGCAATGTGCAATTTCATATTACATAAAAAAACAGATACATGAACTGATGATGAACACAAGGTGAGAAAATATCACTTGCCCTAATTTTAGTTCCTACAAATATTACTCATTAGCAAAAAGGCTTCTCATGTTTGACTACCACACCTTAAAGTTACATGTAAAGTTAGAGCAGGTTCACACTGGGAGATAATGTAGGTATGGTCATTTTTACTAAATAGAGCACTGAAATTACCAGAAATGTCTTTTCTGCACTTCTAAGTTGATATTTGCAACACTACTTGAATGTGTAAGGGACTAGGTGGCCAGGAGTCCAAGGTTCTATTCCCAGCTTTGCCACTTGATCACTGTATGATCTTGGCAAGTCACTTAAAATCCCTTCCCTGTATCATCAACAAACTAAGGATGATAATATTTACAATCTCACAGGAGCGTATTATGACTAAAGTAACTAATGTTTGCAGAATGTTTAGCTGTCCCCAGATGAAAACTGCTAAGTGTTATTATTTATATTTTTGTTGTGATTAAGTCCTACAGGCAAAAAAGAAAAAAGAAAAAAAAAAAAGCAAGCCATGCTCTACAAACCCAAACAGCATGGCATTATTTTTTCCTCTTACTTTAAGAAGAGCTCTCTCAGGGCTATGATACATTGGGAGATATGAGACAAGATTATGGATGGCCTCTGTTTTTGGGTGCCAAACTGGAGACTCCTTAAAGGGGCCTGGTTTTTTTGGAGGAAGGGTCTTCAGCAAAGCCAGGCGCTTTCCAGATGTTATAAATTGGGCACCGAAAAACACTAGTCACTTTTGAAAATTCTGGCCAGTGCTTCACAAAAGTGGGCCAAATCCTCTCCTGACACCATTCTGTCTACTGAATGAGGTTAGGCCAGCAGAGAATTTGGCTCAAAGCTTCATCATTTGTTTCACTAATAAATTCTCTTTTATGAAATCTCACACTGAACAGCGAAAATATCACTAACGTAGTATTTGTAGGACTATGGCATAGTGAGTGCGTAGGCACATGTGCACTGCCTTTCAGCCCTGCCGAGAAGCAGCAGAGACATTCCTGTTCCTTCCACACATTTGCTTGGAGCTATAGTCTATGGCTGGGCTCAGGCTGTCCCTGCCATATCTATAGGTTCCAAACATTTTTCAGATCTTAATCTAACATTACTTCTTAAGCTTCTTCCTATAAATACAATCACATCCAACATGGGATCAACAGACCATGTATCTGAAAAACAGTGTATCATTATTCATATTTAAAGGGGAATACACACACACACACACTATAAATATGAAGCCAGGGAGCACTGTTTTTGTTTACAATCTGCTAGCTAAAGATGGTTTCTATGACAGCAGGAAATCTAAAGTTTCTGTTTTCGAGAAGGGCTCATGAATTTAAGGAGATTTACATACCCTATTAAAAATATTTGTTCTTTGACGATATGCTAAAAGTGATAAAGCATCAGCCATTTGTATGGTATTATGTGGAGCAAACCTTACCTGCAGATACGTTGAAGGAAATTTTTACTTTCTTATTGCTGTTTCATGTGTGAAACAAAGGCATTGGAGAAGTAACAAGGGCATCTGGTTATTGTTTTGTAAACAGCTGGAAGGAGGGAATCCTAAGTTAATTAACAATATTATGCTAGGAGAGCATGAGAGAGCAGCAAAATTTGTCATAATTTGCTGTCAGCTCTTTAGAAGTACACAGCATTAGGTTCACAGGAATGACATTACTTTTAGGATAAACAGCTGTTCAACTGATCAAACGTAGAAGCATTTAGAAAGAACCATCAAATGTAGAAGCATTTATTACATCTGACAACGGGGTGTCGTCTACACATTATGACTTTCTACATTTCTGCACATTCATAATGACATTTGAGCTGGGTGAAAGGTTTTCGGGGGAAGAAAACTGGTTTGAGTTCATCACATGAAATCCAAACATTGCAGGTTCAAGTTCAAAGACGCAAAGATTGTGATGTCTAAGTTGCATGGAGAGCTGAGCAGGACTTGCATTTTCCATTTTGCAGGCTATTCCACAATTTAAAAAAAAAAATTGTTCCAAAACAGAATGAAAACAAAAAAAATTCAAAATTCCCCATAAAAACTAAATTCTGAAAAAAAATCTCCTTTCAGGTCAATCTAAATGTTTTTTGTTTCGATAAATGATAAATATTTCCTTCCAATGTTGACCTTTAACTTCTTAAAATGTTCATATGTAAACAAATTAAATTTCAACAAATCTTTGAGACAAACCATTTAAACAAGTAATTCCAAATCTGTCAAAACAGGACATTTTGGGGTTCTCTAAACAAATTTGTCAAAACTGATACATGTTCAAAACATTTTTATTGCAACAAAAATAGCATTTTTCATCAAAACTATTTAGATGAAAAATTTCCAACCAGTTCTAGCTACATGAGACATGCTGATGCAGTGTCAAATGATGATGATGGCCTCTCAGTTTCATTAGACCACTGTGCCATCACAGAAGACACAGTATTTCAGGGTCACAGTTATAGAAGCATGTTGCCCTGTGCACACTACCATGTTTCAACATAGATGAACCTAACAGTGGCGAACCACTGTGCATTGATGCCACTATATTGTTAGCCCAACATTGTTTATATGTCTGATCCTAAAGTCAACCATAAAACTTCTGTTGACTTCCATGGTGCAGGTTCGAGCCTCCCTCTCTTTGTGAGCTGCTTTAAAATAAAATACCTCCCAAGTTCTACACAGCTTCCTAGTCCATCTGTTCTGGGCCCCAGCTCGCATGCCCAGATGTAACTCTAGAGGACCTACTAAGGTGCTAAGGAGGGAGCCCTACTCTGATATGCCACAGGAGCTCTGCAGCTGGGGAAGGTGTCTGGATGGCAGAATTCCTACGATCCACCAGAGTAGGAGTTTTGATCCACTGAACATCAGCACATCACAGCACTCCCCATAGGCTCTTTCCAGTTTTCTCTGAAACCGCAGTCTGCCTCCAAATACACACTGGGAAATAAAAATTACATTGTATAACTTCCTCACTGTTTTCAGGAGGATTCAGTCAAACAAGAATGGCTAGGTTCTGGCGGCCTCAAACAAGGATGTCAATATGAGAGTGAGTCTAGTTCATGGAATATACCAACCTTTCAGAAGTGGTGGGCCGAGTCTTCATTTATTCACTCTAATTTAAGGTTTTGCGTGTCAGTAATACATTTTAACGTTTTTAGAAGGTCTCTTTCTATAAGTCTATAATATATAACTAAACTATTGTTGTATGTAAAGTAAATAAGGTTTTTAAAATGTTTAAGAAGCTTCATTTAAAATTCAATTAAAACGCAGAGCCCAATGGACCAATGGCCAGGACCCGGGCAGTGTGAGTGCCACTGACAATCAGCTCACATGCCACCTTTGGGGCACGTGCCATAGGTTGCCTACCCCTGGAATATACACTCTCTATTTGCAGTTCTCTGGAAGCCAGTAGATCTTGCAACCGTAGGGCCTGAGCCTACAAACACTTATGCACGTGAGTAACTTTATGCAAATGTATAGTCACATTTTATCCAATGTCACGTAAGTTGAACTCAGTGCAACTACTCATATCCATGAAGTTATTCACCTATAACAGCATTTGCCAGAGCGGGGCCTTAATCTGCCCACTTACATTTTAGAGTAGACCGTACTAGTTAGAGTCTATTTCTGAGCACTGCCAATGCTAGACAGAGCACTTAAAGCTTAGCTCATGCTTTTTCTTCTTGGGCTGCCATTCTGCTGAAGTGTGACTTTCATTTTGTCAAACACAACATAACTGATGATAAAGGATCTTGCATCATTCCAGTCTATGGGAATTTTTCTATTGACTTGACAGGGAGAAGGGTTAAGCTCTTAGACAGCTCCACAGAATAGTCAGAGTGAAAAGGTGGTTATGTTGTGCAGCAAGATCTCACTTTGTTCTGTTTTTACTTAACAAAACAGCTAAGAGGAGATTTCTAAGACATAAGTGGCAACTAGGCCCCTAATTCCTATTGATTTGCAATAAGAATTAGGCACCTAGCTGCCATTTGTGCTTTTGACAAGTCTCCCCCTAAATGGAAAAATGATTGATTTCTGGAAGAGGGTTGAGGAAGAAAAAGAAATTGCATGAAAAGGTAGCAAGTGCTAGTGATTTCCTTTCTCCTCTTGATATCTGACCTCTCTCTCCTCTTCCCAAAGAAGTTCTCCACAAATCAGAAGAAACTGAATGATATATTTTAATATCACTGCAGGCTAAGTTTGACCTTTAAATATTAGTTTTTAAATATTAATGAAATTCCAGGAGGAAAGCAGACTGACAGGTGTATTACAAGTCAGGCAAAATAGACCAGTAAAATTCTATGCTGCTTTGAAATTCCCATTAGTGATAATGAGATATGCACATATAACTCCACATACTGATCTGAAAATGTACTCTGAAAAATCCAAACAGAATAAATGAACAGGAAATTGTGTTTAGAAGTAATTATTCTTATTTCATAACTTTGGGGGGGGGCATTTTTAAAGGAAGCAAAAATCAGACACCTACCTTTATGTATATAAGTAGATTTGGAATTATTATTTTTTTGAATTGACTCCTTTATCACATTCATTTCCTGAAATATTTTTACCCAGAAAGCCCCCTTCCATTCCACTAATTTAGGCAAATCCTGTTCTTCACATAATTCTTCTAAGCAGCTCACTACTCTATTCCCTATTCATCAAAGATAACCTTCCAAGTTTGCCCTGGGTACTAGCATGGTTTGACTTTGGTGCTACTGAAGTTGTCTGGGAATGGCAACACACACACACACACACACGCACACCAAAAAGCACCACCACATACTAAGAGTATAAGCACTATATCATAAAGCACAGTATTGTAAATAAGGATCAAATTGTCCAAGTGGTCTCAACCAGCCCTTCACCTTTTCACTCAAGATCTTACAGATACAATTTTGGACATCTGTGTATTCCAAAAAAAGGCAGAATTAGACAAATTAGGTAGGGAGACACCTAACTGGTCAACTTGTATCCACAAATCTAAATGTTGGCGATTACAAAACATAGGCAAAGAAAAAACTGAGCATACAAATATACAGGCTGTTTTGAAAACATGACCCAGAGAATCTGGCTTAAACCCAGAGCAGACAAGAAATTCAAAATTAAGAAGAGCTTAACTCTGTTCCCTCAGAGAGATGCATTATTATAGAACATATGTTGTTTAATTAAAAGATGACACAATGACTTGCAAATATTTTATTTACAAATCCAGCATAGTTAATTATCTGGGAGGATGTAAATATTCATATTAGGAGCCATGAAGGTGAAATGCCTTCAACCACCTGAAAAAAGAAATATCCTGCTTTAACATAGACTTCTTGTGGCTTTCCATTTTTTACCTAGAAATGCTTTTCATCTACAGGGCCAGATTCATTTTGAGCAGTACTTTACTCTGTCAGCAGTAAAATCAGTGGCACTAGGAGGAACTCAACAATGTTAGTAACCGTATCAGAATCTGACACATAAGGCCAGATGGTGAACCCCTTACTCCCATTGATGAGTGGTTACTTGAACTAGCAGGCCCACTGAATTCAACAGGACTACTTTTGCAAGTAAATGCTCACCAGGGTGAGTAAGGGTTCCATGATCTGTCCCATAGTGACCAACAAGGGTCCATCCAAGAGCAGCCAATATAAGAGCACTGCATAGGCTATGAACTCTCAGGATTGCTGAAAATGTTACTCTCCTAATACTCCCGTCTCTGTGTATTGTGGGAAGTAAGTGATCTTGTGCCAGGTTGAAAGAAAACATTACTGTCCACCTCATCCCCAGCCCCACCCCAGAGCCCGCACCCCCAGCTGGAGCCCTCATCCCCCTCCCACACCCCCCAACCCCCTGCCCCAGTCCAGATCCCTCTCCTGTACCCTGAATCCTTCATTTCTGGCCCCACTCAGAGCCCACACCCCCAGCCCAGAGCCCGCACCCCAACCCAGACCTCTCTCTCACACCCCAAACCCCTCATCCCTGGCCCCACTCCAGAGCTCACACCCCCAGCTGGAGCCCTCACCCCCTTCCCACAACCCACCCCATACCCCAGCCTAGTGAAAGTGAGTGAAGGTGGGGGAGAGCGAGCGATGGAGAGAGGGCGGATGGAGCGAGCAGGGCTGGGGCCTCAGACAAGGGGCAGGACAGGGGTGTTCGGTTTTGTGCGATTAGAAAGTTGGTAACCCTGTGACCAACAGAACATTGAGCTTTTGCTTCACAGAAGAGAAGAACCAGATGTCTTCTGCTTTTTCTTCTAGGACCAACAACTAAAAGGTAAAATGATCTTTTGGAGCACAAAGTCTCTGCATACTCTCAGACCCATGTAAGTCCTCAAAATAGGAGTGAAACAAGACTCATTTAGTTCATAGGCCTTTAGCTACTCTTCTGCAGAGTACTGAATTTGACCCTCTTCACTATTACCCTTCCTGCACCCACAAATATGAGAAGTTGGTGTTATACAGTTGCAAACTTATCTATATTATCTTATGTATATTGATTACATATAGGGTCTAAATCCTAAAAGTTGGGGTGAAAAAGACACCCTAAGCAGAGGACCTAGTAAAAGGCCTATGGCCAATTACTCCCACTTAAACCCTAAATATAGGGATGTACGTGGGACATACTGCAGCATAGAGCTTCTGTTGGCCCCTCTGCACAGAGATGAATTTCACCTTTGAGCATTGACTTTCTATGGCCTTTGTTATGCAGAAGTTCAGACTATCATAATAGCCATTTCTGGCCGTAAAATCTATGAATCCATAATTCCTCATGAAATTGGTATCTTAGCATCTCTCAGGATTTGCTCATATTGGTTATAGGGAGCAATATGCCGTATACATACAAATTTTGTTAGTACTTAACATATCCTCAATGCCTTTCTCTAGCTGTGCACCTGCGTCACTGTTTTATTTACCTTGAATCACATTAACCCTGGCTCAGGATTTTATTTTTAATTTTCACCATCTGAAAGGGCTAGGCCTCTTTTATACTTCTTGCCTCCTGCTGTGAAATGACATTTATTGGTGTGTGAGTTCTGTCATACGAGGGATGTATGTACTCTAGACTTCACATAAAGTTCTAAATCATTCTTAAAAAAATATTTTTGTCAGTGCATTTGTTCTCTGCCTGGGGCTACTCTATACTGCCTCCTCTTCTTCCTTCTCCCTCCATTTTATTCTTCATTCATTATGGACACAAAGAAGGAAGAAATCCATTATGAAAGAACAACACATCGTATACTCAAAGCATGGACATTTCTAAACAGTGCAATCTTCAGATGAAAAAAAAATTCCATTCTGTTTGGTCCTGACTTCTCATTACCAAAGCTTTGTTTCACCCCATATATTCCAGAAAAGGAATCCAGGCTTCATTGCAAAGAGTGCTGGGAAGGAAGGCAGTGTTGAAGAGCTCCCTTTTGTCTAGTATGGGGAGAGACCTAGGGGGAGTAGGACTTGCTATGAGTTAGACTTGGAGAGTGCAAAGCTGCTGCAGCCTCTTTGCAGAAGTGTTATACCAATAAAATAAAAACCAGCAGGAGCTTATTAAAGGGAATAAGGCAAAATGCCACATTTATTGGGAATACAGAAAGAATCATAGTAAGCAGTTAGTTATAGCTATAACATTCCATTCAATTTCATATTTATTCACACATTCATTCATACACACACACACACAGAGGTTCTGCAAGGTTGTTATCATAGTCACCAGCCTTAGAGTTGCTCGTGCCAAGCCACTAGCCAGGTGGCCTGGACATGAGGAGGGAGCAGGGCCTTGTCAGTTGCTCATCTGATGCTCCTGGATGTTGGTTTGCAGAATCAGACCCCAAAATTCTCAGTTTCTAAAGTCCATTTTTATAGGAATTTATTCCTATGCCAGTCTATGGGAATTGCTTCATCATGCTGTTGCTGAATCAATCAGCAGATAGCACATTCCTGACGGCTCCATGCTGCCAGATGTTATCTTGTTGTTTGGTTCTCCCATCCTTGAGGCTGTTGGGTGGATTCCAGTCTGCCCTCCGGGGGTCCTCTGGTTGTTTCCACTGGACGCCTTCTTCAGCCAATCGACACTGGATTCTTAGGCTGGCACCTCCCTGATCATTCATTTATTATCCATCCACATACATCCTCTATCTCCATTTTAATCACAATTGTTAACAAAACAAGATAAATACAACAAAAGGGCGGGGAGTCTCTGTGTGCTGTTTCTATTGTTACAAAGTATCGCTTTGAGTCTCTCTTTGTGTGAGCAGTTGTTGTTACAAAGTATTGCTTTGAGAACAGACTCTGTCTTAAGATGTACTAACACAATTAGCAGCTTGCAAGTTTCACAGAGAGAGGGAGAGAAACAGTAAAAACAAGAGCCCAAAAACCAAGAGACCTCTTAATTAGTAATACCCTGGAATTTAAACTAGGGGGAATCAAACTCATTTGTGATTTTAATACAGAACTTCTTTACTATGATCCACCATAACAGAAGGAGCTGGGTGGCAGCCTGAGAAGGAGTTGAAGCGACATGAGCAGAGTGGTATGAGGACTTTGAAGAGGAATAAATGAAGGGAGCTTGTACAGAGTAGCAGAATGGGCCTGAAGCCCGACTACCTAATTCCTTCCAAAGGACCAAGGCTGAAGCTTTTTGGTAGAGGAAGGGAGAGCAGACTGAACTTCCCCTTCACCTCCCCACTGTTCCAAAAAAAGGACTTGGACATACACCCCAGAGACTCCTGTGAACCAGGGACACTAGCGGGAAGATTTTGTGTGGACTTGAATTGAATATTTTTGGTTTAGCAGAAGGCTAAACTACTGAGCCAGCAAGAAAAATGAAGTAAGTGGCTCCCGCAGTATCCTAAAACTTGACAGAAAGATGGCTGGCCACCATGGATGGCACAGGGCTCCCGAAAGCAACGTAGAAGAATGTCAGACCAGCTTGGGACTGAATTTCAGCATCCTATTTCCACCAGAAAAGACAGCAGAGCTGCTCCACAGGTAGATTACCTCCCCATAATCATTAATTTTCTTATCATGAGGAAGTCACATTAATTTCCTGAATCCCATTACCAAACATGGGGCTTCTGTTCCTTGTTACCTAACTACACCTGGCCATGACCCACTAATAGGGTATGAGGTTAGAATTTCTCAAAGTTTAACTCTTAAATTTTGGAAAGCAGAGCAGGACTGCTGAGGCTATAGCTGCTGTCTCATGCTTTGCTCTCGCCTTAGTTGCTCGGAATTCCCATGACTGTCAGTGAGAATTCTGTATGAGAAATGAATGCTAACTATGCCATAGACTCCAGTGTTTATCTCAATCAAGTAAAGTAGCTCTTATTCATTTCCAGGTCCATTGGCTTTTATTCTGGGACAAACTCACCATCCCTGAAGTTTCTCCATGTTCCATCCAGTATGTCTGTTTAGATGCATTTGTTATAAATGTAGAGGTGTGAGATGCTACTGGGAAAAATAAATCAGAAAAGTTTACTTGAGTGGCTATACATATCTTGCCCAAATCTGTTTCCCTTACTCTGTTTTTTCTTACCACCTTTTCATGTACCTTTGTATTTCTTCACTCCCTATACAGATCCTGTAGCAGGACGTCATAACATTTGCTCTGGGCTATTAATGATTCTACCCAAGTTGGAGCTATTCAGTAAGTGTCCGTCCATTATAGTTGGAGGGAATAATGTCTGAGTGGAAGATATTTGACCATCTAAATAGACAAGGCAAAGGGTGGGAGAAAGACGGTATTATCATCTCCATCTTATAGAGCACTGGAGAGCAGACTTTAAGAGACTTACTTAGATCACACAGGACATCTGTGGCAGAGCTGGGAATTTAATTCATATTCCCTGAATCCAGTCCAGTGTCTAAACCCCAAGTCCAGCTTATCCCCTTGGGAAAAAATAGTGGTAGATAATTTCCAGGTTCTATCTTAGGGCTTTGCACTGCCCCACATCCCTAGTGTTATTATTGCTAACACTTGTAGTGCCTTCAGTCTCATAAGGCTGGGCCCCATTGCACTGCACTGTACAGATAAATAGGAAAGGAGAGTCCCTAAAAGTCTTAGTGCTTTCCATGTAAGATAGATTGGCAATAGTGAGGTCCGGTCACACTTCTCAGGTTACTGACAGGTACCTCCTGCTGTGGGCCCTGCAAAACACATAGAGCACCTCCAGCTGCATACACAGGAGTCTCACGGATACTCGATTGAGCGGAATAATCTGACTGCATTTGACAGGAACCGGGCTCTGGGCTCCCACTCCATAGTCCTTTCAGTAACCCAGGAGGGGTTGTTGAGCAAAGCAGTTCTGACCACTTAGCAGCTCACCTTGAGGCTTGCTTGCTGAACCTATCCTCCCCAGCTGGTATACCAGACTCTGCTGTCTCCTTGTAGGATCAGCATGTGACCTCCTTGAGGGCAGAATCCCTGAAGTTTACCTCAAGTCTTTCTTGGGAACTGCTATCTACTCACTCCTTCTTCAGCTCCTGTCTGAGGCTTGCTGCTTTTAAACCCTTACATGGGCAAGAGGGGCAGGGCCAGCCCTGCTTACAGCAGCTCTTTAATCCCTTTGTCACCAGTGCAGGATTTATACACCCCATCACAGGTGCCCAGTGGGCTTCATGGAATCTCTGGATCTTCTCCCTTTCTGGGGTTACAGAAAGCTCTGTTTGGATGTGGGCTTTTGAGGGGAGGGGAGCAAGTGGGGAAATGGGGGAATGGTTGATACTATGAACTTCATTCTGGTTATATTTATATTGCTTCTTTACATCTACCAATTACCTGGCTATGTTTTAACCTCAAAAAAGTAGGTGGGGGGAGGGACTATATTGTTTGCATTAGCTTAGTCCTGCATCTTTCAACCTGTCGTTGCTTCCCTTACATGACCTATCTTTTGATAAAGCTTTATTAATTTCTTTACACAGAGCTTTAGTATCTGATGTCCTACTGCATACATTGCAAATGACCTGTGTTTTAATGGGGACTTGCCCTTATGTAAGTAAAGAAGGGAACATATCTCTTTGCATGAGTCAATGATGCAATAATTATTAATGAGATATTATGCCTTTGCACATTTCTGGCAGATGATTTAGTGCACTATAGATGTTTAACATAGCTCTTTGAGGTTTGCATTCTGGTACCATGCATCTATTACAACTTCACACATGCAGCTAATATCAATTAGATTATAGCTGTATGAAACTAGTGTTGAGTTCCTGAGGAGAGTAACACACGTTTTGTTTCCTTCAGTCAGTATATTCACATGTTCGGTGTATCAAGAAACTTGGCTACACACTGGAGCTGAACACACTCGCTGTGCATGCATGACAAATGCATATCCGATCAATTGTCACTGTTTACATGATTCCCTCCTACAAAATTCTGGCTTGCCTTTCATCTTTCTGATGGATGAGTACAGCCTCCTCCCCGCCTACACTATTGGAGAAGGAACTCAACATACTGCTCTGACCAGAGTTACTAGAAGGTGCTGTTATACGTAGTTGTATAAGTTCTTTTTCTTAACATGCAAGCACTGTTCAGTCTGAAGAAGTGTTTGTTGTTACTAGTTTTGTAATACAGTTGTGCAAGCTTTAGCTCTCTGCCCCTTAATTTCTCTAACAAGAATCAGTTCTTGGGGCAGTGTTATTCCCTAGAAACAGGCATTGATCTTTTGCTCAAGATTGATTCCTGAGAGAGGGAATTGCTCTGTGCTATTTGACCACTTCTGTTCAAGGACTGGCTATGGTAGTGTAATGAAACAAGTTACAATAAGAAAATACCCCAAACTCCATGTCACTGATTTCCCTTCAATGGGAAACTAATCTCCAAGGCCCCAATATCTACTACCCCTTAGCAGAGGAGCCACAAGATAAGTTGGCATTTTCACTACAGCTGAAATCAAGGCTCCTGGATAGCTGGAGGCAAAGAGAGACAGTCAATCAGTTGGGAATCTCCAGACCTAAATGCGAAGTGAAGGTCACTGTTGCCATTAACTCAAAGAATAGTGCTATGGTAACTTTAGCGCCTTGTAACTTCCCAGTCCTGTTGCACGCAATGGTTCCAGATTCTCCCAATCTGGGTATATGGGAAAGCAGCATACTGACAGTCACCAGGACTGAGAACCCAGTTGGATATTTTGGACAGTTTATTCCTGTTTTCTGTTTAGTTTGGTTTACTATGGGTCCCATGCGTGCTGAATTTCATCTGTCTTCTGTGAAGAAACCGTATCTCCTTCTGTCTTCAGTATTGTGATGCATTAATGAGATTATTCATCATTATAGTTTGTTATTCCTATTAACCACAGAGGGTTTGTTTAATGCAGCATATACACAAGGAATATAGAGACTGAGATCTGCAAAGCAAGAATTTGCTCCATAGTAAGGCAACATGCTCATTCAAATATTGAAGGAACCCAATGGGATTGTGAGTAATAACCTATACTTCCTCCATGCATGCGTGCATACATTTGCCATGTGCTAAGCTTAGTGTGGTATGAGAAGGGACTCAGTCGGAGGGAGTGGTAACAGAATAAGGGGAGATTTGGGTGTGGGAGGCTGAGCATACATATGGAAAAATTGAAGGGTTTGCTGATGTCACTTTAAAATTCTTCATTGACATTAATGAAATTCACTACGGCTGTAATGAACACCTGAAGACAGATTTTCTAACCCTGTTGAGCTCTGCTTGGGTAGGAGGGCAAAAAGTGGTTTTTAGCCACCTTTGTGTTCCCCTGATCCTGGGGAAACAAGTTGTTTCCCCAGTCTCCAGTGTAAGATAGAGCAGACTGAGCTATTTTATGCTAGCTGCCAACAGCCCAAAGTGCCCATTCTACCAGTCAGGAAGCAGCTGGATGCAGTGGAATCCCATGCACATCCCCTACACCTGGAACCTTGAGGGAGATGATGTAGGAACTACTACTGCAGCCCTATCCCATAGAGGATTCTTCTACACAAGAGGAATCCCTCACTGCCTGAATCCACTACATTTTGGCAGCTTTGCACCAGTGGCCTGGCACTAAGGAACGCTATAGCATAACCAGAAATCTGGCCCTTCATTCATTTATTTTTAATTCTAGCTTACTTTCGTGCCCAATCCTGAAAATCCTTACTCATGTGATTTGTCCCATCAAATTCAGTGGGGCTACTCACATGAGCAAAGTTGCCTGATAGGCATGAAGGGTATAGAATCAAGCTTTTAGTTTGTATTCCCACACTTGCCTATTTACAGTATTAGACTTTAACTCTTATCTGTTAAGAAACACTGCCATCTCCTGGCTTTCACTAACAGTAGTCTTCCACCAAAAATCAATTGACTCTAGTTAAAGAATAAGGCCGATTGAAAAGTTAAGCTTGCTTTGAACTTTAAGGGAAAATGTCACTAATAACAGAGGACAGACAACTGAAAGTTGCAAAGTTTGACTTATTACAACTGCACTATAGAGGCTGTCAAAGTGTGCGGTAATTATAGTAATCACAGCTTGGTACGCTTTATAAAGGCTTGAACAGTAAAAGCTCAGAGCCTGATCACGCAAGCTGCTGAGCCCCACTTGTGAAGGCTGAGCTCCTTCAACATCCACTGAGTTTCAATAAAAAGTACAAATATCAACTGTACAATTCACAAATTAATTTCTAACAGCATGGTCCTGAGTCTAAGGTATGAAGAAGCTTTAAAGTGAGTATAAATGTAATTTATGCACACTTTAAGGCCCTCTTATGCTTTCAAAGTGATGTAAAGGGGCCATAGTGTAAATCTGGCCCCATAAGTCCTATCATTCTCTGGTACCAACATAATATATTACTATTTGTGTATTAGCATTTAATATTCCTGGGGGGTTAATTGCTGTGAGGGCACTCAGAGCTTCTGTCCTGACTCTTTTCGGAGTAGTAGCCGTGTTAGTCTGTATCAGCAAAAACAATGAGGAGTCCTTGTGGCACCTTAGAGACTAACAAATTTATCTGGGCATAAGCTTTGGTGGGTTAAACCCCACTTCATCAGATGCATGGAGTGAAAAATACAGTAAGCAGTACATATATTACAGCATGTGAAAAGATGGGAGTTGGTTTACCAAGTGGGGGGGTCAGTGCTAACAAGGCCAATTCAGTTAAGGTGGAATCGGCCTATTCTCGACAGTTGACAAGAAGGGGTGAATAACGAGAGGGAAAATTACTTTTGTAGTGCTAACAAGGCCTCTCTTGATATTCACCCCTTCTTATCAACTGTTGAGAATAGGCCATTTCCACCTTAAATGAATTGGCCTCGTTAGCACTGACCCTCCACTTGGTAAGCCAACTCCCACCTTTTCACGCGCTGTAATATATATACTTCTTACTGTATTTTTTACTCCGTGCATCTGATGAAGTGGGTTTTAGCCCACGAAAGCTTATGCCCAAATAAATTTGATAGTCTCTAAGGTGCCCCAAGGACTCCTCGCTGTTTTTGTACTGATTTTTTTTACCTGTCATTCAATCCAAATAAACTGATATTTTTAGTATTATTATTAGTGCCCAGTGGTCCCAATTAAAATTGGAATTCCACAGTGCTAGATCCTATATCAACACACAGTAAGTGTCAGTCCCTGCCCCAAAGAGCTTCCAGTCTAAATAAAGACAGACAATGGGAGAAAGGAAATGTTGTGATTCCCACTTTACAGAGGTGAAACCAAGACTCTGTGAGATTGAGTGATCACCCAAGCCCACACAGGAAGTCTGTGGCAGAGCAAGGAACTGAACTTTGATCTTGTGAATCCCAGTTTGATGCCTTTAAGCGCAAGACCATCCTTTCTCTCTGCACAATAAAGAAATAAACATTCCAAACTGACAACATGTATGTATTATACTGAAAATAAGGAGTCGCTGTTCTCCAGGAATACTACAATTCAAAAGATCTGCCACCACGCTATACTATGAAGAATGCTATTCAAACCTATTATTAAATTTAACTAATACTTTATTTAATGGAAACATTTTGCCTTCCTCCTTCCTGTGTGGATCTATTCTCTTAGGTTGTTAGTGTTTGGATCAAGGGGAAAGATTAATTTTAAGATGTTAAAGGAAAACCTTTTCTGTATGGTTCAGCCTGACAGAGTGAAGTTTGGTAAGAATCATCAGCAATAAGCTGGGTAATGTATCTGAAAGTCTTTCACTGCAAGTGGTAGTGAAAGTGATAAGTGCTTGGAATAACATTGCATTCCTGCTCTCAGTCTCCCATTACACGAAGGCAGAGATAATCTTTGACCTTCAGTTGGTGAAGCTAACATGGTTTCCAACATCAAGGAGCCTGATTTTTTACTTGTTTTCCTACATCGTATGGCACAATTGTCCTGAAATTAGTATAGTTAAACCCAGTCAGAAAAATTTGCCATTAAACAAAAATTTCCAGTAAGGAGCAAGTTTAGTGATTCAGTAAAATCTACGTTAATTATAAATGGAGGAACAAATGTGAGGAGTACCTTGTTTACAAAAAAACAAGCAACCTCAATCTTCTTTTGTGTGAATCTCCCTTCCCCTCTCTTTTGACTAAACGTCTCTTATCCCTGTGTCACATCATGTTGTGCCTAACCTACAATCCCGAGGCAGAACCTTGGGTTCATTCTCCCTGCAAAATGCCATGGACTTGACTATGCCCAACTGTATATACATTAACCTGATTTTCATGTCCCACTGCTATGCGCTCAAATCTTTTTTGGCAGACCCAACCCTACTGTTCAAGTTTAGAAAATCTGGCTTCAGAATAGAAGTTGAAAATTTTAGCCAACCCTATACACTTCACTTACTTGCTGTGTCAGGTGTCTGAGCTTTTGTGAGTTTAAATCTGACTTTTCTGGTTAATTAAATGCAGCTGTTGTAGATGAAGAAATAAAAATGATAAACCAGTGTAAGTGGCACATCTCTGCAGGAAAGGAGAAAGAAATACTTTTATTAGGATTCTTTAAATTAATAAGGGCAATGTATTATAGGAAAGCCTTTGCCCCAGAGAAAATTATGATTTTAAGGCTTATGAACCTGTCAGTCTGTAAGTTATGAGCAGCTGCTGCATCTGCAGTTTTGATTAATCTATTCCTCACTCACTTGACCCTACTGAAAGCCCACACAGCATTTTGAAAAATCTACACTGAGTTTCTTTTAAAAAAGGAAAATACTGAAACTCAGATGCTCTGAAGTAATGAAAGAATGTCATGCTTTAAGAGAGTATTCCAGTGCAAGGTACAGAGTATACAAATAAAAAGTGATATTGTGCGGTGATGTGGGCAGAAGCAAAAAAAGCATAGAGAGGCCATTATTCAGCATTCATATCTGTGGAAAAGTTAAAATTAGGGCTGTTGATCAATTGCAGTTAACTCATGCAATTAACTCAAAAAAATTAATCGTGATAAAAAAAAATCACAATGAATCGCAGTTTTAATTGCACTGTTAAACAATTGAAATTTCTGAAATATTTTTGGATGTTTTTCTACATTTCCAAATATATTGATTTTAGTTACAACACAGAATACAAATTGTTTTATTACAAATATTTGCACTTTAAAAATGATAAACAAAAGAAATAGTATTTTTCAATTCATCTCATACAAGTGCTGTAGTGCAGTCTATCATGAAAGTGCAACTTACAAATGTTGATTTTTTTTTGTTAGATAACTGCTCTCAAAAACAAAACAAAGTCCACTCAGTCCTACTTCATATCCTCTGGAATGGTGGTTGAAGCATGAAGGGACATATGAATCTTTAGTGCATCTGACATGTAAATACCTTGCAGTGCTGGCTACAACAGTGCCATGCGAATGTTTGTTCTCACTTTCAGGTGACATTGTAAACCAGAAGTGGGCAGCATTATCTCCTGCAAATGAAAACAAACCTGTTTGTCTGAGCGATTGGCTGAATGAGTAGGACTGAGTGGACTTGTAGGCGCTAAAGTTTTACATTGTTTTGTTTCTGAGAGCAGGTTTTTTGTACATAATTCTACATTTGTAAGTTCAGCTTTCATGATAAAGAGATTGCACTATAGTACTTGTGTTAGGTGAATTGAAAAATACTATTTATTTTGTTTTTACAGTGCAAATATTTGTAATAAAAATAAATATAAAATGAGCACTGTGCACTTTGTATTCTGTGTTGTAATTGAAATCAATATATTTGAAAATGTAGAAAACATAAGCAATAACAGAATGCCATGTATTTAAATATTTTTAACAGTCCAATTAATTGCGATTAATATTTTCAATCACACAATTTTTTTTAATAGCTTGACAGTCCTAGTTAAAATGTGATCAAAACAAAATGTGATCAAAATCCTGCATCTTAACAGGGGGCTAGACTAGATGACCCTTGCAGTCACTTCTAACCCTATGTTTCTATGATTCTATGCAAACAAGACAACTGCAAACAATTCTCCATGATAAACCTGTTTTCTATTTTCAGTTATTCATCCATCTAATGCAGAAATGCACTAAATTAGTACTACAAAATTATGCCATAATGGAAGCAAATCTGTTATGCAATGTTGCAAAAAACAGGATCGAAGTGATTCTATTCTATATGGGTTTTTATACCATGCTCACCACCCATAGTAGCTAAGCACCTCCCAGTACTGCATTAAGTAACATGACTAAACATCTTTCATGTGTTGTTTAGTCTCTCATCCTCTCCCCAGGGGGAGAAACATGTGCAGTGGAGTGTCTTGTTGCGGTAAAGTTTTAGGTATTTTTGTTTGTTTTTTAACATACAAGTTGCTATCTATGTATCTGTATTATAGAAGGCAAGATCATAGAAATGTGTCTTGCAGTTGGTTGGAACACAATGTAGGGAGGTTTGTGACAGTCCTTAGTTCCTGAGGGAGTTCATTCCACAGTGTCAGACCAGCCCCTGAGAAAGTTGTGTCTCCCACACAGACAACCTTTATGCTTATTGTAGAGAGTGTCATTGTGCCAGAGAAGCAGAGTTGTCAACCACAGTTTTCATCCCAGAGCTTTTGGAGGGCTTTTATATCTCTTGGGCCCAGGCCAGGGAGTGCCTTTAAGATAAGGACCAAAACCTTAAATTTGATTAGGGCTTCTGATTTTCGGTTTTAACCGATAAACACTTATAAAACAGCATTGATTAAAATAAATCAATTAATTGGTGTTTATCCAATAAACACCAGAAATAGTTCCTAAGTGCTTGTCTACACAGAGCAGTAATGCAGAGTTGGGGGTGTGATTTCTAAGTCACGCTAATATGTTGTGCATTGTGTAAACCCTGCTGGTGCCACTAAAGGTTCTCTAGTGCACTTTAATGTAATGCTGTTTGAAACAGTACTGAGTTAAAGCGCACTAGGAAACAATATAAAGCACTGTAATGAGTAATGTATATAATATAATATTACTTAGTACTGTATATACAAAGAAGAAGCTCTAAAAAACCCCAATTTTTGACATCTACATAAAACTCAAAAATTGTTAAAAATAACCCCCCAAAATTGAAATTAAATAAGCACTGAAAATCAGAAGCCCTAAATTTGATCTGAAATTCTATGGAAAGCCAGTATAGAGAGTGGAGAACAAGTATAAAGTGCTCACAGCAGCCTGTGTTGTTGAGGAGACGTGCTGCAGCGCTCTGTACTACTTGGAATTTCCTAAGAGCTCGAGGCTTCATGCCCAGGTATATCACATTGCTGTAATCCAGCCAAGGGGTAACAAAGGTGTGAATAACTGAGGCCAGGTCATTATCTGCCAGGATGGGATGGAGACTCCTAGTCAACCAACCATGACAGAATCCGTTACTTGCAGATGCTGCTAGGTGAGAGCTTAGCTTCAGTGAGGAATCCACGATTACCCCTAAACTATGGACTGAAATGACCAATTGTGGATGTATAACTTCAACCAAAGGAGGCAGCCACGTGGCTGCAAACTCCTCAAAATATTATCCTCTGCTCACCAGCATCACCTCTGTCTTGCTCAGGTTAAGCTTCAACCAGCCGTTCTTCCTCCATAAAGTGATCTCATTCAAATTCTGGGACATCTTGGTGGTAGTGGTGTGGCTGTATGTGGTGAAGGATAGACAGAGCTGTGTGTCGTCTGCCGATTGCTACCACTTGAGTCCATGTCATCTGATAAATTTGCCTACTGGTTGCACATAGCTGTTGAAAAGGACCAGAGACAGAATTAGTGTTTGTGGGGCTCCATAAATAAAGGATGTGGTGGTTGAGGAGCACTTTCCCCAACGCTACTCATTGGCTGCGTCCTGCCAGGAAGGACTCAAACCAATGTAATGCATTAGCCATGACTCCTGCCTCCTCTCCTGGATGAGATACAGTATCTCATGGTCAATGCTGAGTGCTTCAGAGAGATCCAGGGGAGAGGTCCAGGGCAGTATGTCTGCCCTCTAACCATTGATGGTGGAGATCACCCACCAACCACTAAAGAGTTTTTAGTTCCATGTTCTGACCTTTATTCAGATTGTGCCAGGTCTAGAATGTTGGCTTCAATTAGTTGTAGTAGTGATGGATGTGATAAGTTAAAAAAGGAAGAAATTTCCCACAGCCAAGAAACTTGATCCTGCAAGATGTTGAGCTCCTCCTCGGTGGAGCTGAGCACTCTCAGCTCCCTGGGCACTGGACACTTGCAGATCCCTGATGTATGGAAAATAGAAATGGGTTGAGTTGCACAGTACAGATGTGGAATTGAATTTGATTTGGAACCACCCTGAAGTTCAGATGGGTGTGGATCTGGGTTTCCAGTCTGACCACATAGATAGACCTGAGTTGTGAAGTTTGGAACCCGATGTAAAATTTCCCCAAGTTCTACAGGAATTCAATTTGAATCATAGAAGGTTAGGGTTGGAAGGGACCTCAGGAGGTCATCTAGTCCAACCCCCTGCTTGAAGCAGGACCAATCCCCAATTTTTGCCCCAGATCCCTAAATGGCCCCCTCAAGGATTGAACTCACAACCCTGAGTTTAGCAGGCCAATGCTCAAACCACTGAGCTATCCCTCCCCCCCATCTATATTTAAAAAACCTTCTAAAGGCGCAGAAGTTAGCACTCTCCCCTGAAGTCAGCACTGAGCCAATACCCAGCCTGATATAAGGGGTACTGTTCCATTTAAGGTGCCATCATTTGCAGGCAACGTAAAACCAAACTCTGAAATACATGTGTTTGTTAAAGATCCTGTGACACTTATTGCAAGTGTAGGTGAGTTAACCCTCATGCCCTAATCAAACTCCAATACATACCTAAAATTCCTTTTGTAGATTCAATAGGATAAGTTATTCTACACTTCCTAAACTGTTGCTACACAGTAGTAAATAGATCTTGTATTTTACTCCAGTGATAGCTACACGTCAGTGGTATTCCATGGAAAAAAAATTCAGGCCAAAATCTTGGTTCCATTGAAATCAATGCCAATTCTCCCAATTACTTCAAAGTAGCCAGGATTCCATCTGTTTATGCAACAATAAAGTTAGAAAGCTAAGCATTTGGAAGTCAGGATATGCAGGTGTATAAGCATCCAGCTAGAGCCCTGCAGCAGGACCAGGATCTTGTGGTTCCCAAGTTATACATCCACTGTCATAATAGTGGGGGCAAGTGGGAGTGGGTATTGTGGGATGGGACAGGACTCTACATCCAGTCAATCTTACCTCTGCCCGATATGAATAGGACTTTAAATACAATCTCCATTTGTACTGTTTTATATTCCTTGTCAGATAATGCACCGTGCCATGTCCTGAGCTAGTGTAAATAGCTCCATTGACGTAAATCACCGTGCTGTGCTGATTTGCACCCGCTGAGTGCTACAGAATATGCCACTAGATCCACTGAGCTACACCAATTTATACTAGTGGAGGATATGGCAACTCTATCTACAGTCCACCTTTTAAAGCAGGCCAGTTTAAGAGGAAAAATT
The DNA here is from genome assembly GCF_015237465.2 of Chelonia mydas. Taxonomy (NCBI): domain Eukaryota; kingdom Metazoa; phylum Chordata; order Testudines; family Cheloniidae; genus Chelonia; species Chelonia mydas. The sequence goes on along the minus strand of NC_051251.2, from coordinate 14,913,100 downwards.
ACACCTTTCTGAGGAAAAAAACACATTGTTCTTGAGGGTTTGGAGTTTTTAGAGTGGCTCTAATTTTCCATTTCAGTATTTTTAGATTTATGACCAAGATTTTCATAAGTGACTAGTGATTTTGAGTGCCTCAGGTTTTGGATGTCAAACTTGAGACTATAAGGCTTGATTTTCATAGGGTGGGTCCTGTGCTGAGCACTTTCTCAAAATCAGACTCCAAGCAATTTCTTTTTTACTTTCATAACTGATGTGGCAAACCCAGAGGCTATTAACTGCCAAACCAAGAGGTGCCAGGGCTAGGAACTGCCAAGTCTACAGTGCTAGGGCTCAGCCCTGGCACAAATTAAGCACTGCCTTGCTCACCTTGAACAGTACCTTACACCAGGAGTGGACCAGTTGAAATCAGTGGGATTACTCCTGCAATACAGTACAATGTAAGGAAGATACTAGTGAACAAGACTGAGCATATCAGAATCTGGCCTTAATATTGATATTACTCTGAGAGACAAAATGATGGGCTCAGATGCAGATGGTATCAAAAACATTGAGTTGTCCTCAGAGGATAACAGATTTCTTAACATGGAAACTTCCTAAGATGTATATGAAACTTTTCCAGTCCAAAACATAAATTCCCTGCAAACCTTCCTGTAAGATTTTAGTGCAGAGGATTTGAGACATTTTGATAAGAACTCAATAGCTGTTTGTTAAAATCCTCTGGTTAGTAATGATTGCTTGATATGAGACACGTAATTGGGAATGAATCTGTGGGATAGAAATGAGATATATGTACCTGAAGGAATGTCTATGGCATTTAACAAATGCCCAATGTCAGAGATAAAATATTAACATATGAACTAGGGGTTAAACCACAGTCTGGACCTGTCACCAAGCAATATCAATACCGTTTGCTGATTTTTAAAACTGCTGTTTGAAGGACAATTGAAAACAACTGAAAAAATGAAAAAAAGGCAGAAAGCAAGTATCTAACGATGGACTGGACAGCTGCAACTTTACATCCTCTAATCAATGTCTTTAAAGCAAGCTATTGTAAAGAGCCAAACAAATTTCATGTCTGCACAACATCATGTTTGGAATGTATGCAAACAACACCCACATGTGAGCAACTACCTAGGGCATAGTAGAGGTGGTCTTTGACTGAAAGTCAAATAAGGATTCCATCCTGGAAATTTAATCAAATTAACAATCCTTACTCACGCAAGTCATTGTACTGAATATAGTCTCTAAAGTGTAGTCTGGTTAAATGAAAGTCCATATGCAGGATTAAATTAGCTGTAACCCTTCCACATTCACTTAAAATGCAGAATCCCTCAGCAGACTGTCCAGAGTAAAACCAAATTATATGTAGAGGCTTGCAACAAATGCTTATCTGTCTAACCTCGATATGAAGGATCTGCATTTCAAATAAGCAGCTCCTTAAGTGACCACTTTAATGTATCCCCAAGGTTTCCAGCCTAAGATCTGCATTTTGCAAACTCTTACACATATGAGTAACCTTATTTATGCAAGTAGTTCCAAACCTTCCAAAGTTCAGAAGTTTTCATTTCTGGGAGTTTTGTTCAACAAGTTTGGATCCTTTCCTCCAAACTTTTTATTTTTTGTTCTGTCTCTTCTCAGATTTATTACCACACAAATAAAGGATGACACCACCTTTTCAATAACAGAGATTACGGTTTAGGTGAAATGTCCTTCCGCAGTCATTTTTCCCATCTCTTCAGATAGTGGTAAGACAACAGCAATAATACAAAACAATTTTGCTTATGGGAACTCTTTCCCTGTGTATGTCTCCCTTTTCTTTCCTATTCTTTTTTATATCCCTTTTCCTCTGAAAATTCTTGGCATAATTTATCCAAAGTATTTCTGGAGCAAGATGTTTGCAGTCAAGCAAAAGAATTGGCCAGCCCATTTGTTTACCCTTAGTTAGGGATGGAAACTTGTCAAGAATTAATGACTGGATCTAACAATGGGAAATTTTAAGATGGCAACCCTGAATCTTTGTGAAACCTTGTGAATATGTCAAATCAAATCCTCGTGTAGCTCCCATCATTTGGAAGGTTAGACTAGCCTTTTTAATTCTCATCTCACTGAGCCACAGGAGCTCTTCAAAACAAAAACTGAAAGGGGGAAAAATTTAATTTTGTTCTGCCTCCCACATCAGTAATTTTTATGAGAAGTTATATGTAATAGTTGTTCTGAAATTAACATAGCAATAGCTCTGTATAGTGTGATTAATCCACATTATAGCAAGGTATTATAGGCTGAAAATTATGTTGTGTGTAGCTATTAAGGCTTTTAAGACCACGTAGCAGTTATTGGTTTATGATGGCAAAGCCACCTGCTGTATAATTCTTGTACTATTTGTGCCACCTACTGGTCAAGAGTGCCTGGAGTAATCTTTATTCCAAATTGATAGAATCAATTGTTTGGAAGAGGATGGGGAGCTGAGAAGAAAGAGAACATTATAAGGAAAGGTCACATTGCCCATCACTTGGACTAAGGAGCAGCTGGGAAATCCAGCTGTCCAGTTGGAAAGTGCTGCCGGATAAAGATCCAGGCGCTCATGCACTGGAACCGATAGGCTCGAAAACTTGGCTGGTTGAGCAAGAACTAGCTGGCTCGTCAAGATTCAGGAGATTTGTGAGTTCTGGGAGCCCATCACTAGGGACAGACAGCATACCAGATGGTCAGTAAAGATCCAGGGCTCTAGCAGAAGATAGTACTGAAGGCACATCTGTGCCCATTCTCACAGCGTCTAGGAGACCGTATTTCTGAAAAGATCATGAATTTTAGCACCGTTAGTGGAAAATGCCTGAGTCCTTTCTACACTACCACTTTCACAGATACTATCATCGGCGGAGCTACACCTATTGGGAATCTTGGGTCTAAAAAATCCTAGAGCAGCCACAGTCGATGTTTATTTGTTGGCAAGAAGCTGAGTCAGTGTAGCAGCAGCAGTTTTCCCGATCTCACTTCTCATTGTTGCTGGTCTGACTGGCCTCTCCCGTCGATAGGATGAAACAGTGATATGCTGCCAATAAGGTTTTCCCAAAAATGTTTCCCTTGGAAACTTGTGTCAAACCTCATGTAATAAGGGTACACGTGATCACAGAGGTGAATGATGAGGGACTGGGGAATATATTCATTTATTTCCCCTACTTGAATTAAACACTTGTAACCAAGGAGGCAATGCCACTTTGCAAACAAGCTTACAGTAAATGCACTTTGTGAGAGAGGTTTATACTTAATTCCTGAAAATATAATACAGCTTGTTCATTCTCTGTAATCTGAAATATAGCAGGCGGGGAGGACTGCAGTTTGGAGTGTCTGTGGTGTGGATCACTGTGCATGGATGATGGGGGCGTGTAGATGCATTTGTGGTGTAGCTCACTGTGTGTGGATAATGCAGTGTGTAGTTGTGTCTGTACCGTGGGTCGCTGTGCGTGGATGATAGGGTGTGTGCGGGTGTGTCTGTACCGTGGGTCACTGTGCGTGGATGATAGGATGTGTGCGTGTGTCTGTACCGTGGGTCACTGTGCGTGGATGATAGGGTGTGTGCGGGTGTGTCTGTGGTGTGGGTCACTGTGCGTGGGTGACAGGGTGTGTGTAGGTGTCTGTAGTGTGGGTCACTGTACGTGGATGATAGGGTGTGTGTGGGTGTGTCTGTACTGTGGGTCACTGTGCGTGGATGATAGGGTGTGTGCGGGTGTCTGTAGTGTGGGTCACTGTGCATGGATGATAGGGTGTGTGCATGTGTCTGTACCGTGGGTCACTGTGTGTGGGTGACAGGGTGTGTAGGTGTGTCTGTACCGTGGGTCACTGTGTGTGGGTGACAGGGTGTGTGTAGGTGTCTGTAGTGTGGGTCACTGTGCGTGGATGATAGGGTGTGTGCGGGTGTGTCTGTGGTGTGGGTCACTGTGTGTGGGTGACAGGGTGTGTGTAGGTGTCCGTACCGTGGGTCACCGTGGGTCACTGTGCGTGGGTCTCTTACAGTAACCGGGTCGCTGAGATGTCTATGGGTGTGGATCCCATAAAGGGGTGGGCGCGGGATCCACGGGGACGACTCGAGGCTCGCTCAGGGGAGGTCCCTGCACCAGCCCTGGGGAGCAACGGCCCAGCTGCCCCTCAGCTTGGCAGCGCCTGTCCGGGGAGGCGAGGCCCCGCAGTCTCCCCCGTCACCCCGCTGTGAGCGGAGCCCGCGCAGCCCCACCCGGGCTCAGGGGGCGGGGCGGGGCGGGGCGGGGCCGGGCCCGGCAGGCCCCAGCCCGCTCCCCGAGCGCTGTGTCTCCTCCTGGCCCCTAGAGGCCGCTGCGGGCCGCGCGAGCGGGGGAAGCGCTTCCGGGGCGCCCCGGCCGCTCTGTGCCCGGCCGATCCCCACGTGCGGCGGCGGCGGCGGCTCTGCCGGACTCCGCGATCGGGGCGGGATGGCGGCGCCGGCGGCCGGGAACCTGCCCATGCGGCTGCTCCGCAGGAAGATCCACAAGCGCAACCTCAAGCTGCGGCAGCGCAACCTGGCGCTACAGGGGGCCGGGCCGCCAGGTACCGAGCCGGGCGGGGCCGGGCCGGGGAGCCGAGCCGAGCCGGGGGTGGCAGGAGCTGCCTCTGCCCGTCACGCTCCGGGCGCGGGGGGCGTCTCTGGAGGCCCGGCTCAGCCTCCCCCGCCAAGCCTCCGGGGTAGCGAGACGAACCCGCCGCGGCTGAGCCAGGAGCGATGGGCCCGGGGCAGAGCTCGGCCGCGGGCGGATGGCCGGGGCGGGTGAGGGCGGTCCCTGGGCCCTGCCCCGTTTCTCCGCCTGGAGCTCGCCGGGGGCCGGGGCGCTCGGGTGCCCCCGGCAACGCGTGGAGGGGCCGGGGCGATGTTCCGGCTCTCGAAACGGCCCGAGCTCGTTATTTGGTGGTCGGGGTAAATGGTAGTGCGGATCCAGGAACCGCGGTGGCCCTAGCCTCTCCTTTTCAAACGTGGCCCCTGCTGGTTAGCACGAGTGGTTATGAACGCCCTGCGGACACACCCTGAGCCCGCTTTCCAGAGGTGCGGAGCAGGCCCCTTGAAGTCATTTGGCGTTGTGGGTGCTCAGCTGCTCTGGGAACGAGGCCCTGATGAGCTCGTGTTGGACAGTCAAGACCCGAAGTTCACTTCGTTAGGGGCCACTCTTGAAAATGGAGGCGGTGTTGCAGATCTACTTGTTACTGGACCACAAGCTGAAACAGCTGCACCAACTTCTAAACCAGAGATAACTTTGAACTTGGTCTTCCATAGGTTTAATAAAGTATATGCCCAACTAGTAATCGCACCATCCTGGAATTGTGAATGGTCAGGGCTTCTGGAATTCTGCAGCTCCTAGTGTATTGGCAGGCTTCAAACTACTGGCTGTTATTAATACTATGCGCATTACCACCAGGGTAGAGTCCAGATGCGGTGATATTTGCTAGTGACTAATACCATTTCTGTGACCAATTCCAGTATTTTGATTCAACTGTAAATGTTCGGGATTTTTTTAATTGCCTTTCTCTTTTCTGTTCTTTGGATTTGCCATTCCTGCTTTCTCTAGTGGAGACAAGATCTGTGGATACCTCTGAGGAAGCTATGAACAATGTCATTTCTGAGGAATCAGTGGAGGAACTTAAAGTGAAGAATGTAAAGCAACCTCAACTAATCACTAATGGTGAAGTAGCTGCAGAAGCAAAAAATTCTGAATCGAAGAAGAAGAAGAAGAAGAAGAAAAGGCAAACTATTAACACGGAAGAGGGTATGTCATTTTCAGTCTTACTTAAAATGTTATTCTGAATTCCACCCTATGCTGGCAGTAGTATCTTTGAATGGACCTACAAAACTCCTCTAGTATAACCAACTTCTGCGAGCATTGATCTTGCAACTATTCGTAGGGTTGTCCTGAGAATTTTTGGAAAGTTTAGTGTGATGATTCCTAGGGGTTATATCCAGATGTGGCCAATTTTATGTAAACCATATGTTAGAAGACTTCTAGGTGCTCCTATCTCTCTGCTGCAAGAGGAGTGTTACCCAAAGGTTTGTGATGAATCTCTGAATACTTTACTGTTTAAGAGAGTTTTGAAGGGACAGGTATTTAAATAAACTGTATATGGTCATATGCCTTAGAATTAATCACAATACAAATAAAATCCTAACACATGTAGTTGTAAATGTTAATTAGTTATCACAGTCCCCTCTGAATTAAGATGATATTAAGCATTTAAAATTGAAATGTACAGAAAAGTAAGGAAGAGAGGTCAAGTAGTGTGACAAAGTGGTTAACAACTTTGTCTGATCTGGGATCAGAGTACAGGGGTCTTAGTGTCCTATGCTTAGTCTACCCTGCCTCTCCCACCACTGAACTATCCCTTACTGTGAAGGGAAGTCATACTGGTGAGGTAGTAGGCTGTAGCTCCCATACCATAGTTGGCTGGAAGAAAGTTTGCCTAGGGGCAATAAGGATAGCACTGAACCTCTGTCCTGAAAACTGGTCTGATGTCTTTTAAGGCTAGGTCTACTCTGTGAGTTAAAGGTGTGATTCCCCTACTCATGTATACATATATGTAGTAGCTCCATGAGATCTAGTGGAAGTGTAAATAGCAGTGTAGCCATGGTAGCTCAGGCAGTGGAGACGTGGCTGGGCTGTGCCAGGTACATACCCACTGGTTTCAGGCAGGTTTGTACTTAGCACAGCTAAGTTACTGTGAACGCCCTGCAACTGTTTATACTTTTGCTAGCTCTTATTGAGCTATCATGAGCATGTGTACGTGAGCAGGGGAATCGCGCCGCTAGCTTATAGTGTTAGACTTAATCTTAAAAAAAAGTCATGATTTTTACAGACCCCACGTGTCAGCTTGAATGACTCATGATCTTTGCTACCGATTTTTCCCTAAATTTACAACCTAAGTGATCTGTTTCCTATCTTCAAGGCTGCACTTGCAAATAGTTAACACTTGTAAAGTGCTAGGAGGTTCTCAAATTAATATAACTGCAAAGTAATAAGAACCTGAGTATCAGAAATATATTCCTGACAGCAAATGCTACGATAACAGAGAGAATATTTTCTCCAGGTTAGCTGGTGAAGCCCCACCACGTGACACTTTTTTTTTCCAATATCAGTCTGGACAAAGCATTAGAAAATACACTTAGGAATTGCACTGAAAGGCCTTATAATTCTCTCTCACCCTATAAAACTCATGCAGTAGAACTTGATGAATGATACCTATGGATACACTGGACAGCTTAAAGCAGTGCAGCTGCGCCACTATAAACTCTGTCATAGAATATCAGGGTTGGAAGGGACCTCAGGAGGTCATCTAGTCCAACCCCCTGCTCAAAGCAGGGCCGATCCCCAACTAAATCAACCCAGCCAGGGCTTTGTCAAGCCTGACCTTAAAAATATCTAAGGAAGGAGATTCCACTCTGGGGCACTCCACTTGATACCGGCTGCCAACTAGACATGGAGCCATTGATCACTACCCGTTGAGCCCCATGATCTAGCCAGATTTCTATCCACCTTATAGTCCATTCATCCAGCCCATACTTCTTTAACTTGCTGGCAAGAATACTGTGGGAGACCTTGTCAAAAGCTTTGCTAAAGTCAAGGAACAACACGTCCACTGCTTTCCCCTCATCCCCAGAGCCAGTTATCTCATCATAGAAGGCAATTAGATTAGTCAGGCATGACTTGCCTTTGGTGAATCCATGCTGACTGTTCCTGATCACTTTCCTCTCCTCTAAGTGCTTCAGAATTGATTCCTTGAGGACCTGCTCCATGCTTTTTCCAGGGACTGAGGTGAGGCTGACTGGCCTGTAGTTCCCAGGATCCTCCTCCTTCCCTTTTTTAAAGATGGGCACTACATTAGCCTTTTTCCAGTCATCTGGGACCTCCCCCGATCGCCATGAGTTTTCAAAGACAATAGCCAATGGCTCTGCAATCACATCCGCCAACTCCTTTAGCACTCTCGGATGCAATGCATCCAGCCCCATGGACTTGTGCTCGTCCAGCTTTTTTAAATAGTCCTGAACCACTTCTTTCTCCACAGAGGGCTGGTCACCTCCTCCCCATGCTGTGCTGCCCAGTGCAGTAGTCTGGGAGCTGACCTTGTTCGTGAAGACAGAGGCAAAAAAAGCATTGAGTATATTAGCTTTTTCCACATCCTCTTGTCACTAGGTTGCCTCCCTCATTCAGTAAGGGGCCTGCACTTTCCTTGACTTTCTTCTTGTTGCTAACATACCTGAAGAAACCTCTCGTTACTCTTAACATCTCTTGCTAGCTGCAACTTCAGGTGTTATGTGGCCTTCCTGATTTCACTCCTGCATCCCCGAGCAATATTTTTATACTCATCCCTGGTCATTTGTCCAATCTTCCACTTCTTGTAAGCTTCTTTTTTGTGTTTGTGTGCGTAGCCGTTCTAAGCTGACAGGACAGAGCTCTCTTGTCAACTTTTAATTAATCCACCCCCAACGAGTGGCTGTAGCTATGTCAGCGGCAGAAGCCCATCTGCCGACATAGTGCTGTCCACAATGGCGCTTAGGGCAGCGTAATTTACCTCACTCAGTGAGTGGCTTTTTCGCACCCCTGAGTGACATGAGCTATACTGACATAAGTGGTAGTGTAGGCATAGCCTCAATGTTTTTGCGTCTCATGTATGCAGTATTTATAAGTAAAGACTTATAAATTATTTTTAAATGAAAAACAAGTTGACATTCTATCTGCACAGTCACTTAAGGGAAATAAAGTAATCACTGAGCTTAAAATGTAAATGTATATTAATAGCTAGTGATTTACATATTATAACAGACCTGTTTTTCTCTGAGAGAACTGTATTCTAATGCATATTAAACAGTTATCAGTCTACTTGTTGAACAGGGATTCTGCTTTTTCATCTATTCTTAAAAAGAGAAAACATTTTACATTAAATACTCCATCCTACATATGTTAAAACATTTCAGTATTTCCTGTTAGGAACTTTGCCTTGTAGTTGATTTCCACAGTTAGCTGTGTACCCCCTGTCTTCCTGTTCAGGAGCACCTCTTCCCAACCTTTTACAGCACTTTACTGTATGTAACAACGAGTGTACAGTGAATGTAAACTAATATTTATATCCTATAGGTCTTGCTACCCAAATGCACTTGCCTGCTTTGCAAAGGAAAGGAAGAAACTTTAAACTGTGTGTTAAATTTTTTTATCCCTCCTTGGTTGGGAACACATTAACTGATGCAGTGCTGCCTGCCCTAGCCTGTGGAATGACTTCCTGAAACAATTTTTTTTCCTCCTCCCTATGAGTAGATAAAAAGCATGAACTAAAATGAAATCCCTGCTATATTGAAACTTGCATGAATGATTTATACTGGGGGAATAAATATCCCATTAGCTCCTTTTTTGTGATAGATATATTCTTTGCAACCATTATTAAGTGTGACTTGTTTGGTATGTTCATTCTCTCTAAAAATAAATTAATGGCAGGTACAGAAACTAAAAAAGCAAAGACTGAAGAACAAGAGGAAGATGCAGACACGGACGATGCAAAAGATAGCAAGGATCCTGAAGTAGAAGAAAATAATGAGGATCCTGAAGAGAGAGAAGTAATGGATGAGGATGCCGAAGGGCCCAGTTTACCTCTTGGTGTAACAGGTAACTTGTGTCAGAGTTTCCATATCTGTTTTTCTTTTTGCCTAGAGCAAGTTCTGAAACTCTTTAGAGTAAGTCTTTTTTCTTCTTCTTCAAACTTATGTACTTGAAGTTAGGTGTCTGACTCTAAACAGCCAAATTTGAAAGTTTTTGCCATAGGTTTTTCTTGTTAACGTTTGGCAGATATCTGATTCTTTTAAGTTGAAGCCACAAAAACAACAAGTCGTCCAGTGGCACCTTAAATCTGTTAGTCTCTAAATTGAATGATGATTTTCATTTGTGAGGGCCTGCTCTTTAAGAGGTTTTATGTCACTTACATGTTCGATTTGTCTTAGTTTCCCTGATTTTCCTTTTCTTATTGGCTTAATGATGAAGTGGTACTAACTTGCATAAGACAACACCGCTTGTAGTAATCAGATACAGTAACTTGAAACTTAACTTGTTAATTGCTAGATACATTTAGCCAAATAGCTAATGAAGGTGGGCAGGTTTTGAAGAAACAAGGTTGAGATGGTTGATGAACTATTTCTCTTCAGGTGCTTTTGAAGACACCTCATTTGCTTCACTGTCTGATCTAATCAGCGAGAACACGCTGAAAGGAATAACTGATATGGGCTTTACACACATGACAGAAATTCAACATAAAAGTATTAAACCCCTTCTGGAAGGCAGGTAAGAAATAGATTAAAAAAAAAGTGGAATTAAAATTCCACCTCAGTTTTATCTCCATGTGAAATGCAAACACCTTAAAAGTATATTGGGATTGCAATTCCTCCCTCGTACACAGACTGGCTTTAGAGCTCTCTGCTACTGCATTAATGAAAAATTCTAATAGAAATGCTTTGAAAGAATGAGGATTTCTGGTCACACATGAAACTATTGCATACTTTTGCAATTTAGTTTATGTATTAGTCCCTAATACTTATAGGTTATGTTCTCGCTTATTTGTCTATTTAGTCACTTTAATAATTGATGTCCTGCAGGTTCAGGGTCCCATCCCCCCACTCAGGGTTTTTACAAATAATGAACATTGAATTTGTTGTTTATTTGGTATTTCCATCTTGTGCATGTGTTATGTTTTGTTTCATTGTGTTCAAATTTTATTTAAAAATGTTTTTAAAAGTATTGGGATACAACCTATTTGGATTGTATGAGTTATAATATTTTTTTAGAAAGTCATGGGTTTTTTTAGTGATCATGTGTTTTAAGTACTTATATGGCCCCTGTTACCCAAGTAGGAGTGTCTTCCACATATTTCCCCAATATGTCCATGTAATTCCAAAGTAGAATTAATTTTTCATTTGCTTGCTTTCTTCCCAGCTTTCAGGAGAAAGTTTGGTTGATAGGCTTATTTGTTTGTTTTTTGTGTGAGTGTCCATGTTGTGCCTGTATGGTTTGTGTGAAGAAATGGAGGGAAAGCTCAGTAGAAATTAGTATTACATCTAGTTTTGAAAGTGGGGATCTCTGATCTTTGCTGTCTCTGGTGAGGTGAGTTCCATAGTGGAAGTCCAACCCCTGTTAAAGTTCTGTTTCTTGTTCCCATGGAACATAACTAGTGGAATGGCAGTCAGGCAGGGGAGAGAGTCTCTGAGCCAATCCCATAACAAGTTGACTGCTCTGGAGACCAAAGTTCTCTGCCTTGATTGGATGGTTCCAGTCACTGTTGACCAGGGCTGTTTTTGAATGGTTAAATACTTACCATTACCAAATCTGAGCTGTTAATTTTTTCCTCTATAAAAGTAACTAAAATATTAAATGCTGGTGATAATGTGAAAAACTAAATATTTTCTTCCAAATTGACACCTACAGAGATATTCTAGCAGCTGCAAAAACGGGCAGTGGCAAAACACTTGCATTCCTCATTCCTGCCATAGAGCTCATCTACAAGTTAAGATTCATGCCCAGGAATGGTAAGACTCTCTCTGTGCTTCTCAGTTAAGTTGACATCATTCTTAGGGAGAGAGGGAAGGATTACTTGGCTTAATTTTTGCTGAAATGAGCAACTTTTTTTCTAGGAACGGGTGTTCTGATTCTTTCACCTACTCGAGAGCTTGCCATGCAGACTTACGGAGTTCTGAAAGAACTGATGACTCATCACGTTCACACCTACGGCCTGATAATGGGAGGCAGTAACAGATCAGCTGAGGCACAGAAACTTGCAAATGGGATCAACATTATAGTGGCAACACCAGGTAGACTTCTGGACCACATGCAGGTAGGTAAAATATCAGGTAGCCTTATGTATTTACAAAACACAACAAAAAATCCCACCCATACGCAGTTTCTGTGGCTGACTTTGTGTTCATTAAAATCTTGTAGAACACCCCAGGGTTTATGTTCAAGAACCTGCAGTGTCTGGTAATTGATGAAGCAGATCGCATCCTGGAGGTTGGGTTTGAGGAAGAAATGAAACAGATCATAAAACTTCTACCAAGTAAGTAAAATCTGTGTCATTTCTAGAAGTCATGTTGCCTTCTGATCATGTTGGTCAAGGAAGGAGAGAATTAGGAGAAAAGGCTTTGGTATGGTAGTTTTAGTCTTGGAACGATTGTCCTACACTTTCTAATGCTTGTTCTGACACTGACACTGACACACACACACACACTTTCTAATGCTTGTTCTGACACTGACACACACACACACACTTTCTAATGCTTGTTCTGACACTGACACACACACACACACTTTCTAATGCTTGTTCTGACACTGACACACACACACACACTTTCTAATGCTTGTTCTGACACTGACACACACACACACACTTTCTAATGCTTGTTCTGACACTGACACACACACACACACTTTCTAATGCTTGTTCTGACACTGACACACACACACACACACACACATATATTCTTAATTCAGTATACAGTAGCCAGCAGAAACTTGTTATATTTTACCATTTATAGATGAGTCAACTTACCACTGGAGCACCCCCTCATGGCTGGATGTGGGCTAGCAGGCTCTCCTCCTAAAGCATCCCCTGCTGACAGTCTTTTTTGCCTGCAGTGGTCTGCTTCTTCTTGCAACTCAACCTTCTTGTCAGATCATGTTTAGTCCCACCCCAACAGGGATGATAAAGTCTAGCAAAAACAAATGTCTGATCCCTCCATCCAGTCTGCCACCCTCAATTCTGGGTCCAGTGATCCATGCTTCTTGTTGGTGCTTTTTTCTTTTTCTCAGGGCTTCTATTAGTCCATATCACATTTTCAGGGACTTTATGCCACCTTACCAGAGGCTGGTAGGGAAACCTAGCCTCTCACTACACTGGGTTCCAATTTAGGGACCCTAGGACAGGCAGTCCAGGTTCACTCCACCATACTCCTTGCTGTCTCCTCCCTGGACTTCTTCCTACCAAGCCCTACTGTGGACTTTCTCCTCACCTTACAAAATGCTTCCTATTTCATACAAGTCTTGTCACTCCCTACTACCAGGACAGAGACAGTAGCATTTCTCCCTGCAGCCCCCTTCTGCTCCAAACTTCCTCTCTTTATAGAACCCAGCTGGTTTCATCATTAATTAGGGTTGGCCCATCCTCCATGTGTCACCAGGTGGGTTAATTGGTCTCTCAGAACCACATTAACCCTTTTGTCACCTGTATGGGGTAGGCACTCTATCAGACCATCATTTATCTGAAGGGGACAGGCTTTTCATGGGCACCTTAAAGAAATAATTTAGCCCACAGAAGTTAATGTAAGAGGTGTCTTTCATTATTATCTAGGGCATCTTTCTGCCAGTGCAGGCTTGTTCCCTACAGTACAGTATTTTCTGACACAATTTAAATGTCGCACACTAAAAGGTTTCCATCCCTTCACTTGGGAGTCTCCTACACATGTTCAGAGACTGTACTTCAGGAAGTTTATCCTGATCCTTACCTAATTTTTTTTTTCCTTTTCTAAATTTCATGCTATTAGTCCTTGTATTGCTCTTTTATAGCAGGCAGTCTTTCTCAGAACCACTGAAGAACTCTTTCCTCTTAGAAACAGAGGAAAACATGAAACAAGTGCCTTTTAGTAAATATGCAATCTGTTGTATTTAAGAGTAGTAGCAACTGAATATGTAGTATGTAAAACCAAACATCAAAAGACGAGTAGAATAGTAGTTCATACTGGTAACTAGAGAGGCTAAAACTATAGGGAATCAATTCTGTGACTGTTCTTTGCGTCATAAGTAAAAGGGATTGTGCTTGATTTCTTCCCTACCCTCCCCCCCCAGTACATTTAGACAAGAGTGAAACATTGCAGGATCAGCGCCTATGTTTGTATCAGGCAATGGGATCCATGCAGGCAGCCCCTTATGCACCTGTGCACAGTCCCAGGGAATTCAGCAAGGCTCAGCATAGGCACAGGGGCTGTCCCATACAGCAAGAGTAATGTGTGTACACATGTAATGTATGGTGGTATGGTATAACCTCTGTACCATGAAATTAAATTTAAAAGGCAAAACTGTGTAAAACTGGTAAAAGAAATACTTTTTTGTGTAACATATTAGTTACCTTGTTGCAATGAATTTCAGAAGTTTTTCTGAGGAGACAAAAAAGTATTTGATATTTATGTGAATGAACAAATATACAGTTATACTAGCTAGAATTAAAATATGATCTGGTATGATTGTTATTTTCCGTGTAAACAGCAGTGCAAATTAATAGTAACATACCTCTGAAGGGAAAGGACTGCTTAGGGTTTATAGGTATTAAATATTTTTTAAAACAAGCATTTCTTTGTAGGTCATGTGTACTACAGAGTGTAAATCACATTGATAGTGGTTGTAGTAGAGACAGACAAGATATAGTAAAAACTATATTCGCCCACCCACTGAGGAAAACAGGCAAAACACACACCAGGAACCCCCCAACTGCATCTTGTGTCTCTACTATTTGCATAATCCTCTGCAAAAGTGAGATAATTTTTTATGAATTATTTCAGAGCGCAGACAGACCATGCTTTTTTCTGCTACACAAACCCGAAAGGTTGAAGACCTGGCTAAGATATCTCTGAAAAAGGAGCCACTGTATGTTGGGGTTGATGATAACAAGGAAACAGCCACAGTAGATGGTCTTGAACAGGTAAAGTTAAGCAGAAATACTAGTAAAAATAGATGCAATATGTGCACAAACTACTTCTAGACATCGATTTTTATGTGGATTCTATAAATGTAAAGTACAGTCTTAAAGTGCAGCTGGCCTTTGGTCATCCTGGTTGGACAACTGCTAGGAGATTGATTAAATCTCTCTGGTATTAACCACCTATAAGGAATTATTTACATTTAGTAGATGTTGCAAGATAAGCAATACCAACAGCTTTGGGATTAGAACGCCAGTTCACAATACTGTGAGGTGAGGAGGGCTGCTGCAGAATTTCAGGTTGTTACTTATCGCCTTTCCATAGATGCCAAAGACTTGATCAGTAGCAGAATTTGTTTTTAAATCATGAGCTTTGAAAAAAGTTCTGAATGTTAAGGACTTAGGAAATAGATAGATATTGTAAGGTGTGTTATTTACAGTGATTAAAAAAGTCTTTGAACATCTTTGTTGTTGTTATAAACAACGTAACTACTTCTTATCAATAATTCCCTAATATACTTCTTCATTAGATAATTTGTTAAGTATACTATATGGATGTCAGTTCCCAAGAAGGTGAGACTGGGAAAGAAGGGAACATAGATGTCTGAAAGTTTTGTTTAATGTTGCTGTGGAACCAAAGACTTAAAATATAAGTTTTAAAGCTCCATTTGCTGCACTGACTTAACTGAGTTATTTGAAACAAAAGCATATTTCATACATGTTTTAAATAACTGGCTTTGAATGATTTCCAGGGATACGTAGTGTGTCCGTCCGAAAAAAGGTTCCTTCTGCTGTTCACGTTCCTCAAGAAAAATCGGAAGAAAAAGCTGATGGTATTTTTCTCATCATGTATGTCTGTGAAATACCACTATGAACTACTCAACTATATCGACTTGCCAGTCATGGCCATTCATGTAAGTATTTTCTTCAGTGAATTTTTGAAAAACAGTTTTATTCTCTAGGTTGCCGTTTCAAAACCTGTTAAGTCTGAAAGTAACTGAAAGTTTTTACTCTCTGGCTTTTCCTTGGTTATCCCAGTCTAACAGAGACATATTATTATTGCAAAATCACTGGCATCCTTGCCGCTCTCAGGAGAGAGGGCTACAGTTTGAAAGGGCCCAGAGGCTGAATTTCATTACTGCCATTGATGCAACCCCTCTTCTGTGAGCAAAGAGAGGATTTTCAACTTCTAGGGGTTGTTCTTTTATAAAGACTGGATTCACCTTGTGGAGAAAAAATACTATTATGGGAATCTGTTGCCAAAACGCAAGTGCTCTGAAACAGATCTTTAATAAAGGTCAGCTAATCTGTTCAACAGCTGGGTCAGGCCTGAGTTCAGAATTCTGACATACCCGTGCCAGAGTTGATCTCTCAAACACCTAAAAAATAATTTTCCTAGGCTCATAACTTCCTGACTGTCTCAAGAAAATGCTCTGCTTCAGGTGCTTATGATATTGAAATCCAAATCCAGATATTCTGAACTGAGTTAAGAATAAGCGTGTATAATATCTGAACAACTTTTTATCTTGTGAAGTTACTGTGAACTGTAGATGGCCTTTATCAAAACTGGGGTGTATGGAGAGAGAATGTCAGTGCCGGAGTAATAAGTTAACCCTTTCAAACCAGCTTCCCCTTCAACCTGATCTTTTAAACATGCATCTGAAGAACAAGATTTCTGTCAGTGAGATGGAGTTGTGTGTTAAAAGGGCATTTTCCATCAAACATCCAGGTTAGAGATTCCAAGTTTGCTCACTGAAAATGATTTCATCATGCTTCCATATTGTGGAGATAGTGGAGCTTTTCATTGTCTCTGTGGAAATTAACGTTACTGTTGTTTTTAATTTAGCATTAGTCCTTGCTTAATAGTCTCCGCTTTACTAAGCAAACCACAAGAGTAGGTATTTATATTTGATAGAATTTGCAAAGAGGAAACAATAATTCTTTTTTGCTACATACTTCAGGCACCTCTTCAGTTGGTAAATTTTTTTTTAAATTTTGACTTCCATTGCATCCCCATTTGGATAAGTGTTTT
This sequence comes from Chelonia mydas, assembly GCF_015237465.2. Taxonomy (NCBI): domain Eukaryota; kingdom Metazoa; phylum Chordata; order Testudines; family Cheloniidae; genus Chelonia; species Chelonia mydas. Next base: position 14,896,365 of record NC_051251.2, on the reverse strand, counting down.
TATTTTGTTCTATTATCACAACTGCAGCCTTAAATAGTTGAGAATATGGACTAATTGTATATTTGATTTAAGGTGATAAATACTTTATGAAACAAACATAATTGAGGAGTTAACTCACCTCAGTGTGTGGTGTTTGTTTTGGGGGTTTTTTTTGGTCCTGCTAAGGTCTTTGTGCTGCATTCTGAATGGAAGTGCTAAATCGGAGGAATCTTATCTACTATTTCTCTCTAATCTTGCAATTGTTACTGTTTTACTCTCTGATTCTTCAAACAATTAGGCATGTCCTTAACTTTAAGCCCTTGAATAGTCCCATTGCATTGTGTGTTCCAAGGATTGAGCACTTATTGCTTTAGAATGTACAATGTAACCTCCTCCAAAGTAGCATTTATGTGGCTCTGTGCTGTACATCAGCCTGCTTTGTTTATGCACTATGAAAATGGTTCTGCTTTTAAAAGCCATGGATGCGTGGGTAGGTATGAGTCGGTTAGATGGAAAGATGCTTCAACGCATTGTTTTAAATCTTCTTAGTGTAACCACAGTGTATGAGAATATATTTCTTTGTGTACATGTAAAGCTACAATTCTGAAGGCTGATTTGCAGAATTTTTGTGGTTAACTAATTCAATCCTGAATATGTTTTCTCCTAGGGCAAGCAGAAACAAACTAAACGGACCACCACATTTTTCCAGTTCTGTAATGCAGATTCTGGAATATTGTTGTGCACTGATGTAGCTGCCAGAGGACTGGATATTCCTGAAGTTGATTGGATTGTCCAGTATGACCCTCCAGATGACCCTAAGGTAACTTGTCTCCTGCAAATGCTTCTGATGTCTCTCTTACCTTCCACGCTTTTGGAGAAGTATGGACTTAATTACCCTTCTACAGGAAACTGTTAGGCTCAGGCATGGTTTGCATCCAACAACTGACTTTCTATTGTTGTTCCTGGAAAAAAGCTTGATTTTACAATTCACGTGCTGAATGCACCACTTATTTGAAGTATTCAGCATGCTTCTAAAATGATTGCCGGTTGGGAAAAGCACTGTGTCCTTAGACTTAATACTTAGTTAATTCTAAAAATGAGTCAAAAGAAGTATAGGGTTGTATACTTGCCCTTAAGTCCCCCTGACAATTTTTGTGAGTTTTTTTTTTTTAAAGTCACTATTTTCCAGTTTCGTTTTTCTTCCTGTTACTGTGTGAAAGACCCATACAAACAACTGCACTAAGTAATCAAACTGGGGGGGGAAAAAAAGGCAGAAAAATTACTAACAGTAATCATAGGTATTGGTTATACCAACAATAAGTAAAATATTTTCAAATGGATTTTTTTAATTGAGTGTCTCTTCATCAAACCTAGTGCTTCAGGTTTGCAGCGCTTGATTTCTTTATCAGTAGATTTCAATGTGATGAGCGGAATTTACAGCATTATGGATGAGAGACTCCATAGCTATATTACTATTAAGTTTGTTTTTCTGTTAGGCTATTCACATTTGCAAGAGTCAAAAGCAGATCCCATTGACCCAGGACCTTGAATCAGGGCATGGAAATATTTATTTTGCATGTTGTTAAATGTTGAGCTTGACCATCATCTGTACTGATATTAGCATATTCTGGAGATAGTAATAGTGTTTGTTTTAAAGAAATTACTTGGCGTAAGAATTTTTATTTCAAATTATTACATTTTTAACTATTCTTTTTCCAAAAAGGAGTACATTCATCGTGTTGGTAGAACTGCCAGAGGTATAAATGGCAGAGGACATGCTCTACTCATTTTACGACCAGAAGAATTGGGTTTCCTTCGTTACCTAAAGCAAGCCAGGGTAAAGTCGTGTGTAGTATTTTACTATGCTGCTGGAATATTTTGATGTAGAAACTGTAATGATTAATCAAGTGTTTCAGTATTTTAACCGAAACCCATTTTATTGCTTAGAAAATGTTTAACTGAATAATTTAATAGAAATGCAAGGTGGCCAGCGCAATAGAAACTACATAATCATTTAAATTCCAGGGTAGCTGGAATCATGTGACAGTACAGCTTAATGATATGCTGTAAAAGGGAAAAATGTTTGAGAGAGTCCTCTACCAAAGCCACTAGGTACGTGGTGCTCCGACAAAAACAAGAAAGACGCAACCCTGGTAATATATTCTTAAAAGTCTCTATTTTAAGAAATGGCAGGAAAAAAATCACAAGTTTCAGTCCGTAGTATATCAAAAGGCAGGACAGCTGCTAAATTTACCAATTCCTCATTTGTTTTCTCAGTCCTGAGTCACTGCCATATTTCATTTCCATAAAGAAGAAATGTCCCTTCAATGATGTGCTCTGATTAAAAACCCGATAGTTCTAGAGGAGCAGGAAAGAGACTGAAATGCCTTCAAAATCCCTATCTCAAGCCTTTATTCATATAGAAAAAGTGGTTCACACTTTCCATCGTTTTCAAGTTCAGAACCTTTCTGTGGAAAACCCACTATTCTCACCCTGGTGATAGAATGCTTTGCACCAAAAAGCCCTGCAAAAATACTTACTGGAACTTTTAAAGGACATTGTTTGAATAATGAGAAGAAGTCAACTATCTGCATATTTTTAACTTGCCTTCCTTTCTGACTTGTTTACATTTGAACATTTTGCTATTTTAATCATAGTTAAAGTGGCAAAACGACATACTGTGGACCACAGTTATATGGATATAAGTGTTTATACCAGTATAAGATATTATACTAGTGTAACTGTGTCCACACAAGGGCATATTACCAGTATTACAATTATAATTGCTTAGCTAGCAGTCATAGTTATACCAGTATAACTTTTTCTAGTGTAGATGGGGGCCTTAGTTACCGTTTTCTTTAGGTGAATGCTGTAACTCTTACTTACACTTTCTTATATAGGCTATATAATACTGTGTAAGAGTTATCTAAACACCCTTTTTTTTTCTTTTCTTTTTTTTGGTAGGTACCATTAAGTGAATTTGAATTTTCCTGGTCAAAAATTTCAGACATCCAGTCTCAGGTATAAAGTTATTTCATATTAGTTCTCTGGATTTTTACATGAAAATGATTATAGGTATAGACTAGCCTGCTCTTACAAAGCAATGGAAGGTTTAAAGAAATTGTGGAAATGTGCTTACATGATTTGAAAGATTCCTCTAGATATTTGCTCTTAAGTGCTAAGCCCTCATGTCATTATGGCTGTCCATGACTTTATGATGACACCATGTTATAATTTCAGATACACTGTTTCATTTGAAGTATCAAATTCTGCCCTCATAACATACAAGTAACCTGTCATTGACTTCAGTGAGAATGAATATATGCCTGTTTAGAAACAGGTGTTTTTCTTTTTTATAATATGACAGTTTAATCTGCCATAGTAATTTTAAGTATGCCTTTGACTTTATAAACAGAGGTTTATATTTGTGGATAACGCATGTATACCTAGCACAATAAATGTAGGGTTTTTTTGCCCTTACTGAATAAATGTACTGTGTTCCATTTACTTGCAATGTAGTACTTCATAAAAGGATTACTCTGTACCTCTACAGGAACAGAAAAATCTAGAAATGACATTTGTAAATTCTGCTGTTTAACTGGCCTGATTTACATGCTATCATAATGCAGTGGAAGATAGATTTCTTTAATGTTCAGATATAAGGTCATGATCATGGCGTAGGAATCTAAGTAGACTAGGCTTTTTTTGTAAATGTGGAAAAAATTCCATGTTGTATGTACATACATTCAGTAATAAAAATGACTAATTTGAATTAAAATTTAGAAAAAAAGATTTTAAAATTAGGAGTGAGCTGTTTTTTAGTTAATATATAAATTCTGTTTTTATGCACTATATAAATTCAATATTTATGCACTATATAAATTCTAGTTTTATGCAATAATTTTTCTATAAATATGGTTTTTCAATTGGCTTGAAATCCTGAGTCAGCAAGGTCATGGTTTAACCCAGAGTGTCAGAACTGATGAGCTCACCATTCAGTTTGTGTTCTGCTTAAGTTGAATTGAATTTCAGAGAAATGCTCTGTTTATTTTTCAGAAGGTTGTCACTTTTGATTCTAAATGCAGAAACTAGTGAAGCAGTGTATTTGGGCATTGGTGGGTTTTTGGTCTATTATTTTTGTGGAATTTTGCCATCTCTTCTGAATATTTGTGGTTAGTTGGTCTTAATCATTCCATTGTATAAAGATTTATAAAGCCATTTTGCAGTAACTAAAATTTCAAATAACCAACACTGAAAGGACTTTTAAAAATCCTATTTAAATAAAGGCATTGAGTCAGCCCTTCCAAAAAGATATTCATAGTTACATGTAATTCGTATGTTGTGACATAAATGAATGTCATTATTTCTAATATAAATTAATGCATACCTAAGGTCAAAATGGACACATTCAAATCTAGAGGAACAGCACCATGGAGAACAATAAGTCTTGTCAATGCTAAATAGTAAAAACCTTCGATTTAAGGAGAAAATTCAGATATGCATCAAGGGAGAAGCTAACATTGCCTCTTTTAGTGGTAGAATCTAGCAACATATGCATCTCTTCGTAGACTGATACAGTTTTGATATTATAATATCTGCCAACCACCTTTGTCCATGAATTCCAAGCTCCCTAGTTTTAAGATTTGTACCACTTTAAATATAGCTATAAAGTTAAGCTAAAGAGAGTGCATTCAGACAATATAACTCATTACTTTTGCAATACTTTTTAAGGTTACTTTTTGAGGGTATGTAAGATAATTCAATTTGTTTTTTCCTCTGATTTATAAAAATACATTGATAAATTTGTATTTTGCTCTAATAGTTCAATTTTACTGAAGTGAATATTCTGGTTAATGTACTCATTGCAAATTCCAAGCAAAATGACATATTTGCTGTATAATTTATAAATGGGTTACAGCCATAATTGGATACAACGGTCTTGCCTTTCTTTTTCCAGCTTGAAAAATTGATTGAGAAGAACTATTTCCTTCACAAGTCAGCCCAGGAAGCATACAAAGCATACATTAGAGCTTACGACTCCCACTCTCTGAAACAAATCTATAACGTCAATAACTTGGATCTACCCAAAGTTTCCCTTTCATTTGGTTTCAAAGTCCCTCCGTTTGTTGATCTCAGTATCCTTTTATCGCAATGTGTCAAAACTAATTTATCTATCTGCTTAACATTTCTAATGTGCACATCACTGAAGTATCTAAGTGCAAATGATAGTTTTACTATCAATTATCTAAGGATGTTCTAACCCTAAGAGAATAGTTTTAAGGAAGAAGTTAACCAGTTATTTTGCCAGTGTTAATATTTGTTCATGAGTATGTCTGTATGGCAGGGAAAGAATAACAACATTTTAATTTTTGCATATATAGTGGATCTGGGAATATTACATGTATATTCTTGAGAGTAATTTTCTCTTTTACTAATGTGGGATTTGCACAATGAGATACATACTTCAATGTAATGGTTGTGGCCTATCGTCTAGGGGAAAGAAAAGTATAGGGACTGCTTCTCAAATTTTCAGAATTACTGGTGGTAAGGGCTCACCCATTTATAGCTTTAGTGTGATCCATAGTATGAGAAGGAACAGAGTTAAACAATTTGGATGAAGGAAAAATAGAAAACAATCAATGGAATGACAAGCACTAGGTGAGTGTTTAGTTTGACAAGTTTTCTCCACCCTTGCCTTGCATCCATTAAGTTTTTGCTCTGTAAAATGCCATGAACACTGTGTTGTTCTTTTCCCCTGAAAACATCCCACCATAATGAAAAGTGTGACAATTAAGTTGGTTTAATGTTTGTTGTGTGTATTCCTTAACCAAAAATTCCCAGATGTGAACAGCAGCCAAGGTAGAAGATTTCAAAAAAGAGGCGGAGGTGGAGGATTTGGTTACCAGAAATCCAAGAATGTCCACAAATCCAAAATCTTCAAACACATTAACAAGAAAAAGTCAGACAGCCGGCAGTTTTCTCGTTGAAGCTGTCCATTGAAATGGCTTTTGTCATTAAAATAGACTCTCTCTTGGTGAAAATAATCTTACAGATATTTCCTTTGCAAACTGCTCAGGTTTAAGCTGTGCTCTGTTTAAACTTTAAAATTTTACATTTTGTTTCTGGGTATATCTTATAACTCATTTCAAAAGCATTTACATAGGAGAAAACAGACTAGGAAAACTAAGTGGTTTTGGAAACTTTAGCTGCAAAGGAGAGGATAGCTGGATATAACCTTTTTTACTATAAGTTAAACAAATTGTTCCTGAAAATAGAACGCATTTTTCAGTGTTTTTTTCTATAACATATTCTCCCTTTCTTCCTCACTTCACCCTCTAAGCACCCATCAAAAAAAACAATTCTGAATACAGTATGGTTGTGCATAGCAAGAGTCCTTCAGAGTATTCAAAAATTAAAGGGGACGGCAGGTCACTGAGACTATTTTTACAGCACAAAATAAAAGATCCTTGTTAACTTGGGTCACTGGTCTGCTTTATAAAGCTACAAAACTCATTGCTTTTTCTAGTAAATACAATGAAGAATATGAAAATTCTTGATGAACAGAGAATTTCTATGAGCATAATGTGTTTTTAAACCATCAAGGAAAACACTTTTGATCTGTGTATCAGAGTACAAAGGCAAGACTAGAAAAGCACACTTAATAGTATATATTATGTGACCTGCTTGAACTGCTTTTTGATATTATGTTAATATGCTAATTTATATTCCAGAGGAGCAATCTGTTTGCTTCAGCATCTTCTCTCAAATTTACATTTAAATTTAACCATCTCATATAATTTCTAAAATATATTCTGTTAAAACAAGAATATGCAAATAAAACGATACACCTTAATTTAATTTGTAGTATCCTTTATGCAGAGGGTACAACAAGAACTGTTGCAGCTATATTTTGTAACAGTGAATTATTTTTTAGTAGCCATTCCTTGGATCAGGGATGAGTAAAGCAAAAGATGTAGTCACAGAATTGAGAGAATGCAACACAGTGTGTGTAAGATTTAGAAAAGTGAAGTAGAGTGTAAATATAGGGAGATCTTGGAATGAGAAGTGGAAAAGACAGAAAATACAGGGGAAGATATAGAATATACATTATTGGGAAGGATGTGAAGGGGAGATAATGAGGGGGTGACGGGTAACCCGTTACAGTTGTAAGAGCGAGGGCAGTAAATTGATTGACAGTATTACAATTAAATACTTTGCACAGTGGACAATACACAACTGACTTAGTCCTTTAAATTGCAGAGTAGGGCAGGGCACGTATTTTCACTCTGGTGGATAGATTTAATCATTGGGCTAATCATCAGCTATTTTTCATGTTTCTCCACAATACCACTGCACTAATAGATAAGTAGTATTCTCGTAAGGCCATTGTGAGGTAGGGAAATAGCATTATCCCTCTTTCAAAGATGTTAACTGACTTGCCTATGCTTCTACAGTAAGTCAGTAAAAAAAAAATCAGAACCACAGTATCCTGATTCCATACCCCAGCAGCATATCTCTGTTTGTAGCAGCTCAAATTTCATTTTACCCTCCCCACCACTCCCAAAATTAGGTAGGAATTTCCCTGACAGACATTCAGTTTTTCAATCTTAATACTGATGTATAAAAGTGAACTGATTGTGAGTGTGTTAATTTGCATATAGCTAATTCACTAAAACAGGCTATACGTTTTTAAATTAGCAAGTCAAACGTAAAAGTGAGACACTTTGTGTAAGAAGGCTTGACTCCTTTGTTTTATGGAGTGAACAGATTAGTGTTGAGGGAAGGAGCGTGACCATTCGATTATCACTACTATCCTATAAATAATTAAACACATACCTGTAGCACTATAAACATTTAAGTTTGGATTTCTCCTGATGCATCAAGTTGTTTGGATTTAAAGGCTTAAAGCTTCAGCTTCACTGATTGCAATGAGGAGCAGAAGCTGTTCTTTAAATTAAAACTGCATTGATCAGATCTCTCTCTCTCTCTCTCTAATACCTAGCACAGTGGGGCACCGATCCTTGACTCCAGGTGATATCCTTATACTTAATTGTTGAAAAATTCTCTAACATGTTTTAGAAATACCTATGAAGTATATAACACCCGGGTTTGTCTACATGTGAAAGTTATACCAATTTAACTTAAGGTCTCTTTGAAACGTTCAAATGGCTGTGTGGACACTTACTTCAGTTTAGCTTAAATTGGCTGGGAATAGGTTTAAGCAAAACTGCAAAAAGCCCTTCTTAAACCAAAGTAAATATCCACCAGGGTTCTACAGTGGTTTAACTAAGGCCATCTCTACGCTACAAAATTGTCAACCTAACTTACGTCGGCATACAGCTGCCCCAATAATTATATCGCTTGTGTGTTTCTACACGAGGGGTCGGCAACCTTTCAGAAGTGGTGTGCCAAGTCTTCATTTATTCATTCTAATTTAAGGTTTCACATGCCAGTAATACTTTTTAACGTTTTTTTAGAAGGTCTCTTTCTATAAGTCTTTAATATATAACTAAACTATTGTTGTATGTAAAGTAAATAAGGTTTTTAAAATGTTTAAGAACCTTCATTTAAAATTAAATTAAAATGCAGAGCCCCCGGCCCAGTGGCCAGGACCTGGGCAGTGTGAGTGCCACTGAAAATCGCTTGCCATAGGTTGCCTACCCCTGGTCTACACTTTGCTCCTTGGGACGGTGGTGCGCATCCTTACCAGGAGCACTTGTATCGATTTTACTGTCAGTGTGGGGCATTGTGGGATGGTTCATGAAATCCAGTAACAGTCAACATAAGCAACGCCGTGTCTACAGTGATGCTGTCGACCTCATTACATCAACCTTGACTCTATGCTGCTGATGGAGGTGGAGATAAGTCGGCATAGCAGGGCAGTTACATCAGCGGAAGAGAAATTTAAGTGTAGACACCTCCATAGTTAGGTCGCAGTAAGTTGCCTTGTATCGATTAACTCTGTAGTGTAGACCAGATTTAAAACAGATCTAAGTTAAACTGGTGCAACTTGTGTGTGTAGACAAGGTCTCTGTATTTCAGAGGTAAGCAGCTTTACCTAAATAGCATGGCCTCCATCACCATAGTACCTGAGGACTTCCCATGTATTTATGCTCACAACAGTTCTGTGGTGACATAATATCCCCAGTTTTAAAAATGGGAGCTGAACCCAGAACTCCTGTATTAGCCACAAGACCCTTTTTCCCTCTAATATTTTCAGAACTGAATGTTGTCAGTGACCAATGTTTCACTTTTCCTTCATACAAAGAAAGTTGTCTTATTCAAATCTAGTTTTTAATACTGGAAGGCAGTCTCACAGAGTGTGTGTGTTATCCTAAATTTTTCTTTTCATTAGCTTAAAACTATTATTCCTAGTTTTATCTCCTTTTGCTTTCCTAAACAATTCCTCTCTCTCTTTGCTGAAGTCAACGGGAGTTTTGCCACCGACTTCAGTGGGACCAGGATTTCACCCTTAGTTCCTAATCTTTTCTCAGCTGTCACTTTCTCCAGCCCCATAATCAGAAAACAATAGCACGTCATCTCTCTCCATTTTGTCTACATCTTTCTATTGGTTAGATACCCAGAGTTGAATTCATTGCCTTTACAGTGATCTTGTGAAAGCCATGGAGAGATATCTCCTGCTCTTGAGTCTTCCGTGAATTTAGCTTAAAAATAAGAGTGCTGGCCACCTGCAGGTTCACCTTTCTAGAAGCTGAAAGCAAACTGTCCCATACCCAGCTGCACTGCCCCCAGTTCAACCCTGCCTCTTCTGCAGTGTAGCCATGCAACCAACACTGAAACTAAGTACATGGGTTCAGTGTAAAATAGTATCAAAAGAAATAAAGGGGCCACTCTACTGGTTGTACTTTAATATTTAATTAAATGAAATTTTCCTTTAAAAAATGGCCACTGAATTTTCATTCTGCCATACCTGAGAGCTTCAGGAACCAGAATACATTGCCACAGAATTTGGGATCAGCTTGCCCTGGAGGACAACAGGCCCTTTTAGGAGACATCTTTGCCAACCGATTGGAATGCACGTTTTCCATATTGAGGGAACATAGTTAGTTTTACTTAAAAATCCTAGATTTATTGCACCCATTATGTGTCTATATGCTGTACTTACATATTCCACTATTTCATGTTACAGTTTCATGACTAAGCAGAAGAGTAATTCCAGTGGCGAGTGTACATATATATTGAAAGACAAGGACTGCAGCTCATTGGATTGTGTAGATGCATAGATCTTCTCCCTGGTTAATGAATCATTAATGAAAAATACATCTTATAATGGAACAGCTGCTCATTCAGATCAGGCATCTGTTTCTACAAGGATGTTACTCTAAGTTTCAAAGATCAAACTGATTGGAAATCTACAGTTTCCTTTACAGCTTCCCCTGTTATCAATCTTGTGAGCAGTTAATAGACCTCAGCCATCAGACTCTCAAGGCTTGTCTCATAAGAATGACTGATAGGTTGCAGCTAATATTGTATTCTTTGAGAAATTGCCACCTCTCTCTTCAAGAACCTTGACAAAGAAATTGGACTTTTTAAGAGTTAAAGGGGTGATCAAAACTGGAAGAAATTCTTTTGACATTTTCCAGAACAAGTCCATAGAGGAATTTTCCAGTGCCTAGATACTACTCATAATTGTGAAAGAACTTGTCATGATACAATCACCTCTCTTATGAATGCTGTAATACGGTGCAGTCCTCGACAGGCAAAAAAAAACCCCTCACTTTCAAATCTTTCAGGGTTAAATGTCAAAGGTAGACTGAAGATTTACTGACACAAAATAGCAAGGGTTTTTTGGGAGCTGGATGCAGGCTAGGACAGGTTTTTATCTATACTTGCTTCACCATGAATAGAAAAGCACTTCTTAAAACCCTGTTTCTTGCATAAATTGATGGCTTAATTTCATAATGAACAGTGAAATTCTAATGACTGAATTCACACTAGAGTACATTAAGGCCCTGATGCTGCAGTGCCTCATGCAGTGTGCAAAAGGTAGACGTTCATCCGGCTATAAGCTAAGTATTAAGCATAGCTCTACACATCAGAGTAAGCATCAGGCCGCTTTGTTCTTCATGAAGGATGTTCTGGAGTCGATATGAACCATGTTGAAGGTTTATCTAGTTCCCAAAGGCAGATTTTCAAAATAAAAGATCATATAATTGTCATAGCCTTGTTAGTACTCCCTTCAGAAACCACAAATTGATTGAATGGCTTGGAGGTGATTTTCAGTCACTGCTGTACCTGGTCCTCCCACATCAGGATTTGAGGCACTTTGACTAGGTAAACCAAGAGTACTCTCTATCATTTCTTGTGTTTTTACCTGTTCCAGTCCTATCAATCCAAACTCTCAAACCAGCATTACAGTCACTCTAAAATATTTGTTCTTTCCAAAGCTACAAGTGTTTTAAATTTTATTAGTGGTTTCAGTCACATCCATATCACAGGTCTCGGTGATGTTAAGAGAAATGTCTACATTTCTTTCCTATGTGAAACAGGTCCTTTAGAATCTCCCCAACCTTAATGTGGAATTGTGAAAAGATGAGGTAGGTTGGCCTTATAATTAAGACACTGGGCAGAGATGCAAATTATCTAGGTTCAGTTCCCTGGTTTTGCCAGGGTTGTGTTTTTTGTTTTTGAGGGGGAGGGAGGGGCAAGCAATTTAGTCTGTCTGCCTCAGTTTACCGTCGCTAAAATTGGGGATGAGATTATCTTTATACATTTTTGTCTATTTATACTAAGTTATTTATAGTAGGGACTATCTTACTGAGTGTGTTCAGTGACTAGAGCATATCTTAATTAAGAACATAAGACTGGCCACACTGGGTCAGACCAATGGTCTATCTACCCCACTATCCTGTCTTCTGACAGTGACCAATGCCAGATGCTTCAGAGGGAATAAACAGAACAGGACATTTATCGACTGATCCATCCCCTGTCATCCAGGCTCAGCTTCTGGCAGAGGTTTAGGGACACACAGCATAGGGTTGCATCCCTGATCATCTTGGCTAGCAGACATGGATGGAGCTATCCTCCCTGAACTTATCTAGTTCTTTTTTAAACCTACCCTCTTCTCCCATGACTGCTTAGCATGCTTAAGGACCTTTGGTGAGGGACCTTGTCAAAGGCTTTCTGAAAGTCCAAGTAGGCTATTTGATTGGATCTCCCTTGTCCACATGCTTGTTCCTACCCTCAAAGAAATTCTAACAGATTGGTGAGGCATGATTTCTCTTTACAAAAGCCCCAATATATTGCGTTTGATAATTCCATTCTTTACTGTAATTTCAGACAATTTGCCTGGTACTGAAGTTATATTTACTGACCTGAAGTTGCCAGGATCATCTCGGAAGCATTTTTAAAAAATCTGTGTCACATTAGCTAGCCTCCAGTCATCTGGTACAGAGGCTGATTTAAGCAACAGGTTACATACTAGTTAGTAGTTCTACAATGTCATATTTGAGTTCCTTCAGAACTCTTGGGGGAATACCAGCTGGCCCCAGTGACTTTCTACTGTTCAATTTATCAACTTGTTCCCAAGACACCTCAATCAGGGACAGTTCCTCAGATTTGTCACCTAAAAAAAATGGCTCAAGTGTGGGAATCTCCTTCACACTCTCTGCAGCGAAGACCAATGCAAAGAATTCATTTAGCTTTGGTTAGTTAGGCTCCCTCAGTGCTACCATGACACTAATCATCATCAAAGGTAATAATTCAATCAGTACAAAATGGTGAAATCACAAATGTATCCTACTCATGCTGTAGAAAACACCATCCCACTCGAGGATTACAGAGGCTCTATTAAACAAAACGTCAAGTATTCCATAGTACTAGCCCATAGCCCCAAACATTGCAGTATCGCTACTAAGCTACAGTAGTAGATCATTAAAATAAAATTCTATTGTCTCTTTTGTCTGGAATCACCTTAAGAGCGCAGAGAAACTTGCAAAATCTTGCACTGTGGGCCCCTAATGTCCTCCACAAACTCTCTTCCTTCTTGTAGCTGCCATTTTAAATATGCTTTGCAAAGGTGCTCTCCACGCTCCCCTACAAACGAGTGCTGTTTCCTCTAGGAATGCCGAGTAGTGGTACAAAAGGGTCATCATTACAGTATTTACATGCATGATACACTGGCATTTAAACTGCATGTTCATTCCCAGGGTATTGACAACATCAGAGGCCTGGTAACGGCTACTGAGTCTTTGTCCTTTAAGTTGTTCTTTCAAGATTATTAATGACTAAACCACGTGATTCATTGTTGCTTTTTGTTACCAAGCTTGCAGTGAACATAAGTCCTTACGCCACAGAGGTGGTTTAGCAGCCTCCAGCAGCTGGGTTTGCGGTGGTATTTGATGATAGAATACAGAGTGGTAAAATATTTTGGAGCTTTTGCAATGCTCCCCAACTCCACTCTCCCTTTATGGATCCTAGGACCCATGGAGCACCTGCCACAAGGAGAAAGGGGAAAAATACTGCCATGGAGGAAGCAAAGCCTTACTGCACAGCTAGAATTCTGACCATGGACTGTCTCCTCTGCATGCGGAGCTATGATTGGGTCCTGCATTATTATTAGTATAACAGCACTTACAGAGTAATGACAAGGCAGCACAGGCTGATCAGCGCTTGGCCTAAAACCCCTGCACGAAGGGCATGGCTGGTTCCAAAAACTGTAGTTAGCCGATTACAGAGATAGGAACTAACTGAAGTTTAGATCTTAAAGAGCTAAGTCATTGATTCAGATATAAAGAGATTTGGGCACTGCTTTTACACGTTATCTGTAAAGCAAATAATGCAGAACATATACTTCCCTCAGGCTGCAAACTAATATTGACGGGATGCATATACCTTAACTGATTTCAATAGGGGACTGAAAGGATCTGATTTTTTTCTTACAATGTGGGCTTGCAATCACTGTGTAGACAAAAAATACTTCCACACACAGATGAGCAGCTGTGCCTCTAACTATACTGTGTTCACATGCAGATTCCAGGTCTGTGCATGGGATCAGTTCGTACAAAGCAAGCACCTACGTGCCCATCCTTTCCCCTACCCTCACCCTACATCAAAATCAAAGCTCTCAGTGACAATGATGCGACTTCCAGCAAGGTTGGAACTCAGCAATGACCATTAAGGAGAGTCTCCCCACAGACAAAGAGTGATTGAGTGGCAAAGTCTTCTAGAGCTTGAAGACAGAAGATAATAATTTTTTAAGGACGTGACCATGCTCCAGTCAAGTCAATGGAAAAACGGCCATTGATTTGAATGGTGCACGATGACGCTGTTAGTGGAGGGCACAGGCCTTGTGATGAGTTTTCTATACCACAGCTGCTTTATGGGATATCTGTAGATGGTATTTGGTGATAGGTTACAGACTGGAAAAATGTTTAGAAGCCTTGGCAATATTCCCCCCACTCCACCCCAAGTCCACTCTCATGCATCCCAGAGCCAACAGAGCAGCCTCCACAGAGACTGGAGAAAGGGGGGAAATGGTGCCAGGGAAGCAGCAAAGCCCCTTTCTGCACAGCTGGACTATTAAGCATGGACGGTCTCCTCTTCATGTAGATCTAGGCGCTCTAATTGGGTCTTTTAGCAGTAGTAGTATAATAGCACTGATAGAGTAATGACAAGCGAACACAGTCTAACCAGCGCTTGGCCTAAGATCCCTACATCATACGACGTCTGATTCTAGGATTTTTCGTTGGCCCACTACTGAGATGGGAGCTAGTCACAAAGTTACAAGCTTCCTCCAAAAGTTCAAGCTGGTTGGATGCTGGTTAAGGCCCATACCGTCCATAAATTATCCTTCTAACAGCATGGCACTGACCTCTCACAAGCGCCCACTGGCCGAGTGGGTGTGCCTGCACTCTCTTAGTCTGCAGCAACCCCCGGTGGTGGTTTCTCAGGCGGTTTTGAATGACTCAGCCCTCCAGCCAAGTCACACACATCATCTGTATGTGAAACAAAACAGACCCCTTCCAGGGCATACAGGCCAATTGGGGCCTATCCCAGTACCCATCTATTGTTATCTCTGTAGCCCTCCCCGGGCTCAGTCTTTAAATAGTCCTGACCCTGGTATGGGGCTGTACCCTGGGGGCTTCCTCCCTTCTTCACCCTTGCTGGCCCCAGCTGTTCTTCTATCTTCAGTCCCAGCAGCTAGCCAGGAGCTCCCTTTTGCTCCCTGCCAGCAACTGATTTGCCCATGGTCCTACTGCTCTTTCAGCCAGCCATTAACACAGTCCTCTCTCCTCCAGCTCCAGGTAGCCACTGAGTGACTCTGCCCCTGCAGCTCCTTTTATGTGAGACTGCTGGGCCCTGATTGGCTGCTCCCTGTGCAGTCTCTCTAGGCCACTTGGAGGACTTAGCTCCATTGCTCCTTTTGAAATGGGGTGTAGTAGGACCCTGAGGCCTCCTGAAGGACACCTCTGGGCCTGGTACACCCTGTCAAAATCCTATTTCTGATTTGTTTGTGATTTCTATATTTATAAAAGTTTTACAAAACCAGATTGCCATTTCCTATTTCTTATCCCTTCTTCCCTGAGCTCATGAATCACTGCGTCCACAGAAGGAAAGATAATGCCACTTTGCATTCACGGATCATTCCCTTCACCTACTTCCAGGCCCTTTCCAATAAAATAAATTATAAAAAAGTAATGAAACAGTTGTTGATATCAGTTATCAAGTAAGGATGCCCAATATGCCTTTTGGAGGAGACAGGAAATTGAATTAGAAGTTGCAGCCTTGACATAGACTGCGGCTTCAGTAGTCATTAAAATAGCAATGAATTAATCAAAACATTTATACCCTGCTTCAAAAAGGCAGCATTTTGCAATACTGTAACTGCAAACTGAACTAAAATATGGGCTATTGTTTACTTCCATTGTTCTACAGAAGAAGCAAGACACATTTATTTGTATATTTTACCCCTTTCACTTAGCATTTCAGTTGCTTTGCCATTATTTATAATATGTGAATATCTGGAAGTCTCTTCACTTTAAAAAAAAAAATCATTTCCTCCTTCTCAAATTACAGCCCAGTTCTTGAGGCGCTATAATGGGTTGCCATAGCAATCTTATAGAGCACCAGGACTTTGCCTTCACGGAATGAGAGAGCAGCCAAATGATTTTCAAGGAGAAATAAATTCTGCTCAGACATTATGCAGTTCCTGAAAAGGAAATATTAACACAAAGCTAGGCCACCTCCTCCCAACGAGAAAGGCACAAAAGGGGCGCATGGGGGCTAGGAATCTCAAGGAGGTTGATCTCACAGAGTTAGCAACTTGTCTCCACTGAAGACGAGGCCTACCTGTCCCTTCAGGTGCAAGGAGTTTGGGGGACTGTGAAAGAATCTGGTGCGTGTGTCATCCCACCCCTGTAGGGGAAGGTGGATTGTGAAAGATTGACTTCTCCACACTGTTAATAAGCCATGCTGGTGTGTTGATAAAAGGCGGTTTGGGGTCCAAAAGGGGAGATGAGGTTAATAATCTCGTTTACAGTTATAACATTAAACAGCGGTCTGGGGTTCCATGTCAAGTTATTGGTTGATTATTCCAACTGTCACATAGAATCAAAGAATATCAGGGTTGGAAGGGACCTCAGGAGGTCATCTAGTCCAACCCCCTGCTCAAAGCAGGACCGATCCCCGACTAAATCATCCCAGTCAGGGCTTTGTCAAGCCTGACCTTAAAAACTTCTAGGGAAGGAGATTCCACCACCTCCCTAGGTAACGCATTCCAGCATTTCACCACCCTCATAGTGAAAAAGTTTTTCCTAATATCCAACCTAAATCTCCCCCACCGCAACTTGAGACCATTGCTCCTTGTTCTGTCATCTGCTACCACTGAGAACAGTCTAGATCCATCCTCTTTGGAACCCCCTTCCAGGTAGTTGAAAGCAGCTATCAAATCCCCCCTCATTCTTCTCTTCTGAAGACTAAACATCCCCAGCTCCCTCAGCCTCTCCTCATAAGTCATGTGTTCCAGTCCCCTAATCATTTTTGTTGCCCTCCGCTGGACTCTTTCCAATTTTTCCACATCCTTCTTGTAGTGTGGGGCCCAAAACTGGACACAGTACTCCAGATGAGGCCTCACCAATGTCGAATAGAGGGGAAAGATCACGTCCCTCGATCTGCTGGCAATGCCCCTACATATACATCCCAAAATGCCATTGGCCTTCTTGGCAACAAGGGCACACTGTTGACTCATATCCAGCTTCTCATCCACTGTAACCCCTAGGTCCTTTTCTGCAGAACTGCTGCCGAGCCATTCGGTCCCTAGTCTGTAGCGGTGCATTGGATTCTTCCGTCCTAAGTGCAGGACTCTGCACTTGTCCTTGTTGAACCTCATCAGATTTCTTTTGGCCCAATCCTCCAATTTGTCTAGGTCCCTCTGTATCCTTTCCCTACCCTCCAGCGTATCTACCTCTCCTCCCAGTTTAGTGTCATCTGCAAACTTGCTGAGGGTGCAATCCACACCATCCTCCAGATCATTTATGAAGATATTGAACAAAACCGGCCCCAGGACCAACCCCTGGGGCACTCCACTTGATACCGACTGCCAACTAGACATGGAGCCATTGATCATTACCCGTTGAGCCCGACAATCTAGCCAGCTTTCTATCCACCTTATAGTCCATTCATCCAGCCCATACTTCTTTAACTTGCTGGCAAGAATACTGTGGGAGACCTCATCAAAAGCTTTGCTAAAGTCAAGGAACAACATGTGTACTGCTTTCCCTTCATCCACAGAGTCAGTTATCTCATCATAGAAGGCAATTAGATTAGTCAGGCATGACTTGCCCTTGGTGAATCCATGCTGACTGTTCCTGATCACTTTCCTCTCCTCTAAGTGCTTCAGAATTGATTTCTTGAGGACCTGCTCCATGATTTTTCTGGGGACTGAGGTGAGGCTGACTGGCCTGTAGTTCCCAGGATCCTCCTTCTTCCCTTTTTTAAAGATGGGCACTACATTAGCCTTTTTCCAGTCATCTGGGACCTCCCCCGATCGCCATGAGTTTTCAAAGACAATAGCCAATGGCTCTACAATCACATCCGCCAACTCCTTTAGCGCTCTCGGATGCAACGCATCCGGCCCCATGGACTTGTGCTCGTCCAGCTTTTCTAAATAGTCCTGAACCACTTCTTTCTCCACAGACGGCTGGTCACCTTTTCCCCATGCTGTGCTGCCCAGTGCAGTAGTCTGGGAGCTGACCTTGTTCGTGAAGACAGAGGCAAAAAAAGCATTGAGTACATTAGCTTTTTCCACATCCTCTGTCACTACGTTGCCTCCCTCATTCAGTAAGGGGCCCACACTTTCCTTGACTTTCTTCTTGTTGCTAACATACCTGAAGAAACCCTTCTTGTTACTCTTAACATCTCTTGCTAGCTGCAACTCCAGGTGTGATTTGGCCTTCCTGATTTCACTCCTGCAAACCCGAGCAATATTTTTATACTCATCCCTGGTCACTTGTCCAATCTTCCACTTCTTGTAAGCTTCTTTTTTGTATTTAAGAGCAGCAAGGATTTCACTGTTAAGCCAAGCTGGTCGCCTGCCATATTTACTATTCTTTCTACACATTGGGATGGTTTGTCCCTGCAGCCTCAATAAGGATTCTTTAAAATACAGCCAGCTCTCCTGGACTCCTTTCCCCCTCATGTTATTCTCCCAGGGGATCCTGCCCATCAGTTCCCTGAGGGAGTCAAAGTCTGCTTTTCTGAAATCCAGGGTCTGTATTCTGCTGCTCTCCTTTCTTCCTTGTGTTAGGATCCTGAACTCGACCATTTCATGGTCACTGCCTCCCAGGTTCCCATCCACTTTTGCTTCCCCTACTAATTCTTCCCGGTTTGTGAGCAGCAGGTCAAGAAGAGCTCTGTCCCTAGTTGGTTCCTCCAGCACTTGCACCAGGAAATTGTCCCCTACATTTTCCAAAAACTTCCTGGATTGCCTGTGCACCGCTGTATTGCTTTCCCAGCAGATATCAGGGTGATTGAAGTCTCCCATGAGAACCAGGGCCTGCGATCTAGTAACTTCTGCGAGTTGCCGGAAGAAAGCCTCGTCCACCTCATCCCCCTGATCCGGTGGTCTATAGTAGACTCCCACCACGACATCACCCTTGTTGCTCACACTTCTAAACTTAATCCAGAGACTCTCAGGTTTTTCTGCAGTTTCATACTTGAGCTCTGAGCAGTCATACTGCTCTCTTACATACAGTGCAACTCCCCCACCTTTTCTGCCCTTCCTGTCCTTCCTGAACAGTTTATATCCATCCATGACAGTACTCCAGTCATGTGAGTTATCCCACCAAGTCTCTGTTATTCCAATCACATCATAATTCCTTGACTGTGCCAGGACTTCCAGTTCTCCCTGCTTGTTTCCCAGGCTTCGTGCATTTGTATATAGGCACTTGAGGTAACCTGCTGATCGCCCCTCTTTCTCAGTATGAGGCAGGAGCCCTCCCTTCTCAATCACCGTTAATTGGTTTAAAGCTTTTTATTAAACATATAGAAAAAAAGAAGTTAAAAAATGGAACTTAAAGAATCAAATATGGCTTTTATTTTCATAATTTCCTTTACTCTCTGTAGCTGTACAGAGTCTCTTATAAGGGGAAAATATGTGTTTGACAGTCACTTTAGATGGCATTTAAAGATGGCAATAACTGTTCTCTTTGCAGGGAGAGAGAAAGTTAGATTATATGGTCTCGAGCTGCTGCTGCTGGTGAACTCCGATCTTGTTTCCTTTAAGACATATACACAAAAAGGAGAAAGGAAGGACTGTGAAAGACAGAGCATGTGGCTTCTGTCTCTGATGCTCCCTCTTGCTTGCAACCAAGCTGCTAGCATATTAAGGTATGTGGTTTTATCAGCCACTCCAAGACCTGGCAAACTTTTACTGGCGCTGGATTATTTCAGACATTGGTTTTGGTGTGCCTTTCTGATCACAGACTCACAGCAGCATGGCAAAAGATAGAATTGTCTTGACCAGTTAAGCTAGGCTCTCATTAGATAGAAGGCAAAAAGAGAAAGATAGGAAAAAGAACAAAGTTAGGCGGGAAAGGAAAATGACACAAGAGGGAGGATGACAGCAGGAACCTCAGGTTCACATTTTAAATGAAGTTCAGAATCTAGTCAACACCAGTGCAGGTGATGATGGCAGCTGGTTCCCTTTCTTTAGCTAGTTTTGTGTGGCACTTTGTACCTCAAAGTCACCGCATGGTGACTTGCCTGCGGGGTGCGAAGTTTGTGGATCTCTTGAAACATCTAGATAGACTTATGTGTAGTGCTGGGGAGGAGCCAGTGGTCATGGTACATGTAGGTACCAATGACACAGGGAAGGATAGGAGAGAGGTCCTGGAGGCCAGGAGACTAGGTAAGAGACTGAAGTCCAGAACCTCCATGGTAGCATTCTCTGAAATGCTTCCAGTTCCACGCGCAGGGCCAGTTAGACAGGCAGAACTGCAGAGTCTCGATGCGTGGATGGCACAATGGGGTAAGGAGGAGGCGTTTAGATATATTAGGAACCGGGGAAACTTTTGGGAAAGGGGGAGCCTATACAGGAAGGATGGGTTCCAAAATGGAACCAGATGGCTGGCACTTAAAATTAAAAGGGTTGTAGAGCGGTTTTTAAACAAAGGGCTGGGGGAAAGCCGACAGGCATGGAAGAGCATGTGGTTTGGACAGAGACATCCCTTAGGGGAAGATCTATTAATGGAGATTCTCTATGTCCTAGTAAGGAGGAGAGGATGGAAGATGATAAAATACAGGTAGGATCTGATGAGAAACAATCAAATGAATTCAATTATATCATGTAATGGCAGATAGCTAAAAATGGACATGTTTTTAAAGTGCTAATATACCAAGGCTAGAAGTCTAAATAATAAGATGGGTGAACTAGAGTGCCTCGTATTCAATGAGGATATTGATATAACAGGCATCACAGAAACTTGGTAGACGGAGGATAATCAATGGGACACAGTAATACCAGGGTACAAAACATATTGCAAGGACAGAACAGATCGTGCTGGTGGGGCAGTGGCACTATATGTGAAAAAGCATAGAATTAAATGAAGTCAAAATCTGAAATGAACCAAACTGTACCAGAGAATCTCTATGGATAGTAATTCCATGCTCTAATAATAAGAATATAGTGGTAAGGATATATTACTGACCACCTGACCCAGATGGTGATAGTGACTATGAAATGCTCAGGGAGATTAGAGATGCTATTAAAATAAAAAAACTCAATAATAATGGGGGATTTCAACTATCCCCATATTGACTGGGTACATGTCACCTCAGGAAGGGATGTAGAGATAAAGTTTCTTGACACCATAAATGACTGCTTCTTGGAGCAGCTAGTCCTGGAACCCACAAGAGGAGAGACAATTCTTGATTTAGTCCTAAGTGGAGCACAGGATTCAGTCCAAGAGGTGACTATAGCTGGTCCGCTTGGTAATAGTGACCATAATATAATTACATTTAACATCCCTGTGGCAGGAAAAACACCACAGCAGCCTAACACTGGAGCATTTAATTTCAGAAAGAGGGACTACACAAAAATGAGGAAGTTAGTTAAACAGAAATTAAAAGATACGGTGCCAAAAGTGAAATCCCTGCAAGCTGAATGGAAACTTTTTTAAGACACCATAGTAGAGGCTCAATTTAAATGTATACCCCAAGTTAAAAAACATAGTAAGAGAACAAAAAAAGTGCCACCGTCGCTAAGCAACAAAACAAAAGAAGCAGTGAGAGACAAAAAAGCATCCTTTAAAAAGTGGAAGTTAAATCCTAGTGAGGAAAATAGAAAGGAGCATAAATTCTGGCAAATAAAGTGTAAAAATATAATTAGGAAAGCCAAAAAAGAATTTGAAGAACAGCCAGCCAAAGACTCAAAAAGTAATAGCAAAAAAAATTGTAAGTACATCAGAAGCAGGAAGCTGGCTAAACAAGCAGTGGGGCCACTGGACTATCAAGATGCTAAAGGAGCACTCAAGGACTATAAGGCCATTGCGGAGAAACTGAATGAATTCTTTGCATCGGTCTTCACGGCTGAGAATGTGAGGGAGATTCCAAAACCTGAGACATTGTTTTTAGGTGACAGTTCTAAGGAACTGTCCCAGATTGAGGCATCATTAGAGGAGGTTTTGGAACAAATTGATAAACTAAACAGTAATAAGTCACCAGGAACAGATGGTATTCACCCAAGAGTTCTGAAGGAACCCAAATGTGAAACTGAATAAGTACTATTAACTGTAGTTTGTAACCTATCATTTAAATCAGCTGCTGTACCAAATGTCTGGAGGATAGCTAATGTGACACCAATTTTTAAAAAGGGCTCCAGCGGTGGTCCCAGCAATTACAGGCTGGTAAGCCTGACTTCAGTACCAAGCAAACTGGTTGAAACTATAGTAAAGAACAAAATTGTCAGACACATAGATGAACATAATTTGTTGGGGAAGAGTCAACATGGTTTTTGTAAAGGGATATCATGCCTCGCCAATCTACTAAAATTCTTTGAGGGAGTCAAAAAGCAGGTGGACAATTGTGATCCAGTGGATA
Source organism: Chelonia mydas (assembly GCF_015237465.2). Classification (NCBI taxonomy): domain Eukaryota; kingdom Metazoa; phylum Chordata; order Testudines; family Cheloniidae; genus Chelonia; species Chelonia mydas. Next base: position 14,873,829 of record NC_051251.2, on the reverse strand, counting down.
TAGTGTACTTGGATTTTCAGAAAGCCTTTGACAGAGAGCCTCACCAAAGGCTCTTAAGCAAAGTAAGGTGTCATGGGATAAGAGGGAAGGTCCTCTCATGGATTGGTAACTGATTAAAAGATAGGAAACTAAGGGTAGGAATTAACAGTCAGTTTTCAGAATGGAGAGAGGTAAATAGTGGTGTCCCGCAGGGGTCTGTACTGGTCCCAGTCCTATTCAACATATTCATAAATGATCTGGAAAAAGGGGTAAACAAAAAGGTGGCAAAATTTGCAGATGAGACAAAACTACTCAAGATAGTTAAGTCCCAGACAGATTGCAAAAAGCTACAAAACGATCTCACAAAACTGGGTGACTGGGCAACAAAATGGCAGATAAAATTCAATTTGATAAATGCAAAGTAATGCATATTGGAAAACATAATCCCAACTATACATATAAAATGATGGCGTCTAAATTAGCTGTTACTTCTCAAGAAAGAGATCTTGGAGTCATTGTGGATAGTTCTCTGAAAACATCCACTCAATGTGCAGTGGCAGTCAAAAAAGCAAACAGAATGTTGGGAATCATTAAGAATGGGATAGATAAGACGACAGAAAATATCATACTATATAAATCCATGGTTGCCCACATCTTGAATACTGCATGCAGATGTGGTTGTCCCATCTTAAAAAAGATATATTGGAATTGGAAAAGGTTCAGAAAAGGGCAACAAAATTATTAGGGATATGAAACGGCTGCCATATTAGGAGAGAATAATAAGACTGGGCCTTTTCAGCTTGGAAAAGAGATGACTAAGGAAGGATATGAAAGAGGTCTATAAAATCATGACTGATGTGGAGAAAGTAAATAAGGAAGTGTTATTTACTGCTTCTCATAACACAAGAACTAAAGGTCATCAAATGAAATTAATGGGCAGCAGGTTTAAAACAAAAGGAAGTATTTCTTCACACAACACACAGACAGTCTGTGGAACTCTTTGCCAGAGGATGTTGTGAAGGCCAAGACTATAACAGGATTCAAAAAAGAACTAGATAAATTCATGGAGGATAGGTCCATCAATGGCTATTAGCCAGGAGGCGCAGGGATGGTGTCCCTAGCCTCTGTTTGCCAGAAGCTAAGAATGGGCAAGAGGGGATGGATCACTTGATGATTACCTCTTCTGTTCATTCCCTCTGGGGCACCTGGCATTGGCCACTGTTGGAAGACAGGATACTAGGCTAGATGGACCTTTGGTCTGACCCAGTATGGTCATTCTTGTGTTCTTAAAGTAGCACTCTGTAACCCCATATTCATCATTCATATATGGTTGTGATATTTCATACCAAGCATGCCATGTAAGAGATCATATGAAAGGTCATGTTGTGCTGAAACCCATTGATCTGACAAAATATGTATATCATTGGTGTGCATGAAGTTATGAGATTTTGCTGTATGGTTGTTATTGAAATATGTTGGAAGTTTGGGAGTTGGCCCTTGCTAGTTCTCCAGTGACAACAAAGGAGGTGACCCACAGCCAGGTGGGTGTTAAATGACCAGTAATCAGTAGGGGAGTTGTAAACAACGGATTCACAATTCTGTAAGAGAAGCACCACATAACGGGGATTGCTCAACCCTGTGACCCACCAAGAATGCCTGGGCTAGTTTCTTTCCAGCGACATGGACCGGGAGACTTTAACTTCCCAGATATAGACTGGAGAACCAGTGCTAGTAATAACAATAGGGTTCAGATTTTCCTAGATGCGATAGCTGATGAATTCCTTCATCAATTAGTTGCAGAACCGACTAGAGGGGATGCCATTTTAGATTTGGTTTTGGTGAGTAGAGACGACCTCACAGAAGAAATGGTTGTAGGGACAACCTTGGTTCAAGTGATCATGAGCTAATTCAGTTCAAACTGAATGGAAGGATAAACAAAAATAAATCTGCGACTAGCGTTTTTGATTTCAAAAAGGCTAACTTTCAAAATTTAAAGAAATTAGTTAGGGAAGTGGATTGGACTGAAGAACTTATGGATCTAAAGGCAGAGGAGGCCTGGGATTACTTCAAGTCAAAGCTGCAGAAGCTATCGGAAGCCTGCATCAGAAGAAAGGCGAAAAAATTCATAGGCAGGAGTTGTAGACCAAGCTGAATGAGCAAGCATCTCAGAGAGGTGATTAAGAAAAAGCAGAAAGCATATAGGGAGTGGAAGATGGGAGAGATCAGCAAGGAAATCTACCTTATTGAGGTCAGAACACGAAGGGATAAAGTGAGAGAGGCTAAAAGTCAAGTAGAGTTGGACCCTGCAAAGGGAATTAAAACCAATAGTAAAAGGCTCTATAGCCATATAAATAAGAAAAAAAAACAAAGAAAGAAGAAGTGGGACCACTAAACACTGAAGATGGAGTGGAGGTTAAGGATAATCTAGGCATGGCCCAATATCTAAACAAATACTTTGCCTCAGTCTTTAATAAGGCTAATGAGGATCTTAGGGATAATGGTAGCATGACAAATGGGAATGAGAATCTGGAGGTAGATATTACCATACCTGAGGTAGAAGCGAAACTCGAACAGCTTAATGGGACTAAATCGGGAGGTCCAGATAATCTTCATCCAAGAATATTAAAGGAATTGGCACATGAAATTGCAAGCCCATTTGCAAGAATTTTTAATGAATCTGTAAACTCAGGGCTTGTACTGTATGACTGGAGAATTGCTAACATAGTTCCTATTTTTAAGAAAGGAAAAAAAAGTGATCCGGGTAACTACAGGCCTGTTAGTTTGACACCTGTAGCATGCAAGGTCTCGGAAAAAATTTTGAAGGAGAAAGTAGTTAAGGACATTGAGGTCAATGGTAAATGGGACAAAATATAACATGGTTTTACAAAAGGTAGATTGTGCCAAACCAACCTGATCTCCTTCTTTGAGAAAGTTTCAGATTTTTTAGACAAAGGAAACGCAGTGGATCTAATTTACCTAGATTTCAGTAAGGCGGTTGATACGGTGCCACATGGGGAATTATTAGTTAAACTGGAAAAGATGCGGATCAATATGAAAATTGAAAGTTGGATAAGGAACTGGTTAAAAGGGAGACTACAGCAGGTCCTACTGAAAGGTGAACTGTCAGGCCGGAGGGAGGTTACCAGTGGAGTTCCTCAGGGATCGGTTTTGGGACCAATCTTATTTAATCTTTTTATTACTGACCTTGGCACAAAAAGTGGGAGTGTGCTAATAAAGTCTGCAGATGATACAAAGCTGGGAGGTACTGCCAATTTAGAGAAGGACCGGGATATCATACAGGAGGATCTGGATGATCTTGTAAACTAGAGTAATAGTAATAGGATGAAATTTAATAGTGAGAAGTGTAAGGTCATGCAATTAGGGATTAATAACAAGAATTTTAGTTATAAGATGGGGATGCATCAATTAGAAGTAACAGAGGAGGAGAAGGACCTTGGAGTATTGGTTGACCACAGGATGACTAGGAGCCGCCAATGAGATATAGCCTTGAAAAAAGCTAATGCAGTCTTGGGATGCATCAGGAGAGGTATTTCCAGTAGAGATAAGGAGGTGTTAGTACCATTATACAAGGCACTGGTGAGACCTCACCTGAAATACTGTGTGCAGTTCTGGTCTCCCATGTTTAAGAAGGATGAATTCAAACTGGAACAGGTACAGAGAAGGGCTACTAGGATGATCCGAGGAATGGAAAACCTGTCTTATGAAAGGAGACTCAAGGAGCTTGGCTTGTTTAGCCTAACAAAAAGAAGGTTGAGGGGAGATATGATTGCTCTCTATAAATATATCAGAGGGATAAATATCAGAGAGGGAGAGGAATTATTTAAACTCAGTACCAATGTGGACACAAGAACAAATGAATGTAAACTGGCTATCGGGAAGTTTAGACTTGAAATTAGACGAAGGTTTCTAACCATCAGAGGAGTGAAGTTCTGGAATAGCCTTCCAAGGGAAGCAGTGGGGTCAAAAGACCTATCTGGCTTTAACATTAAACTCAATAAGTTTATGGAGGAGATGGTATGATGGGATAACATGATTTTTGCAATTAATTGATCTTTAACTATTTATGGTAAATAGGCCCAATGGCCTGTGATGGGATGTTAGATGGGGTGGGATCTGAGTTACTACAGAGACTTCTTTCCTGGGTATCTGGCTGGTGAATCTTGCCCATATGCTCAGGGTTCAGCTGATCGCCATATCTGGGGTTGGGAAAGAATTTTCCTCCAGGGCAGATTGGAAGAGGCCCTGGGGATTTTTCACCTCCCTCTGTAGCATGGGGCACGGGTCACTTGCTGGAGGATTCTCTGCACTTGAAGTCTTTAAACCATGATTTGAGGACTTCAATAGCTCAGACATAGGTGAGAGGTCTATTGCAGGAGTGGGTGGGTGAGATTCTGTGGCCTGCATTGTGCAGGAGGTCAGACTAGATGATCATAATGGTCCCTTCTGACCTTAATATCTATGAGTCTAAGAGTATAAAATAAGGGACAGTGACATCATGCTTTTACCATTCTCCTCCCCCACTTATGCTGGAAGCAAAAGAACACTGGGAAGACAAAGACTTGGACTGAGGAGACTGGTCCCAGGCTTTAAGGGAAAGTCTGTGTTTTAAGGACAGTAACCTACCTGCAACATCCAGTGGGGTGAGAAAAACTGCTTGATCCAAATACTGCTTTGTCTAATAAGGTTCAGGATTTAGACTGCATGCTTACTTTTTATTTTTGTTGGTAGCTATCTCTGACCTTTTGTGCCTATCACTTTCTGTAGTTAATAAATCTATTTTATATTTTACCTAAAACACTGTGTTTTGGTTGAGGCAGGATCTCCTCTTCTCTGTGAGAGTCCAAGGAGGGGGACGCATGTCTGGGGAACCAGGACAGTGCCAAAGCCTCCTGTCTACCCCAATCCCATTGGCTCTGGCCTTGAACCTCTGCTGAGGATCTGTACGAGGGCGATGGCTCTCGGTGCCGCGATGTCAGCAACCAGCAGCGGCATTCAGCAGATCAGTGATGGTACCCCGGTTATCGACACCTTACACTCAGTGAGTGACGCCATTCTGTTGAGTGGGAGCAGGAACGTGAGAGTGTAGACTGATGTGTCAGGGACTGTTGACACTCTCACGGTGAACTATACCCGTGACCGGGCTCTAGGGACCGGCGTCTAAACCCTCTGGAGGGGTGCCATGCGCTTGGAGAGCGGCTTGGGTGCTCCCGGCAGCATGGCTCTGGAGACTGCTGTCGTGCCCCTGAAAATTTGCGCCAGCGCACTGTTTATCGCTGCTTCAAATCCAAGGAATGCTGCCTGGAGTCCGGGGACTGATGCCAGGAACTCTGGCAGGCAAGCCAACCCGCATCCATGGGCTGGTGGTGCTGCTCAGGTGAGCACTGATGGGACACCCCCTCTGGTGAAGAGTGGTGCCGCACTGATGGAGACCATTGGAAGGGTCCCAAAGCAGGTTTACCCCTCGAATGGGGCACCTCTATAACTAGCATGGGTAGCACCGGCAGGGACAGACGGCCTCCAGCGTGGATGGCACTGCCAGGTGCCGAGTGCCTCTGCCACTGCCCAGCGTGGTGAGCAGGTCTTGGAGTGGGCTCAGCCACTCAGCGGGAGTTGGAACCTGACCTCCGTCCGGAGGGGAAGAGCTGCCCCTCGCAGGTCTTTGCCCTCCTCCGGCCCTCTCCTTCTCTTTATGGGACATACGTCCCCTCCCAGCCTTTCTTTGCTTTTTAGCCAGTTCCGGGGATGGGGATCAGCGCTGGTCTTAGGCTGGTGCCAGCAGCATACTCTGCACTGAGGCCGTGGTGCTAGGAACAGAGTCCGATCTGGTCGGCTCTGGGGCCGGTGTAAGTACAGACTCCATAAGGAGAGCTTGGAGACGAATGTCCCACTCCTTTTTGGTCCATGGTTTGAAGCTCTGACAAATGTGACACTTGTCGCTAACATGGGTTTCCCCATAGCACTTCAAACAGCTTCTATGGGGATCACTGACTGGCCTGGGTTTCTTGCAACAGTCACAAGGTTTGAAGACCGGGGACCAGGGCATGCCCAGTCCCTAAGCTAAGTCCCATTCAGGACTAACAAACACTAAGGGAACTACAAAACTAAGAATTTCTAACAACTATATACAGAAAGTTCACAACTAGGCACAGTTGAGAGGAGTAAGCTTCCCGAGGCAAGGAGATGTTTCAGGACCGTCACTGGCAGTAAGAAGGAACTGAGGGTGAGAAGGAGCCAATGGCGCCCCTTATATCAGTGTATATGCACACCACTTTAGGAGGCGCCAGAGCTGGTCCCCTGTGGATACCACTGAGGGAAAACTTCTGGCAGTGTAGCATGTGGCGCACACACACCTACAATGGAATCGACATGAGCAAGCACTCAGTGATGATTTTGTTTTGGTTTTTTTTGGTGGAGAAGTGGGATTCTCAATGCTGTTTGCATTGAATAACTTCTCATTGCAATCATGGTTTCCAATAAAATGGAGGTTTGCTAAGTTTCAAAATGATTATAAAGGAAAACAAAGAAGCGATCTTGCAGGATGAATTAAAAAAGAAATTCACGTGTTAGAAAGTGTGCTGGCAAAATATGCAAGTTGCTATTTGATACTGTCAGACAGATATCACATCATCCATTTCAAAAAGACAAGCTTGTCTCCAAAAATACTGTCAATGTCACTCTTAATAGATATTAATGGCTTTTCAAAGGAGAGTTCTAATAGATCTAAATTTTCAGAAGTGCCTAGTGATTTTGCATGCTTCAATTTTTGGGTGCTTATCTTCAGAAACTTGAAAGAAGCCTGGTTTTTCAGAGGGTGACTACTCAGCACTTGTGAAACCTAGAGTGCTTCAAGTTGTACATAAAAAAAAAACCAGGCACCCAAACTCATTAGTCACTTTTGGAAGTTCAGGCCTTCAGAATTTTTGAACTGGAGAAGTTCAAATTAAAATGATGCAAGGCAAAGAAAGCTTGCATTCTGAAATAACATGCAGGGTTGGTAAATTTATAAAACAAAGAAATGGAAGAGCTAGAAAACCTCTTATGAAAATATCTCATTGAGGAAAGACTGCACAGACAAAACATAAGTAGCAGCTTCCTTTCTGAAACAGTCAGAGTTTGAGTCCTCTAAACACAGTTGTCAAGACAAGCAAAGGATAGAAATAAATTCTGAAGCAATAGTAAGATGTGTGAAGGGTTGGACCCCCCTTCTGGGATGCCATTGGGATTTCACTTAGCCCACCTGCTCCACTAGCCTGGTCCCTCTTTCCCTCTGTCTTGCTGAATCAGGCTCTCCGGCCTCTTGCAGCACACACACAGAGGCAGGGAGCTCCAGCTATAGAATCACACAGAGTCTGCAAACAGCTCTGTATGGTAAATTGCCCAGCACTCAAGTGCACCTTCCCTCTGGAAAGTACACCCAAGATAATATTGTCTTGCACTGAATAGAAAGATCTGCACAGTGCAAGCTCATAAAAATTCGCCCTCTCCCTCAATGTGACGAGAGATAGGCACAGCTTCTTTCCCCTCCCCCCGATATGGATTGCACAAACTGGGTTATGTTAGAAACAAGAAATAAGTTTATTAACTACAAAAGAAAGATTTTAAGTCATTATAAGGAACAGCAAACAGAACAAAGCAGATTACTAAGCAAATAAAACAAAACATGCAAACTAAGCTTGATTCACCAAAGAAACAGGTTACAAAATGTAATTTCTCACCCTAAATGTTGAATTAGCAGGATGTAGTTTCAGTAGCTCAGAGTTCCTGTTATTTCTCTTTACAGACTAGACTTCTCTATCTCAGTCTGGACTCAGCCCTGGTCTTTCCCACTGCTCGGTTCCTTTTTCTCTTCAGGTACTTTCAGCAATCTTTCTTCTTGGGCAGGAAGGCAATGGAGAAGAGTCCTTTTTGCCTTACTCCCCAGCCTTAAATAAGAATTACATAAGGCAGTAATCGTTTGTTTCCCAGTCTTAACCTCCCCCTCCTTTTAGTGGGAAAATTACTAGAAGTCCAAGATAGTATTTAGTACCAGGTGATACCAGGTGACATAGTGTCACAGCTACGTCCCAGAACCCTTCTCAGGAATATCTAAGTCTTATTGTTTCCTCCTAATGGCCCATCAAAGCTGATGGCCTGTTTGGTGGGTGTCTCCCAAATACACACCCAGTTGTATTTGTTACATAGTCAATATTCCTAACTTTGGATACAAAAATAATACATGCATACAAATTGGATAATCACATTCAGTAAATCATAACCTTTCCAATGATACCTTACAAGACCCATCTTGAATGTATCTTAGTTAGGCCATATTCATATCATAATTATATTTCTATGAAGAATATGGAGTGTAATATCAAAAGATGATATACAGTACATTTCTTTCCGCCATTCTCTAAAGATTTATTGCAATCACAAAAGTTTGGAAAAGCCTTAATGGTATATTTTGACACATCGGGTATCCAAAGCACCCCATACGTCAGGAGTTCTCAAACTGGGGGTCGGGGTCACGAGGTTATTACATGGGGGGTCACGAGCTGTCAGCCTCCACCCCAAACTCCGCTTTGCCTCTAACATTTATAATGGTGTTAAATATATTTAAAGTGTTTTTAATTTATAAGGGAGGGTTGCACTCAGGTGCTTGCTATGTGAAAGGGGTCACCATTACAAAAGTTTGAGAACCACTGCCATAGGTTAAGTTGTGACAAGTGGAAAAAAGGCTTATGAGTTTAAAAAAGTAATTTCTTAGCTCTAGTCTATGCTACAAATATGGGTATAACTGCATCATTCAGGGGTGTGGATTTTCCCTCTCCCAGTGTAAAGGGTGCTATGTCAGCCAAAAAATATGGGTCACTGGGTTAGTAGGCCTACAGTAGGGGATAGTTCAGTTTGGGGCGTGTGCTGCCGCTCTCAAAAGCGGTTGCCTCGGCTTGTTTGGAAGGATGGAGTCTTTCCATAATCCCACAGGAAATCTAACAGCTATTGGAAGAAAACAGCAGAAGTAAAGAAGGTAAGGATTGGGGCCTGGGGACTAACAGCTCATCTACATAATAATTCAGACAGTGTTGGGTAAGCTAGTTACAACATTGTTACCCTGCCCTAAGGCAGATAAAGCACAGTTGTGCCTTGCAGTGTATCTTACACCAAATTATACTTTAATCATGTCCCTGAACTATGCAACAGCCTTGGATTCTTACAGGTTACAGCAGAGTTCTTGAACACCATTAAAACATAGTGCAGCCTTGTCAGCACTGCAACTCTGACCTTTGTGGTAAGAAAACAAACATATTGCCATAACTTTTACCATGTTGTAATTGTGTTCATTTCATAGAGTAACTGGATCACACAACACTGCAAGAATTACAGTGTAGATGGGACAAGAGTACTTTGAGCAACATGAAGATACAAAGTAGTTCTCCTACAGCATTGAAGGATGGGTTTTATTGTCATGCCTGCTTAAGAGATACAGGATGAATTTTTAAATACCTTTTGTTTAATTAAAAGATTCAGATTGTAGATGCAGAAAGGAGGGAAAACAAGTTACATGACAGTAACAGAAAAAGTTTTTGTTTCATGAAATAAAAGATAAGGATTATTAATTTTTGAATCAACACGGAAAGCAATGCCTCTCAGGGTGAAAACAACAATAAGCTCACCAGTGTTTAACGGAGGCACACACACACATTCACACAATAATATTAGTTCTTATATAGTCCTTTTCTTTCATATCTATTCTTTTCTATCTAGGTATTTGTACAGCTCTGGTCACTGTAGTATATGAAGACCTCACCATTTATTAATGGATTTCATCCTCACAACTCTGAGATAAGGAAGTATTGTCCCCATTTTAAAGATGGAAAACTGAGGCATGGGTCAGATTAAGGCCCTGATCTCTAAAACCGTGGATGGCAACCTGCAGCCCATCAGTTTGTTTACATTGGTTTACACTGACAGTTTGTTTACATTGGCCGCCGCTTCCCGCAGCTCCCATTGGCTGGGAATGGCAAACCACAGCCACTGGGAGCTGTGGGCAGCCGTGCCTGCGGACCGTCAATGTAAACAAACTGTCCCACAGCCCGCCAGCGGATTACCCCAATGGGCCACATGCGACCCGCGGGTCGCAGGTTGCCCACCACTGCTCTAAGGTATTTAGTTGCTTAATTCCCACTGGAGGATCTAGGCCTAAGTGATTTGTCCAAGGTCATGCAGAAAGTCTGTGGCAAAGCTAAAGAATGAACCTAAGTCTCCTAAATTCAGTTCTAGACACTAAACCAGTGTTTCTCAACTGGTGGGTTGTGACATCCCCTAGGGCAACAACAATTTTATGACACTCTAAAGCAAAGAAAATCTCTCTTCCCCCATTTCCTGTTATGTGAACCTTAACCCTCACGGTCATGTATTCTCCAACACTCTCTTGAAACACACACACAAATAAATTACACAGGCTTATTGCGGATTATGATTCCTATGGATAGAATTATGATTCTCAAAGCACTTCACTAAGGAAGGCATATTCATTGTCCTAATTTTGCAGCTGGGGAAACCAAGGTGTGGTTAACTGAAGTGAGTTACCCAAAATCACAGAGCATGTAGTGACACAAAGGGTAAGGCTGCTGCTTGGCAACCCTATGGGCCTGGATTTGACACACATTGTACCTGATTTAGATAAGCTCATAGAGGATAGGTCCATCAGTGACTATTAGCCAAGATGGTCAGGAATGCAACCCCATCCTCTGGGTGTCCCTAAGCGTCTGACTGCCAGATGCTGAAACTGGATAACAGGGGATGGATTACTTGATGATTGTCCTATTCATTCTCTTTAAAGCATCTGGCACTGGCCACAGTTGGAAGACATGATACTGGGCTAGATGGATCATTGGTCTGACCCAGTATGGCTGTTCTTATGCAAGTGAGTGGCACTACCAAAAACAGAACCTGGATCTCCTGACTCCCAGTCAAATGCCCTAACCACTAGGGCCACTCTATCTTCTTGACTAAAAGGACAGCAGTAGTCACAGATGTGATAAATTGGTGAGATGTTGGTCAGAGTCTCCGATATACAAAAGTAAAGTCTGAATTTGTGCTGTCTAACTAAGGGGTAGATCTGAAATTGTAGAGAAGGCTTTTGCAGACAAGGGGTACATAAATTCAGCTGCAACAGGATCAGCTAATCATAAAATATGGCCTCAGCTGCACTATACTCTGCCTCAAGAACAAAGACAGAGCAGATGACAGGAAGGTTTTGTTGCTAGATATATATATATATATTTTGGCCAAAGTGACAGATTCTTTTAACATTAACTCCGGGTTAATGAAGTTTTCTGGCAGGAAATATTGAAGTCAGTAATCTATCCTGATTTATGCTGACTGAAGGTCTGACCCACTGTCTTCACTTTTGGTCACCCCATCTCAAAAGGAAATAGAAGAAATACAAAAGATCCAGAGAAGGGTATTGAAAATGATTAGAGGCATAGAAAGATTTCACTCTAGGAAAGATTAAAAAGACTAGAACTATTTAGTTTAGTTGGGGGATGAATAAGAGGTAACAAGGTAAAGAAATATAAAATAACAAATGGTACAGAGAAGGTAAATTGGCTGTTCCTATATACCCTCCCACAGAATACAAGTACAAGAGGAAGCGCAGTGTGATTAGGAGGCAATATATTATAATCTGATTAAAGTGTGTAATTAACCTCTAGAACTCACCATTACTATTAGTGAGTCAAAGAGCTTAGCAGGATTTTTAAAAATTGTTATTTATATAACTAACAAAAATATCACATGCTTACACTAGCTAGGTTAAACATTTATAAGAGCTATTAACCCTCTTGCTTCAAGACCTTAGTCAATTATTCAATGTTCTGGCTTGGAAAGAAACTTCACCCACAGGCATGGTGTTATGTAATTGCTCACACTGATGGTTTTACACCTTCCTCTCAAGATTTTCATGCTGGCCACTGTGGTAAAGAGGATACTGATTTAGATGAACTGAAGTGCGAACGCCGTTCCCGGTTCAGGAGGTTTAAGAAACAAACCAAGGAGATTTAAGTTCTGTAATAAACTTAATTTAAGAAACAAAATATCACTTCCCTCCTTTTGTCTGTCACATTCAGTTGCTGTAGCTTTTCTTAAATTAGGATTGTAGATTCAGAGCAGGGATTGCTTCTTCCTATGTGTTTGCACAATGCCCTAGCACAATGGGACCCAACACTGACTGAGGCCTTTAGATACTACTGAAATACAAATGATAAATAAATGAAAATATTAGACCTCATTCTGAGTGGGAGTTAAGGAGGTGGGGCAGTGCAAGCGATTGGAGAAGGCTTCCCAGCATACTGGCGGTCTCCATCTCTTATAATGGACCCATTAGCAGCCATCATAATTTAGAACAGCCTTCAAGCTTCTATGATGAATGCAGGGAAAGTGGCTCAGTACACAGACAGCCCCGAATTGCAGAGTACGTAATCGTCTCATATCCAAGTTACATGAAGAGCTCACTCCCTGCAGCCAAGGAACAAGGGCAATGTTCTCTGATTGATACATTAACTTAAATAAACTCTTTGGATAAACTTCCAGTTAGAATTCATTGTGGGTGATTCTTATACCAAACGTGGTTCACAAACACATGCTCTCATTTCACGTGAGCTGTCCCCTATCTAAATGTAACCAATACTGTGACACAAGCTGGAAGGACTGACATATCCTACAAATGTTAAATTTATGCTTTTTTTAAAAAAAATGGGAGGGATATTGCTTTTGAATGAGTTTGAGTAATGTAATAATGAATATCAACAGAGGGGAAATTACTTTTTGTAGTACTAACGAGGCCAATTCAATCATGGTGGATGTGGCCCATTCACAACAGTTGACAAGAAGGTGAGAGTATCAACATTATCACTACAAAAAATAATTTTCCCTCTGTTGATACTCACTGCTGTGAATGGGCCACATCCACCACGATTGAATTGGCCTCGTTAGCACTACAAAAAGTAATTTCCCCTCTATTGATATTCACCCCTTCTTGTCTACTGTTGGAAATGGGCCACATCCACTCTAATTGAACTGGCCTCATTAGCACTGACCCCCCCCCCCCCCGTAAAGCAATTCCCATCTTTTCATGTGCTGTGTATTTATACCTGTCTACTGCATTTTCCACTCCATGCATCTGATGAAGTGGGTTATAGCCCATGAAAGATTATGCCCAAATAAATTAGATAGGTGCCACAAGGATTCCTCATTGTTTTTACTGGTGAAGATGGTAACTGTTCTGGACATCAGTATTCTTCCAACCATCCTTTCAGATGTTTCAAGAGTTAGTGCTGAAATTAGGGAGAAAAGTGGAAGGTACGCATTTCAGATTTTCTCTGCTGTCTTTTCTCTCTTTGTTTCCCCCTATCTGACAAGGGGGAAGAGCATGGGTCAACTTTCCCACTTCTAATCCACTCCAAATTTTAGCACTGATTATGCCCATTGGCTTTGGCGGGTCTAATAATCACTGTGCAAGCGGTAGTGAGGATCTGATGTGGTTGGGGACTCTTGTTATGAAGGAGGAGGGGGTTGGTTATTTAGGAGTAGAGATGGGTAGAGTTATGCTGTCTATCACCAAGGAGGAAGTGCAATAGCTAATCAATATGGTATAATGGAAAATAGATCTCCTCAAACAAACTTGATATTGTTTCTTGGCAAGATCACAAGTTTGGCAACCTAGTTAGTTACCTTTATCAGCCTTAATACACTTAAAAGTTTTGTAAGTTTTATAGCCATTTCCTGCAATATCCTTGGAAAAACTATGATTTCAGGGTGGTCAGTTGAGACATAAAACCTGAGGGAGACAGGGGAAGGGAACGTGATCGTTCCCCTCTATTCGACATTGGTGAGGCCTCATCTGGAGTACTGTGTCCAGTTTTGGGCCCCACGCTACAAGAAGGATGTGGAAAATTTGGAAAACGTCCAGTGGAGGGCAACAAAAATGATTAAGGGACTGGAATACATGACTTATGAGAGGCTGAGGGAACTGGGATTGTTTAGTCTGCGGTACAGAAGAATGAGGGCGATTTGATAGCTGCTTTCAACTACCTGAAAGGGGGTTCCAAAGAGGATGGATCTAGACTGTTCTCAGTGGTAGCTGATGACAGAACAAGGAGTAATGGTCTCAAGTTGCAGTGGGAGAGGTTTAGGTTGGATATTAGGAAAAACTTTTTCACCAGGAGGGTGATGAAACACTGGAATGTGTTACCTAGGGAGGTGGTAGAATCTCCTTCCTTAGAAGTTTTTAAGGTCAGGCTCGACAAAGCCCTGACTGGGACGATTTAGTTGGGGATTGGTCCTGCTTTGAACAGGGGGTTTGAGAAGATGACCTCCTGAGGTCCCTTCCAACCCTGATATTCTATGATTCTATGAACACACCTCACTCTCCCTAAGAGGGTGTGAACATGGGGACTGACCTGAAATGTTCTCATTAAACTGTATTTTGGTATGATCGCTGGAATTGTTTACCAGCTGAACGAATGTATGAGATTTGAATTAATAAGTAGTAACAGCAGATGTTTTGTCTAGGAGTGGGGAGCAAGGACATGCTTGAGGTATTTTTCATATACCCCTGCTCTGTTCTTTTATGAAAGGGGGAGCAATGTGACAGATATGAAAATTTCCTGTAATATCCTTGAAAAGCTTTAATGAATTGAGTTTTAGTATCTTTGGGGTCCATTATACTAAATGCAACATTTATGTATTACTGTGGGCTGGTATTGTATGTAATGTCTCTAGGGAGAAGATGTGACATAAGGCCTGGATAACCAAAGGACTACATTGAACAATGTGCCAGAAAATAATGGACTATTGGGACAATATGTGTGAAATGGATTTCACGGAAAATATCTAGGGAGAGGTTAATGCAAATTCTCCACCTCTGATTATGCAACAACCCAGCCTTTTGAAGCTACACTCTGAGAAGTGGGCCTTTGTCTGCTGATCACTCCAAGATCAAAGGCCCAACCTGTATAAAGGTAAAATTGAACAATTTATGGTGGTTCTGGTTCTAAATCTCAGACAGTCATGAACTTGTAATCATGGGGAGAACTCAGTTGAGGATTTTGAAGGACTGACATCTACCAAAGCCGAGGGTTGCAGTTTGGGTGACCTCTGATAAGCTTTTTAGCATGCGTGTAGGTTCTTTTATTTTTTTAAATAGATTTTCTCTATAATACTTTCACATTAAGAATAAATGCACTTGCTTATAAAAAAGTTGTGGCATAACTAAAAACTTCATGCCATCGTGCTGTCCATGGCCTTCGAAGAGAAAGCAAAGCACAGATGCTGGCCTGGTGAGGCAGTCTGGCTTGCTGGGAATATCATAGTGTTGGCAGGGAACTTGTGCAGCCTGGAGAAACCGGTCAGGAGGGAAAGAGATGTGGGTTTCTACCTAAGAGAGAAGACGGCTGAGCAACCAGGATCCTAGAGTGGGTGTCCTCAATGGATAAAGAGGGCGGGGGGGAATACAGGTACAGTTGCCCTGGCACTAGCCACTGTCGGAAGACAGGATGCTGGGTTAGATGGACCCTTGGCCTGACCCAGTAGGACCATTCTTAAGTTCTTATGAACTGTGACACTTTTGATTTAGTCACACATCACATTATGATACCAAATTAGCACTATACAAAATCATTTTGGCCCATGCTAAATGGATGAAAGACTGTTTACCTGATAGACTGAAAAAACTAATTGTAAATGGAGAATCATCATTCTATGGAGATGTTTCTAGAGGGTCTCACAGGGAGCTGCTCTTGGCCCAATGTTATTCAATAGCTTTGTCAATGATCTGGAGAAAAATCATTGATGGTAAAATTTGCAGATGACACAAAAATTGCAGAAGTGGTAAATAATGATGGTGGCAGGTCAGTTAGACACTGACCTGGATCACTTGCTAAGGTAGGCTCATTTGAAAACATGTTTTTTAATTCAGCCATATGCAAGGTCATAGGTTTAGGAACAAAGAATTGGGTCACACTTACAAGATGGGAGACAGTATCCCGGAATGCAGTGACAATGAAAAGGACTTGGGGATAATGGCAGACAATCAATTCTATAGTTGAGGGCTAATGTGACCCTTGGTTACATAAGCAGGGGAATATCAGGTAGGAGTAGGCAGGTGTTGTTACCTCCGTATACCGCCTTAATGAGACAATTATTGGAATACTGTGTGCAGTTTGGTGTCCACATTTCAAAAAGAATGTTGAAATACTGGAAAGGGTTCAGAAAAGAGTTACAAGAATGGTTCAAGGTCTGGAAAGTGCATTACACTGAAAGACTAAAGAAGTTCAGTCTATTTAGGTTATCCAAACGAAAGCTAAGAGCTGATTTGATCACAATCTACAAGTACCTCCAGGGGGAAGAGATTTCTTTTTCTGTGATTCATTTTCATAAAGAAACAGACAATGAAAAGCATAAAAAGGAAAATGACTTACAGCTCATTTGGTTCCAAATACACGTGCTGCACAGGAGTGCCAACAGAATTATGCAATTTTACAACCTATCAAAACTGCAAGACCACACGGTACTATTACATAGACAATGTTAGGATGGGGGTAACAGAAGTAAGTAACAGAAGACATATCTGGGTAGGGAGAGGAGGAAAAAAAGAGGAGGGGTTAAGAGAAATGGAGGTCTAGCATTTTTTCAGCCATCTCAACTTTTTTAATCCAAAAATATCTCAAAATGGGTCCACATTTCTTCAAATTCATCTAATTGCTCTCTGCGGTTAAAAGCTATTATTTCCCTGGCTTCTCCCCCTGTCAAGTCCAAGTACCACTGCACTACTCAAGGCATAAGCCTACTCTTCCATTTTTGCAAAATCATGTGTTGATAGTGGATGGCTATTTAATCTACAGAAGATGACTTAACAAGAGGTCATGTTTGGAAGCTGGAACTAGAGAAATTCAATCTAGAAATAAGGTGCAAATTTTTAACAGTGAGAGTAATTAACCATTGGAACAACTTACCTAGGGATGGGGTGGATTCTCTGTCACTTGACAGTCTCGATTTCTGTCTAAAACATGTGAAATAGCTCAAACAGGGCTTGCTGCAAAAATCAATGGGTAAGGTTCTGTGGCTTGCAAATAAAGGTCAAACTAGATGATCATAATGGTCCCTTCTGGCCTTAAGATCTATTAATCTGTATAGGAGGAGTGAATGCCCTGGCTGTGATATAGGAGGAGAGGGCAGGGAGGAGGGAAGGATCAGGGTGCTCTGTCTATGACAGAGGAGGCAGTGGGGTGGTTATTTGCTAGGAGGGATGGGGTAGGAGTGCTGGTAAAGAGGAGGGAGCAGTGCATTCCTCACAGAGGAGGTAATGTACTGTGCTACCTTTACCCTTGCCCAACGGGGGAGCCCCTCTGCCAAGTCCTGGTGCTGTGGGCTGGGAGGGGAGGCCCTAGCACTCCTCTTCCCCCCCCCCCAGCCCCAGGCAGGGGATCAGCGGGGAGGGGGGCTGCAGTCCAGATGCAGGAGTTCTCCACCTGGAGTGGGGGTGCAGGGGTCCACAGGAATATACAGCACCTCCCTCTGTGCTCTCTAGGCTGGGCCCTGCCCTGGCACTAGGGGGTTGGCAGGGGCAAGGGCAGACGCTTCCTTTGCTGGCTACAGCCCTGCAAACCTGCGAGCTATTCCTGAGGGTCACCCTGAGCCCTTCAGTCTTCTCTGCCTCAGGACATGCGCCCTACTGGAGAGGGGTCCTTTCCCTGAGCCCCCTCCTTAGGACATATCTGGTTGCACCCTGGTGGGGTAGGGTGTTACAACTATTTAGATGGGGGTGGGGTTCTCTGGTTGTTACAAAGATGGGAGGGTGAGTGGGGTAGGATTCTTTGGTTTATACAGGGGGTGGGTGAGTGTGATGGTTGCGGGGAGGGGTGAAGTGTTCTGGTTGTAACAGAGGAGGCGGTGGGTAGGCTGGTTGGGGGGAAGGTGCTGTGGTTGTAACAGGAGTTGTGGGGATACAGTGCTCTAGCTGTTATGGAGGAGAGGGGTGGGTTGGTGGGGAGTAGGGTGTTCTGGCAGTTACACAGGGGTGGGGTGCTTGGAGGCTCTGGCTGTTACAGAGGGGATGAATTGGTTGGGGTACGGGGTGCTCTGGCTGTTATGGGGCGGTGAGTTGGTTGAAGGAGGGGTGTGTGGCTGTAACAGAGGAGGGGACAGGTGAGATAGTTGGGGGGGGGGTGCCCTGGCTGTTACAGAGGAGAGGGTCTGAGGGTAGGGTGCTCTAGCTGTTATAGGAGAGAGGTGGGTTGGTTGGTTGTGGTAGGGGGCTCTGGCTGTTAGAGGGGTGGGGGTGCTCTGGCTGTTAGAGGAATGGGTTGATTGGTTGTTGGGGGGTGCTCTGGCTGTTACAGAAGAGGAGTGGCAGGATGCTCTGGCTGTTAGAGGAGAGGGGTGGGGTGGTAGGGTGCTCTGGCTGTTACAGGAGAGGGGTGGGGTGGTAGGGTGCTCTGGCTGTTACGGGGCGGGGGGGGATCATTGCTGAGAGCCCTGGGTTTGGCGCTCGTTGTGTCTGGCGGTCACCTGCCTGCGGGGAGAGGGCGCACGGCAGGACAAGGGGTGGCAAAGGCTTTTCTCCAGTCCCGCCGGCGGCCGGTTGCAAGCCGCAGACGCGCTGCCTGCTCCGCCCAGCGCCCGAAGCCCCCCAGCAGGCGGACCCGAGCGCGCCTCTCTTTCCCTTCGCCCTTTCCTGCAGCGAGAGCCCGTGCCACGGAAAGGGGGTCGAGCGGGGAGCCGGCACAGCGGCCCCCCCCCCCCCCCCCCAGCCAGGAAGGCAGACGGGAGCACATGGCAACGGCAGGGAGCAGCGGCTGAAGGGAGGCAGCCGTAGCGTGGCTCTTGCCTAGACTCACTTCGCTTCCCGGCGCCCGGGCAGGACTCGGCCGCGGGGCATTTGGCGGGGGGAGCGAGGGGCAGGCCGCGGAGAAGATCCCGGGAGCGCGTCTGGCCGGCGGTTCGCACCCCGCGCAGGCGGTCCCCTGGGCGCGCCGACGGAGCGCGCAACCCGCCCAGCCCCGAGCTGCTCCTTGGCCCCCGGGGATGGCCCAGAGCCCAGATCCATGGGCCTCCAGACTCCCGGGCCAGCCAGCCATGGACCTCAATGCGTCCTCCGCCCCGGCGGGGGGCAACTCCACCTCGGAGCTGGGGGGCGGCGCCTGGAGGAGCCGGGAGCCCTTCTCCATCTTCAGCATCCTGGTCCTCACCCTGCTGGTCCTCCTGACCATCGCCACCTTCCTCTGGAACCTGCTGGTGCTGGTGACCATCCTGCGGGTCAAGACCTTCCACCGGGTGCCCCACAACCTGGTGGCCTCCACCGCCCTGGCCGACGTGCTGGTGGCGGCGCTGGCCATGCCGCTGAGCCTGGTGAAGGAGCTGTCGGCCGGGCGGCGCTGGCGGCTGGGCCGGGCGCTGTGCCACGCGTGGGTCTCCTGCGACGTGCTGTGCTGCACGGCCAGCATCTGGAACGTGACGGCCATCGCGCTGGACCGCTACTGGTCCATCACCCGCCACCTGCAGTACACCCTGCGCGCCCGCCGCCGCGCCTCCAGCGCCATGATCGGCCTCGCCTGGGCGCTCTCCGCCCTCATCGCCCTGGCGCCCCTCGCCGGCTGGGGCGAGACCTACAGCCCCGCGCTGCAGCGCTGCCAGGTCAGCCAGGAGCCCTCCTACGCCGTCTTCTCCACCTGCGGCGCCTTCTACCTGCCGCTCGGCGTCGTGCTCTTCGTCTACTGGAAGATCTACAAGGCGGCCCGGTTCCGGATCGGCGGGCGCCGGGGCAACGCGGTCCTGCCGCTGTCCGAGAGGGGCCCGGTAAAGAGCCGCGGCGGGCGCCGCTGGGCGGCACGGGGAGGGGCGGGAGGAAGGGGCCCGGCGGGCACAGCTGGGCTGCACGGGGAGGGGTGTGAGGACAGGGGACCCGGCGGGCACAGCTGGGCTGCACGGGGAGGGGCGGGAGGAAGGGGCCAGGCGGGCACCGCTGGGCTGCACGGGGAGGGGCGGGAGGACGGGGGCCAGGTGGGCACAGCTGGGCAGCATGGGGAGGGGTGGGAGGAAGGGGCCAGGCGGGCACAGCTGGGCTGCACGGGGAGGGGCGTGAGGAAGGGGCTGGGCGGGCACAGCTGGGCTGCACGGGGAGGGGTGGAAGGGGCCAGGCGGGCACAGCTGGGCTGCACGGGGAGGGGCGGGAGGACGGGGGCCCGGCGGGCACAGCTGGGGGGCACGGGGAGGGGTGGAAGGGGCCAGGCGGGCACAGCTGGGCGGCACGGTGAGGGGCGGGAGGACGGGGGCCCGGCGGGCACCGCTGGGCGGCACGGGGAGGGGTGGAAGGGGCCAGGCGGGCACAGCTGGGCGGCACGGGGAGGGGCGGGAGGAAGGGGGCCAGGCGGGTACAGCTGGGCTGCACGGGGAGGGGTGGGTGGACAGGGGACCCGGCGGGCAGAGCTGGGCGGCACGGGGAGGGGTGTGAGGAAGGGGCCAGGCGGGCACCGCTGGGCTGCACGGGGAGGGGTGTGAGGAAGGGGCCGGGCGGGCACAGCTGGGCAGCACGGGGAGGGGCGGGAGGAAGGGGCCAGGTGGGCACAGTTGGGCTGCACGGGGAGGGGGGTGAGGACAGGGGGCCCGGCGGGCAGAGCTGGGCTGCACAGGGAGGGGTGCGAGGACAGGGGGCCAGGCGGGCACAGCTGGGCGGCACGGGGAGGGGTGTGAGGAAGGGGCCAGGCGGGCACCGCTGGGCTGCACGGGGAGGGGCGGGAGGACGGGGGCCAGGTGGGCACAGCTGGGCAGCATGGGGAGGGGTGGGAGGAAGGGGCCAGGCGGGCACAGCTGGGCTGCACGGGGAGGGGCGTGAGGAAGGGGCTGGGCGGGCACAGCTGGGCTGCACGGGGAGGGGTGCGAGGACAGGGGGCCCAGCGGGCACAGCTGGGCTGCACGGGGAGGGGTGCGAGGACAGGGGGCCAGGCGGGCACAGCTGGGCGGCACGGGGAGGGGTGCGAGGACAGGGGCCAGGCGGGCACCGCTGGGCTGCATGGGGAGGGGTGTGAGGAAGGGGCCAGGCGGGCACAGCTGGGCTGCACGGGGAGGGGTGTGAGGAAGGGGCCAGGCGGGCACCGCTGGGCTGCATGGGGAGGGGTGTGAGGAAGGGGCCAGGCGGGCACAGCTGGGCTGCACGGGCAGGGGCGGGAGGAAGGGGGCCAGGCGGGCACAGCTGGGCTGCATGGGGAGGGGCGTGAGGAAGGGGCTGGGCGGGCACAGCTGGGCAGCACGGGGAGGGGCGGGAGGAAGGGGCCAGGCAGGCACAGTTGGGCTGCACGGGGAGGGGTGTGAGGACAGGGGGCCCGGCGGGCAGAGCTGGGCTGCACAGGGAGGGGTGCGAGGACAGGGGGCCAGGCGGGCGCAGCTGGGCGGCACGGGGAGGGGTGCGAGGACAGGGGGCCAGGCGGGCACAGCTGGGCGGCACGGGGAGGGGTGCGAGGACAGGGGGCCAGGCGGGCACAGCTGGGCGGCACGGGGAGGGGCGAGAGGAAGGGGCCCGGTGGGCACAGCTGGGCGGCACGGGGAGGGGCGTGAGGAAGGGGGCCAGGCGGGCACAGCTGGGCGGCACGGGGAGGGGCGGGAGGACAGGGGGCCCGGCGGGCACAGCTGGGCGGCACGGGGAGGGGCGAGAGGAAGGGGCCCGGCGGGCACAGCTGGGCTGCACGGGGAGGGGTGGGAGGAAGGGGCCCGGTGGGCACAGCTGGGCTGCACGTGGAGGGGTGGGAGGAAGGGGGCCAGGCGGGCATAGCTGGGCGGCACGGGGAGGGGCGGGAGGACAGGGGGCCCGGCGGGCACAGCTGGGCGGCACGGGGAGGGGTGGAAGGGGCCAGGCGGGCACAGCTGTGCTGCACGGTGAGGTGCGGAAGGAAGGGGCCGGGCGGGCACAGCTGGGCTGCACGGTGAGGGGCGGGAGGACGGGGGCCCGGCGGGCACAGTTGGGCTGCACGGTGAGGGGCGGGAGGACGGGGGCCCGGCGGGCACTGCTGGGGGGCACCGGGAGGGGTGGAAGGGGCCAGGCGGGCACAGCTGGGCGGCACGGTGAGGGGCGGGAGGAAGGGGCCAGGCGGGCACAGCTGGGCTGCACGGTGAGGGGCGGGAGGACGGGGGCCCGGCGGGCACCGCTGGGCGGCACGGGGAGGGGCGTGAGGAAGGAGCCAGGCGGGCACAGCTGGGCGGCACGGGGAGGGGCGGGAGGAAGGGGGCCAGGCGGGTACAACTGGGCTGCACGGGGAGGGGTGGGTGGACAGGGGACCCGGCGGGCAGAGCTGGGCGGCACGGGGAGGGGTGTGAGGAAGGGGCCAGGCGGGCACCGCTGGGCTGCACGGGGAGGGGCGTGAGGAAGGGGCCGGGCGGGCACAGCTGGGCAGCACGGGGAGGGGCGGGAGGAAGGGGCCAGGTGGGCACAGTTGGGCTGCACGGGGAGGGGTGTGAGGACAGGGGGCCCTGCGGGCAGAGCTGGGCTGCACAGAGAGGGGTGCGAGGACAGGGGGCCAGGCGGGCACAGCTGGGCGGCACGGGGAGGGGTGCGAGGACAGGGGGCCAGGCGGGCACAGCTGGGCGGCACGGGGAGGGGTGTAAAGAAGGGGCCAGGCGGGCACCGCTGGGCTGCACGGGGAGGGGCGGGAGGAAGGGGGCCAGGCGGGCACAGCTGGGCAGCACGGGGAGGGGCAGGAGGAAGGGGCCAGGCGGGCACAGCTGGGCTGCACGGGGAGGGGTGCGAGGACAGGGGGCCAGGCGGGCACAGCTGGGCTGCACGGGGAGGGGCGTGAGGAAGGGGCTGGGCAGGCACAGCTGGGCAGCACGGGGAGGGGCGGGAGGAAGGGGCCAGGCAGGCACAGTTGGGCTGCACGGGGAGGGGTGTGAGGACAGGGGGCCCGGCAGGCAGAGCTGGGCTGCACAGGGAGGGGTGCGAGGACAGGGGGCGAGGCAGGCACAGCTGGGCAGCACGGGGAGGGGTGCGAGGACAGGGGGCCAGGCGGGCACAGCTGGGCGGCACGGGGAGGGGTGCGAGGACAGGGGGCCAGGCGGGCACAGCTGGGCGGCACGGGGAGGGGTGTGAGGAAGGGGCCAGGCGGGCACCACTGGGCTGCACGGGGAGGGGTGTGAGGAAGGGACCAGGCAGGCACAGGTGGGCTGCACGGGGAGGGGTGGGTGGGAGGAAGGGGGCCAGGCGGGCACAGCTGGGCTGCACGGGGAGGGGCGGGAGGAAGGGGGCCAGGCGGGCACAGCTGGGCTGCACGGGGAGGGGCGTGAGGACAGGGGGCCGGGTGGGAACAGCTGGGCGGCACGGGGTGGGGCGTGTGGAGGGGGCCAGGCGGGCACAGCTGGGCTGCACGGGAAGGGGCGGGAGGACAGGGGGCCAGGCGGGCACAGCTGGGCTGCACGGGGAGGAGCGGGAGGACAGGGGGCCGGGCGGGCACAGCTGGGCTGCACAGGGAGGGGCGGGAGGACAGGAGGCTGGGTGGGCACAGCTGGGCTGCACAGAGACGGACAGGAGGAAGGGGCCGGGCGGGCACAGCTGGGCTGCACGGGGAGGGGTGCGAGGACAGGGGGCCAGGCAGGCAGAGCTGGGCTGCACGGGGAGGGGTGTGATGACAGGGGGCCAGGCGGGCACAGCTGGGCTGCACGGGGAGGGGTGCGATGAAGAGGGGCAGGCAGGCAGGCACAGTTGGGCTGGCAGTCTGTAATGACTATCTAAAGCTGTGATTCTCAAACTTTTGTACTGGTGACACCTTTCACACACCAAGCCTCTGTGTGCGACACCCCCTTATAAATTAAAATAATTTTTTAATATATTTAACACCATTACAAATGCTGGAGGCAAAGCAGGGTTTGGGGTGGAGGCTGACAGCTCCCGAACCTCCATGTAATAACCTTGTGACCCACTGAGGGGTCCCAACCCGCAGTTTGAGAACCTCTGATCTAAAGTCATCCATCTATCTAAACATAAATTCCTCTCCTATTTCCCTTGAGCCTCATGCTCTAAAATTTAACTCCCTTTAACTGAATTCTGCATTCATGCCCAAGTATAGAGAAAAGAATATAGTCATGCACATGTGTTTCTCTTAGACTTAGAGTGTATATAAATATAAACAGATGCTAAAGTGAAGATGGTAACCTTTTAAACAGTGGCTAATAATTGACTATCAATGGACCATTTACCACTATTATGGGATAAAAGTTATTCCCATTTTCTCATATTCTTTTGTTTCAATATTCTTAAATGTGTGTGTATATTTATGTATATAAATGGAAAGTAATATGGATGTAGATTAGATAATAATTGCAATATCATAGTCCATTTAAAAAAATCCTAAATTTGAATCCAGTGTTCCTGGGTTTCTCTTTTAGAAAACTGTTAAGGTAAAGAAAGAAATAGAGCTGTATAGTGTGTGCTGGTTAGGGTATGTGTTTAATCTCTACACACTCGGTTGTATGTCTCTCACCCTCTACATACATCATTTGTTCACTCCTTTCATTTTATTTTATTTTAAAAAGTATATACTTAAAATTATGGAATCAAGCAGAACACAAAAGAGAAAAATGGGACAATAATACTTATTCTACAATACTAGTAAATGATCTATTTATCATGTAATTACTGCCAGCTGTTTAAAAAGTTCATATTCTCTCCTTTAAGTTATCCCAAACGTTGATCATGGTCCTGAAAACACCTACTTGGGTGAATAGCCTCATTGATTTCAATACTACTCATGTAAGTAAGAACTATTCTCCTGGGGAAGAGTTTGCAGGATTAGGAGCCTTGAGGTCCATTAAAACATGGGCCTCTAAGAGCCCAGTTCTGTCTCCTTACTCACAGTAGTATCATACTTCACCAATAAGCCAAAATAATTTCAATGGGGCTGCCTGTGCAGTGAGGTACTACTCAACATGACAGAGAGAAAGGGTAGTGGACTGAGTTCTAAATTAATTCATCTACGTTCATGTCTACTTTCTTCTCTTTCTACAATCACTGTTTCCTGATACACACCTGTCCTCCTCCTTACTCTGTTCTGAAACTACAGAATAATTCCTAATTGTTTGTTTTCCCCACTTCCTGACCAAGTATTTTCACACTGTATTTTTTTTTAAAGTTGATCTAACCAAATGTGGACTGACTGAATGTTACAAAATAAGTGTGGTGAGGTGCTCAGCCCCGTATCCTCCACTGGGCCTGGCTCTGCCAAACCTCACTCATATACAAGCAGTAGAGCCAGTTGAAAAACTTAAACAAAACTTTTTTCCATTGAAAAATGCCGTTTTGTCAAGAGCAAAATGTTTTGATGGAAATTTCTTTTGAAGATGTCTTGGGTCCCATTGGGGAGAGAGAAACCTACCCTGAACAGCCAGTAAGCTGGTGGTTAGGGAACTCAGTTGGGATGTGGGAGACCCATGTTCAGTCCTGGTTCTGATTCAGAACCCCCCTATCCCAGGTGAGTACTCTAATCAACAGGCTACTGGCTATTCTGGGGTGGGTGGGTTGATATTTCTCTTGTGAACATTTTTGAAAGGTCTCGTTTTCATTCGGCATCAAAACAAAAACAAATTTCAAACCCTTGAAATGTTTTCTGGCCTGTCGTAGAAATACTTGCATTAACTTCAACTTCAGATTGGAGTAAATGGTACATATCATGTTACAAGGACACGTGTGAAGGTTTGCATTCACCCTAGTGAGTAGTGACAGCATCAGCAGCTTGTAAGAGGCACTTGGCACCTCACAGGACTGGGACCTTATGTCTTTAAATAAAGAAATGCATATGGTTTAAATTGGCTTATAGAAGAAACAGTCATTCCAGAGCTATCGCCTGCACTAAATCAGAAAACGTGTTAGAAAAGATGAGTGTCTCAAGCCTTTGGAAATGCATTCCTCCCCTCCCACCCTTTTGCACCAGATTTCCTGCCAAGTTTACTTCTCTAATTACAAATATGACAAATACGTTGCTTGGGATTTATCTACGACCTTCCCAAAAACAAAAACCAAACTGAATACGTACAACGCATTTGCTCTCCCACAGACACTCATGCAATAGAAAACTTTATGGGCTATTATTTTGGAAAACTAATTTAATTGAGACAATACTACTAAGATTCTGCAACTCTCATCTTTTTCAGTAATTTAAACAAAATTAATTCCTGGGTTTTTTGTTTGTTTGTTTTTAAATATAGGTTGAATCCATGATTGTGATAGTAAATAGTGAGGACTTTACACTGTGGCTGAAAAAAATTAAGCTTCATTTGCAGGTTTTAAAAGCACCATCCTAATCCCCAGGGAAAATCTTTACCACCTGCTGGAAGAGCTAAATGCCTGAGGCAATGCTCTGAGCACTTATTGCTCTAGAGACTTGGTAGGCAAAGAAGACTGCTCAGAAATTAACCTGTGGAGAAGGAAGAAAAATCATGGTGTGGTTTTTGTTTCTTTGTTGTTTGGTTTTTTTTGCATAGTTTATTCCTGATGTAAGAGATCGAGATGCACGTGTAAAAAGCTTTGTCCTGGTCACACTGAAGTCAATGGGAGTTTTGCCATTGGCTTCAATGGGAGCAGGATCTCGTCCAAAATACCACTGGAAAAATACCAGATTGTGGAAGGTTTAGGGAAAAACAAAGGGGATGTAGAGCTGAGCCTTATTCCCAAAACATCACTGTCATTCCACAGGAAGAGCTGAAATGCTTAGATTTTTTTTTTTTAACTTTGCATAAAATCGGGGTATAGCAGAGAATCTGTCAAAAAAAAAAAAAATAGGGACCAGCATTTCTGCAGTAAGGAGCATCTCTCTTCCCCCCCCCTTAAGTCAGGTGAGCTATTCCTTCTTTCTCCTTCCATGTCCAGGTCCAATTGATGGTAGTTTTGTGGTAGGAGCCCATCTTGACTCTGTCTCCCTTTTCTTGTGTCCACTAACTCTCCTGTTTTCTGTCTTTTCTCTATTTGTCTCTCTTCACTTCTATCCGTCATTTCACTTTCTTCTTCCCTTCCCCTTCCCAGTCTCCTCTTACCCCACACTGCCACATTCTGCATCACTGTTATTCTCCACCAGCCTCGCTCCTTAACTCCTTCTGTACACCCCTGTCGACTCTGTCCCCCAGCACTTCTAGAATTCAGCGCTGTAATGCAGCAGGTCTAATGACTAACAGTAGAAATGCTATCAGCAATAGACATCAAAGGCTGGTAGTGCTTCTCAAACTGAAGGTGAGTAGTGATAGTGATGCCCATGGGAAGAGGGTGCCATGCTGTACTAGGGAGGATTACATATTGTGACACTGCATTAGAACTGCATGCCACAGTTGCAAACCTGAAACCGTGGTAGCCTATATGGCATTTTTCTAGCAACTGAGATGAAGGAGGAACAGATTTGAAGCCACAGTAGTTAAATGCCATCAAAATTGCCTGAAGAAACTGATGCTCCAGATGGAAGAATTATTATAATTATATCTTCCTTCTGTATAGTGCCTTTCAGCCACCAGACCCAGACCCCAAGGTGCTTTACAGACTGTCAGTATGCATATAATTATTTATAGAGTAAGGATAATTGTCTCCAGGCTGAGACTTGGCATACCAAGGCCAATTCCTACGCTTAGTTACAAGGGTGTAAATCCGGAATAACTCAGCTGACCTGAGTGTAGTTAATCCAGTGTAATTGTGAGCAGAATTTTGACTAAAATCTGAACCAAGGAGTTTTAAAAAACACTATTAAATGGTTTTCTGGTTTTTTAAGAGGAAGGAAAACAAAATGTCTGAGATCCTTCTATTACGTAATGAAGAATATGCAAAAATTCAGGGTTTTCTTTTTTTCAAAACACACAGACACTTATTTCCCACTGAAACCAATGGGAGTTTTGCCTGTGCAAGGACTGCAGAATCAGACCCTGAAATTAGGCTGGTCCTTTTAGATATAATTTCTTTTATAACAACCAAAGACTTGATTCTCTAACCCTTACTCATATGACTAGTCCTTTACTTACATGATTAGTTTCAAGGTTCTTGTCACACAGAGCCACAGTCTGTGACATGCTTTTTCACAGTGAGCAATACCTTATCTCTGGTAAGAGGCCTGTTGAAATAAATGAGTTTAGTTTCAGAGCCAGATACTATTAAGAGTGCCATTAAAATCAGTGGGACTCCTTGTGGAATAAGGTATTGCTCAGGGTGAGCAAGAATGGCAGAATCTGGCCCATAAGGATTAGTTACTTGCATGAGACAGTGCTGCAGGATCAGGCCCCAGGTTAAGCATGAAGAGCTAGACAAAAGGGCCCAGATCTTCAAAGGCATTTAGGAGTCTAACTTTGTTGATTTTAATGGGAGTTGGGTGACTGTCTTTCAGGATCTCGGCCAGCTTCTGTTAATACTATTTTTTATAACGTACGTACAAAGCATACACCTTTGTACACTGAAGGCCTGATCCAAAGCTCAAAAAGTTAATGAGTGTCTTTCCATTGACATCAATGGGCTTTGGATCAGGCCTTGTATTCTTACATTCAGAGCTCTCAACTCTACTGAGTTATGCTGCATATTCCACTTTGTAGCTGGTTGAACCTCCCTGTATGACATAATCAGGCGGGGCGGTGTGGGTTTTCCTCTTGGAGCTGCTCTGGGTTCTCTGCCCCTCTCTTCTCCTCCCCTTTCTAAGAGCTTGAGTAATCCTTTTGCAAGTAGTTCCGTTGACTGCAATCATTTTGGGCTCCACTAATTCTACTTTGTACCAATGTCCCCAGCAATTTAAACCTGGCAGAGGATTCCTCTAGTGTAAGGTAGCTCTGAAGCTGCTCTGAACTACTCTGGGACCTGGGATGGCACAGAATCCACTACAGAATTGGAGGTTGGGTTGCAAACAGGATGTAGGGTTTGATCCACTTTCCATTGACATCACTTCAACGGGAGTTGGATCAGACCCTTAAGAAGAAATATAACAATTGTTAGGGCTGAAAGGAGCGAAAACGTTGTTTTGGCCTGCACCCCCACGCAGGCATTGCAGAAACTGTGGGAGATATAACATCTCCCTGATCTGTTTGCAGAAGCGATGCTCCATGTCTGGATCTTCTCCCTCCCGCCATCTGTGCCATCCAGGATCTCCTTACATTGCAATAATCACCTTTGGCTTTAAAGCCTCTGTGTTCATGAGGTAGCATAGAGGAGCCTCAACACAGCCAAGGCTCAGGGCCAACGTTTTGTTGTATCAAGTGTAAGAATGCAGCTGCCCAGGAAAACACCCCTGGTCAGCTAGAAATCAGCTGTAAGGTATCAAGTATGTAGGGTGATAACTTTCCAGAATGATTTCCATCATTCTAACTCTTATCTTCCACTTTTCATGCAACTCTGTTAGGCCCCAGTTAAGAAAAGCACGTGCTTAACTTCCATGTTCAAGCACTTTGCTGAATCAGGGCCTTCATTTTCTTTTTGAGATAATGTTAAATATTCACAGAAGGCCTGTAAGTCCAAATTGTATGTGAGAGATCTCGGATTCTTAAAGAACCTTTTGGTGATTTGATGACATTATGGAGCAATCTGTTCCTCTCTCTGCTCACCTCAGGCTCATTTGAGGATGAATCTGTTCCAAAGCTATTGCGCTAAACTGGGGCAAATCACATTTAAATACCTCCAGTCTGCTGGAGTTCATGCAACAGTACAGAACATTCCTCAGAAATGTGGACCTTTCAGACACATCACAGCCATTGAATAAGACACAATGCCATTGTTTGCAGAAGCAATAGACTGCAATTTGTACTTTTATTATTTAATATTCATATTGGAAGAACAGTGCTCAGAGACCCCAAAGCAGCATTAGGGCCCAAAAAATTCATTGGTGAACCACAAACAGTATCCATGGGAAGTATAAATTATTTAAATCCAGAGAAATATTAGAATTCAGCCTAAATCAATAGGAGAATTTCTGTTGATTTCAGTGGGATCTGGATCAGACTCCACATGCATACTGCATTAGCAGCAAAGCATCTGAAGTATGTTGTGCTGTAGGCAAAATTTAAACAGTGGGTGACATCTTTCTCCCACCAAAGAATCCTGGGGAAGGGGGAAATAATCAATTTTGGATGTGTTTCACCAGCCATGTGCTTCCCAGAGAAAGAGATGATTCATGCAAAGTGTGAAGAGTGCATTTATTCCCATATAGACAAACATTTTTAACCTTGATAAGTGGAATGAAATTGATTGCCGCAGACTGTTCTAAAAAGTGCCCCAGCCTGTGTCTGTGCATCTGCCTTGGCAGATGTTCTCGCAGATAATCAAAAATGATGAAAACAAACAACTCTGCTTAAAACCAAGCAAGGCAACCTGGAAAGAGACACTGATCTACTAGCCTTAATGTGACTTGTGACACCAACCAAAACGGCCAGGGAATTCAGTGTGAACACTTGGTTCTAACTTAGTACTCAAGCCTCTTTTATTTGTTCTGACAAATATTTCTGGTGCTCTCAATGCTTTATCTCGGCTGCATTACTGCAGCAGGTTACAGCACCCTCCTCCCCAGTCATGTAACACTGAACTGGCTTCTGCCTCTGGCATACACACAAGGGTCTGATTCTTATTTGCCCTACATCTTGTATAATGAAGTACGCTTGTGCAAAGTGGGTGTAAAAGGCCACCTGTCATGCAGTGGCTGGCCCTGTAAGAGGAGTTGGGCATAGCCCCACCTGTGACTAATCAGCTGTCTCCCAGCTGATGCCCTGAGGCCAGGGATCAGGTGATAGCTTGAAGATTGCCTGAGGCTAGATCCACAAAGGTGACGTAGGCATTGCAGTGTCTTATTTTTAGGCATGCTGCTATCCAGCAAAATCCATAGCCCTGAGTTAGGTGCCTAAGAAAGGGATTCACAGAAACCAACAAGCTGAGCAGGGGGAAGTGCCAAGGAGAGGGGCAGACCTTGGGCTGCTCCTTAAAGGTAGTAAGGACCCCAACTCTACTCAGGATTCATTGCTGTGACCCCTCTTCTGGATTTAGGCACCTAAACTACGTCGGTCATTTCTCAGGGGGTGCGAGGGGCCATCCCACCTATGTCCAACAGCAGTTAGGCCAATCTCCTGAAACGTGGGAGACCTGTTTGCAAATCCCTATTCTGACTGATCTGGAGCAGGGCCATGCACCCAGATCTCCCATAGCCCAGGTGAGTGCCCTCACTGTCCGGGTACTGGGTATTCTGTGGTGGGGGGTCTCTCCATCTCTGCTGTTGCAGTGTGTATAAATAACTTTTTCATTGGGCTAGAGAGAGAGAACATGAGCAACTCGCTGTAGCCCAGTTGTTAGAGCACACCCCTGGCATGCGGGAGCATGAGGTTCAAATCCCTGCTCGAAGCAATGTAAATGACCACACAAGGCAGTGGAGTATCCGTGCCAGAATTTCTGCATGCCTTATCCTATACACAGTTTCTACACTCCACATGCAAAGCTTCCAGGAACCTTAACTGTAGTATGGGAAAGAAAATGCCGTGAACTGATAGACAGCGGACCTCTGGCTGTACCTCATAAGGAAAGGTTTCAGAGTAGCAGCCGTGTTAGTCTGTATCTGCAAAAAGAACAGGAGTACGTGTGGCACCTTAGAGACTAACAAATTTATTAGAGCATAAGCTTTCGTGGGCTGTAGCCGATGAAATGGGCTGTAGCCCATGAAAGCTTATGCTCTGATAAATTTGTTAGTCTCTCAGGTGCCACACGTACTCCTGTTCTTTTCTCATAAGGAAAGTTTAAGTATAGTAAACCAGCAATAGATTCCTTCATCCAGCTCTTCCTTACAAGCATGCGGAAGTAGTAATTGTCCAATGTTTGTCACTAATTTGCACTCACATAATGTGTTCTGAGCCCTTTTTGGAGACCACGATTAAAGCTATGCAGAGTTAGCCCTCTTGCAGACAAATTATGTGACCCCTGCTACAGGAGTCCCATCGTATTTACATTTTTCCTCTACTCCTTCCCCAGCAGCCCTAATCACCTGGCACTTACATTCTGCAGTCATGTCTCACGTCTCTGGGTGAAGATAGGGATATCCATCTTGATGAGTGATAGTTTAGCATTTGCCAACATTTCAGTCTCTTGGCTGCTACTGTCCTCATATTAAACAGAGGGTCAATAGCTTTTATAAAGTTTACACACACAGGAGGAATATGTATGTAAAACACATAGCTAATTTCTGAATGAGGGTGCCAAGTCCTCACAACTCCTATTAAATTTTCACTTCTATGGGAGTTTTAGGGGCTCAGGCCCTAAATGGTGTGTGTTTTATTGTGCTGTCCTCAATTGTATTGTCTAGCAGAGCTGAAAACATACAGACGCTTTAATTGTGACAGAGGTGTATTTTCTATGGGTAAAAACTGGATCCATGCTGCACGATAGTAAGGCACCCATTAATTCTCATTGTCACTCAAACCAATCTGCATTCACTCCATTCCTCGCCCTTCCGAACAGCTCTTGGTGTTCCTTTTGTCTCTGTTTACTGCTCTAGAAACGCTGAAGTTTCTACACGCTTTGTGGAACTGCTGAGGGGTAGAGGGCATGGATTGAAGGGGTCTTGAATTGGTGTCTCCCACCAAGCAAAATTGATATCTTTTGTGAGGGTGGGAGTAGAGCTGGTTGGAAAATAGTTCTTTTCCCCCTGTGTGAAGACAACTTTGAAAACCGAAATGCTTTAATTCAACATTGTGGTGCTTCATGGGAGCTGTAGTTGGGGGACATCATGCTCCTATTCTCCTCTATGGGCTGGGCTCTCTGGCCAGACTACTTGCCCCATGATGCACCATTTCCATGATAGGAGTCCCTGGACATGGCACACAATGCGAAATGTAGTCCTGCCTGAGAGCCCAAAGAGGAGAATTGAAGCATAAGGCACTGGAACAACAATTCGCATGAGGCACCACAATGACATTTTGAATAAAAATATTTCAGTTTTCTGTTGAAAATCAACCCCCCTCCAGTTTTTAGGCATTTGGGTTTTCGATGAAATATTGAAATTTGCCACAGAAAGCAGACACTTTTCCTGTAAAAATCAACCCCCCAAATTTCCAGCAAAAAAAAAAAAAGTTTGATGGAAAACTTTTCCATTCGCTGTAATGGGGAGTGTTGTCTTCTCCCCTTTCCCACCTGTGCCCACCCTACCTTTGGGTGGTCAGGCAGGAGTGCAGTCTAAGGGGCTCATGGCCTCTGAAAGTCCCTCCCTTTGCTTGACGGATAACCAAGAGAAGATGCCCCCCTCCCAGGTCTGGGGGACACAATAATCACTGGCAGTGTTCTCTTCCACTCTGCCTCTGAGCAGCTGGGCTGATTTGAGTGGCCCTAGTTGAAGAAGCCATAGGTCCCCCTCACCAGTGGGTTACAATAACACTTGTGCAACTACCTCAAAGTCATTGATTGGCCCATCAGATATGCACAGCATCTTCATGGCATGAAATCCATTCCACGGATACGCCAAAGACGGGCTTTTCTCTTTGTTCCACAGAGAGAGTCCAGTTTTGTGACAGTACATCCAAGCCACATGTGTCTACTGTATCTTTGTAACCCATGGTTACAGCACTCCCCCTCATATCAATACACTGATGAAAAGAAACAGAAAAAACCCGCTTCCAGAATTCCTGGGCCATTGTTTTTTATTTAATTATTATTAAACTATTACAATCTTCTTTTCTTATAACAAACCAAACAAATCCTAGGTGCCAACCTATCCACCAAACAAGTGCCAAAGTACTATGCATCAAAAGAGAGGAAAGACCAGTATACCTGTGCTCCTCTGTAGCACTTACCTTTCCAACACGATTAGAAGCCCAGTAGTTTTAGCACTTCATGGCATTTTCTTTTAGCATGCAAGGGCTGGCACCTGGGCTGTTTGCTGTAAGCGCACAGATGTTATGCTGTCATTTAAAAAATAATAATAATACTTTGACTCAAACAAATTGTTTTGGTAAAGAATCCATGTTTGCTTTTATTTTGAGGTGAAAGAAGCTTCCCATGAACCACAGATGGTGTTTACAGCTCGCCACGCGACTGTCACTTTCCAGACAGATGGAGAAACATGGAGGGAACAGAAAGAGAAAAAAGCAGCTTTGATGGTTGGCATTTTAATTGGAGTTTTTGTGCTTTGCTGGATACCTTTCTTTATCACAGAATTAATAAGCCCCCTCTGTTCCTGCAACATTCCACCCGTCTGGAAAAGCATCTTTCTCTGGCTTGGCTACTCCAATTCTTTCTTTAATCCTCTTATTTATACAGCATTTAACAAAAATTACAACAATGCCTTCAAAACCCTTTTTGTGAGACAGAGATAAAAGAGGGATGGTTCCATTACCATGTCATGCACTGACTTAGTGGAGGGAGTATGTGCCTGTGAAATGTCTGATTGTAAAGAGCAGCCGCTGTCTAAAGGGATTTTGCAGCAGTGAAGATGAACACTGAACACCTGTGTGTTGGGACATAAACCTACTTACCCTGTACAGTCTCCCATTGAAATGCACGTACACTGGGCTGTACTGAGGAAAGACGATGATAGAAGACTGAAGGGGTGAATGTTTCCCTTCTCTAGGATTTGAATCAATTTGTGCTCAATTCTGGAAGAAGTGAATTAAAAACATCTAGCATCACACTTGTCCAATCTAACCAGACTAATCCCCTATTAGGCCAACTCTTGCTGTCATGTACTAGAATCTTCTTAATGGGCACAGGCATCAGTGAAAACTCTGCCAGTTAAGCAACAGCTCTGATTGATTGGTGCACGGTCCTGATGCTAGTTTACTTTTAGGAATGTCTTTGGGGGGAAAAAGGACAAATGCATTTTGATATCATTTTTGGTAATATTTGAATAAAATAAATTGGACTAAGTTAAGCAGCCCTACTAGAGCAAGAACGAAGGGCACAGCACTCGTGCTAGCAAGCATTGGTCCGCTCCTGTAAATTTATTATTACAGGTGAACCCTGAGTTAACTGAAACTGAAGGTCAATTATGTCCCCTTGGGTTACAGGAGTGGAGTTTTAGGGCCAGATCCCCAATTGGTGTAAATCTGCACTGTTCCAATAAAGGCAGTTTATACCAGGAGTTTTAATCCATGCAGTTCTCTTAAGCTCTGTCGCTCCCAGTTTTCTGCACCCATGATGTGCTCCAGGTTTGGGATGTCTCCCTGATACCTTTGTACAGTTGGGGTTTACACGTATTATTTTTTTACAGCACTCCTGTAAACAGGCTTGGCAGAAACACCTGTGCCACTTACCTATTCTTCTGTGACGCTACAGAGCATCTCACACAGTCTGATCTCTGGCCATCATCAAGTTACTGAGCATATCTATCAGAGTGCTGATTGCATGGATTCTACCGTCACACTGCACAAAGCCACAGCATTCTAGCACAATTTTTCTAAAGGCTTGGATTCCATGTTTGTTTTTTATTAGGAGGGATTCAAATTAAGTCTTTCCATCTCACCACAGCAGTGTTATTAAATGTCTGTAGAGGAGGTTCTGACAATGAAAAAAATGATGCAGAATTTGTGATCGGCCATAACTTGTTTTACTTTTCTTTAAACAAAGCTCATTGCAGTGTACCTGAAAAGGTTTCATAGTGCTGAGGGGAAGCCAAAATGACCTCTCCCTTCTCATCGAAGGCTTAACTTTCATAGAATTAAAACTGGAATGGGGTGCTCTGCTTTTCAGAGAATATACAGAACTAGAGATATGTCCTCTCTTTTGTACCTCACTCTTTGGGAAGGTCAGAGGAATCATTACCAAGCTCACAGCTCCAGACTGGGTGAGTTCAACCGGAGCGGTTATATGGGTATTGTGGTCATCTCACCCCCATGCAGCACATGGGCAGCTAGGATACCACTGTACTCCACCCGAGTGCAGCACAGAACTTCAGAGGGACTTATATATGCCCCTCTTGAACTTGACAGAAGCACACACTCCTAATTGGAAGACTGGTGTTTCATGAAGTTCTGGGATAGTGGCTCTGGCTTGCAACACCAAACTCAGAGTGTACTAGGCAGGTCCAGGGAGACCCCTCAGGACACTAACCAGAATCCAGGTATAAAGAAACCTCCAGCAGAATGCTTTTCCTTGTTCTCTGTAGTACTTTTTAAATCTCTTTACTGCCATAAGCACTTAGGAGTTAACTTTGAGCATTGGAAGAGAAAAGAAGAGAAGTCTCTTGTGGCCTTTCTACTCTAGCTGATATTTAGATCTAAAATAGATGGGAAGAGAAGCAGAAGAATTATGCACAAGGACCACGGATGGGATTTGAAGAGCATAAATCCACCAACAAGCTTCCCTTTCCTCCTGTGATGCCTTGGGTAGTTATGGTCTGCTGACCCATTAATTTAAATGCGAGGGGCTGTTAATAGGACATTTTCAGGCCACACTGCTGCTCCAAGTCTGCTGACTTTCAAGGTACACGGGAAAGTTTCTCTTGTTACAGATTTTCCCCTCCAAAGAATTTGGGTTTTTTTGGTAAGAAATTGAGATTCTCCCCCACCCCGGCAGAAAGTGGAAAGGAGAGCTGAGGCTAGTTCCTCAGCTGGTGTAAATCAATGTTGCATCACTGAAATGAGTAGAGTTGTGCCCATGTACACCAGCTGATGCCCACACTTCTTCAGCTGGTGTTGTGCCAATACACAGAGCCATGTAACTGATGTATTTTTTTAATTGTACATGCAGTGATAGTTTTCCGATCAACACATTTTATAAATAAAAAAAAATGAAACTCTCTCTTTGTAATCATTTGCACTCTGACAGCTCCTACTAAAGGGAATTACTAGATTCGCTAATTAAAAGTCAAATATTTACACAAGGCATGTTGTTTAAAGAAAGACCCTAGCAAGTGAGAGTTCACATGAGTATTTCCTTCCTTCCTTCATTTAAAGGAATGACCATCTTTATCTACTAACAAGTAACTTTTCCTCATGAGCTGTAGTTGGTATCTACAAGGAAGAAAGGATTGGAGACAGAGTTCTTAAGTGTTAGCGCAAAGGGCCAGGAACCAGTCACTAGCTTCTATGCCTTGCTCTGAAAGCAACTTTCTTTTCGACCGGAGACAGTCACCTAACTTTTCTGTGCCTCAGTTTACCAGCTTATTTTGAACTGATATAATTATATCAGGAGTATTGGGAGGCTTGAAAGGGCTGAACTGTACTATACAAATCCACAGTTGTTTTTATGTAATGGTAGTGGCCTAGGGACCTCATCTGAGAGTGAGACCCCATTTTGCTGGGTGCTGTACATATACATAAGACAGTCCCTGCCCAGAAGAGCTTGCAATCTACACAGATAAGATTGACAAAAGGGTGGGAGAAAGGACCTATTAATCCCATTTTACAGATGGCAATTGAGGGACAGAGGGGCTAAGGGCCAGATTTTAAAAAGCACCCAAGGATGCAGATAGGTGCCAAATAGGATTTTCAAAAGCACCTATCTCCATCTTTAGATGCTAAAATAACTTGAAAAAAATCTAGCCCTAAGCAACTTACCCAGACTCACACAGGAAGTCTGTGGTGGTGCAGGGACTTGACGCTTCTGCTCTCACTTGCACCATATTCACATTGGTGTATAACTCAGGGTAGTTCTTTTTGCTGTGTACTGGTGCAAGTGAGATCAGAATCATGTCCTATAGATAGAGGAATCGTCTTAGTACCGTGCTGCCATTTAAAAAAAAGCTCTTACTAGTATAAAAAAAGTCCAGTACCAGCTTTACGTACCTGTGTTTAGAAGGACAACAGCACAGATCCAGACTTGGAGAACAGACGTTTAAGACTTTTTAATTCATTTATTAAATCAGCCATCCAATAGAATCTAAGCTGAGAGCAAAGGGGATGTGTCATATGGAGCTTATGTTAACATGTATGTTGTTATATGACGTAACCCTGCTTCTCACCGTTGTCGGTTTTAGAGATTTTTGAAGCCCTCATCAGTTAACTTCCTGCATAATACAAGTCACAGAGTTTCACCCAGTAATTCAGGCACTGAGCCCATAACATGGTGGAATTAGAGTATCATTTAGAGAGCCATCTAGTCTTGATTTAAAGATTCCAGCTGGTGGATAATTTACCCCATCTCTTGGTGATCTGTTCCAGTTATTAGTTATCCACATTTCCATCTTTATTTCAATTGAAAGAAAAGGGAGAATAAGATGAAGCATAAAATTGTTTTCCCACTCTTCCACGTCAAGCGTTGCATAGGATTCACCTCTTAAAAATTGCTACTGTGTTGTTACCTTTAGCTCCAGGACAGATTAAAGAATGGTTAGAAGCACAGCTCCCACATGACCGGTATAAGCATGTATAGCTAAATAGCTTAAAACAGCTACTCTAAAGAAACATCTTTGGCAGTATGCTTAGACATTTGGAGATGGGAAAATAAATGACCACATGGCTAACATGGAGAAGGCTGGTTGTTTCTGCTTGTACTCAGTGAAATATTAGTTTCAATTTTATTTGTAGGCACTGAATTTACTCTTGTTATATTTACTCGGTAGAACTCTACTAAGTATCGCTGGAGCAAAGTAGAATGTCTTTGCCAGATTCTGTGGCAAGGACTTGAGAAGTCTGCAGTTAGATGAAGGCTTTTATACTCTGTGCTAATGTAACCCACACACACCTTCTGGGCGTGGTGTTCTGTCCCATCTAGTGGCATCAAGTCCACTTTGAGAGAATTAAGTGAGTCTGCTCTACAGCCTTAGCTAACAGCCGGTTGGCTTTTAGCTCATGCAGCAAAGGCTCATGTACTAAGCTCCAGAGGCCCTACATTCGATCCCGCCCGCCAATAACCAGGGTCTGTCAGTGTTACACTAACAGAACACATTGTGCGCTACAGAGACCCAAAGAATCCAGGGCAGGGGGATGGAAATGCTACTATCAGCTTCTGTATGT
This sequence comes from Chelonia mydas, assembly GCF_015237465.2. Lineage (NCBI taxonomy): Eukaryota > Metazoa > Chordata > Testudines > Cheloniidae > Chelonia > Chelonia mydas. The sequence goes on along the minus strand of NC_051251.2, from coordinate 14,834,940 downwards.
GTTCTCTCAAACCCACAGCCAACTACTGTAGAAGTAAGGTTTATTTTCTGTTTGTGCCATCCCATCCATGCTGCCTCTGGCCTCCACAAACAGGACCGCCCACAAGAAAGCTAACAGTAAGTTACACAGGTTTCAGAGTAGCAGCCATGTTAGTCTGTATTCGCAAAAAGAAAAGGAGGACTTTTGGCACCTTAGAGACTAACCAATTTATTTGAGCCGATGAAGTGAGCTGTAGCTCATGAAAGCTTATGCTCAAATAAATTTGTTAGTCTCTAAGGTGCCACAAGTACTCTTTTTCTTTTTTAGTAAGTTACACAGCAATTCATGATCAAGCCTCGGGGTGAAACCCAGAATTTCTTGGCTTCTGGCCTGATCTTTCAACCACACCTCACTCTCAGGATCGTAAATTTCGTATTGTATTATATTAGTATCACCAAACATTTTCTGTATCAAGATTGATCTAGAGACATAAAAGTCAAAACAACAACCGAGAGCCTGATCCTGCAAATACTTGGAAGAAACTTTACTCATGTGAACAGCCCTTTGATGAAGTGGGTTTGAACACATGTCCTAGAGGTGAAAGGCTATCCCAATACCAGTCCCCAGAGTCATTCATTACCACCCCACAGGAAAAAGATTCTCCAGTGCTTTGTACCTTGTGTCAGTACTTACACCTGTGCTAAGGAAGCACCCAGGGGTGTAAGTCAGAATTCTCCATTTACCCATTGTGTACAGGTGTAAGTGACTGCACATGGTGTGAGGCTGTAGAGAAACAGGCCCCATCTCTCTGGCAACTCTTTACAGGTTTGTAACCAAGAGTTTCTTTCATAGGAACATCTTGTTTCTTGCATGACTATGTATAACAGCACATCCTTACTGACTATATCTTTTGGACCAGGAGGACAAAGGCACAGTCATACTGCTACTTTGTCACCCAAGTAATCTCACATATTCCTGGATAGCAAGAAGTAGAGAAGAGCTTTTACACATTCAAAACCACCCATTCCCCCTTCTCCCCCCCCACACATGGCCACGCGCATGACTAAAGTGACTAACATTTGCAGAAGTCAGCTAAATGGGAGGAGGCAAAATAATGTAATTACATTTTAACCCTCCCCCCATCATTTCCTCTTTTCAGATTAAATGAACATGTTTTAGCAGCGCACAGTTTCTGTGAGGTGCAAAAATAAATCTCCAGACTTTGTCATGCTCTGAGTTGCTTTTCTCCAGGCTGAATATTTCAATTCACAAAAAGTAAATAAAATCAACTCATGTGACAGCGTTTACTGTCATGGTCTAAAAGATACGTGTCTTACTTTAAGGTCAATCTGAGTGTGTCTCAGTTTCTGACACATCAGGCAAACTGTTATCCTACAGCAATGCATATATTAGTGGGCCACACTAATTAGGTTTACTGAATTGTGAATTAAACCCCTAGAGGAATCTACTAGTATACAATAGATTTGCTAGAAATCTTTTAAATCTTACTTCACAATCCAGAGGAAGGTTTTTATTTTTTAAACTGTTGAATTAATCTTCAGCATGAATCATGGGGCAAAGTGTTAAGAAATTGGCTCCAAAATCCCCAGCAGCTAGTTTCAGTTAAGATTTCTCTCTCTCTCTCTCTCTCACCCCCCTCCACAGACTTGTACTTTTGAGAGTGGATTTTTTAATTGACTTTCAGTGGACAAAATGCAATTTTTTTCCTGATGACAAAATGTGGATCCAAAGTTTAGATTGTAAAATATCTCCTAAATAGAAATGGATTCTCTCATTCAGTGTGTTCCTCACAATTCTCATTTGTATTTCTATATAAATTTACCTTACCATCTTCCTTAATCATTTTGGATGTACAAAAATCAAACACAGGGGAATTAGCATACTGGTCCAAGGTCCATTTAGTCCAGTATCCTGCCTCTGACAGTGGTCAGAGGAAGGTCTAGGTGCTCAGCAGAAGTGGGATAATCTACCCCCTCTCAGGGGCAGATTTTACTCATCCTGGTTAACCACTTGGAAGAGCTAATTCAGACTTGCATTTTGCAGAACTGCTTCTTGTAGCTTGCAACAGTCTTATCTAATCTGATTTTGAGTTTTGAAGTAATGGTTCCATTTCCCTTGGGACTCTGCTTGACTGTTCAATTGATCTTTCTGTTCAGATCTTTTCTTTAACGTCTAATCAAACTTTGCCTTCCTTAGCTTCAAACCATTGCTCCTTTTCCTACGGTTTCCAGAGACTAAAAATATTTCATTCCTTCATTTATTTTGTAACTTCTGATGTATTTATAGACTGATCACATCTCCCCAGATCTTCTCTTTGCCATGACACTCCAAAGAGGATCTCCCTTACATGAATAAAGGACACATACTATGGTATATGAATAATAAAACAGTAACTTCTGAGATTAGATTGGAACAAAAATGTCTTTAATCCACCTAGACTAACGGGGGAATGTACATCTGATACCTTGCCACTGCAATTCCACCACTGGACAGTAGGTGGAGTATGTAAACCTGCACCTGGCCTCCCCACTACACTGGTGAAATTTAGTCACAGGTGTATGCACTTACTGAACTGGTTAGTCCCACCTGATGTAATAATTATGGGCCTGATCCTGCAGCCACTGAAGTCAGAGTTTTTCAATTTCTGTTACATCAGTGGGAGCAAAGGGCATTCATCCCTTTGCAGGATATCGCTCTATGGCCAAGCTCATCCTGGCATGCACTGAAACAGTTCATTCTTCTCATTGCATGTTTGCATTTTCTACTCAATGTGAGCCTCTGCAATTACAGATTGCTGTCATGGAAATTTAGGCTGGGGGTAACAACATTTCAAGTACTCCCCAAATCATTGCGCACACACAAAACTGAAGAGTTCTCTATGCCAGCACTTCATTAGCTTAAGCAGGTCCCAATACTCAGCCTACTGCCCAGTGCTTTCTTGATTTACTTTTTCTTATTCCATCGATGAAATAGCAATACATCATTGTGTAAAGTGATTTTAACATTTTAATTTCTAGCACAGCCAAGGTCTAAATTGAAATTCATTGTTTCAAAGGAAACTGTCACCCATTTATTTATGGCCCTTCCTTGTTTGTAGAACCCACTTAGAAGACTATTTCGTTACTGACTTTGCCCTTCAGTTTGGCAAATGAGCTCATAATACCAAAGCATCTTCAGTCACAATCGTGCAAATCTTTACGCACCTGAGTAGTTCCACGGTGTAAGAGTTGGCAGGATCAAGGCCTTAGGTTACATCCTCATTATGGCAGCACAACATTTAGAAGTTTGTGTTCCTTCAGAACCAGCAGAGTGAGCACACAGTGGCCTGACCCTTATTAGTTTGTCCTATGCCGAGTGCAAGAAGAAACCAACGCTGGCAACCAAAAATGCTTTCAAGCGCTCTTTGTGTTCTGGTCCCTTTATGGGTCTTCATGTCCCCCAGCATCAGAGAAGCCTCAGGATTTCTCTAACAAATGCTCTGCTTTGCCCATTGGCTATGAGAAGCAAAGAATAGTTGGAACCACACCTTCCTATCCTTCCCCACCCTCCAACATCAGGGGCTGAGAGCAGGGCTAGTGTATGGAGGCTCTGGCATCTCTACTTTAGAGAAAGCTGCTCAACATAGGGGTTATTCCCAAGGGTCTGTTTCTGCTCTCTTGAAGGGCTCTATTTTTGCAAATGGACTGTTCGGTTCAACAAAAACAACACTTTACTCACACGGTGCTGAGCTTTCTGATTTATCAGATTTTTAATGGGTCAGTATAGAGCTTAATGTTCATCTGTTAAGATTCTTATGCCATTAAGAATAATTTAGAAGAAGTTTACTGTGTATACATTTTCAAGATGGACCGATGGACCCATTCAGGAGCCTGCTGATGGGCCAATATGTGGTACTGAACATAGTATCCTACGGTTTTGAAAAAGCTTAAAACAATTTACCAGACAGAATTTCCATGACCTTGCTACACATAAGCTTCCACTTCTCGCCCAGGTTTACGAAGATTTCTCACTTTAAATGCAGTTCAGTTTCCATAAGTTTTAAGGTCAAATCCTGCTACTGACTTCAATGGGAATTGGATCAGGTCTTCTGTGGTAATTGTTTTACAAGTATTCCTTTCAGTGACACAGATCCACAATTCTGCATTCCCACTGATGATTATGAAAGGCAATCTATCCTGATATGGGCCTCTTTTACATATACTGTGGAGTTTTATTGTTTTTATAAATTTCACAGAGGGAAAAAAACTCAATACACAAAGGTGGCAACTCAGGTGATTAATGTGCAGAAGTGACACACTGGAATAACAGATACCCATCAGTGTGTGAGATATTAAGAATAAACATTTATACAAGTCAGTGAATGTTGTTATGCATTGTCAAAAATCTATTAAGGCTTCTAAAGAAGAGACATTTAAATACAACAGCTGCAGATCAATGTTCCAAACATTTTTATTTCACATTCACCTGCCATAGACAGTAATTTAATAGCACTGTCGTCCATGTTACTGAACACAATGAAAAACTTGGGTTGTTTTTTTGTTTTTTTTTTTTAGCAAAAGAGGATGTGTTATACATTAGCAAGTCTAGTCCAAACAAGTTGCTGTTTTGTACAAGTTGTCTGAACTATAAAATACTGTATACAGATGTTCTATAACATTCACAAGGGGGTTCAACAAGTTTTCTAAATTTTCAGGGCCAAATCCTTCTGATGTAAATTGGCAGAGCTTCCTTGTCTGCAAAGGAGCTACACCAGTTTTCACCAGCAGAATATCTGGGGCTTAATCCTTCCAAATTGCAGTTGACAGAGAATTTGTGTTGACAGACGTATTTTTCAATCCAACCAGTGATACTTTAAGATCTTAGTGATTAAAATCTAATTTGTCTGGAACTAGTTATTTAATAGCAATCCCCCTCTACATAATGCTGAAGTTTCAAAGAAAGTGGTATACAACAGCTACACTTGCTGTAATAAAAATATAGAAGTCTATAATTTTACATTAGAGAATTATGCAAGTTAAGATTCCATTTGGTTAAGTCTTAACCACCAGCTTCACATTTCTTATTGTCTGAAATCTTATCTATGGCTAAAATGTAAAACTGAAGTAAAATCTGGCTTCTTAGCAGTTGAAAAAAAAGTGAAAACAAATTTTCTGTTTCACCTTTGGCTGAATTTATCAAATCACTGCTTTTTTTTTTTTTTACACTACACTCTCTCTTCATGGTGTCTGGATTTATTTTTTTCAAGTATGTTACAAACTTACAATACATATATATTTTTTCCTGAAGTTAGAACTAGTGCAGTATTAAATCCAAAGTACAAAATAATCCTATCTTCCTCATTGTGGAAAACAAATAAATAAAATTAGACAACATTCCTAATTTACTGTACTGCATAATGGAGGTGATCAGGAATAAACAGCCACTGGAACAAGTAATGTAGAACAGAATACATATTGAAAAATAAAGACTTATATAGCAATATACATGTATCTAGGCATTGCAGGTATCACTGTTATCACAGAAAGTATTCAATTTATGGACCGAACAATCAATTATAAAATTCACTGGCTAGAGGAATTCCTCAGGAAGAACTGGCTTTCAGCTTGGATAGTAGCATTTCATTCTTCCGGCACTCCTGTTGATAAAAGTAATAGATTTTTAAATGTTAACTATAATAGTTATGGTACCCATATTCACATCATCAAGACTAAGCCTCCTACATTGTGAGAGCTGACAAGGAGAAATGCAAAAGGAATCTCCATTTGTCTCTTTAGGGCAACTTTAAGGCTCTTTTGTGCTCCTTTGGTGATACAAAAAGGACACACTAACATGGGTCAGAGTGGAGGCCAAAGTACGGTTATGAAGTGACTAAGTGACAGTGACATCATCTAACTAGTGATTTAAGCCTTCTGACTTTAGTGACAAAAATGATTTTACTAGTTTTTGTGCCTGCCTGCTCTGCAATCCAAGGCAACCCAGAGTGAGTTTGAGTTTTTTTGATCCATGAAATCAACAGAATTGTTAACTTGGTTCCAATGGCAGTGTTGGATCATATTAAAGAAGTTCTGTATTAAAATCACAAATGAGTTTGATTCCCCATAGTTTAAATTCCAGGGTATTACTAATTAAGAGGTCTCTTGGTTTTTGGTACTGTTTCTCTCCCTCTGTGTGTGAAACTTGCAAGCTGCTAATTGTGTTAGTACATTCTAAGACAGAGTCTGTTCTCAAAGCAATTCACAGAGACTCAAAGCAATACTCTAACAACAGAAACAGCACCCAGAGACTCCCCGCCCTTTTGTTGTATTAACAATTGTGATTAAAATAGAGATAGAGGATGTATGTGGATGGATGCTTGGTGTGGATAATAACTGAATGATCAGGGAGGTGCCAGCCTAAGAATCCAGTGTCCATCGGCTGAAGAAGGCGTCAAGTGGAAATAACCAGAGGACCCCCGGAGGCCAGACTGGAATCCACCCAACAGCCTCAAGAATGGGAGAACCAAAGAACAAGATAACATCTTGGAGCCGTCAGGAATGTGCCATCTGCTGATTGATTCAGCAACAGCATGATGCAGCAATTCCCATAGACTGGCATAGGAAGAAATTCCTATAAAAATAGACTCTAAAAAGTGAGAACTTTGGGGTCTGATTCTGCAAACCAACTTCCAGGAGCATCAGATGAACATCTGACAAGGCCCTGCTCCCTCCTCATGTCCAGGCCACCTGGCCAGTGGCTTGGCATGAGCAACTCTAAGGCTGGTAACTATGATAACTACTTTGCAGAACCTGTGTGTGTGTGTGTGTATGAATGAATGTGTGAATAAAGATGAGATTGAATGGAATGTTACAGCTGTAACTAACTGCTTACTATGATTCTTTCTGTAGTCACAATAAATGTGGTATTTTGCCTTTTTCCCTTTAATAAGCTCCTGCTGGTTTTTATTTTATTGGTACAACAGCAGGATCATTATTACAGGCGATGATGCACAAGGCAGAAGGAAACTAGCTTTATGGTCAGTCCCAAATTGAGTTTATGGTGCTGGTAGTTATGAAATCCATCGTTTTCCTTATAAACCAAACTAATTTGAAATGAAGGTCATTGATACCTGATCTGGAACCCTGCAATGCCTTTTTGCACAGAGTCTATTCTCAGAGAACTACTACAGCAAGGTCAAGAATTATGAACAAGTTTTCTGTTCCCAGTAAGGTTACCATTATCTTCCAGGAGACAAAACAGGACATGCCAAGGTGTGGAAATTCCTTCAGAAGATAACTGATAAGGAGGGATTTTTTCACTCTCCAAAGAAACTTAATTGCTAGAGAGGATGGAAACTCCTACCATAGTCCTAAAAATTGCTAAGCAGCTTGTCAGTCTCCCAGAGATATGTGATGCAAGGCAGGGGAAAATAACCCAGCACACCAGGACAGATTAGAGAAAGCAGCCTTTTCTAACATGCAAACCCCAAAGCTCTTTTGCACAGCAGTGCTATTTTGGCATTTGCTCTCAAAGAGACAATAATTAACAGAAGCACTGGGAAGGCTAAATCAATGAAATATTAATAGTACTTCTGCAATGTTTAGATGACAAGACCATGCATTTCCTCTATTATTTTACTAGAGAAAAAATACACAGTGCAGACAGTGTCACACAATTTAAGAACTTCTACATAAATTGCAGTATCAGAACCTCTACAAAAACCTACTACTCTTCCCCTCTTTTCTTCAAAAGACAGATTTTCATGCCACAAAAGGCTATATGTTAACAATATTCCTATTTATTACTCTAACAACTGCCACCAGGAAACACAGACAAGACTAGTGCCCTTCATACAGAGACAGCTCCTTGCACACATCTTTATCACCTCCATACTGCACTAATTAGAGTCCCTTTTATGGGTTTCCAAAAAAGATTCCATTAGACAACTGCAGTCTATTCAAAAGCTTTGATATCAGTCCATAATTAAAATTTCTTGTACTGTTACCTGAACGATTAAAGAATCGCTGAGTATTTGAAACACACTCCGGCCCATCCTCTGTATTATATATAATCCTTGTCAACTATGAAAGAAATCTCCAAGTCCAAGAACATTTAGGAAGTCAGGATGCCCTATCTTTGTCAATATGAAACACTGAACATATCTGGTACAGATCATCATGGCATGTCCCACTGCCAAAATGTTATGTAAACTGAGAAATCATAAATTATGACATGCAAGAGAATGCAAATTTAAATTTTGAATTGCCTCACCTTCCGTTTTCATAAATTACAATTTCCATGTTAATTCCATTATAGAGAAATCACATTCACTGGTCTACAGTAGCTTCCATTCAAGGATCTCAAAGCACAAAAGCTCAGTGGACTAGCTAAATAGTATACCCATTTTACAGAAGGGTTACGTGCTGGAGCAAACCTATACCTTCGTCCACTGTCAGTGCTACACGGAAGACTCACTAATCCACTTCCTAAAACGTGCCATGCCTCCCAGCATCCACTCCTGTGTATCTGACAAGTCTTTCAAGCATATCATCCAGGATCAGCACCCAAAGAATTTACAATCAATACATAGGATGAGACAACAATCTACACATAGAATGATACAATAATAGATGGATAAAAAAAATCTCTTTTTCTATGGATTATGACAAGATAAATGTTGAAGCAATCCTCATTACCTAAAGGAACAGATGTTGTTACTGTTCGTTAAAAACAAATCCTTAACTGATCCACTATGACATGCACATGTCTAAAATAAGAGTAGATCATTAAAACTTAACTCTTCATGATGGGATTTTCAAAAAGTGTTGCCCTAATTCTGCATCTATTGAAGTCAATGGTAAAAACACCATTGACTTCAGTGGGAGCAGAGCAGGTCAACAAGTGCTTCTGAAAATCTCACTACCTCCAACCAGCGAGGAAGACTGCCTTCAACTTATAAGCAAATCAGGCCTGTTCTAATAATTAATTAAAATATTTGTAATTGGAAACCAATCTGCATCCCTGTACCAGGGTTCTTCTCAATGAGATTTTAATGAGCTGAATGATGAACTTTTCAAAAATCACAGTTTATAGGCCAAAGAAAGATCTTTTGCTCCACCCCTACTACAAGAGTTCCAGTAATAAAGACCAGTTCTCTCCAATAATAGGAAGTGAATTGGAAAGATGACTGGGGGTTTCCTGAAAGATTAACCCTCTCCTTTGGTTTGACTCAGAGGTAGATAACCCAAAGGAGGCTTGTGAAAGTTATCTGACGTGAAAGTGTTTCTTGGCAAGCCAACGCATCTAGACATTTGCCTGTTAATGATCGTAAGATTTGTGATCCATCTCAAAGTGACCACTTTTGAGCAGGATGGCTTTTAAGATTATTCTTAAACACACCAGTTGTTTTACTGGCTCAAATTCTCTCTACCCAATACAAACAAAAATGCTCTTACCTCTTTAAATTCTTTCACCGTTTTAAAGTAAAGCCTCTGTTTCTCTAGCAGTTCCAGGTATTCATCATTTAACTGGTCTCTTCGCATTTTGTTTTCTTGTTTCTTCTTTTCTATCTGTTTTTAATGTGCACAAAGAATGAAAGACCATGTACTATATAAGTACCAGAAACACCAAATACATTTCCAAGTAGACAGAGAAAGATACTTCACAAAAGACACATAATGGACTTGGCTGATTCCTTCAATGCAATAAATATTTAGACCTAGATCTTGCAAAGACTTATTTTGAGTCAATGGAATTACAGTGCACATGTTGAGCATGCATAAGCCTTTGTGAGATCAGGACCTTATTTACAGAATAGCATTCAAATATGGCAGACAATTTATTGAAATTAAAATTACAGGTGAGAAGAGCACCCAAAATATTTGTACAACAAAAAGTTATTGATGCAGTAGTGAAGGTTTGATTTGGCATCTAAGATGGTTGCCTCCGTCATCTATTAACTTTGGAAAATCATACACTAATCTGGCAAATTTAACAGAAAAATTCAACTACTCTCAATCTAAGGGTCAGGAACAAAAAGTTTTAGATAAGTACTCTGACATTTTTAATGCAAGTATTTTATTACTTGATGCTTTCTGTCTCCAGCCAATGACTCCAGATGGTGTGTTGTAAGTAAAAAATGAACCAGCATTTAAAAATATAACATTCTTCATGTTCCAAATATAGCCTGTATATAGTATTTCTATCTTGTCTGTTCCTGTGGGAGACACTGGGGCTGATTCTCCACTGCCTTATGTAGTCATATACTCCTGTTCAAAGGGGGTGTGCAATGCTGTCATTCCGTTTTGGTAGCAGTTTGCACAGAGGTAAGGGATCACACAAGATTCCAGGCACTGGAGAACTGGGCCTATAAATGGAGAATATCCATTTGGAGAAATTCATCACAGAGGTATTTTCTACTGCTATAAAGCATTAACGTGAGCTGTTTGGGAAGCACCTGCAATTTGTTATTCCAAAACAAAGAACCAGGATGCTCCCTGAAGAGAGACCCTATCAAAACACACTGTAAACCAAACACACTGGTAGTTCATATTGAAAAGCTGCATCCTGAGTTCCCAGCACCTAAGGCAGAGTGAAGAGGATCAGTGCTAGTGGCTTCGCACTTGGTGTACATAAACAAAAGCAGATAGGCTCCGCTGGGAGTACTACTGGAGGGAGACAAAAAGCTCCTCCTGCCTTTAGCACAATGGAGCAGTCTGCTGCTTGTCTTCTGAAGTACATCTCTTAGCAAAGAGAAGGGCAAAGAATATTCAGTCAAGTGAAAAACCCTACTGCACTGACTATGTCTATCCCTCTCCTGCTCAAATCCCTCATAACCGGTTTCCTTCCTCAATCTCGCCAGCAAGGACTTGCACTCCCCTCATCAAACCTTGAACATTTAATGTAAAATAATTTTTTTAAAAATATTTCATTTATTAATGAAAACAAGGAGAAACTAATATGATATGAACAAACTTAAACTTCCATCATCCCTCCTTTGCCCAATACCTCTCCTTGTGGCTGGGTCATGTCAAATCTAAACTTGACTCTTCAGGGCAGGGACTGTACCTGTAGGGTCTCATGACGATAACTCTAAGGCATTACATACAAATGCTCATTAACAAATATGTACTAATGCATGGTCAGTATAGCAAGCACATTTTTGGTGATCAACAAAGAAATAACCGGTGAGATTTTTATTTATATTAAGGCCCCCTTAAAACTGCTCTGGCAGTGTAGAGACTCCTTAAAATAAGAATAAGATTATATTTATACCCATTTTAAGGCATCTGTATCTGACACTACAGTGACTTTAGCATCAGCAAGAATCAGGCCCAACACATTTAAGTTAAGAACTTTTCATTTCAAAGCTAGAGAAAATCTCAATTCAGACTCTTGGGAAAGGCTGACTGTGGATCAAGTGGTGAAAAAGTTCAGGGGGCAGGAAAATCTGCTGAAACTGGTTTGAGAGAGAGAGAGAGAGAGAGAGAGAGAGAGAGAGAGAGAGAGAGAGAGAGAGCGCGCGCGCGCACACACCCTTCCCTGTGAAGGGAGAGAGGGTGAACACCCTTCCATATGCAGCTAATTTGCCTGTCCAAAGAAGTAAGGCAAGAAGCTTCTGCTAGGTGAGGGATCAATATAAAAACCAAGAGGTGAAGAATGAGTATTTTATACAGGTGCTTTGCCATCTCGGAACCTCTTTAGTCTGAAAGAATTCTTGTTCAAAGAGATGTTTGTTATCGACCTACTCATGGAGTCACGAGCCTAAGACCCATTGCTGCTCTTGAGAGCACACACTAACATCCTAAAGCAAAACACCGTTCTGAAGATATAATCCCCTTTGCAAAGGATGGATGAGAAGCACCTGTTGCTGCTAATTCTTTCACGTTTTTTAAAATAGGCAGAATAAGAAGTACCTGGCGAAAATGGTTTCTAGATTGCTAGCCCTACATGAATCCTTCTGATGAATGGGAGAAAGTGTGCACAGGCATTTCTGATGGCTCTTAATTCCAGAAGGTTGATATGCCATACAGCTTCCATGGGGGATCATTTACCCTGAACTCTATGGCTGTTTAGATGGGCTTCTCAGCTTATCAGAGAAGCATCTGTTATCAGTGCTGGGGGGTGAGGGAGGGGGTGGATTCCTGCACAGACACTGGATGGATCTTTCAAACATTCCAGGGAATGTTTGACCTGGAGGGTATCCACAATGGCGTGCTTAGCCTGTCCTTGTTTGGCATGTAAACAGATCTGAGCCATGTCTGTAGACACCTCATGTGTCATCAGGCGTGAGATGTCACAAATGTGCATGCTGCCATGTGCCCGAGAAGCTAAAGGCAATTTCTGGCTGATGTTTGTGGGCTGTCCTGAACTGTCTCTATGATTCTGGTCAGGATGTTGAATCTGTACATCAGGAGGAACGCTCTTACTTGCACTGCATCACGTTCAACTCAAAACACTGTACTGGAGTTAAGGTCAATTTCTGGATATTGAGTTGTAGACCCAGTTGCACAAATATGCGCATAGTCCTTTGGGTGGCATGTCAGGCATCTTTGAAGGAACGAACCTTGAGAAGGTGTTCTCCAGATATGGGTAAATAACAATACTTAATGTTCATAGATGTGCTGCTACTCCGGAGAGAACTTTAGAAAATATTGTGGGTGCAGATGAGAAGCGGAATGGAAGTACTCTATACTGGTAGTGGTCCTGCCCAAAGGTATATTGGAGGAATCTTCGGTGGAATGGTAGGACTGAGATGTGGATGAATCCAGCAAGTGGTTGGACTAGATGACCTCCTGAGGTCCCTTCCAACCCTGATATTCTATGATGATTTTATGAAGGCATCCTGTAGGTCAAGGATAGAACCATTCTCCCTGATCTAGGAATGGAATAATTGCTGCTAGTGTTATCCTGAACCGTTGCGCCTGTTTAGTGCTCTTTGATCTAATATGGGTCTCCAACCTCCTTGTCTTTTGGGGATCAGGAAATATTTGGAAAAAAAGCCTCTGCCTCTGAGGTGAGCAGGGACTGGTTCTATCGCCCCTAGGCATAGCAGGTGATTTATTTCCTGACGTAACAGTCTCTTGTGAGAAAGGTCCCTGAAAAGGAACAGGGAGGGAGGGAGCTGAAGTGCATAAAGTAACCCTTGGAAATTATCTCCAAGACTCATTTGTCAGAAGTGATGTTTTTCCAATTCCGGAGAAAGAGAGCGAGGCGACACCCGAAGGAATGTGGAAGGTCTGTGTGTTGCAGCTGTTGTCGTAAGGAGTGGCTGACTGGGGCCTCGACCAAGGCAAAACAACTGGTGTTTTGAGGTCAAGGGCTGAGATGTTGAAAACTGGGAGGCTGACGGTTTCTCCTTTTGCATCTTAAGTCTCTTTCATTGTGGCTCGTAGTATCACTGTGGTGGGAGGAACTGGCGTGGTTGGGATCTGTGAGATGGTTGTGAACTAAATTTTTTTTTCTGCCCTAGTGTGTAGATTCCTAGAGAGCACAGCGTGGCTCTGGAATCCTTTAAAGTGTGAAGTGATGCATCAGTCTTCGGAGCCCCGGTACTGAATAGCGGGGACTCTGCTGTCTCCACAATCATAAGGTCCCTAGAAAAGCGAAATTCCTGTGGTACTGTCGTTGTGATTGGTACCATCAGAGATTGTCAGTACTGACAATCTTTTATGGGATGCATGGTCTGAAGAGAGTTGTTTTGAGGTGGTTGGTGCTGAGGACTTCTCCGTCAGTACTACTAAGGTCTCTGCTCTCATCTTTGGCAGCAGTGCCACTGCTTCAGAGCCTGTGCCCTTCAGGTCTTTAGGCACTGCAGTGGAACTTGTTTACCGAGGATCCCTCTGTCTTCTTAATACAGCATTTTGCAGCTGCTGGTGCCGAGGTGACCAATCGTGCCAGGGATCTCCTCTGGCTGGTCAGGAGGTCAGTTTGAGGGCTTGCAGCCCTCTTTTTGGAGGCTTGTGAGAGGAGTCAGAAGGTTTTCTCTCAGCTCTCCCTCCCTAGAAATTGAAGGCTCTGGGGATGATCTCTGCCATGGAAAGGATTCAGGACCAGAGTCGGACGCTGGTTTAAAAGCACCCTCTATGAGGAGGAGTTTCAACTTTAACTCCTGGTTCGTTCGGGATCTAGCCTTCAATTGCTGGCAGAAGGTGCACTTTGGTGGGATGTGAGCCTCTCCAAGGCACCAGACGCAGTGGGAGTGTCTGTCCATAACTGGTATTGCCCCCCTACAGGAGAGGCACAGTTTAAACCAGAAGAGCTGGGCAAAAAAAAAAGTGGGGGGAGAACAGGGAGAAAGAACCATTTTGGGGGGGAAACTTAAAAGAGAAGCTCTAGAAATGCTACAAAAATAAATGGAAACTCTATAACAAGCTACAAAACAAAACACTATCAATTATAATGAAAATGAGGTAAGCAAACTGGACTGCTACTCATTGCAACTCAGGCCAAGGGCGGTTGAGAAGGAATTAAGTGTGGTTCGCCCATGCAATGCTAGTTAGCCGCGAGGCAGAGAGAGTGCATGTGCACGACAAATGGACACTGCTACCTAAAATCTTCCATCAGAGGTGCAGGGTCACAGATATACCTACAGTGGAGCACCCATAGGGACACTACTCGAAGAACCCGCAAATTCCCACACTGGCTCGGCAGGAGGGCATGGAGGAGTTGAAGGTGGGGAGACAGGCCTGCCAAGCCATCTCCAGGGGCAACGACCCTTTACCATGCCCAATATTTATCCCAATATGCCTACAGTGGCAGTGAGAAGATTGGCCATTGTTCTGTACCCACTAAACTACTCTTTGAACAATAAGCCATTTTTGTCTCTTTCCTCAGATAATTTCAGTTCTCACAGACTCAAAGGCCAGAAGGGACTATTGTGATCCTCTCGTCTTCCCTCCTGCACATCATTCCTTAATAGGCCCATAACCTCTGGCTGAGTTACTAAAGTCCTCAAATCGTGATTTAAAGACTTCAAGTTACAGAGAATCCATCATTTTCTCCAGTTTAAACCACACTCTCACAGAACCCTTCAAGTTTGCTTTTTTCCATTAGACATCTGACAGGTAGGAGGCAGCTATCATGGGGACCTAAGGAGAAAGAATGAGCTCTCTTAGGGCCTTATCCTACTCACAATGGCTTCAATGGCAACACTACCTCTGCCTTCAATGCAGCAGGACTGAGATCTCAGAGTCTTCTCTCACATAGTGGTTGCAGATGCTGTATTGTCACCAACCAATGATAGTCATCGGACTCTATATTTTTTTCTAGATAAGTAAATGGCTGAACTTTTGTTTTCTTAAGTGGAATCAAACAGGAAAGCAGTGGGGGTTTGCCTGGTCTTAAGAGGCTGGGGTCAATTCACAATAGAGGAAGGAAGGAAGGAGTACAAGAGATATCAATAAGGCTCCTTTTCCCTCACTCTCCCATAAAAATCTTTGATTTTCTCAGCTGTCACCAATTAAACAATTTGCGGAGTAGCAGAGGCGGAGGAAGAACAACTTTGAACAATTGTTGTCATTTTTGGAGTTGTTGCTGCAGCAATTAAGAGTCATTAAAGAGTTTGTCAGCCTTCCAGAACAAACAGGCATAATTACTGCCAACTTCATGAGTAAAAAATATGCTGCTCTGAAATATTTCCATAATCTCCATAAGCGCCTCAAAATCAAATGATCTCAATGGGCTTGCTAATGGAAAATCAAACAAAGCAAATAACCAACTTCACTACTGTTTGTGCCATGCAGAATTTGTCCATTCTATTAAAAAACAACTGCTCAAACAATTCGAGGCAATTCACTGCAAATTTTGAAGTCCTGAAACACCTATCTCCTCCAGGTCAGTGTCGAATAATAAATTCTCCATTTTTACAGAAGAGCTTCATGCTAAACTGAACTCCACTGTATCCATGTTCTCTATACATAGGTTTCATCATATTAATATCTGGAAGTCCTTGTGTGGACATTTATCCCAATAACAAAGAAACAGCATGGAGAATCTGTAACTCTCAATACGTGACATCTGGTCTAGCCTCCTCCCTGATACTCGGTCATGCTTGAGATTTCAAATTAAATAAAGAACAATTATAAAAATCCTAACATCACACATGATTCTTAGTTCTTAAGAATAGAGAATCTCAGTGGGTTCACCCACTAGGACCGGTTGACATGGTGTCATTAACTAGGCTAAAACTCACAAGTGTTATAACATTATTTGGGGGGAAATCAAGAATACTTTTTTAGGTGAAAGGAATAAAGCAAAGATAAAAGTAAAATAAAAAAACCTAAGATATCCAAATGGCAATAATTACATTATATTTACAAAGGAACAAGCAACTTCAAAATGTATTCGGGACCAGTGCACAAGACTGCCTATAGGTTCTTCAGTTTCAGCTTTGCTGCTGCTGCCACTGAAGAACAGCCTTAAAGGGACTGGAGACATGTGCATGAGAGCAGTCCATTGAGGGCCAGACCCCACTGCCATGGACACCAAAGGCCTAACTCCCAACTTCAGTGGCATTGAATCAGGCTATGAGTCCCTATGACTGATCCATATTGTAACACCAAAATCTAATTTAAGTACTGCAACTTGTCTGGAGTGAGATAAGTGCTGGTATAAAGATGCAGTTCTGATCTACTCGCTAAAATTTTAGTTACAGGCTCTTATTTAAGGAAGAGTACAAAATAGAAATGATGAGACTTGTCAGGTGTTTAATTAGTTTGCATCTCATCACACCAATTTTTTTTAACCATCCAGGCTTGTCTGAAATAATTCCAAGCTTCTGCCAAAGAAAACAAGAAGGAACAGTTTAACCTTCATTCGATTCTGTTTAATTCCTTCTACAATCTGCTCCATCTGCCGCAGAAACTGCTCACGAGCACCAGAAGAGGCCATTGCTCTGGAAGAAAAATGGATACTGACTAAGAGGGGAGGGAGTTTGACAAAACAAGAATTTCCTCTACAATTTTTATCTATCCTGCATGTAGAACTTTCAAAATAGACCTAAGCAATATGAATATGTGGGCTTAAAACTACAGCTTTCTGCGAAGTGTAAAGGGATAAAAAGTAGATTCAGACAATCCAAGATAAAAGATAACGGGCCAGATCATCAGCCAGTGTAAACTGTCATCGGTCCACTGGCATATATCACTAACTCTATTAGATCACCCAGTTCATCTCCCTGTCTTGTGCATGATTGTTCCCTTTGCTAGTGTTTTGTGCAGTGATAATAGCTATTGATGGACCAAAAGCATGGTTTCAAAGTAAGTGTTTAGAAAGAGTAGCTCATGTGAAAAGCAGGAATGGATTAGAGGACTGGCATGTCAGTAAGATCTGTAAGCACAGTTTTGTTTTAGTGGTTATAATTTACATTTCTGATTTCATAATTATTTTGGTGTAAAGTACAACAAATGTTATTCTATTCCATGCTTAACTTAAAACTGTGGTAATTTTAGATAACCACTTTACCTTTAAAAATAAACTGCCCAAGTGAACCGTCAAGAGTATAAACTTCCCATTGACTAGAGAGTACTACAATGGAGATCTCACCACTGAACAAAGCAGATCTCTGTACTCTACTTTAGTGGAATGTATCCAATATATTTAGTTTGTTTGTTACAATTAACAAGTTAAAAATGTTTCTGTTATAGTTAGAGGTGGTTGCTTGTCAAGGCAAGAAAATGGTCGGAGTTGACAAGGCTTTATCAGGATAACAAAAGCAAAGGGTTCAAATTCATAGGAAAATTTAAAAAGTCATGATTGCATTACGATGAGCAAAATATGTCATGCGCTAAAATATCAAGCTATTATCAAGCTATTGAATAACAGAATAATAGTTCAGAACTATTTAACACCCTAGTTTCTCTCCCATTCTTCACTTTACTGGACAAAGACAGAAGTACATTTGTAAAAATTCACGTCAGAGTATTGCTCAACAGGCTGAAGGGTGAAACCCTGGCCACACTGAAGTCAATGGCCAAGATTTCACAACGAGACTTCTGTTATCCAACCATCACTTTTTCAACAGAGGTTTGTCATAGAAACTCTAGGCTATGACAAACATATGCCTAAGTTATAGTTAAGAAACGTGTGGAGTCTATAGTTATTTTCATATGATACAAGCCCAACTTGACAAATACGTCAAACAAGGTTTTTAAAAGTGCCAGTAAGTTAGAAGTATGAAAAAAGTTTTACAATTTAAGTGAGCAATTTAAACATAATTTAACACAATACAATCCCAAGAGCAAAGTATTAAGATATACATTCCACATGTGTTCTTAAGTAATTATATTACTTCATTTGTGCCAAGGTATAGCATGTGGCTATCAAAAATTACAAAACGTACTGGATCTTACTCAGAACTGGCCATTAAAATTTCAAAATGTATGAAGTTTAAAGAAGAATCAGAAAGTTTTGCAAGCATTTTTGAACAATTTCCACCCCGATTTTGCCAACCAACTATAGATGTATGAGTAGATACCAAGAGCTAATGACTCAAGTTACTTACTGCTGGAAATTATCATGAATTGAGTTCAGCAAGTTAACCTGGTGAAGACAAAAACACATAGCTGAAAATGTACATCTTCCTCTCCAACAGCAACATAGATTTTCAGTTACTTTAAAATGTGATTCAGCTCAGAAAAAAGTCAACTGTATAAAAATGCCATCTTCTTGTTTTGCAGAGCATTACATGAGGCTATCTGCATGTACTGAGAGAGTTACAATCAGCTTACATTAGTGACAAAAACAGTTTTACTGCTTTTCACTCCTGTTAACTAGTGCAGGGTTAAGGGCCTGTTTATTTAGAGAAATCTGCACTGGTGGAAAAGCTGCACCAATGTAAAGCAGGGCTTACATCATAAATGCAGCACATCTATGTTATACCTTAACTATATCAATACAACTACACCAGCGAAAAGTCTGCTATACAGGCAGACTTCCCAAACCAAACCACTTGAGGGTTGTACAAATGTCAAGGAGGGCTGAATGTATAACACAATTAAGGTGAACAGGTGTAGTAAGGGGCACCATGTGGCCTGCAGAACTGATATCACTGAAAATAATAGGATACATGAAAGGACCCTGTTTAACTCATGGAGGCCAAACTGTCTTTGCAAGCCTTGAAGTGGAACAAACATCTTTAGTAGTAAAGTAGGCACATTAGACAGGTAAACCATTATATATATGGGATTCCACAATGCAGTTTTCAGAGCAGACCCACACTTTTTCAAAGAGCCTGAATGAAAAAACTGCATTCAAAAGATCTGTTAAAGAATGTGTTTCCTTGTGGAAAAAAACTTCACGTAGACATGCAAACCAGGCAACTGGTTGGCACAAATGACACTTTAGACACATGAACTTTCAATCAGAGTTAGGCACCCGTGAACTGTGCTTTTGAAAACTTCCTCCATAGTTACTTGTTTTATTAATACACATTTAAAGGCCCTTTGCAAGCTTGTACCTAACAGCATATGGAACGACTCTTCCATACAAAATGCTAATTGAGACTTGCTTGGGAATCTTATTATTCTCTCCAACACATTAAGAGAAAAAGAAAATCAGAGGAATGGTTGATGGGATTCTTTATCATAGCTTTGAATAGTTCCTTTTAGTCTCCAGTGGACAAGTAGTGAGGTTTTCCAAGGTACGATTTTGCCTTTTGATGACGAATGTTTGAAAATGTGCCATCTGTACTGTAAGAATCCAATTCTGCAAATACTGTACTTAGTGCTTACTAATGCGCATATTCCCAATGGCACAGCAATAAGCACACTGCATGTTAGAGTTTGCTGAATCAGGCCCCAACCCTAATGGATTTAAATCAGTGATTTCAAAGAGTATTATTAGCGTGTAGAAATCCTGTTCTTACTACTTAGAGGTTAAGAATACTACCTAGAGGTCAGAATTTTTTTTTTTTTTTTTTTTTACAAAACTTTTGTTTTGATGAATGGATGTTTTCTGACCCAAAAACCCAACAAAAACCCACAACAACAACTTTCTGCAAGAATATGCCAGTTTCAACAAAACTTTTGGGGAAAGGTTTCTCAGGTCCAAGATAGAATTTCTGGTCAAAACCCAGACCAAGAGACCACCCTAAAATAGCAAATAGCCTGGTGGTTAGGGCACTCACCTGGGATGTGGGAGATGCCGGTTCAAATCACTGGTCTAAATCAAGCAGAGCAAGGACTTGAACCTGAATCTCCCATATGAATGCCTTAATAACCAGGTGCGCGCATGAGAGAGAGCGAGATCCTGTGTCTCATTTTTTTTTGTTGAAAAACTTCAAAATGTCTCATTTTTGTCCCAATGTAGAACAGGAGGGGAAAAAAGCCATTTCCCACCCCATTCTACTTCGTTTTCATTGTGTAAGTTTCCTCCCTCTTTGATACAATAACTAAAATAGTATATTCTATCCAACTTTGGAAAAAAGGTAAGACGTCCATCTCTGCTTACTTCTGTCAATACTAACAAACCAAGCCATCCTTAAGGATGGGCCATGTTGTTACATAACTTACATTAATGTATCCTGCAAAATACCTAGCAAATGAAAAAGCAGTATTTCATGACCATGACAGAGAACTATAGGGTTACATTTCATATCTACGAAGTCAGTGGGAAAAATAAGACAATTTGAAAGTGGGTTCCCAACAGACATAGCATTTTAAAAATTAATACTATGCAAATTTTGTAAAAATCAACTGTATGAGCATAGATACCTTTGATGTCACAATTCCACCCCTAGGAGCGAGTGATTCCATTACTATTTTGAAATCACTCCATACACAGAATACTTCAAGGTTTTTTGTTTTATTTTTTGTAAGAAGAAATACCTTCCAAAGAATCTTAAGAAAACCAAGACCCAAAAGGGTAAAGGGACATTTGGTTTCTAGGATATTAATACAAAATATTTGTTCATTGAAGCCTTTTTTCTAGAACAAGAAAACTGAAACCATATTGTACATTTTTGACATCAAAAACCACTCAGACATCTCGAGATTAGCATAATCCATTGGAAACCCTTGATGTATGTTATGGCTGCCTTTTAAAATTGCATTCATAAGTATACAGTTAGGGTAAAAGTAAAACTCTTCTCACAGTTTGTACTTTTAAGTATTGAGTTACTTTGAGCAAAACTACTCCAGGTTTCATTTCAATATTTTTACAAAAGAAAAGAGACTATTAGCCTTGATATACATTATTTAACAATCAAGCACTTCTGGTCTAAAATCTGTCACCTCTGTCTTTAGTAGGTTCATTTCTATTTCAGAAGCAATCAGTGAAAAGAGATTAGTTTGTACGCCTGTACCCTCAGTAAATGTTACAAAAATCTGCAGTAAAGTCTAATCCACAGACGACATTAAAGCAATATCATGAGTTTCATAGCTGCTACTTAATGTGCCATGCTAAATAAAGAATATGTGATCCGCAAATTGTCTGTTCATTTAGAATAGTGTACAACACAATAATCATTCAGGCAAATAAAATGGATATAATGCAAACAGATAAAGCAAGGCATTTGGTAATAACTTTCTAGAATTTATTAGATAAATATTTATAGCCCAGCATTAATGGTGTAATATTATTCCCCCCCCCCCCAAACACAGATTAAATCTTTAACAGTTGGCACTAGTCTCATAATTCTCATATCATGGGATCTATGTTCAGATGTTTTGCCGATATAGTCACATGTAACATATAAGCAGAGATTTAAATTATAAACATGAATATATACAGCTGACTCAATTCTTTATTTAGTAAAATTCAGCATCAGATCTCACCAGGAGATAATTTTTAAAAGCTTTTGAGGAAGACAAAACCGTAATGATAATTTTATCAGACCAAGAGATAAACTACATCTATGGTGCTGTGATAATTTTGTCTTGCTGATCTTATATAAATGACATGTTGACTACATTTGAGAAAAACAGAAAAATATTCAATGATAAATGCACTGTAGATATCCTAGGAATGTCATTTTATGGAGATCATGTCAATTATCAATACAGGTAAGTTAGAAAACAGTAAGATGTCCTATTTTGATGATCATTGGCCTAATTAAAAAAAAATACATTCTCAGCTGTATTGCTTGATTCAGCACAGTATTTAGGCATACTTCCTTATGTGCTTTGCTGAACTGGAACTTCACAGAAGTTATCCGAATGTCAGAATCTAAGCTACAATATTTGCATTACAATAGAACACTCTCCATAGTGCCATGGGCAAGGGCATACCTCAGTACTGCAGCCATCTCTTAAACAAAGGTAAATGTGTAGAGTCTTAATTCATTATAGCAACATCAGAAGGTTGTTTTGGTGGCTTTTCCCACATTGACAGAAACAAAGAACTTCAGTAAATCTGTATAAAGCCCAGTCTTGCAGGGTTGCCAGTTCAAGGAAGTGTTGATAATGCTGAATGAATTTTGCATATAGCAAAATCCTGGCCCTACTGAAGTCAATGAGTTTTGCTATTGACTTTAACAGATGATTTTACTTCTGAACTTTGGATGCCTATCAGAAACCAAAATTTCCAAACCTTTAGACCCTTGTCCATCACTAACTGATAACTCATTCTTTCCTACTGAGTAACTTTCCAGGGCTGTCATGGGCAGATCTTAGGTCACTATAGACTAACTAAGGGAACTGTGAAAGGACAAAACAGGTCTTGCATTTTGGAACATGTTACCGGCATAGTATACACATACACATATATCTGAGTTCTTGACTTTTTAATCTGTTTTTTCAGATGATTTCCATGGCAAGGACTGTCAGAATCAACTGTTTCCTCAAAGGGAAATTGAATTCCTGATTCTCTCAGCTGATTCAAATACTCATATCTAGTATATTTGTCAGAATCTACTATTCAGGAAAAAGATGATGGATTTTTAGATTGCAGCTCTCTATGCTACCCCTCCTCTTAGAGAACAGAGATGCTTACTTAATGGTATTGTAAAGGTACCATCTGTTACACAAAGCAAGTAGTGGCTGCCTTCGTAAAGGTATTTAAACAATGTTCTGTTCTTGTTTCATTAAAATGCAATGAGAAGCATGCAATATCAGACTTTTACCAGCTAATGCCAATCTTGTTGTGCTATCATTTATTTTACTGAAGAAAAATGTATATTTTCATCTCACCATAACATCATTAGAACTGTTTACAAAAACCCATGTGAACAACTGTTAAAACAATCTTTACGGATTAAGATGTTGTTTTATTTACTGATGTAGGATTCATGACATTTAAGTAACCGAAGATGCTTCAAAGTAACCAGTAAAGCATTGCTGATGTTTTACAAACTTTGAAATGCCAGTAAATCCTTTATTATGAAAAAACAGTCATGTGGAGCCAGGATCTTTATCAGAAATGTATTTGCAGCTCCTGCTTATTCCTCCAGTCCTCACTGAAGTCTAGTTTACCTGTAACATCACAGAAGGGTCAAATTCATTGTTGGCGTAAGTCCACTGACTTCAACTGTGTGTTACCCCAGAGAGGAATTTGGCTCTAATTTCTGGATGGGGGAAGGAGGAGGAATAGGGAGTAGAAGCAGAAGAACTCTTTAATGAAGAGTGTGTTTTCATAATAAATAAGGGCTTGGTCATGCTCCCTTGAAGTCAAGGAAGGTTCTGTCACTGAATTCAAGAGGAACAGAATCAGACCCTAAGAACCTGACCCTGCTGTCACTGATACCAATTTACTTTGATAACTGAAGTCACTGGCTGTAGCATTGATCCCTAAACTAATGCAGACACTGGATCACTAACCCTCAGGTTAATCTGATTTTGTGAAGCCAAAATTTAAGTGGTGTGTGTCAGTATCCTAATTTTATTCACCTTTTGAGCATAAATTGAGTAATTCCGGTATCTATTTCTGGTATTGGCCCTTCTGTTAAAAAAAATACACACATATACACACAAAATACACAAGCAGAAATTTTCCTAAACAGAATTAAACCAAACAAACCAAAGATTTCCACAAACATTCTGTAAACAGAGTTTTAGACCCAAGTCAATTTCTTCTCAGTGCTGACCTTTTGAGATAATTACCTGTACCTTGCACAGACAAGACTTAATCCAGTGCCTTGTACACAAACTCAGCAGTATCCTATTCTCCTATCATGGGCTAAACATTTAAAAACATGTTCTTACCTCTTTTTCCAAATATACCTTCTTATCATCCAATGTATTATAGAGGGTAAAGAACTGCTTGGTTTCTTTGTGAGTTGCTGACACTGAAAACAAAAGAAAAACAGAGCAATGAAAGACCATATAGGGCACTGCCCCTCCCAATATGTTTAGGGGGATTTATTATTGTTTACATAACCTAGTATTAATAAAAATGTTTTCATGAAATTATTTTTAAATCTTCAGTGAAAAACAGTCTTTCTGCATTTCAGTATTCCCATGCAGAGTTGACAACCCAAAGACTGTTTCATCATGTGGTTTCATGAGAATCAGAGTGGAGAACAGAATAGTCTTTTTTATAATCTTCTCAAAAAGGGTTGGGAGGAGTTGGAATTAATGCCAGTGCTGAAGGGGAATAGCATTCAGTCTGATTAGCTGTTCTAAGACGACAAAGAGCTTGTCTACATGGGGAAGTTAATATGCAGTAAGTTAGGATGTGAATTTAAGATACACTACCTACTCCACACTAATTCCCTGTATGAACTCTTACTGTGCATGAAGAGAACCCTCTGACCATTTAGTTTAATGCACTTCTGAAGTGCACTTCACAGCTTAATTCCCCAAAGATTCCATCCACAATGATCATGCTCCAGCCCAGGTTTGAACACATTGTGTACTATAGAATTATATGCATTCTGAAAATTCAGGTTTTGGGGGTCCCAAATTGTGCACCCAAAATTAGTGGATACTTCTGACCTTAATCTCTCTGTGCCTCTGTACCCATTTGTAAAATGGGGACAATACCTTCTCATTTCACAGAGGTGTTGTGAAAATAAATTCATGAATATTTGTCAAGCTCTCAGATACCACAAGGATGAGCACTATAGAAAATCCCATAAGGAAATTAACAGTCTCTGTCTATACAGCAGGATTTGAATAGTGTGCAGCAAATAGGTCCTGGGGCCATACACTGAACAATGACGAGAAAACAAAATATTGAATAGTTGTTAACTAAATGAGCATCGTCCATTCTGTGCACTGAAGGAGGCTGGGTTGCTGTGCAAAAAAAAAAAAAAAAAAGTATGCACTCATGTAATTAAAGACTATTACAATGCATAAGCAAAAGGGAAACAATTAAAATTGCACTAGCAACCTTAATTCTGGCATTTCCTAACTTTTGAGTTCTTGACAAAGCAACCTTAATGTTCTTTTAAAACAGTTTGTGTGTATATGTAACATTATATACTCTAAAAGAAAAGAAGTACTTGTGGCACCTTAGAGACTAACCAATTTATTTGAGCATAAGCTTTTGTGAGCTACAGCTCACTTCATCGGATGGTATTTTCCACTGAATGCATCCGATGAAGTGCGCTGTAGCTCACGAAAGCTCATGCTCAAATAAATTGGTTAGTCTCTAAGGTGCCACAAGTACTTCTTTTCTTTTTGCGAATACAGACTAACACGGCTGCTACTCTGAAACCTGTCATTATATAC
The DNA here is from genome assembly GCF_015237465.2 of Chelonia mydas. Classification (NCBI taxonomy): domain Eukaryota; kingdom Metazoa; phylum Chordata; order Testudines; family Cheloniidae; genus Chelonia; species Chelonia mydas. The sequence goes on along the minus strand of NC_051251.2, from coordinate 14,809,357 downwards.
TCTGTTTGTGTATATGTCTGATTATGCACTGTTCACATCTGTACACACACACACACACCATACAGTATATACATACCAACAGATGCATAGCATGCATTCCTCCTTTCCTGACACCATGATTACAGGACCAAATTTAGAAGCATATATGCAGAATGATCAATTTGCATGCACAATTTCATTATCTGGGCGCATACACACTTCTAAAATTTGGGCCATGATACTGGAATTAAAGATTGGTAGGGAAGACATTTAGAGACAAGGCTCACATTCTTCTTCTGCCTAGATATCACAGCACATTTGTAAAACCTGACAATTTTCTGTTTTAACTCCTCTAACCTGTAGCAATAAAAGGGGACATGAGGTGTTTGAGAGAGCCAGCCTTATCTTGATATCTTGACATTGTTTGGGTCAGAACCACATACTTATAAAGAAAACACACACACACGTACGTCATACAAAAAATGATAAACCAACGTTAACTGTGATTAATAAAACGTGAGTCAGATGTAGAGACTTTCCCTGTAAATGGTGGATTAAGGGCTTTCTAAACACTAATCATTGATCCAAGAGACTGAACCTACTGCAAACAAAAGAAAATTACTCCAGAGATCTTGTGCTTCAAGTTTCAGCCTCCAGGGAATTTTTATAGCCAGTTTATAAAATCTTGAAAAGAGGGGTATACAATGTGAATGTCCAATGACCCTTAAATAGAGCAGAATTAGCAGGTGCTGTTGTCATGCACCATAAGCCTATAATGTGATTATGCTCCTTCCACTGGTTAGCCTCCAGGAGTACATTTCTGTTTGATATACGTACCCTGACCATAAAGTTCGATAAATCTCTTCTGATACTGAGTTAACTCCGCTCTGCTGGGTACCTCATCAATCTTGCGTTGTAAAATAGCTATCTCTCTATTTCTTCGGGCCTGAGAGAAAGGAAGGGAGAAAAAAGGGCCCAGCTCTCATTTTAAATGGATAAAAGATAGCAAGATTTAGAAATAACCTTCTAAATAAGCTAATTAAAAAATACCTGCACAAACGAGAGTTAATATATCTGGTAAGTTTGGTTAAGCCTCAAGATATATTTCACTATTAATTATAAAGGTACTTGCTTACACTTACAAATGTTGAAGAAAATTACAGAAATACATTTAAGTGCTTAGCTAAGAAAACTTCAAAAATTCTGCCCCAGTAAGTTTGCCAAAAAACACAAACAAAAAATCACTTTGTACTCACCAGTAATAGTCTGATCTTTTGTAGCTTATCTTTCTCAGTTTTGTATTGCTGGTCTATAATCTTATTAGGTTCCTAAAATTTGAGATACCAAAGATAATTTCTGATTAACAGCAAATCAACAGAATTTAAGCACAGCCTTAAAAAAAAAAAAAAAAGAGGCTTTTGGTCAGCAATTATTAAAAAAACAGATTGGAATCTTTATTTTGTTCACCTTTAAGGATATCCAAAATATTGTCAACATTTTTATATTATTTTAAGGAGAATGGGTTAACGAAGCTGTATGAAAAACAAAATTTAAGTTCTGAATGTCATTTACACTACATAAATAACTGCATATTTTACTAGCTTTTAGGCCATATATATTTTTTAGATTGCTTTTAAGTAGCCTTTTCACTGGAGAACAACACCTCCAAAGGGACAATCGTAAAGTCCGGTAACATGCAGTTAAAACATAAAAATTATGAGTCAGATTATGGTCTCAGTTACACAAGTGTAAAACTGGAGTAAATCCATTGACATCAATACATTTGTGATCAAGGACTTCTATGAGACTACTCATCTGTGTTAAGTTAAGCATATGCATAATTCTATACAGGATGGGGGCCCCAAGTTATCACCATCTTCCTTTGATTCTCCCATTGTGTTGTCCTTAGGTTTCTGTTAACCTTTCAGCTTTGTCGGCCAGAGACTATCTAGGTGCCTGGACAGTGCCAAGTGCACACGTAGGCACTTAACCAGTGATCACCACCAACATCACAATAATAGTGACCATGACACCAATAATCGCAACAATATTAATAGTTACATCAATCATATCTAGGTGCAATTCACCCTCTGGGACAGGGCCTGTACAAGATTTCCCCATGTCATGTTAGCCCTATATTATCCATGCACAAGATCCCCTTTATTCTCCCTCCCTCTTGTCTCACTCCGCCCTAGTGCTCACACAGCACCAGTAGCTGAAAACCACACACTGGGGTTTGTTCAGGCTTTGGGTGGGGGCAGACAGGTAGAAGTTTTGTTCTTAAACTGTTTCAAATCCTAAAGAGGCTAGTTAAAAAGCATTTCTGTTGTGTTCATTTTTAATATCTTCTGCAATATTGAGGTATAGCACAGGCACCAGGCATTTAAGATCGTTCTGTTCTCATCTCCTTAAACCATTTACTTTAACTTCCTTGAATAAGTTACAGAGATAAATTTAGTGCAGGGCTGGTATTTGCTCTGCATTTCCCGGCTTTTGTGGCTTTCCAAATCATATCTTTCATGTGAAGCTTTAACCAAGAAGTCTGAAGTTTCAATTCCTCTCCATGCATTTTGTGTTCAGGAGGTGGGGGATAAAGTTACACGAGCTGCCACCCACTCGATTCTGGAAGAAGTGTATCAAGGCTGTTCTAGTCATCTCAAGGTATACAAAATAACTAAACTTGAGCCTCCACTTTTCTCTACTATAACTCTCCTGCCCTCCTATTAGCATAGATGCATTGTAGCAAAGTTTCACAGTGACTGCTACTTGTTACGCTAATAAGCGTTTCACTGTAACCTCGTGCTCCACTGTCTGTTGCATACACCTGTTCCTTATATTTTTTACTTAGATTTGCTCCTTGTGGTGGGACTACCTTTTTTCATTATGTGTGTACAGCATCTAGTTTGATTGGGGACACTAGGTACCTCAATATCTATCTATCTATATGTTTGCTTTTAATGTTTACTAGTTAGTAGATCAAGAGTGCCGAGGCTATTCTTGAACCCTAGTAACCTGCATGATAGTCAATCTGTTATGCAGGGTTGGTGGCTGTATGTCTCAAATTCCAACAGGACTTTTGTTAATACAACACAGGTGTAAACAGGAAGAAAATTATCCAATGAATATTTTTAAATACTAATTAAAAATAAATCTTTTGACATTTGCTGTTTACCTTTTCTTCCCCATTTTCCTCTGCTTCGGTTTTCAAACTTGCAATATTTTGCTGTAGGCGTGCCATCTCTTCCTTTAAAAGCAACAGAAACATTATAGTTACCTTCTCAAGAAAAAAAAAAAGGAAAGAGCCCATATCTGTATTTTAATAACTTCTGCATTAGATAGTACTCTATGATATACATAGAAAAGGAGGACTTGTGGCACCTTAGAGACTAACAAATTTATTTGAGCATAAGCTTTCGTGAGCTACAGCATCAGATGAAGTGAGCTGTAGCTCACGAAAGCTTATGCTCAAATAAATTTGTTAGTCTCTAAGGTGCCACAAGTCCTCCTTTTCTTTTTGCGAATACAGACTAACACGGCTGCTACTCTGAAACGTGAAGTACATGTATTGGGAACTTCCCCTGCGCTAAGGGAAGAAGGAGCCCAATGTTCTTCATTATGTTAAACTGCATGCCTTGTTTTTCAAGTAGAAATAGCCGCATTTCTTACTTGTGGAATATATACTTTGGATGCATCTTAAGCAACTAACACATAATATAGAAAGCAGGACTGGAGAAATGTAGGAATGTTAAAATACCAGCACTCTGACACTGGTCTGCAGTATGTAGACACCTCCACAACAACTGCACCCAAAACAAGTTAAAGGCTGCAAAATTATTTCCATCATAACACTGTTTTCAGAACATTTCAAATTATTCATCTTTGGGGCTAAAATATTCCATGCTTAGTCTCTGCCGAGGGGTGACATTTCTTCTTTTTCCATTATGTTTAAACAAAGTCTCTTCAGCTCTTGTTGAACTGGGAACTAGAGAAGGAAAACAATTCTCTCTGATCTTTTTTATCATATTTCCAGGGTGTGCATCACCATAGCAGCAAACCGAGCAGAAAACACATTAATTATGCACTGAAATTGAAACATACTCTGAAAGTGAAAAGAAAAGGAGTACTTGTGGCACCTTAGATACTAACTAATTTATTAGAGCATAAGCTTGATCTTGGGCTTCTCTCTTCTGGTGGGTTTTCCAAACCCAGTGGCCCTTGACCAAGAAGTAGGTCCTGGGCACTGTTAGCTGCCCTGTCCAAGAGGAGACTAAGCTGTCTCAGTGAATAAGATAGATGGGTATCTAATGTAGCTAGGCCCAACATTGAATAAGTGTTCTTCGTAGCATGGTTCATGGAGTAAGACGACACGTAACTGTGCATCAACATACTGATGACACTATTACCTACATTTAGAAATGATCCTTCCAATATACCTCTTCTGTACTATGCAAGCTGAATGATATGTAACAAGACAGAACTTTGACAGATGCCACAGTTTAGATACCCTTTGCAAGGACACAAAAATCAATCACCTATTCATTTGTATCTAAAGACCAGTGGCGAGCACTTCTGGATAATCCAGAGCTAGACCTGCAGGGTTGTCCAGCCTAGTTTCAGAGATACATTAGATGACAGATCTATGTGATTCTCCACAATCCTGTCATGGACCGGGTAGGCATTATTCAAAACAGATCTGATATTACCAGTAAATGGCAACAAACAAACCTACTACAGGGCAGGTGGCGGTAGACAACAACATTTACCAATTTTTGATCAATCTTCATGTAACAAGATAGAGAGACAGAGAGAGAGAGACACTTACCCTACAATGTGCTCTGAAATCTTGCTCTTGACTTTTGAGATTTTCATTCATAGCCACCAGTGCTCGTAGGTTCTGCAATATGCTAAATTAGAAGACACAGCGAACTACATTAATTTTTTCAGTTTCTAAATTTAAAACAAGAAAAACGAAACTATTAGAACAAGGTTAATTTTAAACAAGTTTCCCTGCCACTGAGCTAAACTAACTAAATGCAAATATCTTTATGGTGCCATGCAAAATACTGCACAGATTTTAATGCTTTCATGATGCTTCCCTCCAGTCCTCTATTATTTATAAAAAGTTCTGGAAGCGCCGCCTGCCATCTGATATATAGTGTAGTTTTTTTTTCTTCAAGACTTGAGCTTTAAGAAGGGACAGGGGGGAGAATGGATAGGGAGGCTTTATCCTCTTGTCAAATCAGTCTTGGGCCCCTCCGGTTGCAGTACATATCTAAACTTCTCCAAAAAAGGAAGAGTTTCATTTTTAATAGCTGATTATGGTCATGTTGGATGAAATTTTAAAGGCTCAAATAGGAGTTCCTAACTTCTACTAACTTTCAATTGGAGCTGGGGTCTTAACTTCTATTTATGCCTTTGAAAAAATTCTCTCCCCTTTGTGGCACTCTAAATGGTAACTTATCCTACATCTTCTTGACTTCTGAAATTCCAGGTTGTCCCAGAGAAAGGGAGGAACATGAGACATTTATTAAAAGGTAAAGAGTATTAAAGATAAAATAAACAAGCCAGCCACATTTATCACAAATCAAGCAATTGGAAATTTAATAGTTTGTGATACCCAACTCATTCTGCTGTTCATTCAGGAATAGTATTCTTCATTTAAGATTATGAGATTTGTTTGACATTCTAAAACTGGCTATTGTCAATTAACTATGCTAACATTTTGCAGAACAAAAAAGATACAGAATTTAAGTCCACTGTAGTAATAAGCTGGGTGCTTTTCTTTTTGTCTAACTGTAAAACTGCTTGAGACATTCTATACCTTGGAGGAGCGTCTTGTAACCCCCATATTCCTCATCTGTATATAACTGATATTGCATATAAAGCAGGCCATGTGAGGTATCAGGGGAAAGGTTATGATCTGCTGAAAGGCATTCCTCTATCCATATATTTATATCATTAATGCATATGAAACCAGCAGGAACCATGCTACCTGAAATCACTTGGACATCAAGCACCCACTGTGACATTCTATACCTTGGGGGAGCAGACTGTAACCCCCATGGTCCTCATTTTCATATAATCGTGATCTTGCATAGAAAGCATGCCTTGTAAGGTATCAGGGGAAAGGTTATGATCTGCTGAAAGTCATTTCTCTGTCCATATATGTGTATCATTAATGCATATAAGTTATGAGAATTGTGTTGTATGGTGGTCACTAAAACATGCTGTAAACTGGGGAAATCACCCAGATATTAGCTCCCCAGAGGCAACAGCAAGGAAAGTAACCAACATACAACCCATCAACAGCCATTGTCCAGCAAGGGAGCTACAATTCAATGACTCACCTGCATGAGGCGAGGCCACACCAGGGGAATTGCTCAACCTTGCCTGAAGATTCAGCAATGCCCACCAGACACACCTGGACTTGTGTTCCCCAAGCATATGGGACTGAGTATAAAACAGAACACAGGGCCCCATGCTTGGCCTTTCTCCTACCCCCACCAAGACACTCAGAAGATGACTGAAGACTCCAACAGAGGAGGCTGGCTTAGGTTTAAGGGACAAACCTGTATATAAAGGACTGCAATATCCAGTGGGGTGAGAAAAACTGCTTAATCTAGATGTTGCCAAGTCTAATAGGGTTGACAGTTTAGACTGCATGCTTTTATTTTCTTTTGTTAACTAACTGACTTTTTGCCAATCACTTAAATCTATCTTTCCTAGTCAATAAATTTGTTTAACTGTTTATCTTTACCAGTGAGTTTGCCTGAAGCATGTGGCAAAACTGCTCAAGTTTGCAAAGGATGGTGTAGATCCACCTTCCATTGATGAAGTGGTGAACCAATTAATAAATTTGCACTGCTCGTCTTGAGCAGTGCAAGACGGTATATTCCTGAGGTACAGTGCTGGGAGGATTTGGCTCTGATGCCTTTCTCTGTGTGATTCATGAGTGGCTCTGGGAGCATTCATGCAATCCAGCTGGGTGTGGGGCTCCACATGCGGCTGTGCTGAGTGATAACAGCACCTGGAGCGTTTGCTGCTGGTCACTAGCATGGCACGGTGAGAGAGAGCCGAGGCTGGAGGGGATAAGGGGGCACAGCAGTCCCACAGTCCCAGGCTGCACCCCAGAGATCCCATCCCACTGCTGTTCACTAAGCTGAAAACAGACTCCTCACAGCCATACGTTAATTATACATTTAGGCTGAATAAGAAATAAGCACTGAATACTACATTGCCAATGCCAGCAGTTTGCAATGATCATAAGTCACATAAAGGAATAAAACATACCTAGAATCTGCTTGGGATTCCACCGTTTCTAAGGCTGCCAGCTCCTTGTCCAACTGATCACTGCAACTCTTAACCTAAGGGATGCAATTAATAAAACATGTAAATACATTTGCACACACAGAATGATTCATGTTTCTCTGCCTTCCCACACAATGAAGCCAAGGAGATAAGCTTTCTCCAAATAAAAGCTTTAGAGAATTCCCTAGAATCTTTGGCTCTATTTCTTGGCCATCATTAACAAGTAAGATCCAAGGTTAGCAGAATTTCCTTACCAGGTATGAATACTGCAAATATGACGAATTTACTGACCATTGCACTTGCCCTCTACCTTGCCCTCCCAAATCAATATGTAGAATCCCTGTTCCACAGCAAGATGGATGAATGAATTCTAAATTGCACAAGACTGTACCAAATGCTCCTGTCTCTCTTAATTTCGGAACCTATCTACATACAAGCAAAACCGTCATATTTCATTTTTTTCAGGGATGTATGGATCAGTCATAAAAACCTTGTCTTGGAACAAAATGTGAAAGTTCAACAGATCATGTTGTTTAAAAAAAAACTTATCTAAAATTAATCAGATTGGGGTGGTAGAAAAGGAATATTCTAACTGACTGATTCAAGACTTCCCTCTTTCTTCTTCCAATGAACTTTTGTAGCCCGCCATCTAAGCATAAAACTGTGATTCAGACTGTATACCTACACAGGGGAATCAGAATCTGCCTTAAACACCTATATGGGCTGCCTGGACCCTAAGTGCAGGGACATAGGACTAAGCAGAGCTACTAAAGTGCTTACTCCTTCCCTGCAGTGTGTGGAGAGGGAGGAGCAGAGGAATGTGGGGAGTCTTTGCTACACTTTCCCTTCTTACTAGTCCAACAAGTTGAACAAGTGTGGGGGAGTTGTACTTCGCTGCTAGTGGAGGCCAGCAGTAAATTACTAGCCCCAGGTAGCAAAGAGGAAGGACGGGGATGTACGACCACTGGTACAAACTATACTGATCAGCTTAAATCTCAGAAGGGAGCCAAGGTTTTAGCTCAGCCAAGCTGTGCACATGTTGAAGTACAACAGCTTGGTCTGGACTAGAGTACTGGAAGGTGTTAATTAGCATGGACTAAACAACAACGATGTAAACATCCCAGCTTTTATATCTAACCTAGAGAAAGCCTCAGAGAGGTCTCTCCAACTCACACCACCTCCTAGGGCTACTCCTAATATTTTAAATGTAAACATATTCATTCTGACTTTAAAGTGACATGTAGAAAGGTTCAGGAAAGACATTAAAAAAAACTTTACAGTTAACATGTAATCACATTTTTATTGTGTTTCCATGGCATCACAGACTATTTCTTTCTTTGTTCCCTACATTTAATATGGTGTTGCAATTACATTTCTGTTCATTTCCTTGGTAACCTGATGTTGATATGTATGGATTTATGTACAAAATGAATAGGCTCTCTATATTACAGCAAATTTATACCAGATTATGAAACCAAACGCTACAGATCCAAATGCCAACTGTTAAATACTGATCATTTCTAAAACTGCACTGCATGTCAATCTTAAAAATCGGATAGATCATTCTGTACTTTGCTGCTTTTGTTCTTCTGATTTAATGGCCTTCTACAGAGTTTTTTACAACAGTTCACTTTCCTCCTCCTATTAGTGAATCTAACTTTCACAGATGATGTCAAATTGGGTATGTCTATCCTGCACACTAATCCTGGACTCTAACTCAGATTTGAGCCCAAGCCCCCTTATGTCCACACACATCAGCCAGACTCGGCTCAGTAATACTAGGACCCAGGCTTTAGGATCCTGCTACTGAGGTGGGTCAGAGCCTGAGTCCTACTGAGATTCAGGATCAAGCACTGTTATTTTGCAGGGTGGAAATCAGACAAGCTGCAGACCCAAATCAGAAGGTCTGTGTAGTGCAGCATGGACATGTCAGCATGGCTGAGACATCTTGGTCCACCACTTGTAAACCCAAGTTCACAATGCAGTATGCTCAAGCATGGGCTTGTATTCACAGAGTCCCACAGACCTGGGCTTAGTGTGCAGTGCAGACATACCCACTGACAGTCGTGGAGGGAAGAGTCCCTATGGATGAGATTATGAGTACTTATATATGCATAGCATCTTCTGTCCTGAAAGGACATTTCCTGTACTATCTCTCTCTCTCTCTCTATTTATATGAAAAAAGCATTGAAAAGCAGTAATCCCAAGGGTGAAGGGTGGAATCCAATTGATCCATACATGAAGGGGAGTATGGTCAGTAACATGGGGCCAGCCATTTATCATACAAAACACACTATGGGATCTTTAATGGCCACACAGAACAGACAAGACCTTTGTTTTAGGGATCCCATCCAAAACACCTATGCTCAGTAAACTGCATGGTATTTACAGAGCTGTCCAGAGGACAATGACAATACCATTTTGCGGCAGCTTTCAAAATTTGTTTTTGTTCCACCTGGGAATGAAACCGAAACCTTTTGAACGTTTTCATGAAATGGAATTGTGTCAAAATGTAGATTTTCTAGAGATGAAAGCCTCAGGTTACCAGAGAGCCCCTGAATCAAGAAATCTGTCCCAACGAAAACTTCATCAAAACATTCTGGATTCAACAAAACAGCAAAATGAAATGTCATTGAAAATGTTCTGACGAGCTCTAGTATTTAGATTAAACAGCATTGGATTAAGTGCCTAGCTGAGCCAGCATGGTACTGTACTAGCAGTTCTATCAAATCTAAGTATTCAAATCCAATGTACTGGTTGCAGAACCACCCAGCAAAAATGCTGGTTTTCCTCTCCACCAACATGCGTCAATGCTGGTGGGGAAGGATCATCTCTATAGGTAACAGTTAATTTCTCTACCCATTTAATTCTTAGTCTTCTGCTGAGTTAGTCATTGGGGTTGGGGACTTGGCTACCCATTTATTTGGAATGGGTTTCAAATTAGGTATCCAACAGCTATCAGATGGAAACAATCTTTAGCCTTGACCAAATTGGGCTAAAAGTCAAAACGATGACCAAGAGATGAAAGATTCTATATATTCTATTACTAATCCAGAGAGGCAGCCAGACCAGCAAAATAATTAAAAAAAAAAAAAAAAAAGGGTGTTTATTTTTGATGGAATTGAGAGGCGCCTGAACTTGTGACCATCCAGTTTTACTGCTTTATCTCCTCAAAACCATGCAGGGAACCAACAAACTGGCATCGGCAAACTAACTACACCCACAGTTTCAACAGAATGAGATGAGTTAGTTTCATGAGTCACAACTCCAGTAGTTTCTGTACACCAATATATGTCTATAGTCTGCCTATATCCTGATCCCACTTCACACTCAACCAGAAGTACTCTCCTCAGTGTCCCAAAAATGATCAGAAAAAAAATCCCCTTTATACTATTAGGACTCTGATTTGATTTTCAAAACATTACTCAGTGGGAGCTTTTCAAAATCCCACCCTTCACGTATAATTTGCCTGTGCAGCAATAAAAGAAAGTAGGGTCAATACCAGTTTCAAAGAAATACAACTTGTCTGTCTAATATTACATGTTAACTATATAAAACAGAAGTGGGCAAACTATGGCCCGCAGGCCACATCCAGCCCGCGGGACCATCCTGCCCGGCCCCTGAACCCCTCCTCCACTGTCCCCCATCCCCTGCAGCCTCAGCACACCACGCTGCCAGCGCTCTGGCCCACCACTCCTGCCAGCCAGGGAAACAGGGGTGGGGTAGAATAGGGCATGGGAGTCCCGGGGGCCCTGTCCGGGGGGGGGGGGGGGGGGCGTGTGGATAGGGGTCGGTGCAGTCAGGGAATGGGGAACAGGGGAGGCTGGATAGGGCATGGGAGTCCCGGGGGGCCTGTCAGGGGGCAGGGGTGTGGATAGGGGTTGGGGCAGTCAGTGAGCCGGGGGGAGGGGGGGGGTTAGATGGGTCGGGAGTTGGGGGGGCAGTCAGGGGACAGGGAGCAGTTGGATGGGGCGGAGGTTTTGGGAGAGTGGATAGACATGGGAGTCCCAGGGGGCCAATCAGGGGTCGGGGGTGTGGCTAGGGGTCGGGGCAGTCAGGGGACATGGAGAAGGGGGCGTTGGATAGGGGGTGGGGTCCCAGGAGGGGGCCATCAGAGGCAAGGAGCAGTGGGCGTTGGATGGGTCAGGGATTCTGAGGGGGGCACTCAGGGGGTGCTAAGTGGGAGGGGGCACATAGGAGGCGGGGGGGGGGCAGGCTGTTTGGTGAGGCACAGCCTTCCCTACCCAGCCCTCCATATAGTTTTGCAACCCCCACGTGGCCCTCGGGCCAAAAAGTTTGACTACCCCTGATATAAAAGAAAGGATGAGAAAAGTAGTGTTATAGATTTAATATTATTACCACTATCATCACACATTCACAAATTCTAAATTCGTTCTTTTCATCCTCCTATATGCATGATCTGCTTCACTCTTCAGGGAACATAAGAAATGTTACATTTTACAAAGGGGGAAAAAAGCAAGATTACCTCAGTCAATGTCTTCTTTGCTTCACTACAGCCTGCTTGCAGGTCAGCACATTTAGCTTGCAACTATTAACAAAGAAAAAGAAGAGTTTGATTCTACAGTCACACTAATTACACCTGTAATGGAGAATGGCAATATTTGAGCTATTGAGTTATTTATTACATTGAGGTTCACAATGGCTGTCTTCTACATAATAGGAAAGCTGTCAGAGTCACAGTCTTTCCCTGTCAGATTCTTAGTCTACATTCTGTTACATGAATTTTGGCTGAAAAAATCCAACAAACATGTCAGACACTTACAGATGAACTCTCCAGACGCATTAGCTTTAAAACAAATAGTTGTCAATGGACTGGTGACTTGCAGGATGGAATCTTTGTGCTGTGGAACTCCAAAGAGGTTTTAACAATAATCTAGACCAGTTACCTTAAATTTCACAGCTACACTGGAACGAGGGTCATGTTAACAAGCCACCTCTACTCTTCCAGACAATTTGGTACACTTGGGAGACATTGTGCTGTACATTATTGTTCTGATCATTGTCACTGATTTCTTCAAGTAACAGTCAGGAGAAAAAAAGATTTTAGCAGCAGCAGGGCATTTTCTTAATATGCATCAACCTATTATGTCATTATTAACAGTAAACCTATGACAAAAATCTAATTTGGCAGCAGTGAGGAAAACTCCATTGACTATTTCACCTTGTCACACAGAATTTACAAGCTCCTCTGATAACATATGAAATAGGGATATATAGCGTGAGGTGGAAAATTAACCACGCGTTGTGTTTGGATCAGAACAGCCTGAGACTCCTTTATTGTAATACAAGCATGCAGGGAGAGACAGCTAGCCAGGAGCTGCTCTGTTTTCCATACACTTCAACAAACTTATATAGGGTTTTCAGTGGCATTTTGAACAATACACTTCTGCATGCATACTTTTCCAACACACCCTACCAATTATGCCTTATAAGGACAATATCATACATATTACATCAATAAACAACTTTTCTAGTTTAAGCAAGCTTTGAGGTTAAATAATAGGCCAAGTGCGGTTGACTGTAGGCCATGGGTTATATATTGCAATATTGTGGTCAGGGGCTTTTTAAGTGGAACTGGCTGGATAGTCAGGGGCTTTTAGAAACCCCCCCTGCTGCCACAGAATCCCTTGGCCTCCCACTTGTATACTTATATGACCTTTTCTCATCCTTCCTTAGCACATACAGTTATTCTGCAATAGGGAGATTTAGGTCAAAGGACCTTAGTAGTTTTTTTCTTCCACAAGTGCTTTACAGGTAAATAATAATAAGTCCTTGTCTTTAGGCCCAGTTTTTTTAAAAGAAATTCAGGTGCCTAACTCCCACTGATTTCAATGGCAGTTAGGTGTTCAAATACCTTTGAAAAAAATCTATCCCATTCAATCTGTGTTTACGCATAACACTACAAACAGTGACAGCAGAAACAGAATTGGGGTCAGAAGACAGGAACACAAATGATGCAATAAAAAGATCACATAGTTGCCTTGGTCAGTTATTGATGAATCTAAAGAATTCTGCTCCCCCCCCCCGCCCTTTTTTCTAGTTTTTGGTTTGCTGTTGATAAACTAAAGATGTGGATCTAAACACTCCATTCACTCAACTGCTAGTTTTTGCAAGACTTCATATAGAATTTATAATATTAGCAAAGTCTTTCATGGTGTTCCTGAGGATTCAGAATTAAGAGTCCCAAAAACTCCAAAAATTAGAATTTAACCTTTATTCCTGTTTGCCAGTTCTCACTAAGGATTAACATATAAAACAAAATTTAAATTTTTTAAACTAAGCAGTTTTTGAACTATGAACCAAGCTTATTGCAGTATTGGGACCAAAACTTCGAAATGTGAAACCTAAAATTCGGCTCTCGAAAACACTGCAACCAATTAACTTTAAAGCCTCTTCCCACTCAAACTTCCTAAGGAAAAACAAAATTCTCCACTGGTCAGAGGTAACAAGAAATTAAAGAAAAGAGCTTTACTGTAAAGTTAAAAGAGGGGCTACATTTGGGCTTATAAGGAAACTATCTTACAAACTAGAGAGTCAACAATATTACTCCAGAATATGCAGAAGCATAACATTAGGGATATAAAGTTCTGCAAAGTGGCATTACTTGTTTCACAAGCACATTTTCCTATGTTTTAAATTTGTTTTTCCTCTTCCCTGTTGTTGTTTGTGTGGGGCTTTCACACAACAAGGAGAACAAGGGGAATGGCTCAGAAACGAAAGTAAAGGGAGAAAAAAGTCAACACATATAATATACACCAGATGAAAGAATTATTTCTGTACTACTGGTCCTATGCTCACACTATTGTTTAGTACTGTGGAAGAAATGGACCATCTGTTCCAACAGGATTCTTCTGAATATCGTGCTCACGCTTATTGGCACAGGAGCAAGTGACAGATACACATTTAACACTTAAACATGTAATTAACAAAAAAAAAAAATTTTTTTAAAAAGGGCAGGAGGGAGGAGAAAAATACAGAGCCAGACTCTCCTGCTTTCCGGTCCATGTGCCACTGGAGCAGCACAGCGGCTGAAAAGCTACCAAATCTGTCCATCTGAGAATTCCCTTAGCACAGACTGTGCTCAGCTGGCACAGATCCAGCACCTATGGGAGCTTCCCCCCTTCTCATCTGTGCCCAGTAGAGCAGGGGAGGGCAAACTACGACTGGTCAGGGCTTTCAATCTGGCCTTCCAGAAGCAGCCACACCATGTCCCTGCGGCCCCTGGGGAAGGGGGGGGGCAGAGGGCTCCGTGTGCTGCCCTCGCCTGCAGGCCCCGCCCCCTGCAGCTCCCATTGGGCCAGGAACGAGGAACCGCAGCCAAGGAGAGTTTCAGGGGTGGTACCCGCAGGCATGGGCAGCGTGCAGTGGAGCTGCCTGCCCCACCCCACCCTCAGGAGCCACTGCTGGATATGCTGGCCGCTTCCGGGAGCGGTGCGGGACCAGGGCAGGAAGGGAGCCTGCTTTAGGCCCGCTGCGCACCACTGCCACCCGAGCCGCTCGAGGTAAGCAGCACCGGGCCAGAGGCTGCACCCCGAATCCCTCCTGCACCCCACACCCCCTGCCCTTAGCACACTAACCTCCTGTCTTGAGCCCCCTGCTGCACCCCGGACCCTTCCTGCACCCCAACTTCCTGCCCATAGCCCCCTCCTGCACCCTTGCCCTGAGCCCCTTCCCGCAGCCCAAACTCCCTCCCGCACCCCAACTCCCCGCCCCAGCCCTACATTCATGGCCCTGCATACAATTTCCCCACCTAGATGTGGCTCTTGGGCCAAAAAGTTTGCCCACCCCTGCAGTAGAGAGAGGACAGAGAAGCAGCAGGGCTAGAGCACGGTGTGCTCCAGCTGTCATATACTGTCTCGGGCCAGTGTCAGCAGAAGTAGGTTAGAGAAGTCCCAAGACACTTCAATTTATGCTGGAGCATGTGACTCCTCCTTCCCTCTCGCTCCCCCCAAAAATCAGCTTGAGATGATCCCCCAGAACACTTCTCCTAATCCACAGGCAAAGGCAAGGGGTCTGGTGTTCTGACCTCTCTCTGCCTTTGAAACTGATATAGCACCCAAATTTTGCTACACACTTTAAAAGCATTTCATCTGTTTCGTTTTTCTTACTTTGAGAGTAAAGTGTGGAAAAAGTTAATGGCTTTTTCAGGCTACAATATGATTACACACACAGACACAGACAAAACCCACATACACCACACACACACTTGATCCAGTAAATGTTAGAAGAGCATACGAATATCCAGGGAGTATGATGAAAATAAATTATAGGACTTTTAAAGTGGAGATACAGTGCTAGTTTTAAATAAACTGGGATATCTACTAAAGTGCAAACAGTTTATGACAGACGGGGTAGGCCAGAAGGCAATGAGGATGTGGAACTACATTAGCTTTGACAGAAAAAGAAATTAATCCAGTTGTGTGTTCCATTATGAGATCCAATCTAACATTTACTAACATTTTTAATTAGCTGTCTTGTTAAAGTTTTCTAAGTAAAATAACCCAATTTTCTTTACAAAAATTTGTAAGCTAGTCAAAAAGCTTCAATCTAACTTCTTTTTTGGTTGGGAAGGGGAAAGTAAATTAACGTTTTTCCTGCTTCCTAACTTAAGATTAACTTTAATTAGTACTTCCAACTGTCAATGCATACATGTATGTATGTATGAGTTTTATTCCATAACTCAGTCCTAACCTTGTGTTCATTTAATGTTAGATTCAGATAACTGAGCTATATACAAAAAACTATGCTCCATTGAGAACTTTACCATAGATTTACCCATAAAAGGTGCTGAACCCCCTACACATAAGTCTTCAAGATGTACAGCAAACAACTGAGATTTTATTGAGCCAGACTCTGAATGACCCTTACGCTGGTGTACAGATGTGGGCTGAGAAGAGTAGACACATGAGAAGCTGAGCATTCATCAAGCATCTCTGAATGACCATTACAACTGTTACTTGAACATACTGGTTGTCACCATTTCAACGCCACACCCCAACAGCGAAGGTGGAGAAAAAAGAACTAGGAAGTATTTCTGTTAGAGGTTTTCAGTTTACATACGAAAGGAACTTTTGCACGCAGCATCACATTCACAAGGGTATCCTATTCTTTAACATAATAGTCGCATAATTGTCTTAGTAATAACTATGCAAGCGAGACATTAAAACATACTTAACTAATGTTCAGCATGACAAGTTACTGGTAGAGTGTAATTTTCAAATATTTTCTGAATGGCAAAAGCATTGTGGTCAAATACATTTACGAATGCTTTCTCTTTGTTACCAACACAAATCCTACCTCTTCCAAAAGTTTGGTTTTCTGCAAGATTTGCTTTTTTAGAGATGCCACTTTCCTTCGGTGCTGCTGGGCAGCTCCGAGTCTCTCTGGACGCTCCTCAGAAGAAAGCTCTGATTGCTGAAAATAAATAAAAAACAACAAAAAACAACCGAGGGTTGAATTGCACATAGCCAGCATTTGCTTTACAGGGACAGAGGAACACAGGAACAGACACAGTGGATACGAATTATGGTCTACCTAGTCCAATATCTGTCTCCAAGAGTAACCAACACCAGCTACTCTAAGGAAAGTGTAAGAATCCCACAGCAAGCAGATGTGGGGTAATTTACTCCCACTATGCTGGCTTCATCATTGCACGTGGCTTCCACTGAGGTCAGTAGGCAACTGTACAGGTGAATTGTATAATGGATGCAGGGATGTGCATATATTTTAAGAGTTGGAATGAAGGTGGATTAAGTCTTCTTGAAAAGCCTTTCTAAAACACTACAGTATTCTATAGTAATGAGCTAAAATAATACAGCTTAACACAAGAGATGTTAACATTTGAACTTACACTGTAAAGGGATGAGCCTGCTACAGCAGTACAACTGTTCTTAACAGCAGTTCAAGGGTGGTGTGGCCGAAACAAAAAGTTGGTAAAAGATGCATGGGAAAAAAAAAATGGGAAAAATTTTCAAACTCCTCTTGCTGAAAAGCCAATGTTAGGAATGGGATAGTTTCCCAGTGTAGCCTGGCTTTATGCACCCTACTTTGAAGATGAACACAGTCAAGCTTTAGGGTGTTTGGATCTGAAATACTGGTTCAGGCCTATCCCTATACTGAAACCACATCCTCGATCAGTTAATTTTCTTCTCAAGCCTCTCCATTCCTGTGTACCTACAGCCTTGGTTATTTATTCAATCGAGATTGCATTTCCAATAGTCTTCTAGAGAGATAATGACTACAGCAACTTGTATCCAGATTCCTACTGCCTATAGACTAAGGGATAGATTGACTGAAAAATTCTTTACCAGCAGTAATATTTATAATGGGAGAGTATATCTACAATAGATTAAGAGGAGTTTTTCCAAAGGCAAAAAATGGCAATTAGGTACCTCACTGAGTGTTATGCATCTAATGACCATTGGTGACTTTGAAAATCTCCCCTTATCTATTTCATCATGACAAAGATTTTTAATTGCTTCATCTACTTCAGGCTCCCTTCTCATTCCAATCAACTTCTGACATATCAGCAAAACAACCCACTTTCCACTCATTTAGGGGCTAATTTATGAAGTCTGTCAAAGGCATGAGGACGCTATCACAGACCATTCCCAATAATAACCTTATTTGGTAGCTACTGAAATATATATAGGTAAAATATTATTGGGAGAACTTCATACTCTTTTGACACGTACTTGCTTCCGAGATCTGCCCTTGACAGATTACATAGACTAGTCTTCGTTAACAGCTTAATTTTAGACAAAGTAGAGATAGAAGTTTCCTTTTCCGCTCCCCTCCCTTTTTTTCTTTTCTACATAATTCACACAGAAAATCAGTTTTGTGACTTGATATATTTATGTCTCTTTTGAAAGAGGAGGTTAATCTCAGGCATCTCATTCTAACAACTCATACTTAAAGCCATATATCGTACATTTCTTCTACATGGGAAAATGCTGTGAAACAACAAAAGAAGAGTGCACTTCATCATGACACTGTTTTTTCAGTTAGTTGGGCCAATAACATTCCCTTGCCAATTGTAAGTGTAATGCATTCCAAAATACTGGTTTAATTTCTACGCACAATGAAAGACAAATGGACAAGTAATGCATGAGGAAAAGTTACATCAACAAATAAATAGTCAGATTAAACTTTGGAAGAGTATTATGATCAATGGAATGCAATGAATAGTTCAACCGCTGCGATTAAGACCTCAACTCAGCAAAGCATTTAAGCACATTCATAAGCCCCAATGACTTCTTCTATATCAATATACTGAATTTAATGGGGTCGCATGACTGAGCTGGAGCCCAAGATCTGAGGACTGCAATAAGAAGTGCAGACGTCACACAGTTAATGACTAACAAAACAATTTTTTAAAATATCACTATTAAATTGAAATGCAAACCAGAACCTGCAGAGGAACAACTGAAAAATACTAGGCATTTTCCCTAGATTCTAAAAAATCAACTATATTTAAAAACCACATGATTTTCCTGAGGTAAAGAATAGATCTATACTGCTAGGGAAAGAATTGTCCTAATTTATTTAATCAGATGGAATTTTGTTCAGATTTCTTTAATGTGACAAAATTCCTACAAGACTAAATATGGAAGGCAAATGTTGTTCTCTCATCCTACTTTCTATGGGTTTGTGAACTTAAGTTGCAAACTCTCATGGATAATAAGGATGGTAATACCTAATTTTCTGGGCACAAGCCAAAAATCTGCTATCATTTGTAAACTCATAGCCCCCAGAAGCCCCAACAGGGATTAGGGTCTCAGGGTACTAGTTGCAGTGCTAGCACAGAGCCCACAGAGACCAGGATGAGAGAAAATTTGCCTCCCATATTTACTCTTGTGGGAGTTTTGTCTCATGAAAGAAATCTGAACAAAGTTCCTTCTGCTTAAGGAAATTAGGGCAATAATTCTTAACTATAAATGGGGGGAGGGTCTGAATCTCACATGATAAGCAGCTGAATCAGCTGACTGAGTACAATATTATTGTATTATAAAAGTGTATAGAGTAAGGTCTTACGAAAGCCTGTGAGACATTGGTGATTAGGAATTCTCACTGATTATGCTTTAATGGTCTCTGACTAACCACAGGCAGAAACAGAAGCTACCCACCTGTCTCCAATGTAAATTAAGCATTATGAATCAAAATAATGGAAGCCCCATTTGCACACAAGTCAGCAAGGGGATGGGAAGTCCACTGGAAGGGAAAAACAGCAGGAAGCCTTCCTGCCTCTTCTAAAAGAGACAATGAAATATAGGGTGACATAAGGGGGGGTGAGGAGGTGTGCATAAAGACTAAAAGGGGATTAAAGGGGCCAGAGCTCCTTAAAAAAAAAAATCACAGAAAGTTGGATCCTTCAACCACAGGGACTGAAGTCTCTGGGAACTAAGTTTAGAGAACCTGCTTAGGCAAAAGGCTAACTTGCTGAAAATAAGTTCTAGTCTTGGAAGGATTTTTTACCTTTGTTTGCTTATAACCCTTTCTATCTTTTTCCTTATACTTGGTATCACTTAATCCTATGTCCTTTTGTTAAACAAACTTGTTTTACTTTTACTATAAACCATTTCAGGGCTGTGACTAAAATCAGAGTAATTGTTAACCCCACTTAAACTAATGAGCTGCAGTATACTGTCTATCTAAAGGAAATTTGGGATTGGGAGGTTGTTGGGGTCACTCTGCAAAAAGTAACTGGGCAGTGGAAGTCAGGGTGTGACCTACATGCTTGTATGCTGGTTGTTGGTGTCAGAGATGCATGCCAGAGCAACACAGCATCAAAGGCACCCAAAACTGCAGGGCAGGTGGTAACACAACCCCTTGCCGGTTTGGGTTGAACCCAAAGAGTCATAGCGCACCACTACCATCTTCCCAGTCTTGGTCTTGCCAGTCTGGCTACCTTTTCCCCCTGCATAGGATTTCACCAAGTGACATTGCTGTTTCTCCCACAACTTACTAGAAATCCAACTTTTCTGTCCTGACAGCACTTGCTTGAAGCCCTGGTCATCTGTAATCTTTGTGTTTTAGCTGGACATGCCCTTCTGACAAATGAGGAGTAAAATTTATTTTTTTTATTCAGACAGATTCATTCTACTCAATGTGTCTCACATACTGAATAGGACTGCATTTTTTGTGTGAAAAATAAAAACAAATTTAGGTAACCATGTCTGTAACAACTATTTTTAAGTGTTTTGCTGTGGTTTCATCTAACTAGACATTCAAATTAGGAAACGAACAGACAGACATTATTTGACTTGGTAAACAGCTTTATAACTGGTATGTTTATCACAGCTTTATATAAAACTTGTAACATACATCTGAGTTATGCACATCTTGTGATGGTGAAAGCCTAATGTAAAAAACCACACCTATAATCTGTTGCTTGTCTCAATTACCAAAAGTGAACAGTTCTAAATAAGATATTTACAATCAAACTATATAAGCTTTGTTCTACAGAGATTGACTTAATAAAACACTTTTCATTTAGAACTAAGGAAAAAATATGCTGTTAGCATCAGCCACATCGATTCCCAGTTTTAAGATGAAAAAAAAGAAACTGATGTATTAAGTTCCTGAACTCGGCTGTTTCAATTTATGGCTTATTCCTGTTCAATATACATTTAGAACAGGTTTTTTAGCTTTCAATTTTAGCATCTTTTTCATGTTTATCTGTTCAGGCTTTTGATATCTTGCCAGCATGTGATTTGTGCAAGACTAGACTTATCAACTCTACACAACCATAATTCATTACCACTTTAGACAGAGCTCTTAATTTATTCCTCAATAGAATCTGCAACGTTCATAAAGCCAGTAACTATCAATGTTACTTTTTCATTCAGCCTTCAGTTAGGATGCATATATGAATAATTCTCAGTGAAAATCTAGACTGCAGCTTTTGTGCACCTGAATACAAATAGCTGAAGCTGAACTTCATTTTAACCAATGACTTTGCAGCAGCAACACCAGTGTTGACTATAATCCCCTTTAGTGGCTCAGCTGCAGAACACAAATGACTATTTATGACAGTTACCAGAGAGAACAATCTACATTGTTCTGCTGAATATCCTCTCTCCATTAATTATCAGAATCTCTTCAGTCTTTTAAAGTAAGATAGTGTGCGCTATGGCATTTACTGATCATATACCAGCTGAAGTCTAAAGCTAAATCAAGCTATAAAAAATTTGATTTAAGTATCAAAAACCGAGCAGTATTGTGAGTTCAATCCACAATGTATTCATTCTGTCCAGATTCTCTCTTTCCTTGGTGAATTTAGTGACTTTGAAGGGTTATGGGGGTTGTTAACCCCAAGTGCAAAAGACCCCTTCCCCAAAGACGACGTGCAGCACAAGAAACAACAGTGCAAAGTTCCCAAAACTGCATTACCAAATGGAGTCAACCTTACCCATAAGGACCATTCCTAAGGGTTAGTGAGGAGTTCAGTCATATAATCAGATAATGGAGAGATGAAAGAAACCAATTTGAGCCATCAAGTCCATCCCCCCCCCAATCCCTCAAATACAGACTTATTCCCTGTGTTCAACACTCAAAACTGAACAAGAGGACCAGGTGGTACAGACATAAATTATATTACAGAACAGAATCTATTAGTGTCTTGGCTATTGCTTGAAACCAAGTCCAATGGGAAAAGTACCTTATAAAGCAACTTATTGAAAATGCTAGCTTTCTAATGGGTTCAAACAGCATCCAAGGCACTCTAAACTACTCTAGATCAGTATTAAATGTTACAGACATTTATCAAACACTAGAAAATTGTCCGCTCTCCGGAGAGGAGTGGCACATAACAGATGAAGACTTTTTGTAACTTTAACTTTCATTTTAGATTGCCAGAGAAAAGAAACTTTGTTCTTGAAACATACAATTAAAGTGTGCTAGACTTGCTAGAACACCCATATGACATGTAACCTTCACATAATGCCATTTAGTTTAATTATGTAGAAAGCACTGGATCAATGAATTGCTAGAAAATGGAAGCTACATTTACCACTCTACCCCTTTCTTTTTTAGCTCTCCAGCATAGTATAGCAAGAACTCTCAATAAAATATTTTTGGTGGATCATTTAAAATTCTGTTCCAAGCTGACTTTAATTTGTTTACTTTCTTTAATGAGAGCTCATAGTTAGAAACAATAACTTACCGACTTAAAACACAATGAAAACTGCAATTAAAAGAAGGGAACTAAATCCATTTGCCTAATAGGTTGTTTTACAATTATTGCCCAAAGATGTATCAATCAGTAAGTAGGTTTATATCACAGAAAAAGCAGCTAGCATGGTCTCTTGTCTCATGAAGAAACTCAAGATGGAGGGCAATATAGCAGCAACTAATTGTACTGAATTCTATCTGTATTGCACCAGTAGCAATATTGTGTTTCCCCAGGAAGCAATGGATGCATTTGCCCTCATTAATCTAGTTTCTGCTATTTGCAACATACCATGTTGATGACAACATTGTGATGAACTAAATATACAGAAGATATTTACAAATTTGATACCCCTCCACTCCCCAAAAAAAGTTGATCAAGAAGGCAGTAAACCAAAAAGCCTTTATGAGATTAAGAACTTGGTATGAATGTTATGTGGGTTTTTGATTCAAGAATGTTTTGTAGCAGTAGATGCAAAAGGACTAAACTGAACAAAGCTGGCAAACACCAGTGTGAAGTATGAGTCCAACGTATAACCTAGGTCAAGAAAGCAGTGCCTGAGGAGTACTCAGTACTGCTGTCTCTGCCCTGCCCAGAGTTTCAACAAGGATGGTAGACTGACTGTGTCACATGACTCCAAAGGAGATCTGTTTGATGACAGAAACTTTTGTAGGCAGCCCTGAATCCTTGTTAGTTCTGGCTGACTAAGCCGTGCTCCTGGGGCATCAGTACTGCCCATTTAGATGTTGTGTCAACTCTTTATGTTTGGCCCTTGGAGAGTGGAGATATATCCAGTTTACACCACAGGAATGCGACTGCCAAAGATTTTCATGACCCTGTATCTATTAAAACAGAGCTAGCATCAAAATGCGTGAAACATGTTCTAGATGGTCCCTGTATACTGACGGGCTATTGGATTATTTCAGAGTGAATTCAGAGTTATGTATCCCACATATTGTCAATCATGAATTTTTTTTCCATTTTGTTCTAGTTCTAGGATAAACTGGCAACAGTCTTTAGCCATCAAAACATGCTTTCTTCCTCTTCACCTGAAAGCCATTAGGTACCAAATATGTGCTGGGGATATATGTAGCTAGTCTGCAAGAAAAAGGTTTCAGTTTGGGAGTTATGAAGAATTCAGAAGGCCACCAACAACTAGTGACTTCCTCCCTTCCCTCCCACCCCTGGTAGGGAGATGACTATTGCTCTCCAGTTTACTTATATCCTGAGTACACTCCTAACTGAATTTTTTTACTTAAACATTTTCAAGTTCTCTGGCTCTCTTCCTTTGGAAGTTGTCACTGGGCCTCAGTGGATCACAGCTGGGAATACCAAATTCAGAACAAACTGCTGAGAATGGGGTAGACTCACCGCAAACTGGAGGCTATTCTATCATAAGATCACACCAACCGAAAAACAAAAGTAAACTTCTCTCTCACCAGACAGGTTAACAGGAAGTTAACGATGCAGTCTCCTTAGGCATTGCAGCCCTTGTCTCACTGTGCAGACACTGGACTCTATGATGAGTAGTTACTGAAAACCAGTTTAATCAAATATTGGGTCCATTTAATTTCAAGAGATATATTGTCCTGGCTATGTGGCTGATAACTCAGATCTTATTCAATAATCATGATCAGACCAATCCTTTAGTAATTAGAAACTAACAGTTTAATATTAAGAGAAAGAATAAAAGCATATATAATGGTTAACAGATAATTGCAAAGTTCTTATATGAGGTTTGTAGCAGTGATGGTATAAACTGCTCGCTTATAAAGTCTCTCTGGTAACTTCCAAAGGATTGGAAGGTCCTCGGTCCATAGTTCAGCATGCTCCTTTTAGTAATAAATACATAGTCCAGAGAACTAGGGCATGAAAGAGGCAAAATGGAAATTGCAGGGGGATTTTTTACATCCTTTGCCATGTGCCTGGAAATTTACTGTCTCAAACAAATCTCACAGCCTACTTTGTGGAAAGTTACTGGCATAAGATGGAGTCCAGGGTCACATGAGCCTATCACATGTCCTTATATGGCTTGATGACCCACAGGGGGTACCCAGAGGCCGCTTGGAAGCTGAGGCATCTGCAGGAAGAGTTATCTGGTGTGAATGAGTTTGTTCTATGGCTCACTGTGTGTAAGAGGTAAGTGTCTTTGGCCATTAACGCAAAGCTATCTAGCCTTGATGTAAATCTTATCTGCTGGGCGTTACCAAGGAATACCACATGTATAAGATACAAGTCCATGGCCAATATTCATAACTTTAGATTCAGAGATGATACATGAATTTAACCAGGATAATCATATTTGGTAGACTAACTTTTCCATTGACACCTTACATGTACGTTGTACAAAACTGTAATAATTGTTTATGCTGGGTAGATTATCACTCTTTATATCATCATGATGAGGATGGGAAATTAGGTTTTCTTTCAGAGTTACTAGTAAAGTTTCATGGCAGTGTTTCAAGGCTGGCCAGACATAATTAATACCTAATATTCTTAATATTTCGAAAGGAACACATTTCCCAAAATGTAGCTGTTCTATGGAACATG
This sequence comes from Chelonia mydas, assembly GCF_015237465.2. Lineage (NCBI taxonomy): Eukaryota > Metazoa > Chordata > Testudines > Cheloniidae > Chelonia > Chelonia mydas. The sequence continues at coordinate 14,784,330 of NC_051251.2, read as the reverse complement.
ACTACTAGACATATGGATGACCAGGTGGTAAAGACCAAGGAAATGAGTACTAAAAGACAGAACATTTACATAAGGACACAAGAACAGCCATACTGGGTCAGACCAAAAGGTCCATCTTGCTCAGTATCCTGTCTTCCGACCATGGCCAATGCCAGGTGCCCCAGAGGGAATGAACAGAACAGGTAATCATCAAGTGATCCATGTCCCGTCACCCATTCCCAGCTTCTGGCAAACAGAGACTAGGGACACCATCCCTGCCCATTCTGGCTAACAGCCACTGATGGACCTATCCTCCATTAATTTATGTAGTCCTTTTTTGAACCCTGTTATAGTCTTGGCCTTCACAACATCCTCTGGCAAAGAGTTCCACAGGTTGACCGTGCGTTGTCTGAAGCAATACTTCCGTTTGTTTTAAACCTGCTGCCTATTAATTTCATTTGGTGACCCCTAGTTCTTGTGTTATGAGAAGAAGTAAATACTTCCTTATTTGCTTTCTCCATATCAGTCATGATTTTATAGACCTCAATGATATCCCCCCTTAGTCGTCTCTTTTCCAAGCTGGAAAGTCCCAGTCTTATTAATCTCTCCTCATATGGAAGCCATTCCATACCACTAACAATTATTGTTGCCCTTTTCTGAACCTTTTCCAATTCCAATACATCTTTTTTTAGATGGGACAACCACATCTGCAAGCAGAATTCAAGATCATTTCCTACAAATGTCTAAGATTTTGGAGTTAATCCTAGCTGGAAATCTAGTGTCTCAGGCTATATCTATTCAGTTGTCAAGAGTTTTTCCATAAAGGCACCACACTCTTTTCTGCCTACATCTGTCAAGACAAGCTGGTGAAGTTCTCATTCAGACCTAACTTCAAGAACAGATTCTTAAAATTCTGTTTTATTGCCAGATAAGGCAGTGTCCAAAATTTAGATATTACATTTTAACATTAAACAGAAGACAGCATCCTAGAAGCTTATTTTTTAATATTCAGTAGGGCTGAGTACCTGCAGATGCCCACCAACTTCACCTAGGAGCTGTGGATGCTCAGCACTTATGGAAGATCAGACCACTGCAAAACTGACCCACTTACATTGTCTATTTCTACACATCTATTTAAGTTGATTCACACCCCTTGTCTGGCAGAGCATTATACAAACTATACGCCACCTTGACAACTTTGGTCTTCAAATACTTTCTCCTGAGTTATGGTTCTCTCAAAATGGACAGCATAATGGTTCACATGCATTGTCTTTTCACCCCTTATCTTTGAAAGACACTTGACTTCTCTAAGAAATTCAGGGTAATCGGATCTTCCATGAAAATTTAGAAGATTTACTGTTTTTAAAACAATAATTATTAATTATGGTTTTGCTTCGACTACAGTGTTGGGAGTCCTACTACAGTTCAAACACTAAGGATAGATGCCAACAGAACAAGATATAGTAAACAATGCTTATCACCACAAGCATCAATTTACCTTTTACTTTCTTTTAGCCCAAATATTGCTAATACTGCACAGACAGGTGCGATTTATAAAGTAATACAATCAATACAGCCTTCGTAAAACACAAAATTCTTAGTCCAGACTAGCACTGTCAAAAGTTTCCTGCAGTCATTTATTCTAAGCTACATTGCATAATAAACCTTTGCCTTTTAAGACAGAATGCTTAATTTTTTCCTTATTGTCTCTCCTGTCTGATTATCTTTTGCCCTTGATTACATGATGCATCAGGACAGAATGTTCTGTTTCTCCTGAAGTCCTATTTTTGTTCTCTGTCTAAAATTTAAGTTGTTAAATAATTGGCAACTCATCACCTTGCAAGAGCTCTAGAAATCAAAGGGGCATAAGCCATACTGTTGTAATTTAAAAGTCATTGTAGAAATAATTTTCAAAATACAAATGAAGGGAGAAAAATCACTTGTAAACAAAATCATGTAACAATTTCAGCTGAGATTCTTTACTACAAGGAAGGTAGACTTTGGTAGTTTTATTATTGGATATTATTTTTTCTCTGTAAATAACATACATTTTTAAAGGATATTATTAAACAGGCATGTTTTAAGTAAATTGTTAAAATGCTTTTTAGCAAGCAGAATCAGTTCCCTTACTAAAATATTTAGTCAGCACACACTAATGGTCTGTGTTTCACAAGTCACAACCTGTTGTTTTTTTGAATAGGGAAAATATTGACAAGGTTTTTTTTTAAAAAAAGAATCCTTCTGAAGAATCACGTGTGTTATGCACACACCATAAAGAGCATGTCAACTTCAAAAAGCTTAGAGACCATGTTTTTGTTTTGATTTGCTCCTGAGTGTCTAGTGGGAAAAAAAACAACTGCATAGCCAGCTCTCAAAGAAGAAGGAAGAAAAACAATTGCTGCAACCCATTTGGCCTTCAATGCTATCTTATCTGCGTTGATTTCTCCTGGTAATTAAGGGAAATTCTACTTTGTTTTATTTGCAGCTGTAACTGCCTTTATTGCGCCATGCAACAGTTTGATTCCTGAGAAAGAAATTCAGTTTTAATGCTTTCCACACTAAGGCCCTGACCCAGAACAGCACTTAAGTACGTGCTAAATCCCATTGACTTCCATGAGGAATAGGCACATGCTTGTGCTTAAGCAACCTTTTGGAACAGGGATGCTTTCCTGAATGAGGGCAGATCTTAAGCTGTACTGCTCACCATACACTTTCAGCAGGCTGTATATACAAGGACTTCAGTTGCAAATTGTCATGAACAATACGGATGGTAATGCCTACTTTTCTAGGCACCAAAATAAAAATTTGGTATCATTTGTAATATCATAACCCCCAGAAATCCCAACTCAGATTAAGGTCTCAGTGTGCTAGGTGCAGTATAAGCACGTGGTAATAGCCTCCAGAAAGCTTGTCCTTCTACCCAACAGCTATCCAACTGAAGTAATACCCATGGCAACGTAAAAGCTATTCTGTATTTCAAATGTTCTGCAGACAATTTCCTCACCCTAAGTAAATTCAATGAGTGCACAATTTTATACTTTTAGAAAATGGGATTAGATTTATTCTCTCAATCCTATTTCTTTCAAAAACAATTTAAGAAAAAGGAAGCATGTATAACCTATGCATTAACAAAAGCTGACTTGGAAAAAAATCACTTTATATATGAATGAAAAAACAACAAAACAGTAAAATATGTTTACAATATCTCATTCATTATTGAGTTTGGGTGAGTTACTAAAGTATTTACGTGAATGTAAAGTAAGCTAAGATCAAAAGGAAAGGAGTGGAGGAAGGGAGAAAAAAGGAGGGAGAGAGAGAGAGAGAGAGAAAGTGGATAAGTATGGATGTCTAAGAAGAGAGGTGAGGTAAAAATGATGTTCTAAAGGCGAAGTAACTTGATAACTGATTACCTCTTTGAAATGTAAATGGATATCTGTTTTTAACAGAGTGATATTTTACACACACGTTCTAGAAGATAATGCAACTCCTTACTCTACTATAGTGATACTCAGACTGCGGCTCGCAAGCCTTAAGTGGCTCTAATGTCTCTCCTGTGGCTCTTTGCAGCATATGATATTAAAACACTGTCATTTAATTGACAGGTTTCAGAGTAGCAGCCATGTTAGTATGTATCCGCAAAAAGAAAAGGAGGACTTGTGGCACCTTAGAGACTAACAAATTTGAGCATAAGCTTTCGTGAGCTACAACTCACTTCAACGGATGCATCTGATGAACAAAATAAATTATGTACAAAATAAATGTGTAAAAGCCACAAGTACTCCTTTTCTTTTTGTGATTTAATTAAATTAACAACCAACCAGGATGCTTTTACTACGTTATTAACCACTTATGTTATCAACTTGCACTAAGTTATTAACGTATTTGCTGTGAGAATAAACACATATATAGTTAAAAAAATAAAAATTATTTCCTGTCATACTGTTTAAATATGACTAGTACTATAATAAATGAAACAATGAATTCATGCTACTGTGTCTCTTTTGATGTTGATCACTAATTTGGCTCCTGAACCAATGAGATCAGAGTATCACTGCTCTACTGTTTAAAAAGGAAGTTTGTGTTTGATATAACTGAACTGTGATGCCAGTTTTGAGGGTGATCAGCACCATAGAAATATTTATAAATAAACTGATATGCAAAAGTTTGCATATCAGCTATGCAAAAAGTACTGACAGGTGATTAATGAATTGTAAAATTTATTGTTGTGAATTGTGTAAATCTTAAAGGAATTAAAAGAGCTTGCACATTCTTCCCTGATTTTATTCCCTTTTGTTTATTACACATAGGTTTCATTACCCCCCGCCCCACCCGTGCCGTCCAATCACAAAAGGTTTTTTTTATTCACAAGTATTCAGGCTCTTGCCTGAACCCTACACCTTGATTGTCATCAGCCACTACTACTTTCCAATCCACAAACACCCCTTGTTAACTCTTGGCTCCTTCCCCATCAGACTTCACACTTCATTTGGAGCATTTTTTCTAAAAAGCCGTCTCGCTGTAGTTTCCCAGTGATTTCTCAATATTTGTCCCACTATCTCAAACAATACGTGTAGCAACTGAGCGGCATGAAGGGGTCACATCATCAACTTTTTACTATCCTGTGTATATCCCACTCCATGCAGGTGTAAGAGCAATGCATTCTCACTCCTGCATCCCCTCTCTACACCTTTTGTGACTGTACCATTGCCCCAAATGGATTCGTTATGAAAATACTGGGACTGGCCTGATTTTGCAATACAGTACTTGAAGCTTGAACAAAAAAAGTCCATACTTAAAAAACACATTATGTCGGTGAAATACAATAAGTAAATAATGATCAAGAATCCATTGTAACTTGAAACCTAACAATCCCAGAAAAAAATCTGTTTACAGATTTTATGAACCTGTCTCCCCTTTTTCAGAGAAAAAAGGATTTTGTATGGGAAAGAGGATAGACATGGACGCAATGAGTTCTCTCCTTCGTAATGAGGTACTTTCTCTTTCACACAGCTATATTACTACTGTAAACCCTCCAAGGGTAGAAGAAATAGAATTGAACCATTAGATCGAGCAGTTTCTTAGGGAGAGAAGAAGCAAATAATTCACACACTGCTTCTCTGTAGAAAATTCAGGCTTAGCAGCAGTTAGGTATCTTTGTTCCTATACCCAACAGTTGGAGAACACTCCTGATATGCCCCATGTGGGTGGAAAATAATGGTTTGCTAAAATATGTATAATTATGAAAACAAGCTGAATGGTTTCTATCAGAAGAAAATAAAAAAACCCTGAGTGGTACAAAATATGCAATTCTGTCTTATCAAAATATATGCACAATGGATCTTGCTCTTAAAGCTCTGGAAAATGAATGGGCTGCAGATATCAGACTTTCTGGAACATATTTCTAATAAAGGAGAGGAAACTGAGGCAGTGAATGGCATCTATCTTCCCTGTGACTGGTGCATACCCAACACCTCAATATTAGTGGCCACTATGCACACACTTTTGGAGGATGAACCCAAAGAGAATCAACGCAGCATACAGTTCTATAAACGGTGCCTTTATTTGACTTATAGCAGGGTTCTCAAATACACAGCCCGCAGAGTTATTTCCTGCGGCCCGCCACAGGCATCGACTCCACCAGCAGCCAAGCTCCCCCTCACTCCCAAGAGCACCGTGTCCCCGCTCCTCCGCCTACCTCCCAGTGCTTCCCGCCACCAAACAGCTGTTTGGCGGTGCTTAAGGATTTCCAGGAGGGGGGACGCGGCGCGCTCAGGGGAGGAGGTGGAGAAGAGGCGGGGTCGGGGCAGGGATTTGGAGAAGGGGTTGGAATAGGGGCAGGGAGAGGGCGGAGTTGGGGTGGGAACTTTGGGGAAGGGGTGGGAAGAGGTGGGGCAGGGCCTCATGGAAGGGGTGAAGTGGGGACAGGGCTGGAGGCGAGGGGTGGGGGGACTTTAACCAAAGTAATTCTAAAAGTAAATGCGTGTTTTGTCTTTTGAGTGAGGTGCATTACTGAGTGTTTATATTTTATTAAAACCCCTCTTCGCATTACAGTTTTTAAAAAGTTAATACATTGACTTTTAATACCACACTATATTGCTCTTCATTTTTTACTACACTTTTGTATCGTTGTATGAAAAGATTTCAGTGCTCGAGCCAATGTATTAGTCCTCATGTGGCCCTCGTGGTGATTTGAGTTTGAGATCCCTGACTTACAGTTTGCCAACCTTTGTTGTGATAACCACAGCTGCTGTTTTGGTACTTTGAAGCTGTTAGTAAACAGGGTAGGAAAGAGCAGCCCTCATGCTGCTCTAAATTTCAGCCAAGTATTGACTCTGCAAACAGCGGCATCAGTATCAGGAGACAACAGAAATCTCAACACAATGAGCCTGATTGACCACTGTGCAACTCTAGTTTTACACCAATAAAACTACACTGAAAAAAAAAATCAATGAGGATACACTGGTGAATCAGCCGTCAATGAGTCAATTTGCAAACTGTGCCCCAGGTACTAAGAATTCTGCAGTTCTCCTTATATTTCAGTCTAGTACTCATATGTATCTATTCTTAGAAAGGATTTTGATCTGTCTTTCTGTAAAGTTCCTGATGTCCAAGCTTCAGTATCTTTTTTTGATGCAACTGTGGAAATACTGGGTATGCATGATAAAACAATCACAGTTTCAACTGGTGCTACCTGTTCTCAGAATACTATAGGCCGGATGGCTTATTTTGGTTTCACATAGACTGTTGTAACGGATTTAAAGGAAGCTGTTCCCGACGTGCAATGTTGATGTATAAAACAAAGATATAGAAAGAACATGAAAGAAGAGTGCACTGAGGTCAAAGTCCTAAGGTCCTGAAAGAAAATAATTGGGGAAATTGTGGCCAGTGTTCACCTGTGACTGCCTATGATTCATTCAGCTTAATTGGATCACATCTAATACTATGAGTTAAAGTCCTTAAAGATTAAAACAACCAAGAGAAAAAATTAATTTTGTATAAAAGTCCTATCAACTTAAAGGAAAAACATATTGGGTATGATTGTGTAACTCAGGCTACCATAGTGTCACTGTCTTCCCTAGTGGAGAGACCACACAGAGATATGAGTCAGCTACTGACTCCTAACTATGGCAGCTAGGGTGAAATCCTGCACCCTCTGAAGTCAATGGTACGACTCTCAGACTTTCGTGATGGTACTTCATCTTAAGTAGTAGAGGTTGATGTTTTCATATCCAGAGCTTCCCACATTCAGTCTTTGCAGATGACATCTTTAAATCAGATATAGCAACTCTAAGAGGGGGGGGGGGAATTAAATTAAACACAAAACAGCAGCATGATTACCCACCACAAAAGCATATCCCACTACCAGCATTAATGATCATTTTGTCTTTGTTGACAACTACTTGTAAGCCTCAGAGCTGCTCTAATTTAAGCTGGCTGCAACAGCCCTCAAGAGTTTGTCATCCCAGATAAGGCTTACCAAGAGCATGAGCACTCTAGCCATGCTGCCTCCCCTATGCTAAGAAGCACATACTCAGGTGTCATTACATGACCTTCAGGGTAACAAGTCCCTTGCAGGAGAAACCCAGCTCTTAGCTTCTCTCTCAATTTTACAGTTGCTAATATGAATTGATGCAATCTCAGGTCCTTGTTTGCCAGAGAACACGCAGCTTAGGTTACTGTTTCTCTTAGTATTAGAAGAAAGTCTTCAGAAAAGCATGAGTTTTGCATCATGCACTAAAGATGGCTGTAGCTCAGTCTGATCTCCAGTAGCAGCATGTCCTATAACTGAAGGAGCAGGGATCTGAAAAGCGAGGATTAAATCCCCTTAGCAGGACTCTTCTCTCCTGCAAAATCCTTTAAGTGGGTCAGTCAGCACCATTTCATAAATAAGTGTGTCCAAAGGACATTTGAAACAAACTACCAAGAAAAGTGGTAGATTCTCCACTTATTGAAATCTTCATATCACGACTGGTTGCCTTTCTGGAAAATATGCTTTAGTCAAGCACAGGTTACTGGGTTCTATACAGGAAAAATAACTAGATGAAAGATGATGTAATGATCCCTTCCATCCTTAATCAATGAATATATGAATCTTTGTCCCTAGCCTATAGAAATCAGGCATAAGGAGGAGGAACACCATCCCCGTGCCTTATCCAGGTTGGAGCCCCACACTGTAAGGAGAACACCACATACTAAGGTAGTAAAGTACACTACCATTGGCTGATGACTACACTGTCACTTTTATAGCAACTGTAGTTTAGGAAGGAGCAACTGACCATTCAATGCTCTGGAAGCTATGTGTGCTTTAGGGTAGATGGTAGACAGGCTTGGAAGGATTAAATTTTTATTGGTAAATGTCATTAAACACTGATTTGATACACACCATCCCCAGCTCACAAATATTTCCATCAATGATAACTGAAATTTACAGACAGAGTAAGAAAAATGCTGCTTGAAAACTTATTTGATTTATGGATATTTACTTTTTGGCATGTGTTGACAATTGGTGTTTTAAAGGTTATGACGCTAAGTTTTTGAATCTCAATATCTACTGTCAACTATTGTCTGTCACACCCCGCAATTTCTCACAACTGAGAAAATTCAAATAAATAAAAATCTATTAAAATGCTTAAAAATAAACACTGATATTAAATCTAATTCTGCCAAGCCTATAGACAGACCTTCTTACGGGCAGTATAGACTCTCTCTTAAAGGAGTGGCCTAATTATTCCCAACTGTTTTTCACTAATCAGAGGGGCAACGGTTTCAGTTGTAAATGGTTAGAGATTGGCACCACAGCTTTCAGAGCCTGCATGTGACAGACTGACCCATCCAGCTCAGCTCTGGCTGATGGCAGTACTATTATCTCCTCCTCTCTGGTATTGTGTCCATTGAGCTGGAAAAAATAGTTTAACTCATGCTTTCATGAGGCGGGGAATTTGAGTCTGAAATCATGTTAGGAAGTGCTGCTCTGTGAGCTGCCACCGCAGTTTGTCAAGTAGGGTGCTCAAGCAAGGTCCAAAGCTCTTTAAATTTCCTCCCCACGCATTGGTCCCAGAGAGCTTGAATTCAGTGACTTTTAGAGCAAGGTTTATCTCATTTCTACGCTTTCACAAGTGACTGTGCTGTTTTTAGTTTGTCTCAGAGCTTATCCAGACAAAGGCAGTTGGGTTTGATTAGCTGGCCCATTACCGTGAAAGTTCTGCAAGACTGTGGAAGCTCTGGCGAACGAGGGCTACAATGACTTCTTAGAATCTCCAACTACCTCAGCATAAGGACATGCAAATTCCTTCTGCTGATGACTGGATTCAGACATGGACTTTTGCCATGATTGCCACAATCTTCTGTCCCATTTTAATTAATTGAACATTATTTATCATGCACAGTGACCTAAGATGGTGAAAGGCAGTGAGAGCGCAGCTAATGGCTTTGGATAGCAGACAGGGGTCATGTCCAACTAGCTACTATCTGGTATTTAATCACTGACCTGAGGGGAAGGAGTTCTAGAAGCCTGTCATACATTTGCACTCGTACTGGACAGCATCAGAGCCAAGACAGACAATTTTATTTTAAATCTTATAATTGGCTCCAACTTGACAAGGACCATAGTTTATTTTCTCCCAAGACGAGGAACAACCAAAGGTACAATCTGATGGAGTACCCATAGTAAGTGGATCCTCATTAGAGCATCTCATGAAGGTTAAGAGCTGAAAAGTTCCCTTACCCCTTAAGAGCTTTTTTGTTATACACGAGTAGCAGCTGTGGTTAAGAAGTTAGCATAATTCCATTTTTTGTCCCTACAACTAGTACTGAGACTGAGAGCTGCTGAGCACTTACAAATCCTACCTAGTGTTCTTGAAAACAAGGTACTGGGAATTAGAGAATGATTGTCAAATGTAAACCTGGTCTGCACAGAAAATTTTAAAGATGGAGATGTTACTAGGTTAATGGGCTGCAGGGGCAGAACTTTGGCATAAATAAAACCCATCCTTTGGAACTAAATGTCCATATATATGCATTTTCAGTCAAGGGGCCTCTTAGATTCCATTTTCTCACGACATCATCATCTCTTCAGGAATATAAAGGGCACAGGGTTTGACACAAGACTTTTTTTTGTACTTGCTATTTGAACACATGAGTGCAAGAAGCTGGGAGGGTTTAAAAATGTGATTTTGTGGGTTCTGCTGGGGCTCTGCATGAATTTAATGTTAATAAAAAGTGCCAGATTGACAGTTCTGTAGATAGAAATAGTCTATTTGTCCACAATTAGTTGCAGCATAGCTAGTGGCAATGAAAGATTCTTCCCAACATGACTGGCTCACTCCTCCTCATACATTTCATGTTTCCACCCTGACTCAAAGGGACACAGGCTGAGATGTATGTTTGTGCCCAGTTTCCTTTTGGAGTTAGCGTGAGACCAACAACTCATTACATGCAGACTGTTGAATGACCAGTGATGGTGATGTTTAAATTTTAACCTCTTCACAACAGGAAGGTCATCTTCAAATCAGCAATTAACACACTCTTTGGGCCATACAAATAATCAACAACAAATCAATTTTTGTTCACAATCCACTAGAGCCAATGCACTACAGGTGGAAAACTTTGTATTCTGTTTAGGGCTGTAGATTAATCATAGTTAACTCACATGATTAACTTAAACAAATTAATCGTGATTAATCACAGTTTTAATTGCTCTGTTAAACAGAATAATTGAAATATATGAAATATTTTGGACATTTTTCTACATTTTCAAATATATTGATTCCAGTTACAACACAGAATACAAAATGTACACTGCTCACTTTATATTTTTTATTACAAATATTTACACTGTAAAAATTATAAGAAATATTTTTCAATTCACCTCATACAAGTACTGCAGTGCAATCTCTATCATGAAAGTGCAACTTACAAAATGTAGATTTTTTTGTTACATAACTGCACTCAAAAACAAAACAATGCAAAACTTTAGAGCCTACAAGTCCACTCAGTCCTACTTCTTGTTCAGCCAATCACTAAGCCAAACAAGTTTGTTTACATTTACAGGAGATAAAATGTTACCCCACTTCTTATTTACAACGTCACTAGAAAATGAAAACAGGAGTTTGCATGGGACTTTTGTAGCCTGCATTGCAAGGTTTCTTTACATGCCAGATATGCTAAACATTCATATGCCCCTTCATGCTTTTGCCACCATTCCAGAGAACATGCTTCCATGCTGATGACACTCATTAAAAAAAAATGTGTTAATTAAATTTGTGACTGAACTCCTTGGGGGAGAACTGTGTATCTCCAGCTCTGTTTTACCCACATTCTGCCATATATTTCATGTTATAGCAGTCTCGGATGATGACTCAGCACATGTTGTTCATTTTAAGAACACTTCTGCTGCAGATCTCGCAAACACTCAAAGAAGGTACCAATGTAAGATTTCTAAAGATAGCTACAGCTCTCGACACAAGGTTTAAGAATCTGAAGTGCCTTCCAAAATCTGAGAGGGAGGAGGTGCAGAGCATGCTTTCAGAAGTCTTAAAACTCTGATGCAGAAACTACAGAACTCGAACCATCAAAAAAGAAAATCAACCTTCTGAGGGTGGCATCTGAACCATGATGATGAAAATGAACATGTGTCAGTCCGCACTGCCTTGGATTGTTATTGAGCAGAACCCATCATCAGCATGGACGCATGTCCTCTGGAACAGTGGTTGAAGCATGAAGGAACAAAATGAATCTTTAGTGCATCTGGCACGTAAATATCCTGCGACGCCACCTACAACAGTACCATGCAAACGCCTGTTCTCACCTTCAGGTGAAATTGTAAATCAAGAAGTGGACAGCATTATCTCCTACAAATGTAAACAGTCATTTGTCTGAGCTATTGGCTGAACAAGAAATGGGACTGTGTGGACTTATGAGCTCTAAAGTTTTACATTGTTTTAGGTTTTGAGTGCAGTTATTTTTTGTACATAATTCTACATTTGTAAGTTCAACTTTCAAGATAAAGAGATTGCACTACAGTACTTGTATTAGGTGAACTGAAAAAACACTATTTCTTTTGTTTCTTTACAGTGCAAATATTTGAAATCAAAAATAAATATACAGTGAACTACTGTACAGTTTGTATTCTGTGTTGTAATGAAATCAATATATTTGAAAATGTAGAAAACATCCAAAATATTTAAATAAATGGTATTCTATTATTGTTTAACAGTGTGATTAATTGTGATTAATTTTTTTTAATCACTCGAGTAATCGCAATTAATTTTTTTAATTGATTGACAGCCCCCAGAACTCCCTCGGGTCGCCCCCATCCCCAAGATTTAGTCAGGGGTCTACAGTACAAGTCATGGACAGGTCATGGGCCGTGAATTTTTGTTTACTACCCATGAACAGTCCATGACTTTTACTAAAAATAGCCGTCACTGAAACGTAGCCTTTCAAATAACACATTTGCAATAAACTAAACCAAGTGAAGCATTCAAGCCAGGTTCAATCAGAAGAACTCTAACATTAGTGCTGGTGTGTTGTGCACTTTCACCACAGTTCAATATAATCTGTGATAATTTTATCCTTAAGCTTTTCATTTCTCCTTGCCTTCATACATTTCAGGTTCCAGTACAAAAAAAAACCCAAACCAAAACAAAAAACACCTATACAGTCTTTCAGTGACAGAGTCATTAATCACACTGAGCTATTAATATGATTATTTTTATGTTATTCCAACTGAATTTATATGGCGCACATTGGCGTCTAATTTAAAGACTGTAGACATGGACACATTTTTACTCACGCAAAACTGACCAATATTCTAATTTAACAACTCTCTCACTGTGTAATCACTTATCAGTACCAGCACTGACTGCTCTCTGCAAAGAGCAATCCTTTATGTAAAGAGGTGTTTTTGACACTACACTTATCCAATTCTTTTAGTTCTGTCACTTGTATAATTATCCTTCCTTATTAAGAAACAGCAAAGAAGCTTTCCTAATGCAAACAATACTTCTGCGTTTGAAGTGGGCACCATCTGGCATACTCACATTAGAGGAATCTCTCACACTTTAGTAAGAACAAACATAATTTGGTACGAACAGCCTTTAAAAATGGTGGTGGAAAAACATATGCTTCACAGCAACATTCTGTCAAGATTTTAAAAAGGCGGCTCCCCCAACCTTGTGATAAACCCACTCTTTCACATGCTCACAGAAAGGAGAGGTGCAGGACTGTAGAATCCAGTTATTTATCGTCTTAAACAAAAACACCATCTTATAGCAAAGGAAGGAGGAAACCCTGTGTGGCAAATAAACTTCATATAAGTCTAAATTTACTGGGAATGTGCAGTAAGTATATTGAGAGTACATGACCTGTACACTTTGAAACAGGGGAGGAATTCAAAGTTAAGAAGGGTGGAGGGAGGCTTTGTAGATGCAACCACCTTTAAAAAGTTATTACTAAACTCCTATCTCTTGGCACAATATGGTACATGCCAAAGGCAAAAACTGTTCTCAAAATCTCTTCCTGGGCTTATGGACACGTCACACCTGGCAAGAATGATGAAGATTAACAAAGCTGCGGGAGAACAGCAACTCCATCAGGGGAAGGTCATTGCAAATCACCCTTTAATTTGGGATTTAAATACAGGTTTCTGGAAATTGGGAAGTTGTTAATGCTTCAATGAGCTGTGTTTGATAATACCCTCAACTTCCTCTTCTAGTACATGCACATGAGGAAGGATCCTGTTCTGTAATATCTAGTATATTCGATTTTACATGTGATACATTTTGGTCTGACTTGAATCAGTTCTTATTTTCTAGATTATTAATCATCGTTCTACTGTAATAGTCAAGGTCCTGCTGCCTTCTTTCAGAACAGAAGAAATGTAACATTGAAATATGACCCTATGGCTTCTGTTCTTCCATTCCTTTATAATAGAGAAAGGCAGGGAATTTGCCATAGCCTCTGTTGAGTTATAGGGTTTATCTCATAAGTGGGAAAGCTCCATACCTCATAAGTGTCAACGAAAAGGAAGAAATATGAGAAGACTATTGGACATAAGAACGACCTATAACTCATATCTGGCAGTGATGTATTATACGTATTAATTGCTCGAAGAGCCAGATTTTCTTTTCACAGTACTGTAAAAAACAATCCCAGTAGAACACAATAAATTGAGCTAACAAAACTAATTGCTTTGATTAATGAAGCAGCAAGGATTTGGTTTTGACAATGCTAGTTACTGAATCAGCACCCAGTCATATGACTGGTAATGGGGGCCCACTGAGAGCGATGTCCCACTCCCACAAACACTTACGCTTGTGCTGATCTTTACTCATATAAGCAGTCCCACTGAAGCCCAGGGGACTACTTGTGTGCTTAAAGCCAATCAGGTAAGCAGGTATCAGCAGGATCAGGGCCTTTGTTCCATGGCTGTTCTCAGTCACAGAACAGGGTGCTGATTCAGGCCCCAATTCAGTAAAACACGTAAGGACATGCTCAAGCTCATCCCTATTCAGGAAAGCTATTAAGCACATAAATCCCATTGACTTTCAAGTTCCAATAAGACCTAAGCACGTGGTTAAATGCTTTCCTGCATAGGGATATTTTCCTGAATCGCGTCTTCACTACTTAGCACTGTCATAAATACTGCTTTATAGAAGCCACTGCAAACTAATTGCCTTATCAGGGCCTAAGGTCAAATATGATTTGATAAAATGTAACCAGAAAAGAACATACCTTTTCAGCATACTCCGACACTATCTGCTTGATCTCATCAGACTGGAGTCCAACAATCTGACCTACAGTGCTAGCTGTTAACCTGCCCTGCAATTAAACCAAGAAGCATTTATTGAAGCTTTGGGACAATCAGTAGTAATAAATTGTAGGGTTGTTTGTAAAGCACCTCCCCTGAAACTATATAAATACAATACTATTTTAACGTAATCAAATCTGTTTATAAAAGAATGAAGCATGTAATGAAGTTCATTTTCCCCAGAACTCAGTAAACAAATGAACCTTCTTACATGCCCTCCATGAAGAAATGTAACTACTGAGGCTTCCTTCATAGTGCCAATAATTCAACTAAATCTGAAGTCACCTTTGCAGACCGTCAAAGTGCTTTAACAACCACCTTTTGAGCCAAATTATTGCCATGTAGGTGTGTGGAAAAGTGTTCATCCTAAATCACATGTGCAAGGAAGCCAAATCTCTCTACTAAGATGAAGAATTTTAGGAGGCATCTGATCACAAGACAAGTCTGTCATGTCCATCATTTGTCAAATGAATCTGTCCATTTGGTACATCAGAAAATGTGAAAGGTATCAGGATTTTCAAAATAGGACACAGAATGTTTACTATGTTTATTGCTATATCAGGAATCACTATGGAATTACGGGGAAAGGACAGTAACGCAAACAAGCAACATTCAGATGTTATATCAAAGTTACCAAATCCTAGCTGTGATGAATGCAATGAAATGCTCACAATATTTTTTCCAGCAAGAGGAACACCCCATAAGATCCCTACCTTATCTCTGTAAAGTAAAAGTGTGAAAAAGTCTAGGTTACACAAAGGCTTCATATGTTTAAATGACAGGTTTCAGAGCAGCAGCCGTGTTAGTCTGTATCCGCAAAAAGAACAGGAGAACTTGTGGCACCTTAGAGACTAACAAATTTATTAGAGCATAAGCTCTCATGGGCTACAGCCCACTTCATCGGATGCATAGAATGGAACATATAGTAAGAAGATATATATATACACATATATATATATATATATACACATATACAGAGGTAGAAGTTGCCATACAAACTGTAAGAGGCTAATTAAGATGAGCTATTATCAGCAGGAGAAAAAAAACGTTTGTAGTGATAATCAAGATGGCCCATTTAGACAGTTGACAAGAAGGTGTGAGGATACTTAACATAGGGAAATAGATCCAATATGTGTAATGACCCAGCCACTCCCAGTCTCTATTCAAACCCAAGTTAATGGTATCTAGTTTGCATATTAATTCAAGCTCAGCAGTTTCTCCCTGGAGTCTGTTTTTGAAGCTTTTCTGTTGCAAAATTGCCACCTTTAAATCTTTTACTGAGTGGCCACAGAGATTGAAGTGTTCTCCTACCGGTTTTATGTTTAAATGCCATTTCAAGGACAGTTGCATTGTAGTATGTTTGTTTATGCAATTATTTATGCAAAAACCACTTAATAAGCAGCACTAGCATTATGCAAAGGCCACAATCATTATTTTAGGGTGAAGGATTTTAAATCAGAAGTCTTATGAAAAGTACTGTCTCATGCTCAACCATCTTTCCCTGTATCCATTTTTAATTCGGATAAAAATGGATCCATTTTTAATTCAGTACCTCATGAAGATTTGCAACAGTTAACCATATTTCAGGAACAATGACAGCTTTCAAAGTAAATGGCAGATATAGAGGGGAAATTCAGGGGCACAAATAATTTAAGTGTTGTTAAGCGTGTTGAACTGATTCATTATACAGAAAAAAAAAACCAGACACCTGGGATTGGAGCACTCTATTATTTCAATCTCTGTAACTACACAACAGTCCTTTTTATCTGACTGGCAAAGTCTCAATGCACTTTGAGCCCAACCCAAATCCCAATAAAGTCAATGGGATTCTCTCTGCTGATAAATCTGGTTTGAATTCTGATGGCTAAGATATATCAATGCACATAAATGTTAAAGCAAGCTACAATTTCAAGTATTGCTTACCTCTTCTGTTGCCATTGCAGCCATTCCAGTCATCAGTGTTTTAATACGAAGCTAATGAAAAAAGATATTATTGCAAGATAAGAAACAACATGTGAGCAAAACAATTAGCATTAGAGGCCTTTAAATACTTAGTATACTTCTATTCTATGAGAGTTCCCATCAGCCAATCAATCCAATTTGCATTCTATTTTAATGCTCCTTACAGAAGAATAAACTATTATGAAAGTTAGTGAGGCAGTTGCTAAAATTATTCCAACCAGAAAGTTCTTTAATTACAGTAAGGACTCAGCTCATGTGGCACCTACAACACTCAGCTCCCATCATTGTCAATGAGAGATGAGGCCACTGAGTTACTCCTTTCCCAAAAAAGCATTAACAGGATCAGGTCTTAAGTATGAATGGTTCTGTGGTTGTAAAATAAAATGTTGGCCAGGTTTTTACATGGAAAATCCTAAGTGAACATTTACTTTTTGTGCATCTGTTTATTATCCCATATTTCCCTATCTGAAAGGAACTCACTGCTCAGCTAAGATATTGAAATTTTCCTCTTTGTAGAGAGGGAACAGAACATGCTGTGCTTTTTACACTGTCCTCAAGCTATTAATATCTAAGCCCTCTCTCTGTGTCCATGTGTGTGTGTGTATACACAAACGTACAGCACACCTCTTCAGCAGCTTGAAGGTCATCTTCATCATAGGCATCAGCCTTTCCTGCTCCTGCAAGTCCTGTAGGTAGAATCATTTTCTTGTCTTCAGCCTATTTAAGGAAAATAAATATACCACATAGCTACATAAGATAATACCAGCAGTCAAAGGGTTATGAAAGTAAAACAAGGAGGAAACTGTAATTCAGGTGTTATATTTAAATAACTGAAGTATAATGTTATATACTGTCTAGTGTCCAAGTTCAGGCCCTTCCCAAGCAGGTGCAACCCACTGAGATAAATGGGAGTCCAGCCTGCGTAAGACTGATGGCTATTTAGTCTCTCCATCTCTGTGTATGGTATAGCACATCCAATATAAGAAAGCAGCATTTTTACAAGTGTATTTTAATATAAATAAAGTTTAAATCTAGATCGAAGTAGTGGTTTAAAATCTGTGCACCTGAAAACTTCATTTTAAATATAAAGATATAAACCTATGTGGGGGACTGTCCACTTTCAGAAGAATTAATTCTGTTACAGTAAGTAGCATTCCCCAGAGATTTATACTATATTTCTTGACACCACGTCATCACTCTGCTCAAACATTTAAGTCCCCTCTCTTGTAGTGGCTTAACTCAGATGACAAATGGCGACAGTCTGACATATTGGCTAACAAAGCCAATACGACTTTGTGAAGGGACATGGTCATATTTTATGGCTGCACCTCAGTCATAGCTGCAGACTAGTTTATTTTGTACCCGCAGCCACACAGTTAGAAATATCTTCTTTTATATTACTTGAATATTAAATTTATAAGTTAAATGTTGGTGTGCTGCTGGTTCTTCATATACCCTACCGCTAACTGTATTGTGCTTTCCTACCAACCTGCAACAGGATATGCTCACAATTTGATGCATTATCTATCTCAATAAGAATATCTTGTTATTGAAACAAAGTAATATTGTGCTGCGGCATGTTCTATTTTGATGGGTGTCGTGAAATTATAAAATTTTTAGGGCTGTCAAACAATTTTAAAAAGTAACAGATTAATCGCACTGTTAAATAATAAAATAGCACATATTTTAACATTTTTGGATGTTTTCTGTATTTTCAAATATATTGATTTCAATTACAACACAGAATACAAAGTGTACAGCACTCACTTTATATTTTATTACAAATATTTTCACTGTAAAAACCAAAAGAAATAGTGTTTTTTCAATTCACCTAATACAAGTACTGTAGTGCAATCTCTTTATCGTGCAAATTGAACTTACAAATGGAGAATTATGTACAAAAAAACTGAATCGAAAAATAAATCAACGTAAAACTTCAGAGCCTACAAGTCCACTCAGTCCTATTTCTTGTCCAGACAATCTCTCAAACAAGTTTGTTTACATTTGCAGGAGATAATGCTGACCGCTTCTTGTTTACGTCTCCTGAAAGTGAGACCAGAGGCTCGCGTGGCACTGTTGTAGCCGGTGTAACAGGATATTTACGTGCAGATGCACTAAAGATTCATTTGTTCTTTCATGCTTCAACCACCATTCCAGAGGACATGCATCCATGCTGATGATGGGTTCTGCTCAATAATGATCCAAACAGTACAAAGAAAAGGAGTACTTGTGGCACCTTAGAGACTAACCAGTTTATTTGAGCATGAGCTTTCGTGAGCTACAGCTCACTTCATCGGATGCATAGCAGTACAGACAGTCGCATGTTCATTTTCATCATCTGAGTCAGATGCCACCAGCAGAAGACTGATTTTCTTTTTTGGTGGTTCAGGTTTCGTAGTTTCCTCATTGGAGTGTTGCTCTTTTAAAGACTTCTGAAAGCATGCTCCATGCCTTGTCCCTTTTGGAACATTTTGGAAGGGACTTCAGATTCTTAAACCTTGGGTGGAGTGCTGTAGCTATCTTTAGAAATCTCAGATTGGTACCTTCTTTGCGTTTTGCCAAATCTGCAGTGAAAGTGTTCTTAAAATGAACACGTGGTGGGTCATCATCTGAGACTCCTATAACATGAAATATATGGCAGAATGCAGGTAAAACACAGAGCTGGAGACATACAATTCTCCCCCAAGGAGTTCAGTCACAAATTTAACACATTCTTTAAAAAAGCTGTGTCATCACTATGGAAGCATGTCCTATGGAATGGTGACCAAAATGTAAAGGGGCATACGAATGTTTAGCATATCTGGCACGTAAATACCTTGCAAGGCAGGCTACAAAAGTCCCATGCATGTGCCTTTTCTCACTTTCAGGTGACACTGTAAATAAGAAGCGGGCAGCATTATCTCCCATAAATGTAAACAAACTTGTTTGTCTTAGCGATTGGCTGAACAATAAGTAAGACTGAGTAGACTTGTAGGCTCTAAAGTTTTGCATTTTTTTGTTTTTGAGTGCAGTTATGTAACAAAATATCTACATTTTGTAAATTGCACTTTCACAATAAAGATATCATACTATAGTACTTGTATGAGGTGAACTGAAAAATACTATTTCATTTATCATTTTTATAGTGCAAATATTTGTAATAAAAATACTAATAAAGTGAGCACTACACTTTGTATTCTGTGTTGTAATTGAAATCAATATATTTGAAAATGTAGACAAAGTCCAAAAATATTAAATAAATTTCAATTGGTATTCCATTGTTTAACAATGCGATTAAATCTGTGATTAATCGCAATTAATTTTTTTAATCACGATTACTTTTTTTTTTTTTAATTAATCATGTCAGTGAACTGCGATTAAATCGACAGCCCTAAAAATTTTCATTGGAAACAAAAACAAAGCATGGTCACATTAGCTATAATAAGGGACAATCCTACAATGTTTTGTTCATGGCACAGCACAATACATTTGTATAACAGCAAATTATCCTTTGCATGGTCATTGCTTGAAAACATTTTTATCTAATCAAACGACTTTTTGCAGCCCGTTATTGGATTTGTGTCAAACGGACTGTTTGTGAAAGCAGCCTGACATGACCTTTTAACAGGTATTTTCAAGGTAGGAAGATAATTTAAAAAGAGGCAGAAATCAATTATATCTTTCATGGGCTGCAGAGCTTTAGTTTCATGTAGCAATTTAAAAAAAAAAAGCAACAAAACACACAAGCCTGCTGACTTCAGAGCCTTCCTTCAAGATCTTCCAGAATTGAGGTTTCTTTAGAAGAAAAAAAAATAGGGTTCCTTCCCCCTTGACCACACTGTTTCTTAATTTTATATCAGTAACCAGTATTACCCCTTACCTTCTCCATTTTGCCTGATTGTCTGCTCAATCCATACCTCCTAAAATACACATGAAAGAAGTCAAAGATGTGTGTTGCTAGAACAACCAACATTCTCAATTTCATAAATACACTTGTATTAATATTCTGTACATAAGAAATGCACTAAGAGGTGAATTCTGTGACACAACAAAAAAAGCCAGCTTTGGATTAGTTAATGAATGCCCCAATAACATAGACTTTACAGAATATTTTCATTTCTCCACCAATCTTTCTACACTGTAATTCCATAGAGCTGCAATCAACATTCTATAGTGCTAATGTCTGGAGAACAACATGCTCTTACCTAGGGAAGGCTTAAGTGTTGGTGGAGGAAAGTAAACCTTAGCAGTTAATTATATATGCCTGATTCAGGAAAGCACTTACACATGTGCTTAAGTTCCGCTTAAGTTCCACTAAAGTCAATGGGACTCTTAAAGCTTAAAGGCTTCTCTGAACTGCAATTTTTTTTTTTTTACCGTATCAAGGCCTTAAATCCTCACAGCGCTAATATATACACACAAATGGGCTTTTGGTTTAATTTTTTCCTCAGAGAAAAGCTTATACCCTGCTAACCCACATTTTTAAACAGAGCGTATTTTGTTATTATGCACAACTTTTCACAAGCAACCAAGCGTTATTAGGCCAGAAATGAGTAACCAAACTCAACCTCATCATTAGAAACGGCCACAAACAAAACAAAAAAATACACACACAAGCATGAAAAGACAAGCTTGACATTCCTGGAAAACTTATTTGGAGATAAAAGACTCTTTAAAGTGGTATTTGCTGTAGAAGGAGTTTCTGACATCTTATGAATAAACGTAGTAAAAGTTTAAATAAAGGCTATCAGTGACATGAGGATTGTTTCCCACTAACTGCCCACTTTCAGGGTCAAATTCAGCCTTTGATTATGTCAAGGCAACTCCCAGCCTTAAGCAGCTTATCTACACTAGAGAGTTATACCACTTTAACTATGCTGGTAGAGTTAAAGCAGTACAATCCTCCTCGTCTGGATAGAGTTATATCACAGTTTAAAGGTGCTTTATACTGGCATGGCTATTCCCATATGGAAAGGGGAATTAGCTATAAAAGGCACCTACATAACTGCATCCATACCAGGGGTTATGTCAGTATAACTATTTCAGCAAAAATAAATAAATAAATCGCACTCGTAACAGGTAGAGTTACACTGGTACAATACTTGTGCTTATACCATGCCTTATAGTATGTACTGTACTACAAACTGATATACTAGAACCTTTGCCCCAAAATTAATTCCTGATATGTAAATAAGAGGTAGTGATATAAGCCCTGAGCCAAAGCCCACAGAACTCAAAGGAAAGATTTCATTAGACTTCGGATTAGGGTTTTGGACAACCTATGAGCTTTAAACACAGAAAGACTAGCAGAAGAAAAGACAAGTGAGAATATGGCAGCAGATATTCAGCGTCTATAGCCATATTAAGTCACATGCCATAACTATATATAGTAATGCCCATGTGTTTCTCTAGGCATGTGGAAGGAATAGAGTTGAAGGCTAAATGGGCTTTATAATTACTATGTCTGCAGTGAAGGAGTCTTAGCCCTGGTCTACGGGGGGGGGGGGGGGGGGGGGGGAATATCGATCTAAATTACGCAACTTCAGCTAAGTGAATAACGTAGCTGAAGTCGA
The DNA here is from genome assembly GCF_015237465.2 of Chelonia mydas. Taxonomy (NCBI): domain Eukaryota; kingdom Metazoa; phylum Chordata; order Testudines; family Cheloniidae; genus Chelonia; species Chelonia mydas. The sequence goes on along the minus strand of NC_051251.2, from coordinate 14,762,028 downwards.
CATACTTTGATCAACTTACCATGGTGTCTTCACCACGGTGAGTTGACTGCTGCTGCTCCCCCGTCGACTCCACCTGCACCTCTCGAGGAGCTGGAGTACAGGAGTCGACGGGAAAGCGCTTGGGGGTCCATTTATCATGTCTAGACTAGACGTGATAAATTGATCCCCGCTAGATCGATCGTTGCCCGCCGATCCGACGTGTAGTGTAGACATTAGGGCTAGTCTACAGGATAAATGTAATCCTGTTTCAAACAGGATTATATTCACATGTACTAAGGAACTTTTAGTGTACAGCAGCAGGGTCCACACGGGCAACTTAGCGTACAACATGCTGATGTGAATTAGAATGTACACCCAAATTAAGGTATTGTGTAGAGATGCCATGATTCAATTACTATGTCTGATATGTATTTGTTGGAATGGGATCAATGGTCCGTTCCAATACTATTATGGCAGTTAAAACATTTAAGGTTGCCACTTATATGTTTGTGGAATATGCCTCATTCCTTAAGTACAGCTGCTTATTTTATTTTAATTTACATCATCCTACATTATACCTACTAATGCCAGTCTAAACTTTAATGTTTGCCCCTTTGCTAGCATTTAAGCTTTTGTAGTCATCCTTATTCTATTAAACTGTGATTTCTGCTTCCCATTTTCCCCAACAACTTTTGCTATATATTTAATTTTTCCTCTCTCTCTGACTACCACCACTTTTGGCTGCCAGGTTCAATACAGACCTATGATCACACAAACTTTTTCTTCTCCGATCAAAACCAACACAGTTTACGCTAGAGCTTCAGATCTTCTCTGTAATCATAATTCTGTACATATCACATATGTTCTCATTTGTTGCTTATTGTACCATATCAGATATGGTTCTCTCCATTCACGAGTCCCATAACATATTCCTGTTGTTATAATATGCTATGCAAAATATCCATACTTAATCATTACAATTCTGCAGTATTCCTAGTTTCCTCCAAGTTCCCTTCGCTTTTTTATAAAATCAGCCTAAATTTCCTCAGTTCCTAACAGCATACTACACATACTATAATAACTAAGGGGGTTAATATCAGCTCAAACGATCAATCTAACAAATTTCCAGTCATGCCCACTACCCTGCAAACTACATGCCTCCAGTTTCCTTTAATTTCCTACTGAAGCTCCTTGAATTTGTACATGAGCTCTTTAACAAACCTTGTATTTTAAGCGCATGTTTCATGAGTTGTCATGAATTCATGACTGAATCCAACAAAAACCTCATTTCCACTACAAGACCTTTTTATCCTTCAATGTCTGTCCATCCCTATTTTTATTTGCTCTCTCTGTACTTGCCCTTGCCTCTAAAGTCCTAGTTTAAACCTCCCTGTGCTGCAACTTTATCTGTTCTTTCCACCAGTTTGGTTCCTCTTTCCTCGGGTGTATCCTGATTGTGCCTCCAAATGTTCTGCAACATTTAGGCCAAAATCATTCCTGATGATCCACAAGATGAAAACTTCCTTGGTTTACTCCACCTTTCAAGCTGCCCATTCAGATTCTTAAATGTAGTGGGCCTGGAAGAGCACCAAAACCTTCCTTTAAAAAGAATCTACCCAGAATTTTATGTTCCTGAGATTTTATTCTAGCCTGCTGGGATCCAATCTTCTGATCTAAACCAGAAACTGTCTCAGGATTTAAATGGGCAGTGCTAAAAACGGGGGTGGGTGCTGGGGGAAGGAGAGGAATCCACTAGCACACAAGTCAAAATCATTCCCAGCAAAGTGCCACCAACTGCAGCAGAATCTAGTATTTCATTAAAAAAAAATTTCTAGCTTAGATCATTGCAAAGAATATTTTCCAACAATAAATTGAGTGCAGCCGAGATAGATGTTTAATGGAATGCAATGGAGCCATTCCCAACTGTAAAATTAAATTTTTCTTTATAAAAATAAAAACAGAATTCATTATGAAGAGGCTACAAGTCACAAGTAATTAAAAACTAATTCTAATTAATTCCACCCAAAAACTAAACAAAAAATTGCCCTTTTAAAAGACATTTGAAGACAAAGTTTTCCAAATGAACAAAAACTTCAGGGAGAAGCCAGCAATTTTATTCATTCAAGAAGGTATTTTTAAAAAATGGTAGATTCATGGGAATATTTCAATTAGTAATGTGCAAAATGCCTCAGCCTTTGGACAAACTCCCATTGACTCGTTGTTTCAAAGCATATTGCAAGATTTCTCAACATGGTAGCTAAGGAACATTTACTTATTTTCAGTCAGATAAACGTGCAGCTGTGTCACTTGATTATAGCATACAGTTTTTGTAAATGTTAGATTCATTACAGAATTAATAGCTACTATATACACAACAGGCATCTTATTTCTTGAGTCGCTAGAGATTGTGATGCTAGAGCAGTGTTCTGAACAGATCCAGAGATCATAGAACTACTTACACTTATTTTTCTGCGCCAACCTGCTAATATTTAAAATATCTGTACTGAAATCCATTGAAAAATAATGTTCTTTGGTTAGCTTAGGTATAGAATTCAAAAGTGCAGGCATGTGTGCTGAGTGAAAGGAGAGTCTTTTCTCATTCATAGTTGCATTCCAAATATCCCTCAATAGTTCTGTTCTGTTAAGAACATACTGCAGATTTTATTCCACTCTTATTGTCAACGAGCAGGAAAGAAAATGTTTGTTAGTCCATGCTGCTATAGCCAAATACACAGAGAATGAGAGGAAATGTTATAAAGCATGCTCCATCTCAGGACACCGTTGCTGCCTTAAAATAAAAGTCAAAAGGAACAAAAAGGAAAATACTCACAGTAAAGGGTCAGTAAATCTAAGGTAGGGAAGGAGGGATGAAAAAAAGATACAAAAAAAAAAGGAAGGAAAAAAGATATAGAACTCAATACTAGCTGAAGAACTTCAAAACAGATCAAATAGTAGAAAAGTCATCTATTAAGGGAGGCTTAAGTATTACTAAGCTAAGAAAAAGAAAATATTAGAAATAGAAATTGGAAACAGATAAAGTTTCTTAGTAACTCCAATTCCTTCTTCCCAAATACTGAACAGGTTTCCCCCCATTTATCTCATAAGAAACTGGAAAGATTTCAAAAGGCAACAGATATTAGTAAATATTTATTTTCATTTATATTTGTCTCTCTTCATCTGGAAGATCGCTTGCATAGCGCATGCGGCATCAGTGCTATAGCCACAATTCAGTATCCTGAGGTATTAACCACATCACCATTTCAAAACAAAACACTTCAATCCCCTTTCTTTCAGTCTTCCAGAAATCACTTCTTGAAAGCCAACATTGGTTAAAGATCACGGCTGAAAGTCTCAACCCAGTTAGAAGCGTCAGGAATCTACACCATTCTTTTTATGTGCAGAGATCAACCACGTACAATAAACAATCATTATTTATATGGTGGTGGTGCTGCTAATAGTCCTCACTCAGGGACTGAATCTCCACTGTGCTAGGCACTGTGCACTGTACATGTCAACAAGATAATCCTTGCCCCAAAGTGTTTATAGTTTAAGTAAACTTAAAATGTGAAACCAAACATCTCTTTAAACCTTAGCAGTCTGCATGAAAATAAAAGGGTTTCAAACAAAACCTAGGTGGCTAGGTTTATACAATATAAAGCATTTGAACCGCATCAGGATAAGTGAACAGTTAACACTAATGGGACCCACTTACCTGCCATATTCCAAAAGTGTGGCATGAACCTTAGACTCCTCATCTAGCAGCTCTTCTGCTCCATCCTGACGTTTATATTTTCTCTGAGGCTTATAAACCTCCTGCAGGACAGTAAACAAATTCAGAGATTGTCAAGAACTTCTCCAAAATAAATGGTTTTATTTTCTAAAGGGATGAGCAATCCCACATTCAACAGTCCACCTCCTCTATCCACGCCACGTGGCTTTGAATTCTGTTTCTGCAATTAGGTTTGTACACCCTGACCAAGTTAGACCTACAAGGCTTCCTAGAGCACCTCTTTTCTTTCTCCTTTTTTCTAATGTCACACATGAATATTTCACAAAAGGCATAATTTATTCAATTTGCCATTTTAAGCACATTTGAAAAGATGGCCAAAACCAACAAAACAGATGCCGGTTTAAATGAAAAAACCTCTAATTAAACAGACAGCTTCAGAATGGGAATTATGTCTTAATTGGATAATTAAATGTAATTACTATCTACTTAATTACTGCTCCTTTAACCAGTCACACAGGAGGGGAAAACGGATTCTGTTATATTTTAAGGAAAAAAGCACCCAGGAAAAAAAATTCCCAGCATTCTAGCAACCAAAATTAATCAATGCCATATTGTAGCTAAGTTAAAGAAAGTTCAATACAATTAAATGCTAGTTGGAGAGAACTGCTGTAAATACAGTAGAATCTCAGAGTTATAAACACCAGAGTAATGAACTGACCAGTCAACCACACACCTCATTTGGAACCCGAAGTATGCAAATCAGCAGCAGCAGCGACAAATAAAAGCAAATACAGTACAGTACTGTGCTACACAAACTACTAAACAAATAAAGGGAAAATTTAAAAAAAGATTTAATGAGGTAACCATTTCTTTGCTTGTTTCATATAAATTAATATGGTTAAAAGCAGCATTTTTCTTCTGCATGCTAAAGTTTCAAAGCTATATTAAGTCAATGTTCAGCTGTAAAATTTTGAAAGAACCATAACATTTTGTTCAGTTACGAACAACCTCCATTCCCAAGGTGTTCGTAACTGAGGTTCTACTGTACCATGCAGTACACTAAGGCCACGTCTATAAAGTTTTGTAGCAGTGTAACTATTGAGTGGGGTGATTTTTTTAAACAATATAGTTATACCTGTACAACCCCCAGCGTGAATGTAGTTGTGTCAATACGAAGGTGCCTTATACAGGAATAGCTTATTCTCCTTCCCGTGTGGGAACAGCTATACCAGTATAAGCACAAATATACCACACTATGGGCAGGGGTGAAAGTAACTTAAAGGACTTACCAGTACTCCAGAGTCCTGAGCAGGGGGCGTGGCCACAACCGGAAGGGACGGGGCCTTTAAATCTCGATTTAAAGGGCCCCGGGCTTGGCCGCGGTAGTGGCAGCTGGGAGCCCTGGGCCCTTTAAATCACTGCCGGAGCTACTAGCTGCAGAGGCAGCTGGGAGCCCCAGAGCTTGGGGGCCATTTAAAGGGCCCGGGCTCCGGCCGCCGCTACCACCCCGGGCCCTTTAAATCGCTGCCTGAGCCCTGATGGCGGAGCCCTGGGGTAGCGGTGGCAGGGCTCCGGCAGTGATTTAAAAGGCAAGGAGCTCCTGACTGCCGCTACCGCAGCGGTGCCCCAGGCCCTTTAAATCGCCGTTGGAGCCCTGGGGGCCCCAGCCACCTCCGCTGCTACCCGGGGTTCCAGCAGTGGGACTCTGGTGGCAATTTAAAGGGCCTGGGGCTCCAGCCGCTGCTGGGAGCCCCATGCCCTTTAAACTGCAGCCTGGGGAAGCCGGTACAGTACGGAGCACTGGCTCTTGCCAATACGCCGTACCGGCTTACTTTCACCTCTGACTATGGGGCAGAGGGCTATACCACTTAAACTATATTCGTATAATGAAGCAGTACAACTTTTTTGTATAACCAAGACCTAAAAGTACTTCAGGGAAGTATCAAAAGAACAAATGTTTTTTAACAATAGTTTTTTAAAAGTGATTTATAATGGCTAAATCTCTATAAAACATTAAAAATTAAGATCCACAAGTACTACTGGAACTGAAAATACTGGAAAAAAAGATCAAGAGCTGTGTTGTCAACTCTTCTGATTTTACTGCCAGGTTTGTAATGTTTGGTGTTTTTCTTAAAGCCCTAGTACCAGAGTCAGTTGACTAAGTGAGAGTCAGCTCTCTCTCTCTCTGAAAAATGCACATTTCTAGCCCTCACGGTTACAGAGCAACTTGAAAACATGAAACTTAAAGGCTCCAAGACCAGAAAGGTAATACCCTGCCCCATTTTTTAAAAAATTCACAAATTTTAAGCCTCTCATGGTTTTTTGTTTTTTTTTTTTTTGGGGGGGGGGGGGGGGGCGCGCTTGATTCATGTTTGTATGTATGCTTGGGGCTGGTGATGCAACAAAATGTTAAAAACACAGGGAAAAGCAAGTCTAGTATTTTTCATACTTAACTAATATCAGGAAACCTAACGGACGTGGTATTTTATCATGTGGGACGATAGCTTCAAAGATTTTAAAAAGCCAGAAGAGACAATAGTGATCTTCTAGTCTGACCTCCTGTGTAACACAGACCAAGATTTTCACCCAGCAACTCTTGAGTCAAGCCCATAACTTCTTGGTAAAGTAAAACATATCTTTAGAAATTCTGAAATCAAGTGAACAAGAATCAACCAAGTCTCTTAGTAAGTTGCCAATTACTCTTTTATCCACACCTTATTTCTAGTCTGAATTTGTCTAGCTTCTCCTTTCAGCTGATGGATCTGGTTATGCCTTTGCCTGCTAACTTTGAAAGCTTTCTATGATCAGCTGTCTCCCTGTCTAGACCTATGCTAAGGAATGGAATTCATAACAGCAATTACAGCATGCACAAATACACCATAAATGTTAGTCTTAACATCAGATAATTGTGTAGATGAACATAAAACTACTTACTGAGAATCTCAATTCACAGCACATTCATCTTTCATCAGTAGCTGCTCTAGTTCCAGTCACTATTACGAATTCTTAATATTCCCTTTGCCAGCCTTCAGTCCTGGCCATAACCATAAATTTCATTTCATATTCCCCTTGAGTACAGCAGGTAGGTCTTTAGTCCACAGTTTTAATAATTAATCCAGATGACAGAATAATTTTTTCACATTTATTTGAGCTTCTTTTAGAGAGGATGATCTCTTCCTACAAATTCCAGTGCAAAGCGATGTAAGGATGACCTGCAAAGGTGACTTTTCCCCACTACTTAATTATGTAGAATGAAGTTTTGGGAGGGTTTCTTCCCTGCAAGAAAAGTTATTCTGCTCATTTTCTGCATTAGAAATTCAAGTAGTCTGGCCAGCAAGATTCCATGGCTTTGTCTCTATAAGACACCTACCAGCAACACTGATGGCAGCAACATAGTGTTGTGTAGTCAACTGTAGTGAAGACAGAGCAGTTTTTTTTGTTTTTTTGTTTTTTTTTTTTTACTGCTGTGCTGTTTAATGCTACTTTGAGCAAGGGGAAAAAACAAAAGAGTGATAGACCCCCCAACCTCTGTGAAGTTGCACAAATGAAAAATTACAGGTCCCAGTTTTCTTTAGTCTTGTCTACACTGGGAATGTACCTCCATTCCAACTACCTAAATAGCTTAGCATAGACCAGGAAAGCTACAATTCGCTCTGGTGGAAATTACTACTGTAAGCTTCGCTTTTGTGGCTCTCCTTGTCTTTGCCAAGAGGAGCTACACACTTGGCCACTAATGGCTGGAAGCAGGACGATTTCCAGTATAAACAAGGCAATACTGTAGACTCAGCCTATGATAACTGGAGAACCAATTAAATGTCTTAAGCAGCAGGATGATGAAAACCAACAACTGACAGAGGGAAAAGGTTTTTAAACCAGTCTGCTTAAGATGTTTGTAAGCTGCCAACAATCCTCACCAGCCTTGAAAATGATCAATCATGTCGAAATCAGTCTTTAGCACTTGCCTCCAGGCTTTGCTTACTGTCCAAAATGACCAATAAACTCACAAAAGGAAAACAAACGTCCAACAGGGGCTTTCTATCCAGCCACAACTTACAGGCTTCTCACCTGAAGTCTCCCTTCTCCAGGGACCACTGCAGGAAACTGTCCCTTCCTCTGCAACCTCCCTTCCACCGCCCCCTTGCCACCCTTCCTGCAACTCTTTACAGGGAACACTTGTCCTATTCTCGGCTGGACCCAGGCTACCCAGTAGCAATGCTGTTTGTTAACACCTATTTAATCGCTGACAGTTTGCACAAAGGAAGTTTCTGTTAAAGATTTAACACACTCCTTAAAAAACGGAGGACAAGAGCGGATATTTCCAAGGTTAAAAAACTGATTTTTTTTAATTTGTTTTTTTTAAAGAGGGGAGTGGGTAAAAACCACCTTTCAAGCATCTATATATTGTAATGGAGCAAAAAAGGCAAGTCCAATTTTAAAAGAAATCATTTCATAGGCCACCTTTATAAGACATTCTACAGAAGGAGCATTGTGAAGACAACACAAGATGGTAATTTATGCAGTAAGGAACATGCTGATGTGTGAGGCAAGCAACTCAGGAGCTATAAAGTACATTTTTAAAGGGTTATAATTCCAAAGTAGCAATACCAGTTTTAGTTGAGGAAGCAGCTTCTACTATAAAGCTCCTACTTTCAGGCACTGATAATTTGTTGAAAAACTTACCATTGGGATTAGTTTTTCAATGACTGCTCTTAGCTGAAGAGAGTTTTTTGACCAATTTGGTAAATTCCACTTCGACCTCTGAGTTCAGTATAATAAAATGGCGTTTTTCAGATATTGAGAAGTGTACCAGGCATTGTTTCTGTACATGGAATATTCCCAAATGGCTTATGTTAAAAGACCTCCATACTTGACACGTACTTAATACTTAAATTGTCTTCAGTTTCACTAGTGCAAACTCTCTGTCATCCACAGAATGCCAACAGTACAACTAAAAAGAATTTGGCCCAGACGTCTGAATCAAATGCCTTTGATGTTACTAAAAAGAAGTGTAGAAAAACCAAAAAGTTGCGTGTTTGAAGAGAGATGTAGGTGATTTTTCACTACATTTTTAATCAAGTATAAAGGTGCAGAGCTCATTACATTATAAAAGATTAAAAAATGGGTCTTGCAGCAAAGAATTTCATATACATTGAGGTATAAAATTTAACAGTGCACACAGCACTATAAAATATTGCAAATAACTGATCCAGTTAACACAGGAACCATAACCTCAAATTTCTACTTGTGTGTCAAATTAGCACAGGCATTTTTACTACATTTTTAAAGCTGTAACTTCATTTCTGTTTTTCTCATTATTCGTTCTACTCTTAGACCCAGTCCTGCAAACGGCACTCATGTTCTTAAAGTTTGCAGGACTGGGGCCATAGAATCTTGAAAACCAGCCTAATTCAAGTGTTGTGTAAATAGGTGCCACTTCACTGACTTCTACTGACAGAGCAACACTCATTTGCGTCAATCTGAATTTGACGCAACATCTCTATGCCTGCTGCTTTTCTGCCCTTCTCCTTATGCCCAATGCTAAATTTCCCTCACCTTTTTCCCTTAAGCAAAACCAACACACTGTTTACATCATCTGTCATCAATGGAGGCAGCAGAGTAATGGGATTAGAGTTTGTTAACTAATTCGATCCAAGTGTCCATCTTGCCGAGGGCTTTGCCCCAGCAAAGAACAACAGTATCATATACAAACACAGCTGTTATCAGCACTTAAAGTTTCTTGGCAGAAAAATGGGTAGGTTAGAAACTAGATGCTATTACCCTCTGGAGAGAGTTTTCAACCAAGTCTAGTTTTGGGATCAAACTATTTGATACTGTCCCTTGAAGACTGCTAGTGTTTAAAACAACTCTCTCAGGTCAGCTGAAGCATGGTAAAATGATTAATCCTGGAGTGACCATACTGCCTAGGACAGAAAGTATGTGGGAGGGAGAAACGAGGGAACCACTGTTTAGTTGTTACAGCAATACGCAAGGAATGAAGAGGATCTGGGATTCAACTACATAGGCAGACTTGGATTGAGCCAGTTGTTCATTGTGCAGCCTCAGACAAGTCACTTGATCTCACACCACAACTACTGGGGTAACAGCAGATGCACTATGAAAACCAGACTGTGTTCTGTATGCTGAGTTCTAAAGAAACACATTGGAAAAAAAGCCCAAAGAACAAACAAGAAGAAAACAGGGAATTCCCATTCCTCACCCAGACTGTAAAGTGGCTTGTGGTATAAGAGAACACGGGGGGGGGGGGGAGATGACAACAGATTCTGACTCAGTTACACCAGTGTAAATCCAGCATAACTCAAAGCCAATTGACCTATTCCAAATTTACTCCTGTATAACAGAGAGAAAAGTTTGTCCCAGTAAGTGAAAGACAATGACAGAAGCTGTATTTTACTGCTATCAACCCCTTTAAAAGTTCTTTAATATACAGAATCACAGAATCCACATTTTGGTGGATTACTGTATAGAAGCCCCATACCCCTTGCCCCAAACAGTTTACAATTTATGAACTGGAAGAACATAAGCAGTAATGTATGCATGGTATTTTAAGATGTGCTATGTAAATGAATATACATTCAGGATAATTTTGCAATTGCAAAACTGCATACTTGTGCTGTTACAACAGTTTGAAGGCACTATGACCAAAACTGGTTTAGTTTGCTAATGCCCTAACTAAGCAACATTCCCTCCTTTCTTAAATCTTCTAGAGATGCAGGAGCAGACCGTGACATTTTGAACATAAGGGAGGGGAAAAAAATCAGCCTGCCACAAAGAGCTCAGTTTAACTGTTCTGGTTGTCTGGAAAAGTGTGTCTTTTCAGAGTTGCCTCTATGCAAGGAAATGCAGTGGACGCTGATCTCACCTAACCTTGGTTTCTGAAATGTGGAGATTTTTCACAGGAACCAACAGGAACTGCAGAGGTGCAAATGGAAGCTTGCAGAGTCTTGAGAATTTCCATTATAAAATGTTACCTCCTCCAGGAGTAGGCTGTACCCACTTCAGCTGCTACAAACTAACCTTGGTTTCAAATGCACCCAAATCTAACCTGATGCTATGAATTGCATTTAGTCTCCAAAACGGAGAAGCCTCAAGAAGCACTTTGCAAGACAGACTGGCTTAATTCCAGTCCTTTACTACAATGGTACTGTTTATAAGAAACTGACACACACACACACACACACACAAATCAAACCCTCTGAAAAATATCTTTCAGAATTAGGTGAGGTAACAAAAATCCTTTTTTTAAACACAATCTAGTGCTATGATCGAGTCCTTTATCCTAATACACTATTCACAGTCTTGCCAGCATATTTACAAGCTCGAGAAGTAATATCCATACTTTCCAAATCTGTCAGATCAAACATAAAACCAACGCCCTAGAACATTTGCAATCACCAAAGAATCCATGTCTCTTTATTAATACAGGAAAGGTATCCCAGTGCCATGGCCAAATTTCATTTCTGGCAGCTCTGCTTTGCCTTCCCTATGCAGTATCAATTGGATACAGCACTCTTCATGACATGCTTTCCTAAATGGTTGTTTTTTATCACTTCTGCTCTGTTCAAGAACTACTGCTTTTCACACCAGAGGTGGCTGCATTTCAGTAAGGAATAATGGGAGCCCTGTGCAGAGCACATATATCCATTCTTTCAACTTGTAAAGCATTTCTGAATCTGCTAAGATCAAAAGTATGTTTTTAAATTTGGTGTGGTTTCTTCCTTTAACACCTAACAGCTTCTGCATTACATCAAATTAAGAGAACAAAACTCCAGACCTATTAAACAAAAAAAAATAAATAAAAATCATCTGTCAGTACAGAATGGGGGCATCTGAGCTGCTCGTTATGACATTCTACACCAGGGGTGGCCAACCTGAGCCTAAGAAGGAGCCAGAATTTACCAATGTACATTGCCAAAGAGCCACAGTAATATATCAGCAGCCCCCCACCAACTCCTCCTCTCCCCCGCTCCCAGGACCTCCCACCCACCGGCAACCCCGCTGATCAGCACCTCCCCACACCTCCCGATCAGCTGTTTTATGGCATGCAGGAGGCGGGGGGGTGAGGAGAAGAGGAGCGAGAGCACAGCAGGCTGAGGGGAGGGGACAGGAAGGGGTGGAGCGGCAGCAGGGCATGTGACAGAGCCAGGGGTAGAGCGGCGAGCACCCCCCTGCACACTGGAAAATTGGCACCTGTAGCTCCAGCCCCAGAGTCAGTTCCTATACAAGGAGCCACATATTAATTTCTGAAGAGCTGCATGCGGCTCCAGAGCCACAGGCTGGCCACCCCTGGTCTACACTTTTCTCCAGGCACGCTGTCAAAACAGTTACGCTTTTACAGATACACTGTCAAAGAACACTGGTGTTCCCAGAATCTGCTCTCTAGCTTTGCTCACTAAGTATGATGAAAATACATCAGACCCTCCTCTTTTCCCCTCTCGTTTTTAAGTGTTCTGATGAGTTTTAGCAGCTTTCCAGCAGGAAACACCTTTTTTTTTTATTAAAGCTACTGGGTATCAGAGCAAGTGCCATAGAAGCTATTTAAATTCGTGACAGTTGTCCAAATGCAGCAGAAGTAGAATATTGTCCTTTTTAAAGATTTTTAACTGGCTTACATATGTACACATACATACATACAAATAAATAAATGAAAGCTGAAGTAAAAATGTAAATTAGCCATCTCCCAATGCAACTGTATTCCAATTCCCCTGTCACCACCGTACCACTATGTCTCCTGCTTTAATGTTAAGAGACTGCAAAAATTATTTGGGTATTAGCTAATGCAGCCAGATGTCCTTGTTTTAGTGCCAAAAGTGCTGAAACACTGTCAGTATTTAGATCTCAAGATGAGAGGTTATAGCTCAAATCACTTTACAGCTATACCTCACAGGAAAAATATACACAATAAAAACACAGTCAGGGTCTAATCTCAAAACAACAGTATATTACATAAGGGAGAGACGTAATGGACAAATGTGTAGACAGGACCATAATAGTACTATGTGTTTTAAACTTTATCCTTTGGTTTAAACAAAGCAGATACTGAGGTTCAAAGAGCAGCCATTGTGCTTAGTCTAGAGCTACCTTCCATACTGGTAAGAATGCTAAAAATCAACATTTTCCTATTTGATTCTCAAGAATTTACCATAGCAACCTCAGCACATTACACAAGATCAGTACAAAAAGCATCCATGGCCCATGAAACCTTTCTTTCACTACACCCACACCGGCACGAAACCCTTTTTCACCTGAGTTCTCTTCACATAGCTGTGAGTTAGAAATGCACACTATAGTCATAGCATCTACACATACAAAATAAGTATAAGTTCTACTGCAAAGGGCCCCTGAGCTCTTCAAAGCCTCCCCTTCTTCCAACATCACCCACCCACAACCACATCTCTGCTGATACTTTCCAAGCTCACAAAGACCATACGAAGACTTGTGGGTCTTCCTGATCTCTTGTGGCAAGGTGTTCCACACTCTAGGACTTTCCACTGAGAGCGCTCTGCCCATGATACCCAGAAATTTCACACTGGAAAAAAGGGGGAAAGGGCAGATGCAGTGGCCTTGTTAATCACAGCTGCCATGGACGGCCGTAGAAGGAAAGGCGATCACTGAGATGGGTCCAAGCAAAGGGATTTGGGAATCAAGAGCTGTATCTCAGGCTGGGTCTGGAACTGTAGAGGTAGTCAGTGCGGACTGTGAAGTACCACTATGATGTACTCTCACCATCTAAGTTCATTCCATTTAAGGGGCAGAGTGACCCACTGTAGCGCCACATGGCCCATACAGTCAGCCCCAGTTAAGCATATTGCAGGGGTCTAGTCTGAGAGTGACTAAAGCATTGATCAGCCTCACTAAGTCTCAGAGATTATGGGGCTTCGAATTTTGGAAGAAGACATTTCTATACACTTTGGCTCTTTAGGTGTCCAAAAGCAGCAATTACTTCAATAGGACTATAACTGCCTTGACTGCCAGACAGATGATGCTCACAACAGAGGGTGAAGTAATAACCTCCATCAGCTACTCAAAGTGTTTTCTGCTAGCACCATCTCTGTCTAGTCTGGATTTAGCCTGAACCGGCTGCATCAAGGCTCCAATTTCACTCAGTACTGAGACAGCATGAGGACAAGAGAATCTGTGCTTGACGTGAAGGGGACTGGTACCATGAGCATGAGAGCATGACAATGGTGGTGTTATCCATTAAATCTCTCAGGCTATGGCTATGCTACAGCTTAAGTCGACATAAGTTATGTTACTCAGTGGTGTAAATAAGCCACCCCCCCCCCGAGCGATATTATTTATGCTGACATACCAGTGCTTAAGTCAGGATATACGTAATGTCACTCAGGGGAGTGGCTAATTTATGCCGAACAACATAACTTATGTCGACTTAAGATGTAGTGACTGTAGAAGCTCTCCCACAAACATACCTGCCGCGGCTCATTGGGAGTGAATTAAGTTGATCGGAGAGCTCTCCCATTGGCTTAGCGCAGGTACACAGAGAGTGTGCAGCTCAGCTGCTGTAAGCTCTCAAGTGTAGCCATTGGTTTCACACATATGGTCAATGACCATTAGGATGGGAGATGGAGGAATGGGGGACTGAGCAACAGGGTGCTATTAGTGAAGCCAGCCTAATGTGACTCCATCCATCCCAGCAAAGTCTGACAGATGGCACAAAAGTGACTTTGTGACCAGCAATGTTGAAAGGCTGATGACAGATCAAGTGGTGTAGGGGTTAGTGAGGCTCCCATTAACTGAACATGCTGACTGGTGTGCCCAAGGAAAGGGATAGCAAACTGGATGCATATAATTATAAATTAGGATGAGATTCTAGAGGAGCTGAAGCTGATGTCAGCACTATATCAACTGTCCTGCATCCCTCAACACATTCAGCTATTTACAAACAGATTTAAATCCAGAAAACAGGAAGATAGGCTGGACAAGGTGATGTACCTCCCACCAACCAGTTTGAGTGGGTTACACAAAATCTAAATTCCAATGACCAAAAGAACCAAGTAATTAAAAGATTAATTCAGGACTTCACCAGACATCTTAGAGGCTGAATGGGGCTAACTGGGAGACACAATACCTTGAAAATGCACCAAGGGAACAGTTTTGGTTGTGCTTCAGAGTCAGGGCACCGCTGAAACCCCTTGCCTCACTGCAAGGAAGCTGTCTTGCGACAGTCAAGAGAATCATGAGATCCTGCCCTGCCTGTGGTATCAACAGCAAGGACAATCATGAGACTCAACAGGACTCAGTACAGGAGATAAACCCAAGGTTGTGAGTTCAATCCTTGAGGGGGCCATTTAGGGATCTGGGGCAAAAACTGGGGATTGGTCCTCTTTGAGCAGGGGGTTGGACTAGATGACCTCCTGAGATTCCTTCCAACCCTGATATTCTATGATGCTCAGCTTGCAACCATCAGAAAGCAGGACCTTGGAGTTGAAAGACTACCTTAAGAAGGTTGGTTTCTTTGCAAAATGGGGGCAGTCAATCCTTGGGAGATGGGAATTTATTTTATCACAGTATTTTGCATGGCTCCCATCACCACTGTTTCTGGGTGCATGTTCTTAAAGATAAATCACTGATTAAACGGTCTGTAGCAGCAAATTTAGATATCATTGCTGGAACTGAACCAAAAACAAGCTGGCTGATGCACAGATAAACCTAAGCTAAATCATCTGGATAGCCCCAATCTGGCAGGAGCATTCCAGATGGTTCCTAATTGCAAGAAAGGAGATCTCACACGGGGAAAGACATCAAGATGGGGGACTATAGTCAAATGTGCTAGACAGCACAATGGGAGACAGTTTATAAATAGAGCAGATAGTTGAGGAGTTTTGGATGACCTACCTCTCTCCTAATACATATGGACCAACTACTGAGAGCAGCAAAATGTTCTCTCCTCATGTCAGTTCATAGCTAGTTCACAGAGCTGTATTCGAATCATGTATGTATTGCAACTGGCTAGCACTGATAGGGTGGCAAAACCATACTGCAGGAGTCTAGTCCGAGAGTGACTAAAGCACTGATCAGCCTCACTACGTCTCAGAGATTATGGGGCTTCGAATTTTGGAAGAAGGCATTTCTATATACTGTGGCTCTTTAGGTGTCCAAAAAGCAGCAATTACTTCAATAGGACCATAACTGCCTTGACTCTCAGACAAGGACTTTCAAAAACTTTTGAGTTTAACAATGTGTTGGGAGAGTCCAAAACAGAGCAGGTGAAAAAGAGGAGAGCTCTTTGAACTATCTATGTCAGACATGATCAGTTCTTGACAACAGAAAAAAGAACAAAAAAAGACCTGTAAAGATAAAGGGGCCTTTCAGAATCATTGTCACAGGTGACAAGAAGGAGAGGAAAAGGTATGCGTGGAAATCCTAGGAGAAAATAGCACTATATACCTAGTCCTTATAAAATATCTAGATTGCACATTTTTCTGCAATGCACTTGAATACAACACAATGATGAGAGCACCAGAAAACTAAAGATATCTAATTAGCCCCAGGGCTTCAGATCAGCAACTACTTAAATTAGTGCCTCAGGAGTGGGTAGATTTTCTAGCTCATGTTATACATGGAATTGAAACATTTCAAATAATTATGAGATGACTGATATATGCTACATTATTTTAAGATTAAACAAAAAAGTACTTTAGAACAATCTGAAGTCTATTTTTTATTCTAGTTGCAGCTCAGCTTGGTCTACTCTCATTAAAAACTATGCAATTTTAAAGGTAAGAAATATGGAGCTGAGGGTCAAGTTCACAGAATAAATTCTTAATGGCTCTTACCTGATGATTTGAGGTTTTGTTAAATCAAACAAAAAAACCTTTGTGATTAAGTTCTCCCTACGCAGATATACAGCATTATAAATTCTAATGCTAAAGTAAACTGGTGGTTTCTTTCCCCAGAAGGATTTCTGCTAGGTAGTCTGCATTATGGACCCACTACTACTATAAATCAGCATGGTCTTATGTTCTACTAGTAAGAATCCATACTGCATGTTGAACACGCATGTTGTACTATGCAATCCATGGGGACAATACCAGCACCAAATTGATTTCTAGATCACAATTTCCTGCTCACTTTGAAAAGGAAAGGGCCTGTGTATTTCAGATTAGTGTTAGCTTTGAGAAGGAGGGGTGTTTGCGCAAATGCACAAACTGCATCCTACCATGGCTGACTGGAAAAGACAGTATGCTAGAAAATGTTATGGTGGAATCAACATTAAAGGTGATACACAGGGAGCAGCCTGTGTGTGTATGTCCTGTGTGGGGCTGGAGCTGGTACAAAATTCACCCACCTCCAATCCAGAGGTAGGCAATCCCTAATATTCTCTTTTAATGGCTTATTCTGAGCTAGCATGGAACCTATACCACCAGGATTCAGCGGATGTGGTGGTGGTTCTCCCTACAAGGGAATACCATGGGCCTGTCCTAACTCATGTCAATAAAGTGAAGATGCACTATCATTTAACTCCAAAAATTAAAACACGGCAGTTATCTATAATCTAGTGGAGAAGAGCTCGCAGATTCTACATTATAAAAAAGTATTTACTCCTTTGTCACCAAGAACAAACAAGTATATTTACTCACTGTATATTTAGCCCTGGGTGACCTAACATCCAGAGTGTCCAGCACTTTCCCAGAGTTAGTGCTGCATGTCCTGCCTGGTGTCCAAGCAGATCAAGTGGAAACCTACCAAACCTCTGGGATGTCAAAGGAACAGCCAAGGTAAAGCCCACAATGCTCTTTACCTGTGGAAACATATGGGTTTTTTCCTTAGAGAATAGTTTGAAATCCAAAGTCCACCCATATTTGAGCCAAGACTATGATTTCAATGTTCCCAGTAAAAGAATTAAACTTTCCATGTGCAATCTGACCACCAGTTGGGTAGCATAAACCTTGGGAAAGCTAAGAAAGTCAGCAAACGCTGATGTGCAGTCAACACAAGTGCAAGACAGGTGCCATAGGTGGTCTGATGTATTTATACTGGGTAAACAGTATTGGTGGGGGTGGGGGCTGGGAGCAGGAGAGGAAAGAACAACAACAAGAAAAGACAAGTTTTCCTTTTGAGAAGATGCTCAAGTTGAGCTGCTTCAGCACTTCATTTGGGTCTTTTCTAAAGCAATTAACAAGATCATAAGCTTCCTTAAAATGTTTAACAGGTGTCCATGATATCTGTAGGAAAATTCATCCTGGAACAAAGATGGGGGGAAAAGGTAATATAGGCCATTCATATTAAAAAAACCTTTGTCCAACTATATTTTGTATAATTGTTTCAGCAATTATAAAACATAGTTGACTAAGACCTCTTCCTCCTCTATTTCTTGAATATTTTTAGATAAGAAGTTAAAAGTCTTCCAACTTATTCAAGTTAGTGTGAGAAAGTGGAGAACCAATACAAGGTCTAACAACTGAATCTTATCTACAAAAAAACGCTTGGCAGAATTTGATTTTTGTTTATTTTTTTAGAATTTTGGGGAGATCAATGTTCATTTTTATGCTTTAATATTTTTATTTATTTAAATTTTCAGAGTTGCAGGATACGATGGGAGGTCAAACAATAATTATATAATGTTAGTACATGTTGAAAGTCAAAAAGTTAAAGCTCCACAACTGTTAGAACACAACGGTCAACATCACATGTCAAAAACCACAAAATAAATATCCTTAAATCAAACTATTAAATTCTAAAGCAGCATTTTTCTTACTCTATTTGTAAGTTTCTGTCATCATTGATGGAAATATTTTTTTAATCTGTGTGTATTAGGTGAAGTGAACATTTACTGACATTGGCCAATAAAAATCTATTCCTTCCAAACCTATATATTAGGAATACCCAGCCTCCGGAGAAACGGTGGGGGGGGGGGGGGGGAACGACACACTTGGATTTGCCTCTTTCCACAAACCAGCATTCCCTGCAATCTACAAAAAACAGAGATGCATGGTCAAGTTCTATCCTGCCTGTGAAGTCTGCAGACCGAGAAGCAGAAGTGAGACAAAGTGTGCATCGCCACCACTAGGCTGCTGCCATCACATCAAGGTCTATGACCACTGAGGACATTCCAAGTATCTGGGGCAAAAGGCCCACATTCTGGAATCCCAGTTGCTGGGATTTCAGTTCAGGCAGGAATCTCGTCTTCAGTCTGAATGGGAAGGGGAAAAGGAATGGAATCTGTTGGGATGGAGGATCCTGAACTGGATGTACTATGCAGATGTATGGCAATGAAATTAAGATAGCGTAAGTAGGAACCCTGTTCTGTGGATCAGCCTCATTAGGGGTGTTCTGTTGATCTTCTGTGGATAAATTAGGATGACCAGAAGGGAGAGAAGTATAAAGGGATGATGTATGGCTGCTATTTCATGGCAGGGACTATGCCAATGCAGCTGTGCTTCAATTGCTGAGGGGCATATACAAAAGCAGGAAGCTCCTCAGAGAAGGAGACTGAACAGCAGGCAATGTAGCCACTAAAACCCAACTGCTTCGTCAGCATCAATCCAGGTTGTTTTTTTTGTTTGTTTGTTTTAAAATCACCATCACTTCTTTGTACTGGTGACCAAAATCATACATCCAGCATTATAATTTTACTGAAGAAACAAGAGCAAACTATGGCTGAGATTGGACAAACTCTTCTAATGATAAATATCTTTGTAACTTAGGACAACTTTGAAAAACAGGTGAAAGTTCAATGGATTTAGAGGGGGAAGTGATGTGTGACACATTAGGAGTTTCAGAGTAGCAGCCGTGTTAATCTGTCTTGGCAAAAAGAAAAGGAGGACTTGTGGCACCTTAGAGACTAACCAATTTATTTGAGCATAAGCTTTCGTGAGCTACAGCTCACTTCATCGGATGCATTCAGTGGAGTCTGCCTCCCAACAAGGCAGCACCTCTTTAATTTAGGTGATGCGGCTGATAAAGAAGATAACATTGCTTCTGTTGCATAAGGAATGCAATCAGAGTATGCAAATGCAAAAGAGCAAACCTAAAATAGAACGGTAAGTTAATTTCCAGCTTCGTATGAAGTATGGACTATTGGAGTGGAGTTACTCAAAGGGTCACCATAATAACAGCTAGTAGTTCAAAGAAAGATGAGAGGTCAATTTAGACAGAATGTAATTAACATTTTTAACAGGGAGGGTAATTAACCATGGAACAGACTGTCAAGGGAAGCGACACATTGACCACCATTTCGAGATTTTTAATCTAGATTGGATCCCTTCCTAAAATATATGCTCTAGTTTAACCACTTATTTGCCTCAGAAACGTTGACTTATGTAGCAGGGAAGAATAATTCCCATCAATGCAGCAGGAATTACTGTGTGAAGTGCTTTGGTCTGTTTTATTCAGGCAACCAACTTGATCATCATAGTGGCCTTAAAATTTACAGACAAGAATTTCAAAGCTGACTGTCATTTTGGGGGTCATCCACTTCTGGGTACCCAGCTCCACCTACCTTAATGTGGAATTTTTTTTTCCTCCCCAGAGGGCAGGTACTTACCATTTTCTGAAGATCAGGCCTCTCTGCAGGGTTTATTTGAATACCCCAAAAATGAGGCCACCAAAATCACTAGTCATTTTTCAAAAATTTGGCCTATGAATTTACAGAGCGCATCAAGGACAAGTGAAGCAAAGTGCTGATTTTGAAAGTAAATGGATCGTCAGATTAGAGCACAAATTGTGCAGCAAACAAGAGCACAGAGATGCCTACCTGGTATCTAGACATTTTAATTCAGGTAAGACAGAATGACAATTAAAGTACACATGATATACTAATCCCTGGTGGCATTATCTGATTCGTAACATTATTTGCACTAACATGGTTTCTGATAACAGCAGCTTCCTTTTCAGTTTTGACATCTGAAGGGTTAGAAGCTATATGTTTAAAGAGGGAGAAAAAGAAAAGACTATCGGCTCTCAAGAGCTTGAACGCACCGAGGAAAAATATTGCCTAGTAGGCATAACTTGCAGGTAGTGCTCATATTTTGGTTGTTAGTTATAGCAAGTAGTTACACTGTAAACAAGTTTTGAGATTTAATTTCGTTTAAATACATTTAATTTCCGGGTCTTGTTTCCATTTTAGTTCATGTTAAGGGTAAATTATTCCTGTTTCTGACAGTTTCAAATGAACGTTTTAGTTTCCTAGAGTTTTAATGGTGTATGTGCCATTTTGTGATTTTTGTCTGATGGCATGGAAAGAGACGCTCCCTGCAGCAGCAACTGATATGCCGGCGGTGGATTATACACCTAAAGATTTCTAATGTGAAATGTTGGCATCTATGACCCTTTCTGAGAACGAGATCTGACATGCAGCACCTAATTGGTACCTCCTCATGAGAAAGCAGTTGCATTAATTAGAATTAAATATCACATTTCATTATTCACAAAAAGGTCTTGAAGCTTGATCATAAAAGCTCAATATATTATACTTACAAAGATATTGGTAACTGTTTTGATAGCCTTCTCTTTCCGTTGCATAAACTCGTCATCCTGCAAGACAATTAATTGACACAATTAAAAATCAAAAAAATGAAGCTTAAGCTTCAACAACACTAATGCATTTAGCAAGCAGACTTGTCAACTGGTTCCTAAATGAGCTGCTCAATTATTCAGTTAAGTACACTTAACTCTACAATTGCATCAACAGTCTGTTTGTTCTGCGTGTGTATAGCACTTGGTACAATGGGGTCCTACCCAAGACTGGGGACCCTTGGTGAAATTGCAATGCAAATTAACATGGACTTATTGCAGAGGAAAATAAGTGTTTCAATAAATATTTAGATTTCAGTTTGGGAAGGAGGGTTGTCAGCTTTATTATTTCCATTTTAATGAGCATACTGAGGCAGAGAGAGGCTCAGTGACTTGCCTAATGTCACATCGGAAGTCTGTATCTGTAACAGAGCAGGGAATTGAAACCGGGTATCCCCAGTTGCAGCCTATCATCCTAGCCACTGGAGAAGCCATCCTTCTTCTCACAATTCTGTATTCAAAACACAGCTATTTTAGGAAGTGAATCTATCATTGTAGTTTAGACATTTGAGATTTTTAATCTCTCTTTTGTTACCACTCATCCAGCATTATCAAAGGAAGCTATGGGATTTAGGAGTCCAACTCTGAATGAACATCAATGGGATTTGTGCACCTAACTCCCTTAGTGGCCTTTGAAAATTTCAGACATATGCAAGTCTGCATCAGCAGTCTCACTGGTTAACCAAACCAAACCTGATATAGCAACTGCATCTCCCCAGAATGGAAAAGGAGGTCTAACTCTAGATGTCCATAATATTCCTAGCACAAATGGTCTATGGAAAGACAACAAAACACTAACCTCAGACAACCAATTAAAATGAGCAGGTGAAAGATTTATCTTGATGTTTGTAAACTCATACTTCTTCAAAGACAATGCAATTGAATACTACAATTGCATAACAAGTTCCGCTGAAAAGTGGGGGAACATGGGCAAGAGGGTATAAAGTTTTCAGTTACATATTCAGAGATGTAGCTTCACAACCTCAGAGAAATAAAAAGGGATTGCACAGCAAATCAGCCCATCACACTAGAATTCTGCTCCACAGTTTAAGCAAAAATAGTCTGCTACACAATGGTAAACGCCTTAGTATTTCATTTCTATGAGCCTTTGTGAAGATAACTAATGTACCTACAGAGAACTAGTCTCAGTTGATTTGTTCAGAAAAGGACATATTACATATCTCAACCTCGAGGCTAATATGACCAGAATTATCAGAGATATTTTGCCCAGAGCTGTTGCAACCATAACAATTTGAGATTGTCACTTTCCGGGTTGAAACAGAGGTAGAGGTGGCTCTAGGCGAAGGCTGATAAAATCAGACTTATGAACCATTTGGGGTCAACAAGGATTCATCTCCCCCTAATATACGCAGATAGACCTTCAATTTGGATTCTGGTGTTTACTTGCTTTTCTAACAGTAATCCTCATAGTTAGACCCATCCAGTTATAGACTAAAAATCACGGCCAGATCCTTAGCTAAGGTAAATCAGCACAGTTTTATCAACTTCAATGCAGTTACAAAGATTTACAGCAGCTGAGGAGAAAGCTCCACGTATGTACAGACATACTTTAAGAGAAAACAAAGATTTAGCTAAGTCTTACCTCTGGTAAACTACGAGTTTTCTGAAACTGGGATACGGAATAGGAGCGAATATAGTCTCCCATTTCTTCTCTAGTTTCTATTGCACGTTTCACCAGCCACTAAAGAAAAAATTGATACTATTATTCAACAACTTATTTCTAAGTATTTTTGTTTGTGAAACAAATATTTCAAAACTCGAAGTTTTTGTGGACATGTGACACCTCAGTGATTTACTCCATAAATAGCTCAATAACATTAGCCATTTTATTATCTTCATCTTCCCTATTTTTGTACATATTAAAAACTCAACAGAACCAACAAGAGAGGTCATAACCTAAGTAACATACATACTGTGTCTGTAACCCAGGCCTTCCCACACCCCACAGACTTTAAGGCTAGAAGGGACCATCATGATCATCTAGGCTGACCTCCTGCACATCGCTGACCACAGAACCTGAGTCACCCACTCCTGTAATAGGCCCATAACCTCTGAGTCACTGAAGTCCTCAAATCTTGATTTAAAAGACTTAAAGCTACAAAAAATTGACCATTTACTCTAGCTCAAACCAGCAAGTGACCTGTGCCCCACACTACAGAGGAAGTCGGAAAGCTCCCACCCTCCCGTCTCTGCAAACCTGATCTGGGAGAAAATTCCTTCCCAACCCCAAATATGGTGATCAGATAAACCCTGAGCATGTGGACAAGACTCACCTGGGAAAGAATTCTCTGTAGTAACACAGAGTCTTCGCCATCCAGTGTCCCATTTCTGGCTACTGGAGACATTTGCTAACAGCAGTCACGTGGACGTCCTACAGACAAGCATGACTGAACGAGTAGGGACAGAGTGACTGCCCTGATCCTACACTATGAACCACATGCGTCATTGACTTTAACAGGTCTCTGTGTAGGTGCAGCAGTCCCGCAGAGTAAATCACAATGCAGAACCAGAGCCTTAGTTTGTAAATTCCTTTAGGCAATGACCGTCTTTCTAGGTTTTCTGAGACACCTAGCACATTTTTGAGCAACACTGTTTGTATAACAATGCATTGCAGAACTAGATATAGTCACATATGGTTTGTCCCATATATTCATGTCTGCTATTTCACTAAGAACTTTTTTAATTCTCACTGTACATTTATTCTCATGGATTTTCCAAATCAGTGATAATTACTGAAAAAATGCTGAGTTCAAAATCCCATTGCCTCTCCCACCCAAGATGAAAAGCCAATTGTCAAAGTTGATTTAGAAAGAGTCAAGGAAGTCAACACAATTACTAGAAATATTCATTGGAATTTTGGCTCGATTGATTTATTTTTTAATCCAAATATTTAGATTTCACTCAATCTCAGTCCAAAAAGCAAAATATAAAATAAAACCTAAGAAACCTATGTGGGACAGTTTAACCACAAAACATCAGCTAGTGACTAGAATGTTTTAGCTTTTTATACAAAACAGTTCCTGAAACACTTTCTCTATATTCTTCCCCCCAAATGCCTAGAATGCAGGGATTACAACTAGACTTTTGGGAAACTGGCAGATTACTATGTCTTTGGAATTACAGACGGACTTACCTGTACATATATTTTACCTGCTTTAACCTCTCAATAACTCATTTATTTTTCCCTACCTAATACACTTACGGAATGTAGGCATTCCCTAGTGTAGACATGTTAGTTTACTATAGAATTGGCTACCAGCATTGTCTTTGGTGTGAGATCTTGGTACTGGGTGTAACCTGGAATATTTGTCATTTTTAGTTTAAGTGACTATTTATCACATAATACAGCTTGCCTGGGTGGCAAGATAGACTGCAGTGTCTAAAGGGACTGTCTGTGACTCCATTATAAGATGATTATACTTCAGGAGTTCACATTTGTTACTGGATTGGTGAAATATAATTATAGGACATACTACCAGTTTGGGGCATCTGTTCTGCTTTTGACAGTCTATCCTGAGGCAGCCATGGTCGTGAGCCAGTCCAGGCAGCATGACATCTACACAGTGTCTTAGATTTAGAAATGATGCCAATACTTGATGGAACATCATAAGGACATCTTTGTACACTAACCCACCTTTCATATAATATTCAATGAGATTTAAGAATCTAATACTATGAAAATAATAATGAATTACCCTGCTCAACCTATTTCTTGGTCATCTAAGCCATGTGTCCAAAAAAATAACATTCTCTATAGGTTCTTATACCAACCTCTTCACCTTGGTGTCCAAGTACCTTCCAGTAGCGCATTCAGTGACATGAGTAACGTTGGTTATTCCTTAGTATATAAGGCTCTGATCCTACAGGAAGTTCTACGCTGTGTTGACCAAAGTCTCATAGTGCTTTATGATTAGACCAAAGATGGAATGAAAAACTACTCTCTTGCTTGTGTTGATGGTGCAACTGTAACTCCATCATTAAGGAATGAAATTGTACTAAAAGACAGAACTGGCTCTCACAAACAGATGTATTACCCAAACATATGTAAATTAACTGTGGTATAAAGAAAAGGAGTACTTGTGGCACCTTAGAGACTAACCAATTTATTTGAGCATAAGCTTTCGTGAGCTACAGCTCACTTCATCGGATGCATACTGTGGAAAGTGTAGAAGAAAACCTGGATTTGTGCTGGAAATGGCCCAACTTGATTATCATACACACTGTAAGGAGAGTGATCACTTTAGATAAGCTATTGCCAGCAGGAGAGTGAGGTGGGGGGAGGTATTTTTTCATGCTTTGTGTGTATAAAAGATCTTCTACACTTTCCACAGTAGGCATCCGATGAAGTGTGCTGTAGCTCACGAAAGCTTATGCTCAAATAAATTGGTTAGTCTCTAAGGTGCCACAAGTACTCCTTTTCTTTTTGCGAATACAGACTAACACGGCTGTTACTCTGATAACTGTGGTATGTAATCTATTGCTTAAATTAGCCTCTGTACCAGATGTCTGGAGGGTAGCTAATGTAATGCTGATTTTTAAGAAGGCCCTAGAGGCATACCTGGCAATTAGAGGCTAGTAAGTGTGATTTCACTACCAGGCAAATTGATTGGAACTATAGAAAGAACAGACGTATCAGACAAGATATGTTGGGGAAAAGTCAGCACAGCAGTAAGAAGTCACTGGATAAGAAGGAACATCCTCTCATGGATCAGAAACTGGTTAAAAGATAGGAAACAAAGGGCAGGAATAAATGGTCACTTCTCTCAATGGAGAGAGGTAAATAGCAGAGTCCTCCAAGGATCTGTACTGGGACCTGTGCTGTTCAACATATTCATAAATGATCTGGAAAAGGGGATAAACAGTGAGGTGGGAAAGTTTGCAGATGATACAAAATTCTCTAGCTAGTTAAGTCCAAAGCTGACTGCAAAGAGTTGCAAAGGAATCTGACAAAACTGGATGACTGGGCAACAAAATGGCAGATGGGTGCAAAGTAATGCACATTGGAAAAAATAATCCCAACTATACATACAAAATGAGGAGGTCTATTTTAGCTATTACCATTCAAGAAAGAGATCTTAGGAACCATTAGAAAAGTGATAGATAAGACAGAAAATATCAGAATGCCACTGTATAAATCCACGGTACATTCATACCTTGAATACTGCGTGCAATTCTGGTCAGCCGTCTAAAAAAATATATATTAGAATTGGAAAAAGTACAGGGCAACAAAAATGATTAGGGGTATGGAACAGCTTCCATATTAGGAGAGATTAAAAAGACAGGATCTGTTCAGTTTATAAAAGAGACAACTAAGGGGGTATACGATAGAGGCCTACAAAATCATGAATGGTGAGGAGAAAGTGAATAGGGAAGTGTTATTTACCCCTTCATATAACACACGAACACCCATTGAAATTAACAGATAGCAGGTTTATAACAGAAGGAAGTACTTCTTCATACAACGCACATTCAACCCGTGGAACTTGTTGCCAGGGGATGTTGTGAAGGCCAAAAGTATAATTGGGGTCAAAAAGAATTAGATAAATTCATTGAGGATAGATTCATTAATGGCTATTAGCCAAGATGGTCAGGGACGTAACCCCAAATCTCCAATTGCCAGAACTGATAACTACAGGCTCATCAACCACCTCTGCACCATGTGGATGCTGCTACAGTTGGGCTTTTTGCACTTCTTAGGTTTTCCACCATAAATCTTCCATTTTCTAGGGCTCAGCTGAAAATATGTACCCTCACCCCAACAGCTGCTCACTAAGGACAACATGCCAGTGAAACACAGAACCAACAAAATCTATTTTTGACATTTAAATACGCACACAAATCAGTGAAATAGATTTTAACACTTTAAAGGATAATCATTGGGTTCAGCTGACAGCCTGAACAAACAGATCAAGTTTAAGGTGATGCAATCGTGTTGTCAAACAACTGAAAGTAGAGGGTTAACAAAGGAATGCAAAATTGTATGGACAACAGTATTGGGTGTGATACTACAACCATGGGTCTATGGGTGGGGTGTTGGTACCAATTTGGCCAAGTACTGGTGGGGGAGTTGAAATATTTCAATCCTAATCACTCCTTCCAGAACAAGATCTATTTTTCCTTATCTACGCATTTCTAATGCACTCATCACAGCAACATCTAAGCACACATAGATGCGCTTATTCCAAAGAACGCATCATTTCTGCTGGTCAGGCTCTTGCTTCACTCCCTTTCAATGGGAGACTTCAAGAAAAACACTGAACTCTAAACAACGGAGAGACTCAGACTCATTCTGATCTCCATTGGTAGGACTTTAGCTATAGAATTCCCTGCCAATGAGCCCTTGAGACTGTCACGTGTTATATCCCCATCTATCATAGTTGTCACAACACAGTGAGGTGAAGACTCAGACTTTAAGGTCAGAAGGGACCATTATGATCATCTAGTCCAGGGGCAGGAAAACTCTTTGGCCTGAGCAGCATCAGGTTTCTGAAATTGTATGGAGGGCCTGTTAGGGGACGCTGTGCCTCCCCAAACAGCCAGGCATGGCCCGGCCCCCACCCCCATCCGACTCCCTCCACTTCTTGCCCCCTGACAGCCCTCCCAGGACCCCTGCCCCATCCAACCCCCCTGTTCCCTGATGGCCCCCCAGGGACTCCTGCCCCATCCACCCCCCACTCCGTCCCCTGACCGCCTCCAGGCCCCCCCACGCCTAACTGCCCCCCGCCACCCCATCCAACTGCCTCCTCTCCTTCCTGACTGCCCCCCGGGACCCCTGCCCCTTCCAACCACCCCTTCTCCTTGACCACCCCCGGACTCCCTGCCCCTGACTGCCCCCCGCCGCCCCATCCAACCCCCCCTTCCTTCCTGACTGCCCCCCCAGAACTCCTGCCCCCATTCAACCACCCTGTTCCCTGCCCCCTGACTTCCCCACCCCCTATCCACACCCCCGCCCCCTGACCACCACCCCGAACTCCCCTGCCCTCTATCCAACCCTCCTGCTCCCTGCCTCCTTACCGCGCTGCCTGGAGCACCGGTGGCTGGCGGCGCGGCTGCACCAGGACAAGCAACCGAGCCACGCAGCACAGAGCACCTGGTCAGGCCGGGCTCTGCAGCTGCACTGCCCCCGAAGCTCACAGCCCCACCGCCCAGAGCACTGGGCCAGCGGAGCAGTGAACTGAGGCTGTGGAGGAGGGGGAACAGCAGGGGAAGGGCCGGGGGCTAGCCTCCTGGGCCAAGAGCTCAGGGGCCAGGCAGGACGGTCCTGCGGGCCATAGTTTTCCCATCTCTGATCTAGTCTGACCTCTTGCACAACACAGGCCACAGAATCTCACCCACCCACTCCTATAACAAACCCCTAACCTATGTCTGAGCTACTGAAGTCCTCAAATCATGCCTCTGAAATAGCTAGGGACTGGCCCATTCAGGGGTTCACAGATAAGAATCAGGATCTTGAATTTGATTGGGAGAATTGGGTAGGGAGTCACCATCACATGTACAGTGCCTACGTCATGTGCTCTTCACAGTTTGTCTAACCAAAGTGGAAGGCCACGCCGAAACTGTAGTTGTCATGTGACTTCATCAGTAGCCCGCTGATGATAAAGTCACAAACCAGCACAGCTAGATCCCCATGTGTGATATAAGGGTACAGCATCCTGGCCGTGTGTGACTGACAGACATAGATGTTCAGAGCAGCAAGAAGTCCATAAGGGACCCTTCGGACTATGCACCAGCTTGAAAATCAGCAAGTGATGTTAAAAAACACAAAACAAAAATAAACCATTTTCTTATTAAGAAAGCTTTCTTAAACTTGGCCAAACACCGGTCAGGAACACAACCTGGTAGTCACATAATTCTGAAATACACTGTCTTCTCAAGGAAATATAAGTGGTGACTTTCTCACTGCTTAGGAATGGTTAGTTTTTCCATTGTGAACTCATTCCTTCCAGTGGTTACATCCCAGCTCAGCATTTTGGAAATGCAGTTATCAAAGTTAAAATACAGAGCTATTGTACATACATTTATAGAACTTTAAAAAAAAAAAAGGTTTGTTGCTCTGTTCACTTTAGGAGGACAGTTTTTGTTTTCTCATGGAGACAAGCTTAGCCAATTGTCTGTGCAAATATTGTTTTAAAGTGGTTGGTGGTGGAGATAAAATCTTGTGCGGTGAGACTGGAGTCTGGGAAAACCAGAGGCAAAAATCACAACAGGTCCTGAATTTCCATACTCCCCAACATCAATAACAGTTAGGACCTGACCCAATGCCCATCAAAGTCCACAGTAGCCTTTCCACGTAGTACAGTGGGCGTTGGACTAAACCCTTTGTGCTAAATTATTCCACTAAAAGCCTGTTGCATTATCTGAATTCCTCTGCTGACGAAGGGAGGCATCACTGTTGCTGATGCGAGTTTCTTATTTTCCCTTTGCTGTTCATCTTTAAAGAATTTCTGAGCAGAAGCAGGCTGACTCTTCCCGCCCCCCATTTTTAATTCTTTCCTTTCTTTTTTCTCTTTACACCCCTCTGATCCCCACCACTTTAAAAAAAACAAAAACAAAAAACAAAAAAAAAACCCTGAGTGTCTTTTAATCTCATTTATACCCTCTGTTTTAAGCCACTTTCCTCATAATTTATTCCATATATTTATTACTTTGCAAGGAATATCTGACTTCACCAGGACCCTACATGGGCTCAAAAAAAAAAAAAACACACTAGCAGATCCTAAAGCAAGATTTCTTCCAACTGGCAGACTCTATTGCATGCAGAATCCAGCTCAATGATGTAGGCAATCCAGACAATTTTGTTCTTCATGTCGGTCAGAGAGTGCTTTACAATTCCATTTTATATAAAGACATCCAGGTCTTTTAAAATATTTACCCTTAAAAAAAAGTTTTTAACCTTATATTTCATTCCAAAGCAGAACAAACCTGCAGAAGGTATAAAGTTCAGCAGTCACACAGGTATTAATATTCCTATGTAAGTCTTAAGGCTTTTGCTTTGTTAAATAAATAAATACATACACACATACATACATAAATGTGATGCACAGCAAAGTTATTACCTGTACAACAGGGAATATATGAATGAAATCCAGTCCCTGGATCTGATGTGGCTCCAAACGATGGGGGCACTTCATTTTTGGCAAGACAGACACAATTTTCTCTGTTAAGGCACTATTTTAAAAGAAAAATATCAAAGTGTATACAATTAAATTGTTTAAATTTTAAAGAATGACATTTCCAAAATATGCAATGTTGTTGTAGCCATGTTGGTCCTAGGATACTAATTTCCAGATTATGTAGTAGTTTGAATGTGCCCTCTATTGGCTGAAACTGGATAACACAATCTGGAAAAAAAACAACAACACTTTTTTTTTTTATGAGCACAGCTGTGAAGTCGTATTTTTTTAAATTAATAAGACAATTGCTTGTTTCTTAATTTCCATTACTCAACATCAATTTTATAATACCTTAGGCTGATCAGATGCAGTGCACGCATGATCATGAGGGATATCTATTTTATACATATGCTTCCGTTACGATGCACATACATTTAACTCAAAGCTAGAGAGTAACTTTAAAACATAATTATATATTTTATCAAATAAAGTTCAACTTCAGGATGAAAAATCTGGAACTTAAAACTGTCTGAGTGGATCTCTGCTGTTGTTACTAATTAAGAGCCCTCTCCTACAAAAAAGTGAAATAGCTAGAATATTGTGAAAGTGAAATATCTACCAAGAATGCTGCTTACATGTACAAAGTCTAATCAGCTGGAGTATATATAATCCAGTTTGCTGAGAAACTATGTCCTTCTGAAGCTCATAAAAGTGCTGTTAAAGTGAAAGGTAGCTTAACAGGGGGATAACTCTGTTGGGGTTCAATCTTGCACCCACTGAATTAACAGGAGTTTTGTCACGGATTTCAGAATAAAGCGTACTTTCCTGACCAAAAAGAATTAAGGTGACATACAATGAATTGGTGCTCATGCTCAGGAAGTCAATCTTTACAGACAACAACTTAAGAGTCACTGATGTGATATATTTTCCCCCAAAGGAAAAAAAAATGAGTGTCCAGACACTGACATCAGTGGCAGAGACTATCATCCTAAAGAGCTGCTGATGTTTGGAAGGAAAATTGCCCAGAGGGATGGGAGAGAGTGGGATGGAGAAGAGAAAAGATCCAGAAACTGGGGATAGTGCCTGAAGAGCCAATGTTGATTAGAAGAGAAATAGTTGAATGAGAATTTTGTAATTCCTCTTATAGATGGCTCACCATGTGATGTAATTTCCACTGTCAATGTATTAATGAGATGCAATAGTGTTCTTTCTATGTATAAACCAAGAGTACATGCAATCCATTTAAAGTATTTTTGTCCAACAGAGTGACAAGAAATCATGTAACAAATATAACTGACGTTAACTTATGCTTCCGTACTTATTTTGATAACATTTATAATAGCTGACCCAAGATTTTTATTATTAGAACATTGCCTAATAAGAGCTGGCAAAATGTGCACTGGACATCATCAACAGAATACTTGCTAATTAATCCCTATTATCATCAGTCTGAGAGCTGCATGGAAACGTTGAAACACACTAACAGTTTAAAAAAATGAACAATATATTTTAAAAAACAAATATCCTTATTTATACTACTAACACCTTAGATTATTAAACATCCAAATAGTACTCTGTTATAACAATTTCTGCTATTTTCTCACTGTTTACTTTTTGCATTTTCTTCAGCTAGAACAACTAAAACAGACTATAAAGTTTCACTTTGATTCATGTAGACTAGCACAGTGCTTTATTTTTTGAGTTCCAAATACTCCAGGGGGATGTTTAAATTCAAACTTCTCTGAATTAATTTTTTTTTTTAAAAAAAAATCAACTAAAATGTTTTCATTACAACAACAGTATCAAGGATGACTTTTTCTTTTAAAGACACAACTGAATTTTTTTGTCCTGCTAGAGTTAAAACGAACACCTAAGATTTTTATAAGAGACAAGAGGAAAAATATATTCATCTCTATTTTCTGTTTCTTTTGTGTATTTAAGAGTACTTTGTGTATAGCTCATTTCCCCTGGTGACGTGGATGTCTCTCAAAGCAACAGGGGAGAAAAATTAACATGTTTTTTAAAAGTAACATGATTGTAAACATCACTTAAAATCAACTGGGAAACACAAAGGCAGACATAGTAGCTGAAACTATATTCCACTTATCTGAAGTGGAAAAATGGGCTTTTAATGCAACTTGCCTGGCACTGTCCTTCCTTAGTTACTTCCTGCGAATTTTAATTGTGACCTATAATACCCCAGGTTTATCAAGAAACATATTGAACTTTAAAAATGTCACATTACCCTTCTAAGGAGAGCTGCCATTGACTAATTTTGCAACCTTCTACAATGCAAGGACTGGCTGGCTGGCAATCAGATGCTGTCTATACAAGGTGGCAACAGCAGGAAGAAGCCACTTTGGGCTCCATCCTCCCTTCCTCCACAGTTTGGGGTACTTGTGAGTGACTTCCCTTTCACAAGGGCTTAGACCACAATGTCATGCTGTAGATTTTATTGGTTGATGCTTGCAATTCTGAGTTTGAGACCACAAAAGAGGACCAAAGGCGATTTACAAGAAACTTGTTTTCAGCAAACACAACTAATTAGCATGCATCGTCTTCCAAGAGACAGAGAACTGAATTATACTAAATACATGGGAGTCTTTGGGAAGTGGTCTCCTAAAACAGGAAATTTCTCAGTAAAACTGATCCCCTGTACAGGTTTCAAATGTATAAACAGGATGGTGATTTGTATCAGTTTTTTTACAATATGAGATGCCAAACCATGGTTCACACTGTATCAACTTACATTTTCTGACCAATTGTAGAGTTTTCCTGAAACAATAGATCAACATCAATGTCAAAGCTGCAAGTAGTGATGCACCAGGTCATGCCACCAACTACCTAAAAATGAACAAAAATATGGTTATTTTCACTTTATGTTCAAAAGGGGAAATTTTCAAACAAATATTATTTAAATCCAACCAATATGGCTTCACATTTTAGTCTCCTTCCCCACTTCCAATACAGCACGATTCAAATGCCATCTAATATCTCATCAAAATATAGTGAAGAGAAGAGAAATTCAGAATCACCGTTTGCGATGTTTCAGATTATTTTTTAAACTTTATTTCCTAGTTTTCTTGAGACACTGAGTTCTCTGACATGCAAGTAGATGAAAATCCAAGTACACTGTCAACCATGAAGAATGGAATAAAGATTTTTTAAAAATGATGAAGTGGCTGTTTTAGAGATCATGAGCTGTAAAAACTCAAACAAGAATTGGAACATGTGTCCTCATTTACCTAATCCAAGTTTTTCCACTGTTATTCTTTTATTATTTGCATTAGAAGTAGCACACAAACCCCCCCCTCCCCAATATGGTAGGCATTACATAAACAGTGACAGAAAGCCCCTCACCTGAAGAAGTTTCTATCTTAGGCCCCAACTCTTCAAACATTTATGAACATGCTCAATTCAAAACACCAGAGCAGTCTCATTGATTTCAAATGACAGGTTTCAGAGCAGCAGCCGTGTTAGTCTGTATCCGCAAAAAGAAAAGGAGTATTTGTGGCACCACTGAATGCATCCGATGAAGTGAGCTGTAGCTCACGAAAGCTTATGCTCAAATAAATTTGTGAGTCTCTAAGGTGCCACAAATACTCCTTTTCTTTTATTGATTTCAAAGGGTCTACTCACTCGCTTAAAGTTAACCACGTATACAAATCTGCAAAACCTAAATACACAACAGACAAAGAATAGAAGAGGTAACAGGCACAGAGGTGAAGTGACTTACCCAAGCTCTCACAGCAGGTCAGTGGCAGAATCTAAATAGAACCCAGGTTTCCTGACTTTCAGTCCAGTACCCTTTCCACTACACCACACTGCCTCTCTAATATAATACACACTCAGCACGGTTACGAAATAATCCTTGTATATTAGTGTCTAGTTTGTTTCTCACAGTTGACTGTTAGTGTGACAGTCGGTAGAAGGGGGAGGTATTTTATTATAACAATATTTGTTTGTTAAACAATTAACAAAAAGTCCTATAAAATATTCTACACCATAACAGCCTACAGAGTTTCACTACAAACACTTAAGTATGTAAGTAATCCCACCGCAGGATCAGGATACAAGATGCCAGTTCCACAACTGGATGTGTGTGAGTACCACTGAAGTGTTCATTTCCACAGATCCAGTTACAGAATCAGGGCCTTAAATAGTCTTCCTTAGGCATACTTATATTTGTGCTTGTAAAGTGCTATGACTGCCTATGGCTCTATAAATATAATAGCTTGTAGTTTTAACAAGCAAAGGTTTATAGGACAACACCACTATCCTATGTACAAGCAAACTATTGAAAGAAATGAAAGAGCCCGTTTTCAAAGGCTCTGCCATAACTACAAGGGATGCACTCTCAAAGCAAGGTTCAGGGATTTATCAAGTCAAATGTTAAACCAACAAAGGTACCTCTTTAAGCATATACTCTGTACAGCCTGACTTACTTCCTGTCTTTGAGGATGAAGGTCCCTATAACTGGCTTTCCACAGAATTACCTAACCCTTCCCAAAATATTTCCAGTGACAATCCAAAAACAGCTTCACTAGGTAAGTTGTTCTATTCGTTCATGAAACTCCACAGCTAATAACTTCCTTAACCTTCTTTCAACTTGTCCCCATTACTCCTCATTTTCAGTATGACTAGAGCCTTTTACAATGATCATGCCACAATGCAAACAAGTTTTCATATTAAACAAATTTAGGTCCTTGTTTGTTTAGCCATGGAACTCTAGTTCCAGCCAGGAGTGATACATGGAGCTAAATTCCCCACACACCCACTTCAGAACTGTAGGCCCTGATTCTGCAAATAGTTATGTACGTGCTTAGCTTTAGGTATGCGAATAGTTCCATTGAAATCAATAGGACCACTCATGAGTAACTGCAGAATTGGGTGCCTTAGTTCCCTGAGATAAGGACTACGTTTTGCTCATATCTTCACTACATTAGTGGAACTATATAAATAATAAAAATAACTTTATATGCTGCTGATCTCCCCTTCTCCTTACTACCTGGAACTATTAAGCTGAATTTGAAAACCATGTTTAGTAAATACAGTAAACTATGTCTAATCAGTAATCCCGGATTATAGTCTCACCTTGTCAAAGGGTGATAACCCTTTGATTCTTGCCCTGAAATACCCAGCTGCCACCAGCAACTCCAAAATTTCAGTCAATTTGATGTTTTGTTCTTCATCTTCTCTGGTTTCAACCTAACAAACAAACAAAAAATTAACCCTAATTTTAAAATATTGTATCCACTCACCTCCTCCAACCACCCAACTTTAGGACTCAAAACAAATTTTCCCAATTTTTTCCTTAATATAGACCACATGTATGTTAATACAGAGTTTTCTCTCACACACTTCCCTTCCGTTTGCAATCTGATAACATCTTTATAGTAATTACAACAATTGCACACATGGAAAAAACATTAGGCAAGTACTTAATGTGTTTCTAGGTGGCTTTAGCATGAAATGTTTTGTCCTGTTTAAGAAAACCTATGTATTATTGCCCAGTCGCTCTTGCCCTTTTATTTCAATCAATCTGCATCTCTTCTCTAAATGTGGTGTTTTCTCCATTTTTTAAATAAACAATTCAGCTGTTGCATTCTAATTGAATCCATGTCAGTTCCTGCTCTTCATCCGATCTCCCTGTCCCATCTGTTTTTAAAGTAAACCCAAACAATCTGGGCACCAAAGGCCACAGCACAGGTAACATACCCTTGATTCTACAGATTTCTGTCAACTCTGTAGGGCTCATACAATACTACACCTGAAATGTAATGTTTTCACAAACTTTGTATGAAGATGGTAAGAGATAAATTGTTGTGGGATTCCGCTGTTTCCTTTAAACCAAACCAACCATTTTCAACAGCCCAGAATAGGACAATGGCAGCATTAATATTGAGCGCTTATGTGAAACTTTTTTATTATTATTTCCAAAGCACTGTGCAAACATTAACTAATTAATTCACAAAACGCTCCTGAGTAATAAGTGTTGTTACCCCCATTTTCCAGGTAAGAAATCTGGGAAAGGAGAATTCCCACGACATCCCGAACCTTTAGAGAAGGGTCAGTTGCGGAGCCAGGAACAGAATTCACAAGTTCCTGGCTCCAGGCCTTATGCTCAGGCGGCGAGAAACATCCTGCCTCTGTCACCCCGAGAGTCAATGCAGGGAAAAGGAAGCAAGGCTGGGAAGTTGCTGCCTGTGCAGCATTCATAAAGCAAGACAATCTGCCAGACCAAAGCTCTCTAGCTGTTTAAGTTTGGCAGAAACGTAAGGGTCCAACCGCTTTACAATCTGGAAGTCTCCCCGTCTTTTACGTCGATGTAGGAGCTTTTACCCCCGGAAGGGACTCAACACTCACGCCTACAACACGGCTGAGATGAGCACAGGGCTGCAGCCAGGGCGACAACCGCGACCCTCGGGCCTTAGCTCCTCTGACCTGGACAAGCCCCGTCCCCCAGGCAGCCCGCACCGCAGACACAGCCCAGGTGCCCAGCCCCGAACGCCCCAGGGTCTGGGCCTGATGCCGGGCAGGCCACGCCGGGGTCAGACCCCAGCCGGGGAAGCCGCTAGGCCTGGCAGCCGGCGGGGCAGGGGAGAGGCAGAAGCCGCCCCAGGAGGCGGTGACCGGCCCATAGCGGCGGGAGGGGGCTCCCAGGCCGGGAGGCCGCCGGATGGGAGCCCTGCGCCTGTCGACCCGTAAGGAGCCGGGCGCACGGCGGGGGGCTGGGCCGGGGGTCTCGTTGCACCCCGGCTGCAGGGAGGCCACGGGAGCGGCCCGGGGAGCTGGGGCAGGGAGTCCGCGCAAGGGGCAGCTCGGGGTCCCCGGACGGGCAGGCGGGCGGGGCTGTACCTCCTGCGGAGCCTGGTACCCGAGTCCCTTGGGGGCGCCCATCGCCCCGCTGTCCAGCCTGCCTGCGCCGCGCGGCTGCCGCTGTCACCCGCGCTCCCTCCGCCCACCAACTGCCACGGGGGGGGGGGGGAGGGGCGTGTGTGTGGGTGTGGCCCCGCGCGCGCCCGTCTCCGCTACCTCCCCGCGCGTCCGCCCCCGCCCTCCGCGCGCGCAAGCACGTCCGCGCCGCGCCATTCGCTGCGACAGGGGGCGGGCGCTGCAGGGTGACAGGCGGGTCATGTGACCGGTTGGAACGCGGGGCGCCGCGGACGGGGGTGGCGGGGAGCCGCCCCAGGTCTGCCCTCGGCCGGGGGCGCTGAGGGGCCCCGCCGGGCACGCCGGCAGCAGGCCGGGGGTCCATTGTAGGGAGAGCCAGGGCAGCCTTCCTGCCAGAGCATTTGTTCTCAGCCCCCTTTCGTGCATTAACCGCCAGGCAATCCGGGATTTCCTTCCGCTCTGCGTTTCACGGGGGGTTGCGAGGCTGTTTAAAAGCATTTGTGGGCACCTGCGTAAGCCCTGCAAATGCATCTTTTGTAAACACCACTTTTTCTCTCTATTGCAAAAGTTTCCCGAACCCCTAAGAGTGCTGTGCAATGGTTTTCTTTGCCAGTGATGTAGCCTTGTTAGTTAATAAACTATCAGTAGGAGTTTAAAAGCATGCCCCCAATTTTCTCCCCACCCAAATATAAGCGCCATGCCATGCTAGCAAACCCACTGCACCTATAAGAGCAGGGGTTCTCAGGACAAATTATTTGGTGGCCTCAGAGTGCGGCCACCAACTCTTCCTAGGTTTCAGAGTAGCAGCCGTGTTAGTCTGTATCCGCAAAAAGAAAAGGAGGACTTGTGGCACCTTAGAGACTAACAAATGTATTTGAGCATAGGCTTTCGTGAGCTACAGAAGTGGGCTGTGGCTCACGAAAGCTTATGCTCAAATAAATTTGTTAGTCTCTAAGGTGCCACAAGTACTCCTTTTTTTTTTTTCAACTCTTGCTGTGGCTGCTCTCACGCTTTCCACTAAAATACTTGATTAGCTTTAGGAAAAACAAATAAATATACACATATACACGTCCATTTATTTGTTGCTAGCTAATAAGTCTGTTGTGAAAAGTGACATTAATTTAATAGTATCAGAGGGTTAGCCGTGTTAGTCTGGATCTGTAAAAGCGGCAAAGAGTCCTGTGGCACCTTATAGACTAACAGACGTAGCGGAGCATAGGCTTTCGTGGATGAATACCCACTTCGTCAGATGCATGTAGTGGAAATTTCCAGAGGCAGGTATAAATATGCAAGCAAAAACCAGGCTAGGGATAACGAGGTTAATTCAATCAGGGAGGATGAGGCCCTCTTCTAGCAGTTGAGGTGTGAACACCAAGGGAGGAGAAACTGCTTTTGTAGCTGGCTAGCCATTCACAGTCTGTTTAATCCTGAGCTGATGGTGTCAAATTTGCAAATGAACTGAAGCTCAGCAGTTTCTCTTTGAAGTCTGGTCCTGAAGTTTTCTTGCTGCAGGATGGCTACCTTTAAATCTGCTATTGTGTGTCCAGGGAGGTTGAAGTGTTCTCCTACAGGTTTTTGTATATTGCCATTCCTAATATCTGATTTGTGTCCATTTATCCTTTTATGTAGGGATTGTCCAGTTTGGCTGATGTACATAGCAGAGGGCACATGGTGGCGCATATTACGTTGGTGGACGTGCAGGTGAATGAACTGGTGATGGTGTGGCTGATCTGGTTAGGTCCTGTGATGGTGTCGCTGGTGTAGATATGTGGGCAGAGTTGACATCGAGGTTTGTTGCATGGATAGGTTCCTGAGTTAGAGTTACTATGGTGCGGTGTGTAGTTGCTGGTGAGAATATGCTTCAGGTTGGCGGGTTGTCTGTGGGCGAGGACTGGCCTGCCTCCCAAGGCCTGTCAAAGTGAGGGATCGTTGTCCAGGATGGGTTGTAGATCACTGATGATGAGTTGGAGAGGTTTTAGCTGAGGACTGTATGTAATGGCCAGTGGAGTTCTGTTGGTTTCTTTCTTGGGCTTGTCTCGCAGCAGAAGGCTTCTGGGTACATATCTGGCTCTGTTGATCTGTTTCCTTATTTCCTCGGGCGGGTACTGTAGTTCTGAGAATGCTTGGTGAAGATTTTGTAGATGTTGGTCTCTGTCTGAGGGGTTGGAGCAAATGCAGTTGTACCTCAGCTCTTGGCTGTAGACAATGGATCGTGTGGTGTGTCCGGGGTGGAAGCTGGAGGCATGAAGTTAGGCATAGCGGTCGGTGGGTTTTTGGTATAGGGTGATGTTTATGTGACCTTCACTTATTTGCACCGTGGTGTCTAGGAAGTGGACCTGCCGTGTAGATTGGTCCAGGCTGAGGTTGATGGTAGGGTGGAAGCTGTTGAAATCGTGGTGGAGTTCTTCCAGGGTTTCCTTCCCATGGGTCCAGATGATGAAGATGTCATCAGTGTAGCATAGGTAGAGAAGGGGCATGATAATTAACTTGTGTCTGACCCCTGAGCTTCACTCCACCTTCTATATGTATCCACATCCGCATCAGCACCCTATCTCACTGTTAGAGCCCTGTGCAGATACAAAAATTTGGATCCGTATCTGATCCTCGGTTCGCAAAGATAGTAAAGAATACAGACGGGGATCAGATGTGGATCCAAATTTTTGTATCGGCACAGATGTATATTTTCACCTTTTAAAATAACAGACCTGGATTTAGACTATACCTATACCTAGGTTCATCCTTTCATTCACTCACTCATGTTTTAATTTCTTTGCAGATAATATTAACAATTATATATTGTTTGTCTTTCCTTTGACTCCAGTCCCCTATTCTGACCCCAGTGTCACTCCTCCAGAACACCTGGGGCCTTGAAGGTCGGCTTCTCAATAAAGGAGTAGTCAGTGATGCAGAATCTGAGTGTACTCCAAGTGTAACTTGCTTTATTTACCTATATACACCAGTCACGAAATCATGCAAAATGAGACCACCGCACAATACGCAGAGCAATCCCTCCTTCTGGGATTCTCAGCCCCACACCAATGCCTCGTTGCCAATGAAGTAACTCTTTCTCAACAATTGCCTCTAATCAGAGCCCAAGGGAGAGAGCAAACTCCCCTGCTTCTCACACAACATCTTCTCTGGCTACCTCTACACAGAACCTTGCAGAACTCAAAACTTACAACAACACAGCATGTCTTCCCAGGAGTCAAAACTTATTTGTCCACTAAGAAAAATAACCATTGATCAGTGCTATCTGGTGACCCCAGCCATGACAAGATGCTGTTGCTTTCAGGAATTACATGGGTTCTGTTGTGGGTGGGACTTTCCAGGAGTCAGTTTTTATGTTAAGATATGGTTGTGATACAAGTGTGCGGCTTTACATTATGCAATGCACTGAGAGGACTGAATAGGTGTGCTTCTTAAATATAAATATTAGGGCTGTCAAGCAATCAAAAAAATTAATCGCACAATTAATCGCACTGTTAAACAAAAATAAAATACCATTTATTTAAATATTTTTGGATGTTTTCTACATTTTCAAATATATTGATCTCAATTACAAAACAGAATACAAAGTGTACAGTGCTGACTTTATATTTATTTTTGATTACAAGTATTTGCACTCTAAAGAAACAAAAGAAATAGTATTTTT
This sequence comes from Chelonia mydas, assembly GCF_015237465.2. Lineage (NCBI taxonomy): Eukaryota > Metazoa > Chordata > Testudines > Cheloniidae > Chelonia > Chelonia mydas. The sequence goes on along the minus strand of NC_051251.2, from coordinate 14,721,086 downwards.
CAGTTCACCTAATACAAGCACTATAGTGCAATCTCTTTATCATGAAAGTTGAACTTACAAACGTAGAATTATGTAAAAAAAACCTCGCATTCAAAAATAAAACAAGGTAAAATTTTAGAGCCTACAAGTCCACTCAGTACTACTTCAGCCAATCACTCAGACAAACAAGTTTGGGTACAATTTGCAGGAGATAATGCTGCCTGCTTCTTGTTTACAATGTCACCTGAAAGTTAGAACAGGCATTCACATGGCACTGTTGTAGCCAGCGCCACAAGATATTTATGTTCCAGATGCGCTAAAGATTCATATGTCCCTTCATGCTTCAACCACCATTCCAGAGGACATGTGTCCATGCTGATGACGGGTTCTGCTCAATAATGATCCAAAGCAGAGCGGACCGACGCATGTTCATTTTCATTATCTGAGTCAGATGCCACTAGCAGAAGGTTGATTTTCTTTTTTGGTGGTTCCGGTTCTGTAGTTTCCATATCTGAGTGTTGCTCTTTTAAGGCTTCTGAAAGCATGCTCCACACCTCGTCCCTCTCAGATTTTGGATGGCACTTCAGATTCTTAAACCTTGGGTCAAGTGCTGTAGCTATTTTTAGAAATCTCACATTGGTATCTTCTTTGCGTTTTGCCAAATCTGCTGTGAAAGTGTTCTTAAAACAAACGTGCTGGGTCATCATCCGAGACTGCTAAAACATGAAATATATGCAGAATGCAGGTAAAACAAAACAGGAGACATACAATTCTCCTCCAAGGAGCTCAGTCACATCGTCAGCATGGAAGCATGTCCTCTGGCATGTTGGCTGAAGAATGAAGGGGCATACAAATGTTTAGCATATCTGACACATAAATACCTTGCAACGCTGGCTACAAAAGTGCCATGCGAACACCTGTTCTCTCTTTCAGGTGACATTGTAAACAAGAAGCGGGCAGCACTATCTCCTGCAAATTTTAACCAAACTTGTTTGTCTGAGCGATTGGCTGAAGTAGGATTGAGTGGATTTGTAGGCTCTAAAGTTTTATATTGTTTTATTTCTGAACGTAGTTTTTTTTTTGTGCATAATTCTACATTTGTAAGTTCAACTTTCATGATAGAGATTGCAGTACAGTACTTGTATGAGGTGAATTGAAAAATACTATTTCTTTTGGTTTTTACAGTGCAAATATTTGGAATAAAAAATAAATATAAAGTGAGCACTGTACACTTTGTATTCTGTGCTGTAATTGAAATCAATATATTTGAAAATGTAGAAAACATCCAAAAATATTTAATAAATTTCAATTGCTATTCTATTGTTTAACAGTGCGATTAATTTTTTGGAGTTAATCGCATGAGTTAACTGCGATTAATTGACAGCCCTAACATATCTAAATTGGGGTTGGCTTTACATCATCCCTTCCCTCTAATCGCTGGGGAAATCCTGGACAATGCTTCTCATCATTTTAATTCAAATATTCTCTGAACTGTTGTAGGCCATTTTTTTGGAGACAATGGAACAGATTTTATGGTCTCCATGAAATAAAGTCCAAGTTTTATTATATTGGACATATCAAGGATTTTCTGTCTGTGATCCAAGCCTTTCCTTTGCTGGTGATTTTTGAAAAGCTTGGCATAATGTTCTTTTCAAAGACTCTCATATTCTACAGAAGCAATTACTGAGAAAAACAAATTAACTTTCATCACTCTGTCTATTCAGACTTTGGAAATAAGGACAGATGCTGAACTCACAATTATTTGCAAATCATAGTCAGTTAATTTCAGCATGAATTGAACCTGTGTATTGATGACAAATAAAATACATTGCTTGCCTGAAAAGGTTCTTGTTTCACTACGACACTCCAGCCCATTCCATTAATGTTCAACACCAAACTAACTTGAGTTTAGTTGAGAATCAATGGAAGAGTTATCTAACTATTCTTATTAGTTAAGAAAATACTTTGTGGAATTTTGGTTCATGCAAAGGACTGGTTTTCACAAGGATCATGGGTCCTGATTTGTGGGGAGTAATTGACTCACTTTGAAAGCCTTGTCAAGTCTTTTAACCTCAGTAAATCCAGCCAAAAATTGGGTACAGATTAGGAATAAGTGAACAGAGAAAGTTCCTTATCTGGGTGTTAACTAAAGCTCTATGTATAACGTGACAAAACATGCATAAAAATTGCCCCATAATTACTAGGGGTTTTTTTAATGTTACCACAGGATGTTGGTCCAGAATCTAAGTTTTCATTTAACAAAATAAGTCAATACCGTGCATGATTGTCACCTAGTCTAAGACTGTGCCATGATGTCTGTGAGTCTACAGACAATATAAAACCATTGTGCTAAAAGAGGTGTGAACTGCTCCTCTTCTTCTAAGTGGGCGATAACCGAGAGGCTGAATAACGTCAATTAAAATATCATCAACTATTTCATTGCTGATTATTTTAGCACAAATATCCAGCCGATATGTTTGCCCATTGTTGTTTGATATAGTGATAGGTAGTGGGGAAGGCTGCAGGCGGAAAGATGGAACAGAAAAGAATTCAATCACCCACTCTGACCTCCAAATTTGAAGTCACCTCTATCTTTGCCCAAAATGGAGGGAGAGAGGAGATGCATCTTTCCATCCACAGCCTGTCTCCCACACCTCCTTTGGTGTCAAAAAGCCACAACTGGCTTATGAAATGTCTGAGCTAGAGTAAGAAAGGCTCATAGTTTTCGATCCAGAGGTCCTGGTTCGATCTCTGTTGGTGACAACTCACCCAGGCGCATTGCATTAAAGGTGCTGGCCCATCCAGGGATTTGAGCTGGGTGGCTCTCTGAAGCTTGGAACAACCTTCCCTCAGCTGGAAGGAGAAATACCCTGATGTGGTTCTGTCCCCGTCTGACGGTAAAAGAGAAGGCAGCTATGAGTGATTGTTTGCTACCTAACTGGCTGAAAGGGAAGGCACCAGTGACTAATTGGCTACTGCTGACTGGTTGAAAGAGATTGTACCTGGACGTTATAAGTCAGGAAAGAGGAACTAGGAAAGACAGAGAAGTGGAGAGCTTCCTTTCAGAACCTGCACTGGAGTGCTGCTGGAGGCAAGAGAGGTGCAAGCTCCTGATAGGATTCTTGAGAGAAGCAGTTGGCGAAGGCTTCTGGAGGCCTGCCTTGGGGATTCAGAGAGCACAGGCCTGAGGGGCCTGAGTACCTGGAGGACTCTAAAAGGAAAGAGATTAAGGTGTCATAGACTGTGAAGTAGGTGGTCTAACCTAATGGTCAGAGCAGTGGTGATCAGGCCTACTGGTCAGAGTCAGAGCTAGGAATCAAGCCAAGCGTCAGAGCCGGAGTGGGGTGTAGAAACAAGAATCTGGAACAAGGCTGGAGGGCAGGAATCAGGATCAAGGCAGGCTCAGGAGTCAGGCAAGAAGCAGGGTCTGATGTAGCAACCAGCCAAGGATTCACGTAGTTGCTCATACAACTTCCTGTGCCTGGTTCTGGTTTAAATAGTGAGCCAATCAGAGATGCTGGATGTTTCCTTTAATCAGGAGCTTTGTGGGTGGAGTATAGGGTGAGCTAGGTTCCACCAGCCCCCACTCCATGCTGGTACCTGTGAGCTGCCAGGTGGTGGCTGTGATCTGGGGACCCACAGACTTGGGTTTAAGCCCCTGATCCTTCACACCAGGGAGGGCTGAGCTAGTGTGTTAGGTGGGAAACTGAAGCCAGATCTCAGAAGAGGGACTGTGAAAGGAAATTAGGCCTCAGAAAGGAGGGATAGTGTTCAGTGGAAGACCTGAGAAAGAATCTTTATTTGAAGCTGCAAAATGGTCAGACCTTCAGAAAAGGAAGGGTTGCACTTAGTGGGAGACTGGAATGAAAAACACTGTATTTTGAGCGCACTCTAAGTTAATGATCTCTTCCCCAAGAAGGGGCATTGGCATGTGACACAGGACTTGGTGGACTTGTTGAGGAGCTCTGGGATGAAAGGAAACTGAAGCTGGGTGTGTCAGAACCACGCAAGGGCCAGAAGGGGGCGCTGCAGAACAGGCATGCTCATTTGCACTCCTCTTTTGGTGGCTGGACAACATAGAGATTTGTGAGGCAGCTACAACTGTATGCTAACAGATCCTCTACTGCCTTTTAACTCAGGCAGTAGAGGTCTGGAATTCAATGCGCTCTGCCACTGACCCAGCCAGGGGCCTCCTGTTTTTTTTGTGTGCTGAGTACCTCGTTCAGTCATGGAGGATTTTGCTGTGTGTCCAGTAACAACAGCCAGTGTTGCCTGTTATTTTTCCTCATCCAGCTGATTTAGAACTGAATTGACTGTTTGAATGTGACTAAGTTTCAGGCTGTATTCAAGTATCAGGGGGTAGCCGTGTTAATCTATATCCACAAAAACAACAAGGAGTCCGGTGGCACCTTAAAGGCTTCATGTGTCAGTATATTTATGTCTGTATCTGTAATTTTCACTCCATGCATCTGAAGAAGTGGGGTTTTTACCCATGAAAGCTTATGCTCAAATAAATCTGTTAGGCTGTATTCAGTTCATTAAAGAAGAAAACCTCAGATATCTTAGACTTGGATTCTCAAGTGTTACCATTCCCAATAATACAAAAATCACAAATCACTCAATGAGACAATAATAATGTGATTGGCTTTAACATGAGTTTAAAAAAAAACTTTTTTTTTTTTTTGCTTCTGACTTTTGAGCCTGTGGAGCACACTCAGATCACTGTTTCAAGCTTTGCTCCACAATCATGAGGGCCATGTTTCTTTTAATGAAAGCTTAGATTCTCACCTGATCTCTTGACTTCAAGAGTTGGGACTGTAAGAACTACCCAAATACTGCAAGACTCTTGACTAAAATCACAAGAGTTAGCAACACTGTATCACTAAGGCCTTGTCTACACTACAGAGTTTTGTCGACAACGTTATGTCGACAGTCAAAAAGCGCTATAATAAAAATCAGTATTGCATGTTCACATTCACTCTCTCTGTTGGCAGTCTACACGTCTACAGTTGGGGCACTATCATCGACAGTGTGAGCAATGCACTGTGGGTACCTATCCCACAGTCCAGTTCAACACCTCCTGCTGCTAGGTCTTGTGGGAAGGCGGAGCGGATTGCGGTGCGTCTTGGGACCGGGCTCAATGTCCCATGATGCATTGTTTTTGTCCCAGCATTCCTTGGACTTCTGGCTTTCTTTTGCGGTATTTTTCAATGACCCTTGTTTGCTGTTCACCCCGCCATCTTTGTGTGAAGGGATGGATCCCGCACTGCTCTCCTAACTCTGCTCTGATAACTGTCATGAAGAGATCGTGGATGGCAGTGCAGTTAATCACGAAGTTCCTAACTGAAGAAGACTCCCAGTTGCGACATTCTGTGTGATATAGATAGGGGCAATTTTAGATTGCTTTGGGCATTCACAGAACAGCTGCAGATGGTGGACTGTTGCTTTTGGGCTTGGGAAACAAGCACTGAATGGTGGGATCATATCGTCATGCAGGTCTGGGATAATGAGCAGTGACTACAGAACATTGAGATGCAGAAAGCCACCTTCCTGGAACTGTGTGCGGAGCTCGCTCAGCACTGCGGCACAAGGACACCAGAATGAGAGCTGCCCTACCAGTGGAGAAGCGTGTGGTAATCGCTGTGTGGAAGTTGGTGACTCCAGACTGCTGCCGGTCAGTTGCAAATCAATTTGGAGTCGGGAAGTCAACCTTTGGGGCTGTGTTAATGCAAGTGTGCAGGGCAATTAATCGCATCCTGCTACAAAGGATGGTAACTCTGCAAAATGTGCATGAAATAGTGGACGGCTTTGCAGAAATGGGTTTCCCTAACTGTGGAGGGGCAATAGATGTCACACATGTTCGAATTTTGGCACCAGACCACCTTGCAACAGAGTACATCAGTCAGAAGGGGTACTTCTCCATGGTGTTGCAGGTGCTTGTGGATCATCGTGGGCATTTCACTGACATCAATGCGGGGTGGTCCAGGAAGGTGCATGACGCATGCATCTTCAGGAACACCAACCTGTGTAGAAAGCTACAAGTGGGGACTTTCTTTCCAGACCAGAAGATTACAGTGCGGGATGTTGAAATGCCCATAGTGATCCTGGGAGACCTGGCATACCCCTTGTAGCCATGGCTCATGAAACCTTACACGGGACACCTGGACAGCAGTAAGAAGCGGTTCAGCAACAGGCTGAGCAGGTGCAGGATGACAGTGGAATGTGCCTGTGGCAGATTAAAGGCGCGCTGGTGATGCCTTTATGGCAGGTTAGATCTCAGTGAGGATAATATTCCCATGGTCATAGCCGTGTATTGCACATTGCATAATCTTTGTGAAGCTAAGAGTGAAAGGTTTGCTCAGGGGTGGAGTGTTGAGGCAGACAGCTTGGCTGCTGATTTTGAGTAGCCAGATACCAGGGCTATCAGAGGGACCCAGAGGGGGCAACTCAAATCAGGGAGGCTTTGATGCAACACTTTGAGAACCACTAATGTATATCTCTGTGGTTGGTGCTGCAATGTTACATTACATGTAGGTTTCCTAGGAAGCAATGGTGAAATTTGTGACCTTACATTCCAGTAAGCAAATGATTAAACTGCCTGTGTATGTACTGGTAGTGCCTGCTATCTCAATTTGTAGGAAACAAATAAAGATGAGTTACCGTTCACAAACTTTGCTTTTATTGCTCAAGAAACAACACACACACACACACACACACACACACACACACACACACACACGAAGATGCTTGGTAGGAAAGGAGGTACCAGAGAAGGGCAGACTTTCAGAGCTGTATGTAGGTCCAGCTATCATTTTGAAAGTTGTCCAAGGGGGTGGAGTGAAGGAGAAACTGAGAAGTCCCGGAAAGCAGAAAGGACTGTGTGAGTTTGGGGGAGCATGGAAAAGAGTTCTGAAAATGCTGCAGAGGAGGGCAGGCACACATCTGCTCAGTCTGCAGCATTATCAAGGACTTCAGCATCTGCGTTTGCTCCTCCATGACTTCAATCATCCGCTCAGTACCATCCTTAACAGACTCCTGATTTTCTTTTCTATCCTGCCTTTTGGCTTCCCTCTACACCTTGCATTCCCTTTTATCTGATTTGGAGAAGTGAAGTACCTCCCGGAACGTGTCTTCTCTGTTCCGTCTTGGGCACTTTCTTATATGGCAAAGATGCTCAGATGGTGTGTGTGGGGTGTTCCTTAAGGCCACATCTACCAAAGAATAAGGAACAGACATCGAAGCGTGATGGTTAAGTTCATGCACAGCACTGAAACATTTCAGTAAAATACACCCCTGGTAACATAACAATCACTTTCTCACTGACTGTTGGTAAGCACTCATCTCTGTGAACACCCAAAGCATGGGTTGGCTGAGTGTTGGGTGGAGGAGGGGCACTCTACATGGGGAAAAGAGCACTCTGCAAGGGCTGTGTTGCAGTCGACTAGGAAAAAAATTCTAAAATTCTCCCACACTTTTCCACAGGCAAGGGTCATTGTAGCAGATATCTTACTCCTGAGGGTAAGCAGGGAAGCAAGAGCACATCTACTACACCAGGGGAGGGAAAACTACTGCCTGCAGGCTGGATCCGGCCCATCAGGGCTTTCAGTCTGGCCCATGGGATTGCCATCCCTGTGGCGCAGCGGAGCTAAGGCAGGCTTCCTGCCTGCCCTGGCCCCGCGCCACTTCCGGAAGCAGCTGGCACCATGTACCTGCGGCCCAAGGGGGAGGGAGGACAGAGGGCTACATGTGCTGCTCTCGCCTACAGGCACCGCCCCCTGCAGCTCCCATTGGCTGGGAATGGGGAACTGCGGCCAATGGGAGCTTCAGGGGTGGTACCCACAGGCAAGGGCAGCCTGCCCCACCCCACCCCCAGGAGCCACTCTCAGACATTCTGGCCACTTCCGGGAGCAGTGCAGGGACAGGGCAGGCAGGGAGCCTGCCTTAGCCCCACTGCATGCCACTGCCACCCCGGAGCCGCTCAAGGTAAGTGGCACCAGGCAGAGCTGGCACCCCAAACCCCTCCTGCACCCTGCACCCCTTCTGCACCCCAACACCCTGCCCTGAGGCTCCTCCCGCACTCCACACCCCCTCCTGCACCCCAACCCCCTACCCTGAGCCCCCTCCTGCACCCTGCATCACTCTTGCACCCCAACCCCCTGGCCTGAGCCCCATAACCCCCTGCATTGAGCCCCCTGCCGCACCCCTCCTGCACCCCAACCCCTTGCCCTGGCTTGGGGTGCACGAGGGGTGTGGCAGGGCCCTGAGCCCCCTCCCACACTCCGCATCCCCTCCTGCAACGCAATCCTGTGCTCTGAGCCCTCTCCTGCACTCTGCACCCCCACCCCCTGGCCTGAGCCACCTAGCTCCCTGTCTTGAGACCCCACAGCGCCTCTTCTGCACCCCAACTCCCTGCCCTGAGCCCCCTCCTGCACCCCACTCTCCTCCTGCACCCCAACCCCTTGCCCTGAGCCCCTTCTTGCACACCGCACCCACTCTCAGACCCTGCACTCCCTCCCGCACCCCAACCCCTGCCCCAGCCCTACATTCATGGCCCTGCATATAATTTTCCCACCCAGATGTAGCCCTCAGGCCAAAAAGTTTTCCCATCCCTGTACTACATACTTGTGGCTTCTGCCCTGGTCCCTATGCTGCTCACCTATGTGCAGCCGAATGGCATGGGAAAGTTTCTGACAATGGGGGAAGGAACAGAGCGGCTCTGCCAAGGAACTTTTGGCAAAGGATTGCTGAGTACCTCCAGAAACTTTCCTGGAGATCTCTCTGGAGGATTCCCGGGAGATCTCGGCGTGCATCAACATCCTGTTCCACCGTACTGATTAGCTGCCATGGGGTGTGTCAGGAGGGCTGAGAATCCAGCCCAGGAACCACTTTAGGAACATGAGCGAGAAGAGCAAACCTAAAAGCCAGAAGGCAGCCTGAGAAGGCATGGAGGTATGTGTAGTGGGGGAAAACTGATGCAGCTGTGCTGAGAGCAAGAAGTCAAAGATCTCAGTTGTTGAGAGAGAAGAGGCCTGTGCTGTGTGCAAGAGAGAAAGATAGCATCTGCCTGCAGCAGTGGGGCAAATGAAGAGGACTAGAAGGCTCCAAAATGAAGAGGCCAGTACAGGCATAAGTAGGAAGGAATAAAACCAACAAGGAGTCTTTGTGGCACCTTAGAGACTAACACATTGATTTGGGCGTAAGCTTTTGTGGGCTAAAACCCACTTTATCAGATGCATGGAGTGAAAAATACAGTAAGCAGTATTTATATATATATAGCACATGAAAAGATGGGAGTTGCCTTACCAAGTGGGGGGTCAGTGCTAACAAGGCCAATTCAATTAAGATGGAAATGGCCTATTCTCAACAGTTGACAAGGAGGGGTGAATATCACGAGAGGGAGGGATACTGAAATACGAGAGGGAGGGATAGCTTAGTGGGTTGAGCATTGGCCTGCTAAACCCAGGGGTTTGAGTTCAATCCTTGAGGGGGCCATTCTGTGTGACAGTTGTTGTCTATGGCCATACTACCCTGAACACGCCTGATCTCGGAAGCTAAGCAGGGCCTGATTAGTACTTGGATGGGAGACCTCCTGAGGATACTGGATGCTGTAGGCTTGGGGGGAGGAATAGCTCAGGGGTTTAAGCATTGGCCTTCTAAACCTAGGGTTGGGAGTTCAATCCTTGAGGGGGCCATTTAGGGATCTGGGGTAAAAATTGGGGATTGGTCCTGCTTTGAGCAGGGGGTTGGACTAGATGACCTCCTGAGGTCCCTTCCAACCCTAATATTCTATGAGAGGGAAAATTACTTTTGTAGTGCTAACAAGGCCAATGCAATCAAGGTGGATGGTGGCTATTTCCAACAGTTGATAAGAAGGTGTGAGTATCAGCAGAGGGAAAATTACTTTTTGTAGCAACCCATCACTGTTATGCCAGGAAGGGAAGCAGAAGCTGCCCATGAATTTTTCGGCAGAGGCAGAACTTCTGGGGTAAGGTACCAGACTGGAACTAAGCAGGTCACTGCTGTGGAGACTGCCTGCATAAATGCTGGGCAGACACCCCAGAAGAGGTGGATTTCCAGACATGCACACACAAGAGACTCTGGGGCAAAGGAGAAATTAACTGACGTGCCTAGTGTCCTGGAGGAATTGGGACTGGAGCTACAATTCTAAATTGTAAACCAAATTAAAAAATAAATAAATTTAGAAGGTGGGGATGGGATGGGGAGAGAGACAGAAAAGACTTATGCTTGCACCTCTAGGCCTAACCTTTCTCATTTCATATATCTAAGATATGTATTTGGTTCTGTAAATTACCTGTATCATGGTGTAGAAGTGTTTTTAGGGGATCCAAACAAGAGTATGATCTCAAATAAACCTCTTGAAGCTAGCCAATCAGAACATAACTTAGGGCAAAGGAGGAACCAAAATCATGTTGTAATTTCCCATAAATGGCTGCTTGCTCTTTAAAGGTCACTCTGCTAGGAAAAATGACATTATGGTGCTCCATATTTAGGTGTCTTCCATATAAAATTTTAACCATTTACAAGGCAAAACAATTTTTTCTACTAGCACTCTGGCTCAACACAGTATCTGAAAATCAAGCTATGTTCTTTCCACCTCATAGCTCATCACTTACCATCAATGGTGATAAAGATTCTGAGATCAGGAATGGGCTGATAATTTTGTTGCTGGTGCATGAGGCAGGATAGAGTATATCTTGCTTTTTTGTAACTTTATTGACTATTAATCTTTTCAGAGTCTAAAATTTCTCAGTAAACTAAGCAGATAGTAGGAGTTATCACATGAGCTCAGTTTGGTTCATTTAGTCTAGTAATTTGCTTTTGGTAGCATCCCACACCTGGTGCTTCAGAGGAAGATGAAAATATCCATAATGACTGTAAATAATTGTGTAATGCTATCATTTAAGGGAGAGGGGGTGGGAAACCTTCAGTAGCTTGCAGGTCATCAGATTAATCCCCCAAGCTTGGAATTTGATTAGTTTTACAGCATTGTCTTAGCTAGCACATCAACAATAGTTCTTTGGGTACGATCCAAAGCCTACTGAACTCAACGGAAACATTGACTTCAATGGGCTTTGGATCAGGCCCTTAATGTTGTCAAAGAATATATAAACCATCAGATGAGACTGGTGAACGTACACATGAAGCAGAAGGGTCACTTTTATAGCCTCTTTCCTGTCTCTAACTGCACTTGAAGGTGACATTTTTAACCATTAGAACCTCTTTCGTATTCTTGGTTGCAAACTAGATTGTTTGAATTTCTGTTTAGATGCAGCAAGGTTTCTCATTTAACCTAAGCTGTTGTCCTTACTGCATATCCTTCTACTCATTTGAGGCAATGGAAATAATAATATACTTTTTTATTTTTCAAGACAACAAAATTTGCTTGGATGCCTCAAAAAACAGTAAACACATAGTCTCACTGAGGCTGTCAGCTCTTTGGGGCAGTGTGTTTTGTTTGTTTGTTTGTTCTGTGTTTGCACAATGCTTAGCACACTAGAGTCCATGGCTGGAGAGTCTAGGTGCTGCTACTGCAACACAAAAAGCAAACGGTTTTCTCTGCAGCAGACCATGGCCCACAGAACATACAACCAAAGTCAGCAAGCAAGGACCATGAACAAATGAACTCAGGGAATGAATTCAGAACAGTATTTTAGTACGTGCATAACTTGAAGCACATGCGTAAATCTCCTTGATTTCACTGGAATATAAAAACATGCTTAAAGTTAAGCATGGGCTCAAGTGGTGTCCTAAATAGAAGATGGACTTACACAGATGTTTAAATGCTTTCCTGAATCAGGGCCATGTCAGGCAAGAGGAGAAAAAGCACAAGGATTAGATATAAGATCACATGGCTACTCCACAAGGTGTGTGCACATCTTCATGGTTCGTGTTAATTTCCTTAAACCCCAGTTACTTTCCTTCTCCTCCCACTCCCACCTCTTCCTCTTCCCTTTCAGTGCTCCTAGGTGAGATGGAAGAAGAGGGGTTTTAGGAGGGATTTGAAAGAAGCAAGGGAAGTGGTTCAGCTAACAGGCCTAGGGAGGGCATTCCATCTATAGGGGAACCAGGGGAGAAAGCACAGAGAAAGGGGTGGGTGAAGGGAACAGTGGGGTTATTAAGGTTGGCATCACTGGTGGATTGGTGAGGATGTGATTGGGTTAGGAGTTAACATGTACAGGACTGCATGTCATACACCAGTAATCTCTATTAAGGACCCAGTCTTGCTGCCATTGAAATCAGTGGGCCTTTTACTACTGATTTCAATGGGAGCTGGACCAATTTCTTAGTGTCTCTGGAGCTATTTTAAAAATATCTAATAATGGTAGCAGTTGCACAGTGCGCCTTGGGACAAATGCATATGGAGAGAGAGATTCCATCCCATCTCTTACAATGACTTTAAATATGGGAAGCTTAAAAATAATTCTGTAATATCCTGTGTACGCTTTTTCTAAGATTCTGTGGAATCATTTCTCTGTGTCAGCAACAGATGGCGCCGAAGTTAAGCAAATGGATGAAAATAAAAAGCAAATTTATTTCCCCTTCTAAGTTGTACTGTTGCCTGCCCTGAACAGATCTTAATGCATATTCATAAAGTAAAAAGTGTGTGTCCAGTGTATGGATTGTCACTGGGATGAACTAGGCATGTTTTAGTATCAGCAAGTATTACTTAATGGAAAGTCAAAATCATATTAAGCTGCTAATGCAATGTCAGAACATTTCTGACTGGGATGCTGTTAATGGTCTGTCAATATTTCCATTTTAAACCCATATCTGACCATGTGAGGATGAAGCTCAATTTCAAGTCAGTGCATTTTCAATTCATTTTTTGAAATAATTTGTACTATCAGAGCATTTAAAAATATAAGTTTATTGGCCTGGGGTGCTTTAAAACTTTTTTAAAATGCCAAATAAGAATAGAGGTAAAACACAAAAGCTGCATGAAAGTGGTATTAACAACTTGATTTAAAACAACAAGAGCAATGAGATTACTCTTAATCTTTTAAAATCCAAACTGACACTTTAACTTCATCTCACATCTGATGGGAATTTTTTTCAAACTTCCAGAGGCGAAAAGGATCGAGATGTCAACACAGAAATCTAGCTTCACCTTTGATATTCCTTGCCTGAGATGAAGAACAGGGTGAAGGGAAAATTGAAAGTCAGATTGTCTTCACTTTAATGTAGTTTGTTTGATTGATCACTATGCTGAATGCCTGCTTGATTTCCTTAGCATGTTACTTACAAATTGGTACAATTTATATATTTATAAATTATATAAGTTAACTTATATATATATATATATATATATATATATATATATATATATATAAGTTATCTCCATCTAAGGAAATCTATCTATCTAAATTGTACCAATTTGTAACTAACACACTAATGCAATCAAGCAGGCTTTCTGCATAGTGATATGTATAAAACACCATTTCAGATCAGAACACTGGCCCATCAAGTTCAGCATCCCATGTATGTTCATGGCCAGTACTTAATAATTAAGAGGAAAGTGAATGCTATTCTACCCCCCTAATGCACCTAGCTAATTATGCAGTATTGCAGCTGAGAGACTTAGATACTATGAAAAAAGAAAAGGAGGACTTGTGGCACCTTAGAGACTAACCAATTTATTTGAGCATAAGCTTTCATGAGTTGCATCAGATGAAGTGAGCTGTAGCTCACGAAAGCTTATGCTCAAATAAATTGGTTAGTCTTTAAGGTGCCACAAGTACTCCTTTTCTTTTTGCAAATACAGAGTAACATGGCTGCTACTCTGAAACCTGTCAGATACTATGGAGATCAGGCACTGAGGACCTCTTTCAAAAGCCCATTGAAGTCAATGAAAAGACTCCCATTGACTTCAATGGGCTATGATCAGGCTCTCAGATATTATGGTGATGAAAATAGTGTAAATGCCTAGAGTGGACAGAAAAAATCCTTCTTGACCCTTCTGTAGATCAGTTTATGCCCTGAAGTCTGAGGAAGCTGATTCTGCAGCATTACTCCTGAGTGAAGTCCCAGGCCAATGGGACTGCTTGCGAGAGCTTCAGCATCACTCTCAAGATTTGATTGCCCTTATCGTAGCATGCATAACTACATATTTTCTTTTCAAGTTCGTATCTATACATATCATGTTTTGAATATGCTTTTAATCTTGCTGTAATATTAGAATCTTTGCTTTAAAAATGTGCATGACATGCTGCTAGACATATTTATAACAAGCAGCGCATCCAGTTTCAATCACTTGTGAAGGAGCGGCTCTTCTTAATCTGTCAATCAGCCCATGCACAAAATATACAGAGCATCAATTGCATTTTAGGTTATTTACTGTGACTTTTGTATCTGCCAATAAATCTAAAATCCAGGTCAAAGAATATGTAGCTCAAGTAAATCCATAAATGTAGCAGAAAAGCTTCACTAACTACCTGAGATTGCCAAAAGCTGAGTTCATTCCTTATTGCGAAAAATATTGAGGTCCATAAATTATTTTTATCATCCCCAGAGCAATGCAAACAGTTTCCTACAGATGCTGACAGTGTGATAGAATTTTTATTGAACATCAAAATATCACATTTGTACACCCCCGAATATAAGGTAAAAGTTTATACTTAGACGTTAAGGCCCCAGTTCAGCAAAGCACTTAAGTACTTGCCGAAGGTTAAGCCCCTTAAGTGCTTTGCTGAACAGGGATGGACTGTTGAACTGCAGCGTAAAGGCTGGATCCTGATCCCATTAAAGTCAGTGGTAGCACTTTCATTTCATTCAGATGGGATTGGGCCTTAAAACATTTCTGTTTATTGAATCCTTAAATAAATACAGTAAAAAACAGACATGTTTTGGGGCCTATGGAGTGAAAGTAATATTAACGCAGGAATTAATGTGTTTGACTTGCTTTGGTTTAGTCGCTCTTTAGTTAGGATTTAGTTGACACTTTCCTGAAAGAAATTAAAAACTATGTCGGGCATGTAAAGAATGTAAAAATAATGAATGGTGAACATTCTGCAGAGAACTTTGTAGAAAACACTACTGAATTAACTTGCAGTACATTTGTTAAACATGAGCAGCTCTAATAATGACATTTCATTTAACAATGCCCTTTGTCTTTTCAGTTCATCAGTTACCTATTTCAGTAATGAACTGCAGTCATACCATTCTGATTTTCTCCTAATGTAAAGGCTGAGATCACTTCACTTGCACTGAAGCATGATGCTATTATTCAGTTTGTGGCTTAGGAAAAAAGCTATAGAATATATCACAATTCTAATTGGCTAACAAATATTAAAGTCTATGATTGTTAAGGGCAGCCAATAATTCGGTTTAGTTTTTGATGGGAACAAGTAAAATTTTAAAAAATGGTTTGAAAATGCTCAGTATATATACTTTATGAGCAGTGTATTAAGTATTCATTGGGAAAAATGAGCCATGCATTAAATATTATTTTACTTCTTTATCAACAATCCATGCACATAACTTAATAGCAGCATCTTTAGTTAGGGGTAATAATCTCAATTGCACAAGCAAAATTGAGTTACCTGAAATTTTGATGAAAGATTTTCCAAAGAACTACAGGAGGCCAGATTTTGTGGGTGATATCCCACATTGCACTATGTAAACGCAAGACAGATAAAAGAAATCATATGTCTGCTTGATATGATCCATAAGCCTTACAAAAGGCAATGAAGCTTGTGTTCAAACTCATTTGTTGGCCCCTTTAAGGTTTCTTAAATTTCAAAAAGCTCTCTGCATTGCCTTCTCAGCTATGAAAGATACATTTTCACTTTCTATCCACCAGGATCCATTCAAAATATTTTCAGAGCTCACCAAAACATTTAATTAGCAAAGACTGATGTTCAGCACTTCATAATCTTTCCCCAAACCTACACACTTTACTATAGATCTTTGGAAAACTGCTTTATACCGAGTGCTGCATCTATAGATCTCTCTCAATTACCCACAGTAAATTTAGGCATTGTACAAGAGCAAATTTTACAGTCCATGAAGAGATGAAGTGAAATCTAGATGAAATTCATTGTGACAGATTTTCAGTTAGTGCCCTGATGTGTCTGTATTACAGAAGATAGACATTCTATTAGCATGGAAGCTCCCATAATGGACTGTGAATCATTTCAGGTAATAGAGATGCCAAGTAGAATGACTGAAAAGCACTATTGAATTCCATTAGTGCTCTTTGTTTTTAAATCAGTCATTTCTTTGTGAATATCCAACTATATACTTCTTGACCCTATCTGAGAGTAGTAATTGTGAACTAATATTACAAAACATTAATCTGAGTTACTGTTCAATTAATGTTTCTGTTCAAGGGTTATTTTTATACTGAAAATGTGAAGGAGACTGTGGCTTGTATTACAAATACGTATTTTGTACTTGTGCTGGTGCAGAATGCCATTTTCAGTTACATTTGAGCATCTCCTGTATTCAGTCTCATCTCATTAGGTATAAAAAACCTAGGTACTGGGTTTTTTTTTTTTTGCAAAGTCATATAGCCAGGATAAAATAACTATAATCAACAAATCTATAAAGATAAACATTTTTATAAGGGACGCCACAACTAGGCTTTTTTCATTTATATTCTTCGTTAATTATTAGCAAAATAAATAAATAACACCATATCCTCCTACCCAAACAGCCCCACCTTATCTATCAATCATGTATGATTTATCAGACTTAATAGTTGCTTGGATAGTTAGTACAGGATTTAGGTTTATTCGGTGTGCTGAAACCTCAGGAATGCCCGCATAATTGCCATTTACCAGTAGATCAAGTTATGAATTATTCTTTTCCAGGTAAACATGAAGGTTAGAATCTAAGCAGCACATATTTCTTCATCCATTGCCTTTAATACAATTATCAGTTTACTTATGTCATACAAATGGTATTTCACTACGGCAGATAGCCTCATTAATTTATTTATAGGTAATTTAAAAACAACCCCCCCCCCCCCCATTGTGTGAAAGTGCTTTGTGCCTAGTTTAGAAGGAATAATAGAAATAATATTAAATACACTGGCAACATGATTTGAATCTCCTCTGTATTCTCACATAAATCCTTTGGGATGACTTTAAAAAGAGTAGCCTCTACATCTTCTGTCTACAGTCATCTACTTTTGAATCAGATTGAGCAATATTATCCTTATATACTTAGAGTATCTGTGTCTACAGCTTGAAAATGAGATTCTCCTTAATGTTGTAATGACAGGTGTAAGATTAACTTTGTTAGGTGTCTAGCCACTCATGCAAACTAAATTAAATTAATGGAACAAATTTCTCTCATAATTAAGATAAAAATTCATGTCAGCTGTAACCTTGCTGTACACTAATTATATACAAATGATTTATCATCTGTTTCGCCCAGAATATTAATCCTCACCTCATTGATAACTGCAGCCAGTGTTAAGAGATGAGAGTTGATTAACTATGACAGATTGGGCAACCACAGTACTAAGTGCCTGAACAACCAGTGAAACCAATAATATTCAAATAACACTTCTTATTTAAAAATGCATTCCCATGAAAACAGATGCATGTTTAATGAAGGATATGGTGATTATTTCAATAATGTCTGATATTGGAACAGTGGGCAGAGCTAATCAATAACAATTAACCACTTAGTCTGCTAAAGATATGGTTCTATAAAGCAGGTTACATACATATTAGTCGGACCCCAGTTCAAGACATTTTATGCATAATGTCTTCATGCTATGTTGTTACTTATTTACTTTTCTGATTGCAGAAGGCTTTCGATTGCTTATGCACGCTAATAAGCCAAATCGTCTATTGTTGGAGCCTCCTGACTAAAATCAAAATAAAAACAAGGGATTGGTATTGTCCACAGTCCTTTGAATGGTCCATGTTTAGAGTCCAAAGGTAATTATGACCAGGAAACCAATAACTCTTTGTGAGAATGTTGCTTTACAGAAAAATTAGCTCAAGAGGCATCATTCTGAGGGACAGAAAACATTCTTTGATCTTCTATCATATGTCAAGGTTGCTTTTAATGACATGAAAATGATCAAAATTAATTTGTATAAGCCTTTAAGGAAAAGTGATTTGGTCTTCTTTTTTTTGTTTTTTGAAAGTGCCACCATGTACTTTTGGGAAGATGATTATAATGGGTTGTTTAATGAATAATTAAAACCATGTAACCTTCCAAGCATTTTGAAGATTTGTACTTTTTGTTTTGTGTTTCTGTCAGTCCCTGGACTCTTTTCAGGCTCTTTTCATGCTTATTGCTCATGGAGACTCCCAGAATCCCTTCACTAGCAATCAGAATGGAGAAAACCCAATTTTCTGTACCTAGGTATTAAAAAAGATGATTAGCAAGTGGGCGGGGGATATAAAGTGAATTATTTTCCTTGAAAGTTTGTGTTTCTGAAGCAGAATTATACCTACAGGAAAAGTAACATTTAAAGTTTGATTTTGAGCAATTCTGAACCTGAACCAGATTGTGAACCTCTTGCTCACGCTGGTGAGCAATGGGACTACTTTTGTGAGAATGAGCTCACCAATGTGGGTTCATAGCCCAGTATTTAGTGAATTTAGTGCTGGTGAAAGCAGATGGAGACAAGTCACCTCAGCTATCTACATTACAGGTAAAGAGCAGGCATTGGCAATGCAAGCTTCCATATTCACCAACATACCCCATCTGGGACATAAAGGAACACTCTAGTTAAGAAGGTCGTTCCTGTTCCCTACCTATTCAGGGAATGGCTTCTGTTGAGATCACCAGTTCTTCAATGATGGTGTTTCTTGTAAAGTGGATATCCATTCCCTCTGATCTGCACTAAAACTCATTTCAGCTAGGCCACCAAAACAACGCAACCACTTACCCATTTGATGTTTGAACCACGAGTCTAGGAGGTAAATATTCTATTTCCCAGTAATAGTACCCTGAGCCATCTGATCCCACTGTTCTATTTACCTTAGTCTTCAAATCACAGAGTTAAACTCAAACTCAGAAGGAAATAGGATCTTCTAACTTTGTCCACATTCCTAGCAATTTCAGGGCTAACTGCCTCTGAATTTGTAAATGCAGATAATTAGAAGAATCATATGTATAAAGTATTAGAGTATATGCAGAACAAGTCAAGTACTTGATAACCAATTTAATTTTGAGTCTAATATCAACTTTAAATAAGGAAAGAGGCCATAAGAGTTATTAAAATCTTATTCCTCGGGGACACATCTGCTATGAACCTAATCGGCCACAGTGTATCACCACTGCTCTACACAAATGCTAATCAAAGAAAGTTTATATGGTAGAACAAAAATGGATCATAAACACTGCAAGTCTGATGTTACACCTAGAAATTGCCCTACATGTTTCTATCAAAATTCAGGGTGTCAAGCCTGCATGTGTCATTGTGCAATCTCGATTACAGTTCTTTGTCCCCATGAATAAAAAATGAGAACATGTGAGAAATCATAAATAGACCATCAAAAGGAAATCACAAAAACAGCCTCCCTGGTAAACAAGTTTTCTAATGGCAGTTTAGCACTCTTTATATGCAAAACACTTTACAAAACCTTCACTTATTAATCCTAACAACAGCCAGGAACTTGGTAAGACAGGCCTTGTTTGTACTGGTGTTTTTAGCCACTGGTGTAGTTGTACCAGTGCAAACAACCAGCATAGAGGTAGTGCACCAGTCCAACATGTGCATCTTAAGTGGTACAAGTCATAGTTTACACCACTGCAGCATGTCCGCCCTAGGGGTCTGCATGGGTAGAGATAAGTTGGTGCAGCTACTCTGAGGGCTAAAATACCCCAATGTAGACAAGGCCTTATCATTGCTCCTTTTAAATAAGGAAATTCAGACACAGCAATAGTTAAATGCCTTTCTAAAGCACATAGGAGTCATTGGGCCCATTTCAGCTCATGTTTGATGTGGAAAGTGCAAGCTTATCTTTACTTTGAAGAAGGACTAGGGAGCCAATGTAAGGAACATTAGTCAGAGAGAAGGCATGTGCTAACTCATCACACCACCTCTCCCAACATAATCCCAGTGGGATGTCTGGCAGCAGTACCATCTCTATCTAGCCTCTCTTGGGGAGAATTCCCTCTGGGGCACAACTGATGCAGAGAGTTGTACATTATACGTGACTGCACCATTTTGGCTGAATCTGTTCCAAAGTGAAACAGGGGCTTAGAACTCAGCAGTTCCTGGCTCCACTAGACCTATGCTCATTAGGCCTGATTCTCATCTCACTCATATCAGTCTAATGCAGGTGAAAGTCCATTGACTTCAGTGGAGTTACTCCAGGTTTATTCTGGTATAAATAAGAAGGACAAGCAGATACCAATATGGGTACTGCTCCGGTCCTGTTTCTACAACCCCATTGCACAGAAAATACTTATTATCTCAAGCATCTTCCTCTTCTTCCTCCCAGAATAAGAAATGAGATACACATCCTCCCGCAAACCTTCTAACGGTGACAATTCCATTAGTCAGACAATGCAAACGTTCCAATTATTTCAGAGGGGAATAAGTTGAGCACTGTTTTTGCTATTTACAATTATTACTGAGGAGCATCAACTAAACAACCATTTTCCCACAGCCCTCTTTAAAAGAAGAAATGAGCCCAATTTGCTGCTAACCTAATGAGGACTGTGTGACAGAGTCATAGATACATTTTCTCACTAGCCTAATGAGGAAAGTGACAGACAGTGAAACAGTTCACACTTGAGTAATTTTCTAGTCATGAGCAACTGCAGTGCTCATAGTAGCAGAAGCTGGAGAAGGAGCGAAGAGATATACAATAAATATACACTGGCTCCACTGGCCAGAATAAGTTATCACTAGAATAGAGGTCTTGGGGCAAACTCCCCTAGGAAATTTAAACAAAAAGAGTCAATTTAAGGCATCTCTAGCAGTGCATTCAATTAAAATTAAATTTTTAAAAAAGAGGATCAGCTGCCATGCTGCTAGGCCACCTGCCCAAAGGAAAAAAAATTAGAGATGCAATGACCCTGCACTACCAGTGTCTGCAAGCTGCTCACAAATAGCTGAATAATATCTGCTTTTCACAAACGTCCATGGGCCGTTTAGTCCCGGGAAAGAAAGGAACTAGCAGCAAGTAACTCGTTATCCATATTGACAGCAAGTGTTCACCATGAAAAATGCTTTACCTCTTCCTTTTTTAATACACTGGCACCCTCTTACAGTGAAGTCATTATTTTCACAGAAAACTATCACTATGAGCCAAGGCTGGGTGCATCCATTGGCACGGATTCCACGGGACCTGCAAGATCCATTTGGGGAATGGTACCACGAGGAGCTGCCCTTGGTGGTAGCCTGGTAGTGCCAATCACTGTGGGCAGACTCCACCCCACACTTTCAGCTGCCAAGGCACTCAGGGTGCTGGGGATGTGTTTAAGAGACAAAGTCCAAGTCTAGGGTGTGGGGGCTTTTCCCAGCTGAATGATAGCCGGGGAAACCAATTGGGCTGAGTGTCCCAAAAAGAGATGTTCCATCCAACAGCTTGGAAATGGAGCCATCAGCCATGGGGAGGAGAAGTTTATTGGGGCAAAGAAGCGGGAGAGAGAGACTGAGCACAACCCCCCTGCCTCCTACGCCAAGAGCTTGTTGTTTTTACCAATGAGGGCGGCCATGCCTGTTCACCTCTCTCTCACACCAGCACAGGAGATTCATGGGCTACTGTGAACCCCTGCTCCCACCCCAAAGCTGCAGCAGTGGGGAAAGAGAGTCTGACTTGCAGACAGATGCTTGGGGAAATCAGGAGCTCATTTGTATTCAACGGCAGAGGCACCGTCTCTTGTGAACTGGTCTAGTTCTCTCCAGGATTGCATCACAGTAAAGGGCTGCCACGTAAAGGAAGCATAGAATCATAGAATATCAGGGTTGGAAGGAGAAGGATTACACAGAAGCAACGTTCCCCTTCTAGGAACTTTGCACCTTCCTGGTTCCAGGCTGCTCTGGGAGCTGAAATGACCCTCAGTGTAACTTAAGCAGGACAGCCCAGTTATGACTGCTTCGCTTGGCTGCCCTGTGGGTGCTGGTGGCACAGAGAATGTCTGTAGTTATGCACTTGCCCCCTTCCTGGCCCCAGCCTCACTTCCAGCATACCCCCTGCATCAGAGTTTTTGGGGTGTGGGTGCTCCAAGTACAGTGGCTGTAGTATGCGTTAAAGCACCACCCAAAGACCATACTAGAGAGAGAAAAGTGCTGGTGTATTACTAACGGCACCCCCTGCAAGGGCAGGCTGTAGCTTCCTGATAGACAGTGCGTCACATTCTACTTCTAGCAGCCTTCCTTGTCAAAGCTCTTGTCAAACATTAAACAATTAAACCTCTCAGCCCTATTAGTATAATCCCTATTTTACAGATAAGGAAGTTGAGATAGAAAATTAAATGATTTGTCAAAGGCCATAAATGAAGTTAGGAAAACAGCCAGAAACAGAACTCAGGAAGTCCTGGCTTCTGGTCCTACATTCAGGCTACTAGAGCACAATGTATTTATCCAAGCTTGCTGTGAACAGGTTCCTTTGTATCCACCATTTTTCCCCCTTAACTACTGTGGGTGAAAATATCTCTTTGGCTTAGTTTATGAGATATTTGGTATATGAGGGAAGCAGTTTGATCTGGCTATGAGTCAGAAGACTTCTGTTCTAATCTCAGCTTCGCCACTGACTCACTGTATGATATTGAGCAAATCATTGGAACGCTCTGTCCCATACTGTCCCCATCAATAGAATTGAGACGATCATTCCTACTCGCCTCCGCGTAACCTTTCTGCCAGGTGCTGATGGCAGCAAAAAGCACTGGGTTCAATTTTCTAGGGGGTTCTTTAAAGATGTAACTAATGCCGACTCAAGCCCCCACCCAGAAACCTGGGGAACTGTATACACCACCTTGATGGGCAATACGTCCCCACTTGCAAGCACTGAATCAAAAAAAAAAAGAGAACTTTATTTGGGGGAAGATGGGAGGGGGACACAACAGAATGAAATTGAGAAAACTAGCAATTAATAAATCTACAAATTCTATGAGGTAAAACTCCTCCCCTCCCCCTCACCAGGTGCCTTAACCCTAGTCCCAACCTCAGTTCTCCTGGCAAATGTGAGTGGCTGGTGCATTGCCCCCAGTGGTGCGGGGGACCTGGAGCAGTGGGCAGACCCAGGTCCCCCGCACCACTGGGGAAGTGGCAGGATTATTGGACTGAGATGCTAACCCCCAGAAGGGGGGAACACAGATGATGAAACAGCCTGAGGGCTGAATCATGAAGAGGGCGCGGCAGTTCCTGAGGTGGCAGGCAGATGCAGAGACGGAGTGATGGTGTGCAAGCTACGAACAGGGGGCGTTGGCTTGAGCTAATCCTCAGAGTGACCAGGAGGAGGCACCAGTCCAGTGGTGAGTGATGTGCCCAGTGACACAAGCACATATTTAATATATGACAGAGCTACCTCTTTTAGAGTTTTCTTTTGCTTTATTCAAATTACTAATCATTTAGATCATCTTTGAAAGACTTTCCTCCCTTGCTCCCCATGCATGCTTAACCTAATTAACTATAAATGAGAAAAAATGCTATTCACATAAAAAGAAAATGTTAACCTATAAATTAGCCAGCTCTCCCTATTGAGGCTGGCAACACCTCTCCCAGAAAAGCTACAATGTTGGTGCAGTGTTCTTGGTTTGCCTTCCCATTGGTGCTCCCAAAATAATTTTAGACAGCACATTTCTCTGCCACTTTGGCCATCTGACAACATTTGCTGACAGTGGGTTGTTTCTTGCATTTTCAAGATTACACAAAGGAGGATTTCCAAGATGTTTTGGGAAGGTGAAAATCACTCTTTACATTTCAAAAAACATTTGCAGAAAACTAATGGTCATGTATGGAAATATGAATTCTTTATTCTCATTCATGTACTCAGCTGCTCACTGTGGACCTCATTACTAACCACCCATTTGTGTCTTTCCTCTCCTGCTCTCCTCTCCAAGCCTTCTTCTCAGTCACCCCCTATCTCTGGGATGTGTTCGGTCCCCCAGAGCCTGATCAAAAGCCCATTAAAGTCAATGGGTGTCTTTCCATTGACCTCAAAGGGATCGGCCCCTCCCCTCCCCCCTGAGCCATGCATCCACTACCTTTCAAATTCCTCCTTAAAATATGCTTAGTCCAAAAGGCCTTTCTGCTCCACTCCAGGTACATCTACTCTGCAGCTGGGAGTTGAAATTCTCAGCTCTGGTATAGCCCACTAAAAATAGTGTGGCCATGGAGGCATGGGCACTGACTCAGGTTAGCCACCTAAGTACTTACCTAGGATCTCAGATGGGGATGTACAAATTAGATAATTGAAACCTTTGATGTGTACAGCCAGATCGGGTTCCCCCCGGCCCCCAGCTTTTCTCTTCCTGTTATTTTTTTTCCTGAACTCCACACAATCCTTCATTTTCATTCACTTCATATTTGTGATAGCTTACCCACTGTGAACAAGACAATACTCAATTTACATGTAAACAGATAGAGGAATAAACATCTCTTGTCTGATAGAAAACCTGTTTTTTCACCTTTGCAGGTGATGAACCCCCCCAGACACAGACTTGAAGAACATATTTTCAGTATATGTACATAACTCCTTACATTGTATCTATACACACATTTCACAATGATATTGATGACCAATGTGACACCAGCTTTCATTGGGGACTTCACATGACTATTCTTTGGTGAACTAGAGTGTATGTGCCAGATTCCCTGTTTTGTTGTGCTGGTGTTGCTCAAAGGAAGATTCACAGCCTTATATCCTCAGCAGAAAATACAATAGACATTCTAAGAATATTCATTCCAATTTTTAAATGAATTTGCTTTGGCCAGTTGTGTGCCCTGTTTTTGTTCCATTGACATTCAAAAGGTTATATCAGGAGCAGAATGACTTGTGGATGGGCCCTCAAGCAAAACTCCCTTTCCCCACATATGACTTCTCTCTCACTTTCCCCATATTCCATGTCATCTTTTCCCATTGATTCTGCTCCAATAGCCAGTCCCTCTCTTCCACATCCCAACAGAGAAACTGCAGTTAAAAACGGTTCACCCAGTACCACTCTCAGTTACTGTTAGCCAGTGCCAAAGTCACCCACTCACCTCTACCCCTGCAGGAGGCAAACTGGTGGGGGTACTTTGTTCAGTGGTTCACAGAGATGTAACTGCTAGGGACGTAGACCTATATCCTCAAAGTTATTTAGTCACATAACTCTAACTTAATTGATTTCGATGAGACACTTAAATGTCTTTTGAGGGTTTGGGCCTAAGGGCATGTCTACACTTAAACCGTGTCACTGTAGCGCTTCAGTGTAGACACTATCTACGCTGACAGTAGGGGTTCTCCCATTGGCATAGGTAATCCACCTCTCCAAGAGGCAGTAGCTAGGTCGACAGAAGATTTCTTCCGTCAGTCTAGTGCTATCTACACTAGGGGTTATGTCCAGATAGCTACATCTCTCAGGGATGTGCATTTTGTGATGTAAGTTCCCAGTGTAGACCCACCCTTAATAAACAATTCTGTTGATTCACAAGAAGAAATAGAATTCAGCTCACTCTTATCTGGATCAGTTCTATGGGGTAGTAGGAATAAAAAGTAGTTAAAGCTTATTTTTGTCAGCATGTATCTGAATACACAGAGGGAGGAGATCTGCTGAGTATGTAGATTCCATGTTTATGTAGTCACTCTATAGAGCAGAATTTCACTGTAACTAGTTTTTACAACACCCCATGTTACTGATGGGGTAACTGAGACACAGAAAAAGCAAACAACTTGTTCAGGGCTTTGCAGCGAAAAAAAAAAAAAAAAAGGCAGAGTCAGGATGAGTACTCAGGAGTAGAGCTACAAGTCCATGCTGAGTTTAGTAGATCAAAACTTTTCTCCTTTAAAATCACTGAACTGTGCAAAAGGCATCTTCTCCAAAGCCAGAACTTTTAGGCTGAGCTGTGTCACAGCTGCACAATTTAGTTTTAATTAATCAGTTCCGAGTCTCATTAGCGGAACACAGCAAGACAAAAATATTTGAAAGAAAATGAACTTTTGTCAGAAAAGAGCATATTATTTGTGAGACTAAAACCTTGCTTCAATTTACAATTAATAGGATTAATAGGATTCAGTAACCACCAGTAGAAAATGTCAGAAAAGCTATTCGTGGACACTTAGGTCATGTTGTAACTGAACATATTTTGTTTCCAGGCTTTAGAGCCAAGAAAAACACCCACTGTTCTCTGCGGTCCCAACTATATCTTAGCTTTAGAACAAAAATGTGAAAGGCCCAAATATTAAGCAAGGATAAATGTAGATACATAAGCAAACGTCATGTTACAGATTTACCTGCCAACAAGATGCCAGCAGGGTTCAGGTCAGAGGTTAATGAAAGACATCCAAAGGTCATTCAGCGATTATGTGAGAGCATGAGTTTAATAGGGCATCAGGACGACAGACACTGACAGAAGATTTATACCAGAGGTGATGACATTGCTACGCATACTGCTGATAAAAAGAGCCCCAATATAGGACTGAACAGAATGATGAATGGGGCACATGTCGACTCACACTTCTCATTATAAGCTCTTTCACTCTTGGTGGCACTTAGCATCATTTATTTACTGTGGTTTGAAGGTGCAAGGCAGTAGCACGGTATATCTAGTGCGTTTAAATGTAGGCTTGCCATATAAAAATGAAAGAAGAGATGAGATTAGACCTTTGAATAATTGCCCAGCTTTCCAGCAGAGATTATATTCACTAGCGCTAACATTGTTTTTTCCCTAATGTTCTATGTGTGAACAGCTTAACTGAATGAATTTTCTAAGGCAGAAGGTCAAAGGAAAATAACTGATAAGCATTGCGCTTGGTCTAGAATATCGCTTTACAATATTCTCTCCTTCGCATTTGTCAGATAGGGAATAAGAGATAATATAATAAAAGTATATAAACATATTTTTTGTCATGCCACATTTAGTTTTACTTGTTCCAAGCACTATTTTTCTTTGTGGATATTGGTGGGGGAAGGATCAAAGAAGTCAGCCAAAAATGTCAAATAATAATAGTAATAATAATAATAATAATAATAATAAAAAAAAAAACCTCAGAACCAAATGCAAGGAAAACTGAGACCTGATGAATAACAGGCACTGCACCAAAAAACACCTTTTCAGCCTGTTATATATTTATCAAACTACTGGAGTGTGAATTCTATGAATAAGTCTTATCATCTTTCAAGCAGCAGGCACAATAAAAATTAGAACTACAGAAAATTGTGGGTAGTACAAAAGGTTAGTTCTACCCATTCATACATATCTGTAGATGGGAATGTCACAAAGGAAAGTCTCATCTGTCTTTCTGCCTGGGTTCTCAACCAGTGATGGAGCACTGTTGGATGATGTCATCTTTAATATTTAGCTGCACACACAACAAATGAAACCACTTGACCAAGAGAGATTGTAAAAGGCATATGCAATTTTAAAGGATGGAGAGATGGATCATTTGAAGCATGAATTCCCCAAATAGTTAAACTATAGTTACCTATTTGATACTATTATCTAATTTCTGTATTTCATACCACACATGTCACCATAGTGTCTGAGCACATTACAAGTATTAGAAAAACTAAATACAGCAAGAATTTATTACTATAATAATAATTATTATTTATTAGGGGCCAGATGGTGAACCCCTAACTCCTGTTGGTGAGCACTGGCTTCACGGGGACTACTTGTGTAAATAACTGCTCACTAAAGTGACTAAGGGTTCACAATCTGGTCCCATAGAAATAGTAGTAGCAATTAGAGATCCCCATTATGCTAGGCCGTACACACACACACGCACGCAACAAAAAGATGGTCCCTGCCCCGAAAAGCGCACACATCACCTTTCTGAACTGAAGAACTGTGGTTTCTAAGGTTGTACATAAGACACCATTTAAAATGTAAAGGATTTGTTCACTATAGCATTATATAATTCCAAAGCAATCTATAGTAGTTTTTCCTTTTTTTCTAATCCCAAAATCCTTGTGGCCAAGTTCTCAAGGGGTCAAACAAATATATCCGATTTCTTGAAGAGAAACCAGTACAAACAGGTTCAGGCTTATACACATTTCCTATTGTTCTAGAAATAAGATCTGTCAAAGCCTTCAGAAAATGTATGTAAATCATTGTAACAGGCTGAAGAAACCAAGCTTGCTTTCCAGCAAGCAAGGAGTTAATTTCCTGCTCAGTGATCACACACATGTACATGCCAGGGCTGGTGACTAAAGTTCCAGTCAGACACTGGGAAGGAACCTAGGAAACTCTATAAGAACAGCTACCTGGTAGACAGAGGTCTTTGAGGCTGCAGAATTGCTCCAAGGACGTGTTACAGCCCAAGTTGTTTTTCTTTCTGCCTTGGACCTGTTAATTTTTTGGTAATGGCACCTGGTCACCTGGAGAAAATACTTGGAGATAAATTCACCTCTATGCAGGGTGTCTGTACAAGGCCTATGCACTAGGTAAGTTAAATTAGAACTTAGATGGTACATTTGCCTTGGGTGGACCTGTTGCACTGGGAGAAATTTCGCCCTTGGTGTAAGAAATGTCTTTTGTTACTAGACCAGCTGACTTACTCCATCAGTTTATAGCCCCCATAGACTGGTCATTTTAGCTCCAACACAGTTTCTCAGTAAATACCTTATATTAATAACCTTAGCATTCATCTTATTTGCAAGGACCCACCCAGTGGTGTAGTGGTAAAAAAAAGAAGTGGATAAACTAACCCAAACAAAACTCCATATTCCCCAAATGAGAAATGGGTAAATTCTTTTTCCCCACGTTTAACCTCAGCCACATTACTGGTCCCAATCACATTTCTAAGGTACTCAAAGCACTGCACAATACTTTACTAAAAATACATTAAATCATCATTTTTGAATGGCAGAGCACCAACCTTCAAAATCTCAGTAGCCCATCTTTGTCAATAAGAATCTAATGTAACCTATTTTATCTATATAGGTTTGTACACCTTGCTCATCACTACAAATACACTAAAATGGATACAGTGGAAACATTGCACAATCAAGTATGGCAAACCAATGAAGTACCAGAAGATATGTGGCCACTTGCTTCTTCAAGGCTCTCAGGAATAAACTGTTCCCATAGCCCACTTAACTCATTTAAGATGGCCCACAGCTGTCTGTGTTCTGCCTTGGACCTGTTAAATCTGACCCTCTTCAAACATGATAGATCTAAACCAGAACACAGAAAGCTCTGGCCTATCTCTGCTTTGAAGAAGTAAGTCAACAAGGATGTGCATCTGACACAGGGAGACATTTTACTTTTTTAAAAGTAATAATCATGGGTAAATATTATGCTAGTGAAAGTGAGGGGATAATAGCTAGGTATATAAGAACACAATAACACCATACTGGTCAGACCAAAGGTCCATCTAGCCCAGTATCCTGTCTTCCAACAGTGGCCAATGCCTGGTGCTTCAGAGCAAATGAACAGAACAGGCAATCATTGAGGGATCCATCTCCTGGTGTCCACTCCCAGTTTCTGGTAGTCAGAGGCTAGGGACACCCTGAGCATCAATAGCCATTGATTGATCTATCTTCTATGAACTTATCTAATTCTTTTTTGAATCTCATTGTAGTTTTGGTCTTCACAACATCCACTGGCAAGGAGTTCCACAGGTTAACTGTAAATTTTAGGAAGAAGTACTTCCTTTTGTTTGTTTTTAAACCTGCTGCCTATTAATTTCATTGCGTGATCCCTGGTTCTTGTGTTATGAGAAGGAGAAAATAATACTTCCTTATCCACTTTCTCCATGCCATTCATGATTGTATAGACAGTGGTTCTCAACCTAGGGCCGCCTCTTGTTCAGGGAAAGCCCCAGGCGGGATAGGCCGGTTTGTCTACCTGCTGCATCCACAGGTTCGGCCGACCGTGGCTCCCACTGGCCACGGTTCGCCGCTCCAGGCCAATGGGGGCTGCGGGAAGCGGCGCGGGCTGAGGGATGTGCTGGCCACCCTTCCTGCAGCCCCCATTGGCCTGGAGTGGCGAACTGCAGCCCGTGGGAGCCATGATTGGCCGAACCTGCGGACGCGGCAGGTAAACAAACCCGCCCGGCCTACCAGAGGCTTTCCCTGAACAAGCAGCAGTCCTACTTTGAGAACCATTGATATAGACTCTATCATATCCTTCCCCCCCTCCCCGCCGCTTAATCATCTCTTTTCCAAGCTGAACGCCCCCAGTCTTTTTAATCTCTCCTCATATGGAAGCTGTTCCATATCCTTTATCATTTGTGTTGCCCTTCTCTGTACCTTTTCCAATTCTAATATATATTTTTTGAGATGGGGCAACTAGAATTGCATGCAGTATTCAAGGTGTGGCATATTGATTTATATAGAGGCAATATGATATTTTCTGTCTTATTCCTAATGATTCCTAACATTTTGTTAGCTTTGACTGTTGCTGCACATTGAGCAGATGTTTTCAGAGAATTATCCACGATTCCAGTATCTGTTTCTTGAATGGTAATGGCTAATTTAAATCCCATCATTTCATATGTATAGTTTGGATTATGTTTTCCAATGTGCATTACTTTGCATTTATCAGCACTGAATTTCATCTGCCATTTTGTTGCCCAGTCACCCAGTTTTGTGAGGCCCCTTTGTATCTCTTCAGAGTCTGCTTTGGACTTAACTATCTTGAGTAATTTTGTATTATCTGCAAAATTTGCCACCTTCCCTTTTTCCCAGATCATCAGGAACAGTGCTGTACAAGTTTTCCCACACATTTCTACCAACAAACTTCATGCCTGACATGCAGTAATCTAGTCTTGAGTCTCTGATATCACACATAGTGGGGTGGCTTACTGATTTGGATATATGTCCACCATGGAGCAGTATAAAACTACAGGTTACATTTTTATTTGAGCCTGAGCCAGTATTTGAATGAAGGACTTTAAAAATGAAAGGTTGGTGTTTGAGCATGCTTAGTCACCAGTGAGACACTTTAATTCAGAGTGTTTTATTATACACAAAAGTCAAATGAACAGAAAACATTTTATTTGGTTGATGGAAGACACGGTCCTGAGCACAGGTAGCATATTTGTTACCAAAGCAGACAAGAAAATCTCAGTAAAGCATTTGAAGCTCATACTCTCCAAATGAATAAGAATGAGATTTCTTATTTAGGAATAAGTTGAATAGAACACAAATCAGATTTCTTATTTATATGCAGTGAAAGAGAAAGCCAGGAGCAATGGCAGTATTGCTAAAGCATAAGATCATAAGAATGGCCATACTAGGTCAGACCAATGGTCCATCTAGCCCAGTATCCTGTCTTTCGACAGTGGCCAATGCCAGTTGCTTCAGAGGGAATGAACAGAACAAGGCAATTATCAAATGATCCATCTCCTGTCATCCAGTCCCAGCTTCTGGCAGTCAGAGGCTTAGCAATCTTGGCTAATAGCCATTGATGGACCTACCCTCCATGAACTTATCTAATTCTTTTTTGAACCCAGTTATACTTTTGGCCTTCACAACATCCCCTGGCAATGAGTTCCACAGGTTGTGCACTTTGTGAAGCAGCACAAGGACGCTAATAAAATATGCATCACTCACCAATGTTCTAATATTCCCACTGGAGATCAAGTCCTGTCTGAAGGTGTTTGATGGAGGATCAAGTTGATTGTAAAGATTAGACCACTGTTTCTGAGGCTGCAGATAGTCATTGAGGTTCTAGACAAAGCATCACTCAGTTTACTCCATATGCAGTGTTTCCCTAACAGTGGGTCCTGACCCACCAGTGTGTTGCGGGAAGGCTCCAGATGGGTCACCACATCCAAGGCTGGATTAACCCAACATTGGGCCCCAGCCTAGGCAAACATACACTTCTCTTGGCACAGTATGGAGGGGAGGCCTAGAGGAGGGGGTTGCAGAGCAAGCCCATACTGCACTCAGGCTTCAGCAGCAGTTTCTGTCCCACAGGGCTGGGCTTGGCTTCCTGCTCTGGGTGTTACGACCTGGTGCCTGGGGTTTCAGTGCCACTCAGATTTGGCCTGGCTGCCCGAGTGACACTGCACTAGGTTACAAGGCCTGGAACAGGGAGCCAGGCCCAGACCAGTGGGACAGGAGCTGCCACTGAGGGGTGAAAGTGGGGTGGGATTGCTCCTCAACCACCCCCCCCCAGACACCCCCAGAGCCTCCCCTCTGCACCGGCCTGGGATAAGAATTGCAGTGCCAGGGCAGAGGGGGCATATATGTAATGGTGGGGGGGGGTTGCAAAAAAAAAGACAAAATGCAGTTGGTGGGTCATCGCAGTCAAATGTTTGGGAACCGCTAAATTACAACAGGTTTCAGTTTTCAACAGGAAACAACAAAATGCCATAACACTTTTCTGACCTTACCCAATCGGAATCCCATTTAGTAGCATGAAACATTATCTTTGCTCCACTGCACATGGAATGGCAGCAAGATTGTGCTAAGCATTGGGGAATTTCCATTGAGAAATTGTATGAGAAGGTTACCTTGAAACAGATTGGCGCTACACACTCCAGAAATGTGTCTTGTTTCTACCATGCGCACCGGCCACTCCCTGTTCATGTCTTTGAATTTATTTGGAATGGAAGAACTTCATGAGACTTTCAGAAGGAATATGTGATAATTTCTTGCATTGTATTATGAAAGACTGGTATCATTTTGCAAACTGATCATATTATATGAACAATGGACATGGAGCTCAACACTTACCTAAGGAACAGAAGTAAAAACAATGTGAATATCAGATAACTCAGAGAATGTTACCTACTGGAGTTTGATCACAACTCTATAAAAAGAGACTGCTTGCTAATATTGAAAACAGATGGTTCAATCATTATATTTTAGCACCTTCTTTGGAATGACTTAATATTGTTCTTGGAAAAGGTTTCTCATCCTACTTTTCCAGTCTGTAAAGGATCCAGTGGGTAAGTAATAAAAGACATAAGTTTTAATACTTCTTTGTGTTTCCAATATTTCTATTTGTACATGAGTTTCCATTTATGCAAGACCTGGCCTGCTCAGAGCACTTCAATACTTGGATGATGGAAATACCATCAGAAGCCTAGATCTCATCCAAAAAATCCAAACAGAAGTATGGAGATATTATTTGGGTTCCTTGAGAGTACACAGCCCAGATCCTTTACTGGTATAAATCAATGCCACTCCGGTGGAGTAGGGCCAATTTATACCAGGAGAGAATGTGTCCGAAATGCATTGCCATAATAAACAGGAACAAAGGGACAAGGGGAAACCTGAGATCCTGTCTAGACCAGGCTTTAATTCAGTGCCCCCATATCACCAAGGTATCTAGGCACATGCCTGGCATTAAGCACATGTACATTCCCATTGACTTCAGTAGGACTACTGACATGTTTAAGGTGGGACGCATGTATAAGTATCTTGTTGAATCAGACCTCAGAAAGAATGTATGCTCAAAAGCCCTGGGGCAACCTTAAATAACATGAGGTAAAACGTAATAAAGCTAATGCTGAAAACAGAAACATTTTTTGTTATTGTGAAAATCTGGAGATGGGCCCAAGGCATAAAGATTAGATCTGGATTCAAACTCCATCCAGATTTGAAGGGTTCTGCGCCAATGTTCTGAAAAAATAAATCTGCATTGTTATCAATGCTTTTTCCAGAAACAGAAGCTAAAACAACAGTGTAGACAGTTGTAAAACCAGGATTGCTTCAGGACTCATTGCTGACACTGGTTGATGGATGACTGTAGAAGAAACAGACAAGTCTTTCCAATCAGTTTCTAACAAAGATTATAGAAAAAGCAGCAAAACTAAAAAGGAGGAGGGAAAAGGGTTTAATGTTTTGGGCCAGATCAATCGACAGTACAAAACCTACTATCTAAGGGCTCTTTTTGCGAATATTTACATCATGCAGCCACTCTAGGCATTACCTTCATTTTTGAAGTACATCGTTTCTCCATATCTATTGTGAATATAATAGTAATATTAATTCAATATGGATGAATAATTCCTCCCTTTATAGTTGTAATGAAAACTACTGTATGTTGAGTAGGTTTCTGGGCTATGGATCCATTCATCCTGAAGCATTTTATATAGTCACATTACTAACTACTGAAATACAGTCATGTTTTTGGTAGAATATGGCAGCTAATTAACACCACCCAGCAACAAAAGACAAAGTTTAGGTGGGGTACTATATCCAAGTGGTATAGACAAGTGTCAGATCCTGCTCTTCAAACAGGAATTATTTTGGGGAAGACCCGTGGCCTGTATTACGCAGGAGGTCAGACTAGATGATCACAATGGTCTCTCCTAGTCTTAAAATCTAAGACTATGAATCTTATCCTCTGGTTTAGAGATTTACTCAGTATAATGAGTGGGGCTGGTGGAAATGTGGTTTTCAATTAAAGGATTTTTTTTTGTGAAAAGTGTCTGCTTTCTGTGGAAAATTTTAATTTGTTTAATTAAAAAATTCTGCATTTCAGCTGAAATCTATTTTTGTATTAAAATTTTCACGAAAAAAATATCAATTTTCTGCGGAAGAATTTTTCCAACCAGCTCTACTAATGAGTCCTGTCTACATATTATTTTCAGGTGTGATTAACAACGGTTTTCAATACACCTATGGCTAAAACAAGTTATAAGTAAAACTGACTTAAACAGTGAAATCAATCTCTTGGAAAATAATGTATGAGAAAATATTTTGTCCATTTTGCTTCAAACTTTCTGACCATGACTAGTTATAAGTCTTGTGATATATGGTGTTAAAGCCCCAGCTCCTGGAATCTTGTGATTACAGTACATGAGACTCTCAGCTTTCCTTTTTTAAAAGTAAATTTCTAATTCTCAAGGTTGTAGAGAAAAGCTTGAAAGTTTGACCCCAAAGACTCAAAAGGCAAAGGAAAAGAAGCCAACATTTATTATTTTTTAAAATCTCATGATGTATTGGAGCCTGACTCATGAGATTTTAGTGCTCAGGGATAATAATACTGAGTCAGTGGCATGTGCATTTTTATACCAGGCTGAATGTTCCCAAAAATCTTTGTCTACTTTGGACAGGGAAATCATCTCCATCATTGACCTCATATTTCATGGATACTCTAGATATTTTTTATTGGGTCTGTACAACATTTTAACCTCTTGTGGAAGATTTCTTTCATTCCCCACTGTTGCAGTTTATTTATTTCCATTCCTTATTTAATTCTCCAATCCTTCCAGACATTTGCTTAGGCTGACATGTGCTTCTTTCTTCCCACTTGCTTAGGGTATGTCTACACTACGAAATTAGGTCAAATTCATAGAAGTCGGTTTTGTAGACAGCGTTTTTATACAGTCGACTGTGTGTGTCCCCACACAAATGCTCTAAGTGCATGTAGTCGGCGGAGTGTGTCCACAGTACCGAGGCAACTGTTGACTTCCAGAGCGTTGCACTGTGGGTAGCTATCCCACAGTTCCTCCAGTCTCTGCCGCCCATTTGAATTCTGGGTAGAAATCCCAGTTCCTGAAGGGGCTAAAACATTGTCGCAGGTGGTTCTGAGTATATATCGTCAGGCCCCCCTTCCCTCCCTCCTTCCATGAAAGCAAGGGCAGACAATCGTTTTGTTCCTTTTTTCTTGAGTTACCTGTGCAGACGCCATACCACGGCAAGCATGGAGCCCACTCAGCTCACTGTCACCGTATGTCTCCTGGGTGCTGGCAGATGCGGTGCTGCATTGCTACACAGCAGCAGTTTATTGCCTTTTGGCAGCAGACAGTGCAGTATGACTGGTAGCCGTCATCGACATAGTCCTGGGTGCTTTTTTAACTGACCTCGATGAGGTCGGGGTGCCTGGACAAACATGGGAGTGACTCAGCCAGGTCATTTCCCTTTTAAGTTTCGTCTCATGGCGATTGAGTCCTACCAGCAGTGCACTGTCTTTTAATCAGCAGCCAGCAGAAGATGATGGCCAGCAGTCATACTGCACCGTCTTCTGCCGAGCACCCAGGAGATGACGATGACTAGCTGTCGTACTGCACAGTTTGCTGCCAGCAAGATGTATAAAGATAGATGAAGTGGCTCAAAACAAGAAATAGACCAGATTTGTTTTGTATTCATTTTCTCCTCCCTCCCTCCATGAAATCAACGGCCTGCTAAACCAATTTTGATTTCTATCCTTGAGGTTTTGAGCTCTGTCCTTGAGAGGGCCATTCTGTTTCTCGCAAAGCCACCCCCTTTGTTGATTTTAATTCCCTGTAAGCCATGT
Source organism: Chelonia mydas (assembly GCF_015237465.2). Classification (NCBI taxonomy): domain Eukaryota; kingdom Metazoa; phylum Chordata; order Testudines; family Cheloniidae; genus Chelonia; species Chelonia mydas. The sequence goes on along the minus strand of NC_051251.2, from coordinate 14,684,824 downwards.
CGTCAGTCGCCCCTCCCTCCATCAGGGCAACAGCAGACAATCGTTCCGCGCCTTTTTTCTGTGCAGACACTATACCACGGCAAGCATGGAGCCCGCTCAGATCACTTTGGCAATTAGGAGCACATTAAACACCACATGCATTATCCAGCAGTATATGCAGCACCAGAACCTGGCAAAGCGAAACCGGGCGAGTAGGTGACGTCAGCGTGGTGACAAGAGTGATGAGGACATGGACACAGACTTCTCTCAAAGCACGGGCCCTGGTAATGTGGGCATCATGGTGCTAATGGGCAGCTTCATGCGGTGGAACGCCGATTCTGGGCTCAGGAAACAAGCACAGACTGGTGGGACCGCATAGTGTTGCAGGTCTGGGACAATTCCCAGTGGCTGCGAAACTTTCACAGGCGTAAGGGCACTTTCATGGAACTTTGTGACTTGCTTTCCCCTGCGCTGAGGCGCAAGAATACCAAGATGAGAGCAGCTCTCACAGTTGAGAAGTGAGTGGCAATAGCCCTGTGGAAGCTTGCAACGTCAGACAGCTACCGGTCAGTCGGGAATCAATTTGGAGTGGGCAAATCTACTGTGGGGGCTGCTGTGATGCAAGTAGCCAACGCAATCAAAGATCTGCTAATATCAAGGGTAGTGACCCTGGGAAATGTGCAGGTCATAGTGGATGGCTTTGCTGCAATGGGATTCCCTAACTGTGTGGGGCCATAGACAGAACCCATATCCCTATCTTGGAACCGGAGCACCAAGCCGGCAAGTACATAAACCGCAAGGGGTACTCTTCAATAGTGCTGCAAACACTGGTGGATCACAAGGGATGTTTCACCAACATCAGCGTGGGATGGCTGGGAAAGGTACATCACACTCGCATCTTCAGGAACTCTGGTCTGTTTCAAAAGCTGCAGGAAGGGACTTTATTCCCAGACCAGAAAATAACCATTGGGGATGCTGAAATGCCTATAGTTATCCTTGGGGACCCAGCCTACCCCTTAATGCCATGGCTCCTGAAGCCATACACAGGCAGCCTGGACAGTAGTCAGGAGCTGTTCAACTACAGGCTGAGCAAGTGCAGAATGGTGGTAGAATGTGCATTTGGACGTTTAAAAGCACGCTGGCGCAGTTTACTGACTCAGTTAGACCTCAGCGAAACCAATATTCCCGCTATTACTGCTTGCTGTGCACTCCACAATATCTGTGAGAGTATGGGGGAGACATTTATGGATAACCACCCTCCCCTACTCCCGTGGATCACCGCTTGCAGAGGCAATAAAGTCATTGCTGCTTCACATTCATGCATTCTTTATTAATTCATCACACAAATAGGGGGATAACTACCAAGGTAGCCCAGGAGGTGTGGTGGAGGAGAGAAGCACCAGGAGTGGTGGAGGAGGGAAGGACAAGGCCACACAGCACTTTAAAAGTTTAAAAGTTTAAAACTTATTGAATGCCAGCCTTCTGTTGCTTGGGCAATCCTCTGGGGTGGAGTGGCTGGGTGGCCGGAGGCCCCCGCAATGCGTTCTTGGGCGTCTGGGTGAGGAGGCTATGGAACTTGGGGAGGAGGGCGGTTGGTTACACGGGGGCTGTAGTGGTGGTCTGTGCTCCTGCTGCCTTTCCTGCAGCTCAACTATACGCTGGGGCATATTAGTTTGATCCTCCAGCAGCCTCAGCATTGAATCCTGCCTCCTCTCATCATGCTGCCGCCACCTTTCAGCTTCAGCCCTCTCTTCAGCCCGCCACTTACTCTCTTCAGCCCTCCACCTCTCCTCCCAGTCATTTTGTGCTTTCCAGCACTCTGACATTGTCTGCCTCCACTTATTCGTCTGTGCTATGTCAGTGTGGCAGGACAGCATGAGCTCAGAGAACATTTCATTGCGAGTACGTTTTTTTCACCTTCTAATCTTTGCTAGCCTCTGGGAAGGAGAAGATCCTGTGATCCTTGAAACACATGCAGCTGGTGGAGAAAAAAAAGGGACAGTGGTATTTAAAAAGACACATTTTATAGAACAGTGGGTACACTCTTTCACGGTAAACCTTGCTGTTAACATTACATACATAGCACATGTGCTTTTGTTCCAAGGTCGCATGTTGCCTCCCCCCAGCACATGGCTAGCCCCCCCCTCCCCATGGCTAACAGCGGGGAACATTTCTGTTCAGCCACAGGCAAACAGCCCAGCAGGAACGGGCACCTCTGAATGTCCCCTTAAGAAAAGCACCCTATTTCAACCAGGTGACCATGAATGATATCACTCTCCTGAGGATAACACAGAGAGATAAAGAACAGATGTTGTTTGAACGCCAGCAAACATACACTGCAATGCTTTGTTCTACAATGATTCCCAAGTACGTGCTACTGGCCTGGAGTGGTAAAGTGTTCTACCATGGTGGATGGAATAAGGCTGCCCTCCCCAGAAACCTTTTGCAAAGGCTTTGGGAGTACATCCAGGAGAGCCGCGAATGCCAGGGGAAATTAATCATTAAACATGCTTGCTTTTAAATGTATAGTATTTTAAAAGGTACACTCACCAGAGGTCCCTTTTCCGCCTGGCGGATCCGGGAGGCAGCCTTGGGTGGGTTCGGGGGGTACAGGCTCCAGGTCCAGGGTGAGAAACAGTTCCTGGCTGTCGGGAAAACCAGTTTCTCCGCTTGCTTGCTGTGAGCTATCTACAACCTCATCATCATCAGCTTCCTCGTCCCCAAAACCTGCTTCCGTGTTGCCTCCATCTCCATTGAAGGAGTCAAACAACACGGCTGGGGTAGTGGTGGCTGAATCCCCTAAAATGGCATGCAGCTCATCATAGAAGCGGCATGTTTTGGGCTCTGACCCGGAGTGGCCGTTCACCTCTCTGGTTTTCTGGTAGGCTTGCCTCAGCTCCTTAAGTTTCACGTGGCACTGCTTTGGGTCCCTGTTATGGCCTCTGTCCTTCATGCCCTGGGAGATTTTGACAAATGTTTTGGCATTTCGAAAACTGGAACGTAGTTCTGATAGCACGGATTCCTCTCCCCATACAGCGATCAGATCCCGTACCTCCCGTTCGGTCCATGCTGGAGCTCTTTTGCGATTCTGGGACTCCATCATGGTCACCTCTGCTGATGAGCTCTGCATGGTCACCTGTAGCTTGCCATGCTGGCCAAACAGGAAACTGAAATTCAAAAGTTCGCGGGCCTTTTCCTGTCTACCTGGCCAGTGCATCTGAGTTGAGAGTGCTGTCCAGAGCCGTCACAATGGAGCATTCTGGGATAGCTCCCGGAGGCCAATACCATCTAATTGTGTCCACAGTACCCCAAATTCAACCCAGGAAGGCCGATTTCAGCGCTAATCCCCTTGTCGGGGGTGGAGTAAGGAAATCAATTTTAAGAGCCCTTTAAGTCGAAAAAAAGGGCTTCATCGTGTGGACGGGTGCAGGGTTAAATCGATTTAATGCTGCTAAATTTGACCTCAACTCCTAGTGTAGACCAGGGCTTATACATTCATCTTGACCTTGTTTTGATTTCTATTGTATTTATTGCCAAATGACACATACATAATGCTTAGGAAATGCATTACTTTATGTCTATACATTTTCAATTTCCTTTCTGTGATCTTTCTCTTCATTGTTTTAGCACATTTAAGTTCACACAAACCTTCCTTTTCTTTAAAAAAAAGAAAAGTATGCGGCTGAAGTTCTATGTTCCTGCATTGATTTCCTGTATTTTAGTTTTGTTTAACTCTGTTAGAATTTGGATGTCCTATGGAATTAATAATGCAGTAGGATGCCCTTCACATCTAGGTCTTCTGAATCTGGCCTCATTTGGTATTGATCAAATCCATAATGTCAGTGGCATTATTTAAAACCTAAATCCTACAGTATGATGGCTGTCTGTGGCTGTTCGGTGTATGATGTAATGAGGTTGTCTTGGTCATGTTCCTAGTGGGCAGGTCTCCATATCACAGAAACCACCAGCGTCGTTGGCACTATACCACTCCCTAGGTAGCAGCCGCAGCAGGGATGCCAAGGACTGAATGTGTATGGAGACTAGATCACTGCTGAGACACGTTGGCAGGCTGGTGTGGGGAAACTTGTGCTGTGACTGTCCACACTGCACCTGTTCAGTAGATAAATAAAGGGCTTTAGTCTCTGGAGCTGGTGATCCAGCACTTTCTGCAAGCAGTAAAATAAACAAATAAACCAAACAAAAACTGTCACTGATATCATCCCTAGGATTTTATATTCCGTCCATAATGTGAGATAAGTAATAACCCTTTTCACATGTAAGAACAGATGGGAGCTGATAGTTTAACATTGCTACTGCTTTGTTATGCTTCAGTCTATGAAATGCCAACCTTGTTGAAAAGCCAATTTTATACAACTTATCTATAGCAGGTTGTACTCTTGCCAAGATATTGGAAACATTCACAGTGTGCTGCCCCTTTGTGCATAACAAGCTTCCCATATGTTGCAAAACACATCAGCAGTTCTGATTTTTGCATGTGTCCCAGCTGCATGCTAACCAGAATGGCTAGTCTGCCTCCTTTTGTGAAGCAGAGACAAGACAGCAGCCTTAGCTGCCAGAATAAAGGAAATCTGTGGAAAATGTGCTTAATTCTACATTTCCACATGTCTGAAGACCTTCCAGAGGCCTTCTGTATGGATGGGAAACTTTCAAGAAGGCTTTCCAGGAACTTTGAAGGGTATTTTGTACAGATATATTTTGCTAGATACTGTTTATAAAATAAAGATCTTTTTTACTGTTATAGATGATGCCTCAGATGCACAGTTGTACCTGATGTAGTCGCCTGGATTTTGCAATAAAGAAGAGGCAGACACTGCTGACTACTCGCTCTTAGTCAGACTCCAACATAATCTACGTGGTAGCCTCCTTGCAGGACAGGGTGTGTGTGTGATACACTCACATTCACACACTACAGACCCCTTGGGCCAAACTCTGTTCTCAGTTACACTTGTGGAACTTGATTTCCACGGAGCTGCATGCATGTAAGTGAAAGCAAATTTGGCCTCATACCTGAGAAGAAGCAGTTTACAGAGGCCTCTGTCTGGATATCTGTAGCCCTCTGAAAAATACAGGCAACAGTACGTGGGGTTTTCTTCTGAGAATAGTCTCCACTAGTCACAGGAAGTGTTTCCCCTCATTGCCTAATTCACAGAGGATGTGAGCCTATCACAGCCCCAAGTTATAGCAACCTACACTCTTACTCCTAGACGTCCATGCTCCAATCCCCAGCGTGGGCCATGATGACAGCCACACATAGGTAACACTTTAAATTTGCTGATGTCTGTTTCTTTAAATTTGCTTTGCCTTTGGATTTTTGTAAGCTTCTCCCTCAGCAGTTCCTCTGACTCTTCAAAATGACTGCCTCTGAATTTTGATTTAGTTGTTTGCTATAATCTGTTTAAATTCAGCTCATTTAATTTCTTTCCCAATGTCTTTCTTTGCCATTCAGGCTCAACCTCTGAATTCTCCATCTGGTACCTCAGGAGCTGTTTCTGCCTCACCAAGAGTTTGATTACCAAACCCTTTGAACTTGATTCTGGATTTGACAGCCAGAGACAGGCTGGAGGGGATACATCAGAGCTGCAATGGAGAGGGAGATCCTAGGGAGAATTCTGTCTCAGAAAGAATTCCTCTAGAGCAGTGTAGGGGCAAGGTTGCTGAAGATTGGCGAGGAGCTAAGTGGTGGACTGAGTATGTGACTGGAGGTAAGCGGAGGATGCAGGCAGTTTCAATGAACTTTGTCCGACAGACCCTGCCAAAAGACATTGTAGCATAGCTCAGCATATTTTTGCCTGTAAACGAGTCAGTTTATGTAATAAGCATAAATCATACATATAAGAATGTAGCCAGCTGTTGACCCCATGTAACCCCGAGATAAGCGCGGAGAATATAGCGCTACAGAGGACTCCTCCCAGGTGGAGTCCTGCCTGGTCAGCTGTCCCGAACGGCCAGAGTCCCCTGCAGCCCCTCCGTGCGTCCTAGGGGCTCCCCGCACAGGTTGGAGCATAAGTTCTTCTTTCCTTCAATAAAGCACAGTTTACTATTCTTAGGCCTGAGTGTCCTCCTTTTGCTGGTATCTCCCGCCCAGCCCTTGCGGGCACAAGCAGTAAAAAGAAAAGGAGTACTTGTGGCACCTTAGAGACTAACAAATTTATTTGAGCATAAGCTTTCGTGAGCTACAGCTCACTTCATCGGATGCATGCAGTGGAAAATACAGTAGAGAGATTTTATATACACAGTGAACATGAAAAAATGGGTGTTACCATACACACTGTAAAGAGAGTGATCAGGTAAGGTGAGCTATTACCAGCAGGAGAGAAAAAAAAGCTTTTGTACTGATAATCAAGGTGGGCCATTTCCAGCAGTTGACAAGAACGTGTGAGGAACAGTGGGGGGCGGGGGGGAGGGTGGAATAAACATAGGGAAATAGTTTTACTTTGTGTAATGACACATCCACTCCCAGTCTTTAGTCAAGCCTAATGTAATGGTGTCCAGTTTGCAAATTAATTCCAATTCAACAGTCTCTCGTTGGAGTCTGTTTTTGAAGTTTTTTTGTTGAAGAATTGCAACTTTTAGGTCTGTAATCGAGTGATCAGAGAGACTGAAGTGTTCTCCGACTGGTTTTTGAATGTTATAATTCTTGACGTCTGATTTGTGTCCATTTATTCTTTTACGCAGAGACTTTCCGGTTTGGCCAATGTACATGGTAGAGGGGCATTGCTGGCACATGATGGCATATATCACATTGGTAGATGTGCAGGTGAACAAGCCTCTGATAGTGTGGCTGATGTGATTAGGCTCTATGATGATGTCCCCTGAATAGATATGTGGACACAGTTGGCAACGGGCTTTGTTGCTAGGATAGGTTCCTGGGTTAGTGTTTTTGTTGTGTAGTATGTTGTTGCTGGTGAGTATTTGCTTCAGCTTGGGGGGCTGTCTGTAAGCAAGGACTGGCCTGTCTCTCAAGATCTGTGAGAGTGATGGGTCGTCCTTCAGGATAGGTTGTAGATCCTTGATGATGTGCTGGAGAGGTTTTAGTTGGGGGCTGAAGGTGATGGCTAGTGGCGTTCTGTTATTTTCTTTGTTGGGCCTGTCCTGTAGTAGGTGACTTCTGGGTACTCTTCTGGCTCTGTCAATCTGTTTCTTCACTTCAGCAGGTGGGTATTGTAGTTGTAAGAATGCTTGATAGAGATCTTGTAGGTGTTTGGTAGGGTATTTGGAACTAGGATTAGTGTTGCTGTGGGTAGGGCTCCCCGCCCTAGAGCTAAGGTTCCTAGAGCAGTACATTCTGCTGCCTGGCATTTCTGCACTCTTACAATTGGTGCACTGTGCACGCCTCCCCACCAACACACACACTAACTGGTGTAGAAAGGAGGCAGTAATATAGCCCTAGCTTCATTATTCCCCCCATTCAGTTAACACATGGAAGCATTAGCAAGAAGCAATTCCTGCTCTCCCCAACAGCACTGTGCTGAGCACAAGCAAAGGAGAGTTCTCTTCTTACCCAATGCACACGCACACATAGATCCAAGAGCAACTTGGACATTTATGTCACATGTGGCCACACTGTGACCTACAGACCAATGTAGATTATTGAGTCTCTTCCTGTCTGCCTCTCTCTCATCCCTCAATTCATTGTCCTCCTCTTCTTCATTTATACTGCTTTGAAGGCACATGTTTTGGTAGCCAGCCTGTTTCAATATCACCTCTTAAGGTGAACAATTGCTAACCTCACTTGGGTTAGAGTTCATATGGGTAGGGCGCCGCACCCTAGGGTTAGGGTTCCTATCGGTACAGTATTTGAGTTGGGGTTAGGGATCCTACAAGTAGGGTATTTGGAGCTAGGATTAGTGTTGCTTTGGGTAGGACTCCCCGCCCTAGAGCTAAGGTTCCTAGGGGTAGGGTTCCTATGGGTAGGGTACCTGGAGCTAGGGTTAGGGTTCCTATGGGTAGGGTTCTTGGAGCTAGGGTTAGGGTTCCTATGGGTAGGGTTCCCCGCCCTAGAGTTAGGGCACCAATGGGTAGGGTTCCTATCGGTAGGGTACTTGGAGTTAGGGTTATGACTCCTGTGGGTAGGGTGTTTGGAGCTGGGGTTAGGGTTGCTATGGGGAGGGCTCCCCGTCTTAGGGTTAGCATTGCTATAGGGAGGGTACTTGGTACTAGGGATAGGGTTCCTATGGTTCAGGTTCCCCCCACTTTTGGTTAGAGTTCCTCGAGGTAGGAAACATGGAGCTAGGATTAGGGTTCCTATCGGTATGGCTCTCAGTCCTAGGATTAGGGTTCCTATGGGTAGAATACTTGGAGCTAGGGTTAGGGTTCCTATGGGCAGGGCACTTGGAGTTAGGGGTAGGATTCCTATGGGTAGGGTTCTGGGAGCTAGGATTTGGGCTCCTATGGGTAAGGTACTTGGAGGTAGGGTTAGGGATCCTGTGGGTAAGGGTCTCCGGCATAGGGTTAAAGCTCCTAAGGGTAGGACTCCCAGTCCTAGGGTTAGGGTTCCTAGGGTTAGGGAATTTGGAGCTAGGATTAGTGTTGCTTTGGGGAGGGCTCCCTGCCCTATGGTAAGCATTCCTATGGGGAGGGTACCTGGAGCTAGGGTTAGGATTGCTATGGGTAGGGCTCCCCACCCTTGAGCTAAGGTTCCCATGGGGAGGGTACCTGGAGCTAGGGTTAAGGTTCCTACGGGTAGGGTTCCCCAGCCTAGGGTTAGGGTTCCTATGGGTGAGGCTCCCCACCAGTGTTCCCTTTAATTATTTACGTCCATGCGTGTAATGAATTTTGTTACACGCACCAATATGGAGGTGATGTGTGGTGGTGGGGGCGACAGGTAAGGAGTGTGGGAATGGGCTCTGGGCTGGGGCAGAGGGTTGGGCTGCAGGGGGGTGAGGGCTCTGGCTGGGGGTACAGCCTCTGGGGTGGGGTCAGGGATGAGGGGATTGGGGTGCGGGAGAGAGCTCAGGGCTAGAGCAGAGTGTTGGGGTGTGGGGGAATGAGGGCTCTGGCTGGGGGTGTGGGCTCTGGGGTGGGGCCAGTGATGTGGGGTTTGGGGTCAGGAGGGGGCTCAGGGCTGGGGAAGAGGTTTGGGGTGCAGGCTCTGGGGTGGGGGTGGGGCTGGGAACGAGGGTTTTGGAGTGCAGGCTGTCCCGGGGCTGCGAGACGACTCCCCACAGCCCTCTCTCGCCACAGCAGCTCAGGGCCAGGTGAGAGGTGCCTCTCCTGGGCCACGGCAGTTCCAGCGGGCCTGAGCTGGGCTGGGGGAGGGGTTGCTCTCCCCAGCAGCTCTGGCGGGGCTGGGCCGGGCTCGGGGAGCATCTCCTCTCCCTGGCAGCTCCAGCGGGCCTGGCTGGGCGAGGGGCTTCTCTCCCCAGCAGCTCCAGCAGAGCCAGGCCAGAGGAGGGACTCCTCTCCACACCTGCGCGGCCCTTGGTAGCCTGCCATGCAGCCACACAACTTACAGGGAACTTACCTTCCTGCCCTAGGGTTAGGGTTCCTATGGGTAGGGGACTTGGGCCTAGGGTTAGGGCTTGTATCGGTAAGGGACTTGGGGCTAGGGCTAGGGATCCCATGGCTAGGGCTCCCTGCTGGAGGGTTAGGGATCCTATGAGTATAGCTCCCCGCCCTAGGGTCAGGGTTCCTAGGAGTAGGGCTCCCTGCCCTAGGCTTAGGGTTCCTATGGGTAGGGCTCCGTGCCCTAGCACTAGGGTTTCTATGGGTAGGGTTCCCTGCCCTAGGGTTAGGCTTCATATGGGTAAGGGACTTGGGGCTAGGGTCAGGGTTCCTATGGGTAGGGCTCCCCGCCCTAAGGTTAGGGTTCCTATGGATAGGATACTTGGCGTCAGGGGTAGAGTTGCAATGGGTAGGGTACTTGGAGCTATGGTTAGTGTTTCTATGGCTAGGGCTCCCTGGACTAGTGTTAGCATTCCAAATTGGGTAATTGGAGGCAGGGTTATGGTTCCGATAGTGAGTGTATTTGGAGCTAGGGTGTGGGTTTCTGTGGGTAGGCTCCTCGTAGCCAGGGTTTGTTTTTTTGTTAGTAGGGTTCCCTGGAGATTGGGTTTGTGGTTTCTCTGGGTAGGGGTCTCTGGAGGTAGGTGGCCAGAATTTGCAGGAATTCATAAAAAAGTGTTACAAAATTCCTTTTTTTTTAAAAAGTAGCAGGCACGGAGACAAATGTGGGGGAAAAAAAGCCATTCTAGTTGTTTGTTTTTTAAGTTATGTGATCATCTTGGGCGCTCCTTTATGCTAAACAACTTTTTGTTATCTTGTTCATACTAAGGGAAATATTCATTTCAGGGGACTAAGTCCAAGATATTCTGTATCTTGTTTTGTTTTTTGAGGTCTGTGTAAAGAAAGAGCCTTTTAGTGCTCTCCAGAAAAGATGCCTTCTCTGTGCGGTTTCATTATAATTCCTGTCAATGTCGAAGTAAGTACGAAATCCCTAGAGTCTACATTTTGGCCTTTATGTCTATCTTCTTTGCTGGCACACCTCTTTTCTGATTTGCTTACTTCTGCAATCTCAAATTCAAACACAACTTCCTATCCTTTTTTCCCCCTATCTTTTTTTGTTCTTTAAAATATTCTCTTCTATTCAGCTACATTGAAAGGTGGGTAGATCTTCAGCTGGCACAAATTGGCATAGGCCCACTGAAGTTCTTGGAGCTGCACTGATTTATTTATACCAACCCTGCTTGTTTATTCTGTCACATATTAGACTTTCATTCCCCCCACCCTCTACTCATACAGTCAATATTTCTAATGTGATCAGTTTAATTTTTCTTTACAAATTAGTTCCTTGTAATTTTATTGTACTAAACACTTAGTGGCCCAGATTATAAGTAACCTTAACTTATTTAAAGATAAAACATTATTAGGTCATATATATGACAAGGAAAAGATCCATCAATCAACTGTAGTCTTCATACATTCAAGCTATTCCTTTCTCTAATGCACTCATTTTGTTTGTATAAAGCTTTTACTATAAAGTTGTCCCCAGTGGACTGACAGGCCTTGTCTTTGAATAAAGCTCCTGAGCCATAAGTATAGTAAAACTAGCAATGCTTTGTCTTGGCGAAGCAGCTGTCCTAAGAAGTTTATCTTACATCCAAAAAGGTCATTTTATCTGATTAAAAAAACTTCTTTTGCCTTGCAGGATCCAAAAACTGGAAGTCAAATATCATCACATAAAACACACTGACTAAGCAGTTGGCTGTAGGAGTAACTGAGATCAATATTTTTTGTTAATCTCTATTGTATAAAACAAAAACAGACACTGAATGACTTGGAAGTAGATAACTGCACACCTAGCTCACTTTTGTAATCATGTACTCCTATCACAGTTAACCGCTTCTTCCTTCCCCCATTTCTTAATACATCTGTCACAATCTCTTGTGTCTTGCCTTAAATTAGATTGTAACTGCTTTGTGGCAAGGACTGTTCCTTACTATATATTTGTACGTAGTCCAGCATAATGAGGCCCTAGTTGTGACTGGGGCCTTTGGGTGCTACTGTAATACATAATATAAAATAATTCCATGTTAACCAATCACTCTTCTTGCCATTGTATTGGAGTTTGCACTCTTATTTGCAACAACAACCCACATTCCAATCATCATATAAGTGATTTTGTAACGTGGATATAGCAAAGTACTTGTAATACAATAGTCGACCTGAATGACTATGATTTGTAAGTATTCTAAATCCATTGTACTGTATTTAATAATACATGTGGAATAAGATTAAAAAGAAAGTTCATTGACTAACAGCATAATGGAATGAGTCATAGCATTCTCTCCCAATGATATTTCTCTCAGATTTCTAAAAATATAAATAACAAGCCTCAGGGTGTTATTTATTGTTCTTCCTGCTCATCAAGTTAGTTTACCAGAGGGTGTGTGCCTCATATTGTAGCTTCTCCCCCAAGGAAGTCTACAGGTGCCACAAATTAGTGATAAAAATGGTATTCCTGGAGTAGTAATCTCTGTTCATTTTGCCCTAATCAGCGAACCAACACTGTTAAACAACGTTAAGCACGTGCGCAAATCTTCGTAGGAGAAACGGCCCAGTTCAGGCCAACAATTTTTAAACCCTCTTTGAAATTAATCGCAAATGAGGAAATCTTTATCCCTGTTAGTGAAATTTATTAAGCACAACAACAAAGCTGAAAACAAAAGGATTTTACACAGAGACTCGGCTTTGCGCTTCCTGCTTTAGTAATGAACTGGATTCACAACAAAGGCCAGTGTTTTGCATTTTAAAAAGAAACTGCAGTTGCATTAATTGAATGTAACTTTTTTATATATTAATGGATCTTTTATTCATTTGTTATACACTTTTAAATTGAATTTTTAGAAGTCTATTTTTATATATTATATTTTTGCATTTTTAATACCTTTTCCACATTCTTTCTGCATTTTAAGTATTATTTCATTTCTCACAGATTCTCTTTTCATTTTTTAGTATTTCTTTCCAGCCTCCATTTTCTTCATTTCATAGGCCCCAATCCTGCAAATGCTTTACACACATCCTTAACGTTACTCCGGAGTAATCCCACTGAAGTCAATGAGCTAATGAATTCACAGGAAAAAAAATCTTAAAAAATGCAGCTGAAGGCGACACGTAACAAATAATTTTATATAAAGCAATATAATGGAGAAAAAAGAATTCAAAGACTGCAACTGAAGTTTCTTCTTCAGGCCTAAAACACTGAATTCTTTTAAATCCAGTTGCACCGAAGTCACTGCGGCTAGGTTTAAAATAAGTCAATGGGAGTATAGTTAAGTATTTGCATAGCTGATTAAGTGAGCTGTAGCTCACGAAAGCTTATGCTCAAATAAATTGGTTAGTCTCGAAGGCGCCACTAGTACTCCTTTTCTTTTTGCAGGATAGGAGCTGTAGTATTTTTTGTTACAGATTATTTCTTATTGCAGTTTCTCATCCTCGCTCTAATTTTTCAGTCTTTTAAAAAGACTTTTTTTTAAATGATGCATTTCTTTGCATTGCTTACTCTTTGAATAATTCCTCCCCCCCCCCCCCGTTTTAGCACGAGCTCACTTCCGTTTTTCCTCCACTGTGCCTTTTTTAGCTTGCTCCCCTCCCGTTTCTTAGCACTCTTTATTTTATTTTTTGAATTCCTGTTTGTTTTTGCACTTTTACCTCCTTCCTCACTGTCTCTTTAGTTTAGCCGCTGCTTGGCAGGTGCATTTCCTTCCTCTCTGTACATTACAGGCTACACTAAAGTCTTCTTGCACTTTTTCCAGGAATCTCTCTCTTGACGTCTCTCTCTCTCGTTTCTGGTAAGTCCCCACCTCCCCTTTTCCCAGCACCCGTGGAAACGAAGGCTGCTCGCCTCCTGCTTCGTTATTACACGAGCGAAGGGGAACCTCGGCTCCGGTCCGTGCTTTTGCAAGCGCCCTGACTGGCCCCCGCGGAAGCCCCAGTGCCCCGAGCTCATCTACAGCGGGCCCGGCCCCACGGAATCCCCAGTGCCCCGAGTCAGCTGTTCGCCCCGGCCCCGCTGAGCGCCGTGGAGCCTGCGCAAGGCGGAGACTGAGGCAGGGGAGGGAGAAGATGGCGGAGGCAGAGTAAGTAAGGGAGCAGTGGCGACACTTGCCCTGGGGCTGGGCACTGGCTTGCAGTGGGAGGGGTAGGTCGGGAGGGGGGCAGAGGCACTCAGCGGGGGGAGGAGAGGGAGATAAGGACGGGTCCTTCTGGAGGATGCAGCTGGGATGGGACAGGGCTGCACCCCTGACTAGGCTGGTGATGTCTCGCTGCTAAAACCTTTCCCCTGGAGGCAGGGACTTCAAATGCCGTGTTCAGCCGGGTGGCTCCGGGGTTCCCTTTTGGGGATCTGTGCAGTGAACTCCCCCAGGCAGGAGCCAGCCCTGTATTATGTGTCAGAAGGTGCCACGTACACATCCGGGCCTGGGTAAGGGTCAAATGCTGCCCTCTGGGCACGCAAGCCCCTTGTTGGCTGCAGGAGGAATTTTATACGCCTGTCCAAGGGCCGAATTTGCCCCTAAATGATTAATAACAATGCACTGCTTCACGTCGATCCTAGTCCCAGTCACTGAGAGTTGTTGCCACCTGACAGCCGACTGTTGGCATAGGCAGGGCCGGATTAACTCTCCTTTGGGCCCGGGGCTATTAGGTTTTGTGGGGGCCCCGTATACAAGTCGTTTTCCTAATTTAAAACAAAATGATCACAATTATGGCATCGAGGCTATTAACACTCTACTAAACTTGCCTTTTAATTAACATAAAGCCCTTCATGGATACATTTCAGTCTTAAAACATGTAGAATATAGTTAAGTTAATTCAAAATAGCCTACTTCTTACCTTAGAACAGGTATTATATTAGTTTCTTTCTGCGAGGGAGTTTGGGTGCAGGAGCGGGCTCCAGGCTGGGGCAGAGTGTTAGGGTGCAGGAGAGGGTGAGGGGTGCAGGGTCTGGGAGGGAGTTTGGGTGCAGGAGGGGATTCTGGCAGGGGGTTGGGGTGCAGGGTCTGGGAGGGAGTTTGGTGCAGGTGGGGATTCTGGCAGGGGGTTGGGGTGCAGGGTCTGGGAGGGAGTTTGGTGCAGGTGGGGATTCTGACCTGGGGTTGGGGTGCCGGAGGGGGTGCAGGGTCTGGGAGGGAGTTTGGGTGCAGGTGGGGATTCTGACCTGGGGTTGGGGTGCAGGAGGGGGTGCAGGGTCTTGGAGGGAGTTTGGGTGCAGGAGGGGATTCTGACCTGGGGCAGGAGGTTGGGGTGCAGGAGAGGGTGTGAGGTGCAGGCTCCGGCCAGGAGGCACTTAGCACAGGTGGCTCCTAGCTGGCCGTGCAGCAGGGCTCTGGCAAGCTGCCTGCCTACCATAGCCCCACGCTGCTCACGGAAGCAGCCGACTGCTGGCACGTCTCTGTGCGCCCCAGCCCGGAGGGGGACAGCGTGTCTCCGTGAGCTGCCCGTGCCCGCAGGCACTGCCCTACAGCTCCCGTTGGCCAATGGAAGCTGCAGGGGTGGTGCTGGGGGCAGGGCAGCACCCAGAACTGTCTCTCCTCCCCTCCCCCCCGACCAGGGGCCACAGTGACATGCCAGCAGCCGTCCGCCTTCGGGAGCAGCATGAGGCCACAGCATGCAGGCAGCCTGCCTGAGCCCTGCTGCGCCGGGATCCCCCTTAGCCCAGGGCCCTAGGCTGCAGCCCCTAAAGTACGTGAAATGGGCGTATGTGAAATGGGTGTGATGGTCCTCAGACGACAACACATCTTTCTGAAAAATCCACCCCCACAGCAGATGCTCTTGTTGGCAGACTAATGAAGGCCTGAAATCACCTTGCCCTCTGGCTACTCTCTTATCTCTGAACATGTGCCAGAGCCACCGTGGCAGGCTGTAGTGGAGAAACTTGCACTGCTATTGTCTGTCCTGAACCTGTTCTGTTCTATGTTTTTGCTTTCCACGGCTGTCAGGCTGGTACTTCTCATAATCACTACATTGACTTAAAAAAAAACAACCCACCTTCAAATTAATCCAAAATGACTCACAGAGTCTCCTTCCAAATGAATGAGACTTGCAAGGCCAGGAATCAGTAAGGGCAGGACAGGGAAAGCTGCAAAATTATTGGTGTGGTGTCTGAGTGGTTAAGGTGCTTGACTGCAATCCCGAAGGTTGTCATGGGTTCAAGTCTAACTTGATCTCACACTGAAAGGCCACTTCCAGTTCACTCAGCTGCAAACTGAGTCCCTGATCCATTGGTTTAGGGCAGTCAAATCAGTCTGATGTGATACTGGCCACATCACTCCCTTGTGTACTGTTGGCTAGGAAACTGACATGCCTTAACTACCTCAGCCTGAGAAGCTATTGGTTTGGGGGAACTTTGACTTGGCTTTGAGGTGAAGTTCCTGGATTTTAATGTCATGAGGGAAACTTAGTCCTCATCTACATTTGAAATCTCTGTCGGTGTCATAATGGTAGCTTTTCATTTCCTGGTTCTCATCACCTGGTGCTAGATTTTTAGTTTAAGAAACTCAGTCTTCTTTTCCACTCCACCATGTTCTGCATAACATCTGTATATTACATAAGAATAGTTTATTTGTGGGATTCACACAAATGAGCCTTATTGATTAGCTCAACGGGTAAACTTGGAGCAGTTTCACGATGCTTTTCCTGTTAGAGACACTGCGGTGACTGGAAAAAAATCTCAGGTGATAATTTAATTATTGTACATGACTCCCAAAGCCTTCACGTGGCACAGTTTCCCCTCACTAAAAAGTTGAAGTGGTGTGCCACAGAAGGGATAAACTGGAGCTGAGCCTGTCTTGTAAAGATGCTAGTTTTGTAGCTTTCCTGCATTGTTACAGCTTTAAATATCCATTTCCAGGAGGTGAAGGCACAGCAATGTTGTAAGGTCAAATTGTAAACTGTAGTGTCATTATTCCGACCTGGATGGAAGCTTTGGATAAAATGTAACTGATTTTGATTAGTGTGTGTGTGTGTATATATATATATATATATATATATATGCATGCGTGCACACACCCTTCCCATACCCACAGCTGTAACTTCCCTCAGAAATCTTAATCTCCACAATTAGTACAGGAGGCACAGTAATAATACATTGCAAAAACATAGGATCTTGGTGCTTTATAAAGGTTGGTCAGTTGTTGTCCCTTATTTATAGGTGGGGAAACTGAGGAACAGAGGTAAGTCGATTTTCCTTAAAATCACACAGCAAATCAATGGCAGAGCCAGGAGTAGAACCCAGGAGTCCTGTGTTCTCGTTGCCTGCTCTTAACCAATACTCCATGCCGCTAATTCAAGGCAAAGCGCTCGCTGCTGTAAACATGTTCATACTCTGCATAGATGCCTCTGCACTAGGGAATTCCTTTCCTTTCTCTGAGCGGTCAAGGTGACGCTGTGGTAAAAATGTCTGGTCCACAGCAGAGTTTGCATGGTTAATAGAACCACTGCAGCTGCACTGCTGCTGTAAAAGAAGTAATTTCCTATCATGGGCAAGGCCTGTGATTGCTTGATGAATGTTGTCAGTTGTTTCATCAATCATTGTCTGCTGAATTCTTTTAATATTGTGTATGCTGGCGTCATTAAACTCCATCCATGCTACTGCCAATATGTTTTCTCTGGTAATTAATAATAATAACACCAAGCTGTATCTAACATTTTTCAGCAGTAGGTCTCAAAGCACTTTACAAAAGGAGATCAGTATCACGATCCCCATTTTACCGAGGCACAGGTAGGTGAAGTGACTTGCCCAAAATCACCTCACCTGCTAATGGCAGAGCCAAGAATAGAAGCCAGGTCTCCGGAGGCCCAGTCCAGTGTTCTACATAGTAGGCCACACTGCTCCCCAGTGTTGACCCTTCAATCCCATGCTTTTTATTTTACTTATTTAAGCAATGACATAGTCTTACTTGGAACTTCCTTGGTTGCGCTAGAGGTCCATGGCTTATCCCACTAATCAGATTTGATACTTTTGCTGCTGCTTTTGCTGTCTTCTCGTTTTGTATGGTGCTCACTAACCTTGCCCTGCTCTCCTCTTTTCCCCTCCTTAGGGGCAAGAGTGACATGACGCTGCAGTGGCAGCAGAGAGATAAACTGCCAGGTTCATATTTTTAAAAAAACTCTTTTTTATTTAAGATGTTGCTGCTCCATTCTGGATAACTAAAAATGGAATGGAGATTTATCATCTGCGCCATCATGCCAGAGCTGCATCAGATCTGGTAGTGTTGTGAATTTAGCACTGGTGTAAATGACCGCACAAGGACAGAAAAGTAGGCCCTCTGTGTCCACAATAATGGCAGCATTTCAGGCTCACAAACCTGGGTCGCACACTTAACTGCTCATGAGTGTAGTTCTGTTGGAGTCATTACGACTGTCCACATGAGTAAATTGATGCTCAAGCCACAAGATTGAAGTTCTATGTGGATAGGGCAACACTTTTTTTATGTGGCCTCTTTGGTAACCCTTTCAAAAAGTATGGATTTCTACCTAGCTGTAGATCATAAGTACTGAAGACAGTATGGTGTGCATTAGATCCTTTCTGGAGTTGGTTGCTGTGGCTTAACCAGTATTAATATAGTTAACCTCAGATTTGGTACGTCTGCCACTTGTAATTTCCTCCAAAATTTCTACGCGGTAAAAGTGGATGCCCTGCCGGACACAGTGCTCCTCCACCTTGCCTTTGTGGCTATGCACCTTATGTATCCGCTGATCAAGGAATGGAATGGGGAAACAAGGAGTCTTCTACTTCTGTCTCTATCCATGTGGCCACGAGTAAGAGTTATCGAAAGCTGCCACCAGTTGGCAGTTTCAAATTTAAAAACAATGTTTGTTTTCTTTAAAGTTCCAGGTGGCTAAGCTGTCCATGTCCGACATGAATGTGATGTTGAATCCATGTAAAACAGCAGTTTTGATTGACGGTTTTAAGAAAGATGGTTGTTAAGGAAATTCTGCCATTCATATCTAGAGTGTATAGAGCTGGGCATGTATGGAGTGCTCTGATGCTGATGGGAAGGTGGAGGGTTTTTTTTTTACCTCTTTGCACTGTTAGTTTTGTAGCCAAGAATCATTTTTCTTAACATCCTGTTACACAGATTTTAATGAAATCTGTGTTACCTTCATGAGAATTTCTGTGTAATGGCATTATGTGCCCTTCTAGCTTTCAAAGACTCACCTTCTCTTCTCAATTATTACAAAGGTTGTTGGCTCCACCCTGCAAAATTTTTTCTCAAATTTCATTTCTCCACTGTACACTGTGATCTTTTTACTGGCTTCTTTTGAAGATCAAAGAAACATATAACGCCACAGCTGCCTTGAAATGAGATGCCTCATTCTCTTCTGAACTACCTACACTCTGGTACCACTTAATTGTCTTCTTCCCCATCAAAGTTATCACAAACTCAGTTTTTTCTGAAGCAAGCACCTCCTCCTGAGTAGTTTTTATTTCCTGTTCTTGCGCCATATGGTCCCACGTCATCAGCCATGCCGTCCACTCATTCTCAGGTTGGGTTTTTCCCCCCTCCAAAGTATGTAAAGCTGTTGCTAAAACTTAATTTTTAGCAGCATATTCATCAGCTTAACGCATGATTGCAGACAGAACTGCAATAGCATTGTTGCAGATAGAGCTAGTTCTGTTGCGGTTTGCCTTCTTCAGAAGGTAAATTATATTTTCTTCAAATTCAGAAAAGCTTGACTTATTTTTAAATATATTTTTTAACAGGTTAAAAAATGTTTTTGTAAAAATGTTTGTTTTTTTTTCCAGCCTTGTCTATTGTTTTCACAGGGTTTGGGGTACGTCTTAAATTGGGAGAGTGAAAATACTGACTGGAAGTGGATCCTCCCCAATCACACCGGTGGATATCGCCTGGCACGTCATGGCAGAAAGCGATGCAGCACCAACCATACCAAAAAAGTGTGGTCCATACATTTCATCTGTAACCAGTCATGGCATGAACTTGGTGATTCGTGGAATAGTGCTGTTTTTTATTGGTGTACTTCTTGCATTAGTATTAAACTTGCTACAGATTCAGAGAAATGTCACGCTTTTTCCACCAGATGTGATCACGAGCATCTTCTCTTCAGCTTGGTGGGTACCACCTTGCTGTGGCACAGCTGCAGGTAATGTCAGAAGGTGCCAACTGTGTGTGTGTGTGTGTGATATGGGGTGGGGGTGGGGGGTTGGTAATGAGGAAATTAAAAATCCTTCATTAATAGAAAAATGTGGAAGATTTAAAATTTTAGATCTAGTCCTGCTGCCTTTCCCATCTATCTGTTTCCTCCTCCTCCGCTCCCAAAAGCTCTTTCTACATTTTACAGAAGTTGTACTGTGAATCATAGAAATGTAGCACTGGGAAGGACCTTGATAGGTCATCTAGTCCAGTCCCCTGCACTGAGGCAGGACTAACTATTAGCTAGTTTGAGCCATGCTTTGCTGAATTCTTGAGTCAGAAGATTATGCTTGGTCTTCAGGATTAGGAAAACAGAGTTAGGCAAGCCACAGAAATCCATACAGTTGTAACCTTGAGGCTAGATTACTGCCATGCCGTTTGTGGGCAACTCTGGAAAGAAACCTGGAAATCCCAGATTTTAGGCATGAAGTAGTTTGCCTTGTCTGGTGTAAACTGTGATGAGAGTATGCCATTTTTTGCTGCAGCTTCCTGTTTGCTTCTGAGTGCGGGTCAAGGTGCAGCTTTAGATCTGTAAAGCTCCACGTGGTCTGGAACGCAGCTGTCCCCCTATATCCTAAGGGAGGTGTAGGTACAAGGTGCTGCTTTGCTCTTGTTAGTGGCAGATTGTTAGCAACGGATGTCCTCTGAAATCTGCTCCCTTTAAAAGTCTCACAGAGTCTGGGCTTAAGAACACAGTCAGTGGGTCAGTATAACACTTTACCAGTGGATTATTCTGAGCAGCTGGATGGGGGAATTCTATTATAAGCAGACCTTTATTTTAAAGACAGTATCTTCCTTGAGCTTGATTTTAATAAGAGTGAGGAGTCCATTTGCCTCTTTGGAGGGTGGTAATACAAATCAGTAAACTTACCTTTGGTCTATTGGGCACTTCTGGCATCAGGGTTTTGCTAAAGGTAATTTTTAAGCTGAGTCTTTTATCTAATTACCTTTCTTTTGGTATGGTGTTGAATCATTTCACCACAGATTTCATAGAAGAGCCTGATTTGAGAGGAAACTGTCCAAATAGCTGTCTCAGTATGTCAGTTTTGTTCTCTCTGTATTTGGAATATTTTGGTCACAGTTATGTACTTGTCGTATCTGTAAGTTGCCTGTCTAACATAGCTCTTATTCTCTAATCTTGCTGCTATGGTACTCTGTATTTGCTGCATATTTTTTTTATGCTTAAATTGGTTGTCTTGACATAGAGCTCATGAGGGGTTTGATTTCCTGATAGGGCAGTTTGATTTGGCCATCTCATAGGAATTTTTCTTTCATATTTGTAGCGGGGCTCAGCTATCCAACAACATATCTATTATGCCTTTTTACAGTAAGAATGATCTCAAGTGTGTTTTGTAAAAGAGAATACATGGATGTAATTCTGTAAAATTATCCCTTAGTAAGATGGGCCTTTTGTGTCCATGGGGCTTACAAGGGGAGAGGGGAAACAGGCTCTGAAAAGATTTAAAGGGTCAGCGGTATGCTTACTGTTCTCATTTAGTTACACACCATGCTCCCACACTATTTTCAGTACACAGTCTACTCCAGTTGTTTCTACCTAAAGGATTTGTTCTGGGGGTTGAAATGACAATGTCCCATTTGCAATAGTGTCGCTCTCTTAGCAAGCAATTGAGACCATTACATACCTACAAACTCTTTACCAGGCAATTCTAAGGTTCAGGCTTTGTCACAGTCTTGAGGTGACAAACTGAGCTTCTATGTTGAAATTGACTTACAAGGTTGCATGTTCTTAGTCGATTTCTTCCAGCCATAAATGCTACCGTGTCTCTTTGTAGGAATGTTTCACAGTTCTTCCTCTCCCCCTCTTGTTTGTCTAGCACACAAGTGCTACCTGAGGGAATAGTGTTTTCAACCTACTCAAGGTGAACTTCTGGATAATTCATGTGTTGTTCTGCTACCCATACCTACACAACCTAATTGACATTAATATGTCTCTGGGGTATTCTTCCCCAGTAAACAGATATGCAAACCCACAATATTTGTAATTCTTTGAACGACCCCCTAGGCATTAGGCCTGGTTTACTTATCCTAAAGACACAAATGAAGAGAGATCAGTGCTATTTGTGGAGCTTTTTCATCTGCCGGTGTTAGCTATCAGTTGGGCCCCACGTCCTCCGCTAGAATGTTGGTTACATGGCAATTTCTGATGCCGCTTCACTGGTGATTTTTCATTTATTTCTTAAACCCTGTAGATCAGGTTCCTCTCTGGCACGTGGAAAACATCTCCTGTGAGATGCCTACCACCATAATAGGTGTTAGAATTCAAAGCTGCCTCCTGGGCCCTGCTTACATACTAAAACAGCGTAACATTAAACAGCACTTTCACTTGTGCCTCTCAGCTGGGGTGGCAATTGTCTTTATAGGTGGAACTACGGTATAGTGAGTGTTTTAAGGAAAAGTTTTGACAATGTTTAGAAAATCCCACTTGTAGTTTATTTTCACCCCTTCCTGGTATTATGCACCAGCACAAAGCTGCTGTGGCTGAAGATGCTGCAGGGGAATTTTAAATTATAAACCTATAGCTGTTTTCATTGAATTTTAAGGCAGCCTTTTAATATTAACTTATGTTTTGGGCCTAAACTATCTGAAATGCCTTTATTTTTATTTTTAAATCTTGACAGTGTTTGAAAAATATTTGGTTTTTATGTTGCAGAACCATCTTGGCCTAGATTATCTCTAGTGCAGCTAAATAGCGCAGATGGTTTAATTGTTAATTTTTCTTTCATATTTCCACAGCTGTGATTGGGTTGTTGTATCCCTGCATGGACAGACATCTGGGAGAGCCACATAAATTTAAGAGAGAATGGTCCAGTGTAATGCGATGTGTAGCAGTCTTTGTGGGTATAAATCACGCTAGTGCTGTATCCTTCTATGTGGTAATGAAGTTTTCAGTAACAAATTAGTTTCTGGTGAACCAAAGGTTAAATAACTGCTCACAATGTAACTGTTTCTACACCACGATGTATAAAAGGACGTACAGAGTGTAGCTTAGCATTAAAACAGTTATAAAATGCCAGTAGCTGCACTAGTTCATGAAGGTCATGCATATAAGTTTCTGGAAATACCACTTAAACTGAAATCTCCCACCCTTTTTAAAAAAATATATATTTGTGTCTTTTTTAGAGTTATTCAAGTACGTGTAGGAAAAGGAGTTTATGCTCTGAGAAATTTTTAAGGGTGCTCTTCTTGCACTTATTGTAAACTCAATACAGTTACAGGTTTAAAGACCAAACTTCCCATGTGCGACAGCATCAATGAAGAGTGTGCACTTTGCTAAGCCTGGGGGAAAATTGGTAGGAAAAAAATACTTGGCATTGGTTATTCATGGATCTCAAAGCATTTTACAAAAGCGAATAAGCGTCGTTATCCCTCTTTTACAGGCAGGGGACTGAGATGCAGATAGGCTAAGTGACTTGCCTTAGAATATGCGGAAAGGAGAGAAGTTCCGAGTGAGTCAGTGTGGCATGATGTGAAATATCGTTTCCCTGCTGAAGTCTCAGAAATCCATGTACACCTTTACACTAGACTAATACTATCCGTGGATGAAGGAGTCATGATTCCCCGAAGCCCATTGGACAAAAACAGGTCCTCGAAATGGACTGCAATGCCTCACTGGCAACCCATGAGTAGTTGTGCTTTGTGTCATCATGTATAGGGTCTCCCTCTCCAAGTTAAGGCGATTAACTAGTCTCCCAAACCCAGACTCAAAGATAAGTAATTAAAAGGAAAATTAAGAATCTCTAGAAGGCTCATTGTTTCATCTTTAGCATCAGGTCCCAGACTCTGATCTGCAGAGAATTGCTGGTGGTGTGGTGAAAACTCCCTGGCCATGTGGTGCTGGCTCTCTTTCTTGTTTCGAGCTGCAAGAGAACTAGAAGAGAGAGAATGGATAAAATGAGATGCCAAAGGAAGGCATGGAAAATGCGCTGCGTTCCCATTCAAATGGCCTTACCTTTGGATGGATGGATGTTCTTTTCCCACAATACCCCCATCCTATCTAGTGTGGCCAGAGAAGTTGGAGCTATCAAAGCTAGGGTCTGCTAATGTCCCCTTGCGGGCCTCAGTTCTCCCATATTTGACAATGTGTCCATCTGGTCTCATGGATGCCACCAACTTCTGACCATCCCCTGACTGTGGACACATTCAGATTCAGGACCCTAAGAAATTCTGACCTGTTTCTTAACAATTGAGTGGTGAACTCCTCATGAGTCAGATTACTTTCAGCAAACACCTGTGCAGTTTATTATCAGCCATTCCACATTTTTAAGGAAGCAATGCCTCTTCCATAGCTATTATTAGTGTAGCAACTCTACTTTCTTCTAAATGGCTTCCTGAAAATCCTGAGCTTCAGTTCATTTCACTTTCAAATAGCAGCATTAGGATCTTGGACTTTCCCACATTTGATCTGACTTTAATTTGGTCATTGTGTCCTTGTGCCTGCCATTCTCTCTCTGTTACCATCCAGTTTACCCCATTTCTTGTTAGGCGACTCCACTAGATCTTTCTCCAGGCTGGTGGATTCCTGTGGTTGAGACCAGGACAACCTTTTTACCTATACATTTGTCGCCCCCTAAATCTAAGTTTAGGCGTATGAATAACAGTCTCTCTTTAATGGTACTTTCTTACAGAGATGTTGAGAAAATAAATTAGTTAATATTTGTAAAGTGTTTTGAAGAGGGCAAAGTGCTAGGATTATTAATCTATCATATTTTTTTAAAAATTGATGTAACTGATCTTCCACCTTGACTCACATGAGTATTTTGATGCTGCTGTGTATTTATATTTTGCGTAGCTGTAGCTTTTTTAAGAGCAAACAAGATTCTGGATAAACGTTTTACTAGATAAAAATACTATTCAATAACTATTACATGTTTTAAATTAGAAATTAAATAGATTTTGTTTTTCCAAATGACCTTATTTCAGTAGGCAGCAACATAAGATATGTGGCATTTTGACAATTTAATGCTAGATTTAAGGTTTTAACCTTAGGATATTAAAGGCGCAACAGGTGAGGATGGAATGTCCATGGTACTGCTACATCTGAACAGTAATATTTTTACAGTAAATCTGTCAAAAAATCTGGTATTCTGCTTAATTTCTGTCTAGTCTGCCTGTACTTTGAAACACTTGTACAGTTTGTAGCAAAGTCCTGAGACAACATTGTGGGTTTAAAAAATACTGTAAACATAAAATAACATTTTAAGTAAATACTTTTCTTAACACAGATAAAATAATGCTTTTTAATAATAATAATTATTATTATAGTATTCTTATACCATTTAGTTGTATTAAATGAAGAGAGCCGTGTTTATGCAAGAGCTAGGTGTTATTTTTATGCAGGAGGGTATTATTTTTATGTAGGAGGGTGTTATTTTTCAGGTCAAAAATTAGTTAACAAGGTAAATATTATTGATCTTCACCTGAAGTTGGCACTTTAAAACTGATCCTTAACAAATGACCACAGAAAGTGGATTTTGCCAACAACATACAGTTGTCTCTTACACTAGCGGCGCTTTCAATTGGACTATGGTGGACCTTTGATAGATCACGAAGTGGCTTTGGTCTTGGAATAGGAATTGCTTTTCTGGCCACCTTGGTATCACAGCTTCTGGTCTACAATGGGGTTTACCAGTGAGTATTTTTCTTCTGGTTAAGTGGTATTCATGTTGGATTAGTAAACAAGAACATTGAAGGTAGATCTGACTTAACTTGAGCCCTGAACTTGCTAAAACTTAAACACATGTGTAACTTTACTTTAATTGGACTATTCATGTGAATGCTTATGTGTGTGTAAGACTGAGATTTTGGTTTGGAGTTGTAAAACTGCTACGTTACCAACAGCAAAACAACCTGGATCAAACAGAGAAAGGATATTAGAATGAATGAATGGATGGGTAGTAAATTTGATATTTGCAGTAAGAAATCAAACTTTCTACTACAAGTGTATCTTTAGGCTAATCTGTTCACATATCCAGATTTCTCAGTATGTCTATCTCTGTGCCTAACTTTAAAAGTATAAGTGTGTTTTTTTTTTTGAAGAAAGGACTGTGTACAGAGTTAAGTTCAATCTTGGCAATAAACAGATAATAATGCAAACTTGTATTCCTTTCTAGATATACATCTCCAGATTTCCTTTATGTTCGTTCCTGGTTACCATGTATATTTTTTGCTGGTGGCATTACTGTGGGGAACATTGGTAGGCAGCTGGCAATGGTAAGTTAGGGTGGGTTTTTTGTTTTTGCTTTTTTTTGGGTACTGAGCTTGTATTGTCTGGTTTTAAAAAATTCTTTCCTAATAGTTATTCAAATTGCAAATGTGGACTAAGATGGGAGTCCAGAGACAGTGCTTTTCAGTTTGGTCAGCGTGTCCCTGCCACCAGCAGAAGTTCTGTCTGCTGCTAAGTGCCCTACATATCCTAAAGGGTTCCCCGTTTCATTGTGTTCACTCCATTCTGTATGCAAACAAGCGTTTGCGGGATCAAGGCCTAAATAAGAACACCTTGTGTGAGGGGAAGAAAGCTGCATAAGCTCTAAGTTAATAGCTAATGTACTTAGGTTTTCTTTTGCTATGCAAGGAGGCACAGAATGCCAGCACTCCGTGCATAGATTTTGTACAAAATCCTTACTACAGAACTGTAGTTGGTGAGGGTACTCTGAAAAGCATGGGAGTTTGGGGTCCTGAACTGATCTGGGAGAAAGTGTGGGCAGAGCTGTTGTGTCAGTTGCTATGTAGATCCCTCCCTTTCACAGCTGTCTAACTCAGAACTTAAATTGTATAAATCCTTGTTCTCAAATAATTTTCATTTTCTTTGGTTGTTTTGCAGTATGAATGCAAAGTCATTGCAGAAAAATCTCACCAGGACTGAGGAAAAGTAAAATAAATCTTGTATACAGGAAAATATATGACAAACAACTGTCGGAAGAACATGCTATAAGGAACATTTTGACTATAAAATTGCCAAAATGCAGTTTTCCCCTCCCCCCTGAATGGTACACGTTATTGCAATCTGTGATTGCTGCTTCTGTAAGTCAGTTAGAAACCTTGGTGTCTGATTACTGTGAAGTCACACTCGTATGCAATACATTTGACAATATTTGTTCATAGACAAGATTGGCGAAAAAACAATCTAACCTAGGTTTACCATCTTTTTTTTCACAATGTTACAGTGCCAAACAGATCTCTGAGTTACTGTACTTAGCTGAAAATTCTGCTTCAGTTTTTCTAGGCAGTTTGGGGAATTGAAGGTTTTGATAGTTTAGTAAAAGCCAGAGAATTCAGAATTAAGGTTGAAGAGATTGCAACTCATGCTGGTAGCTAATCATAAACATGTCTTCTCCTCCGAACAGAATCACAGCCTTGCTACTGATGAATGAAGGCAGGGCCAGATTCTGACACTACTAGTCATGCTGAATAATACTTTACAAGTAGTCTGGCTGAAGTCTGTTTGACTAGTGGGTGGGGGAAGGTTCTATCTTAGGTGTGTGTATGGGCCCATTAATGTAATATCTGAGTGTCTCAAACTCTATAATGTATTTATCCTCACTACCCTCACTGTGAGATAGGGAAGTACTGTAATTCTCATTTTATAGATGGGGAATTGAGGCACAGAGAGGCTAAATTTCTTGCCCATGGTCACACAGGAAATCTGTGCTAGAGCAGGGACTTGATCCCAAGTCTTCCAAGACGGAGGTTATTGCACTAACCACTTCTCCTTCTGTCAATATGTGTGTTGGAATCTGACCTATATTTTGGGTCTTACACCCAGTTTCCAGTTTTGGTTTTGCAATTCCCCCTTGAGATTATAGGGCAAACTCTCCTTGTCTTCAAATAGACACCCCCCGATCGATTTACATTGATTTCTGCCTGATTATGCCAGCAGTGAATGAGGCCTGGAACATTCCCACCTCTTGTTTCTTGACTTCCATCCCTGTCTTGATGTTGTTTAAACAAGTTCTTTTATTGCATTTTAATTATTATTATTTTTAATCTTCCATGAAAGATTTTTAAAACACGTTACAGTCACGTAAGGAGACTGAAGTTGGTCCAAAGAACAAATACATGTCTAGATAAGTTTTAATAAATAATAATGTCTGTGTATGTATTGTACATGAAGCCTGATATAGGCAATTTTTTTTCAGTCTTGTGTGCTTCTATCTGAAGTCTATAACATATGCAGTGAAATGCCTCCTATAGCATGTAACAACAATAAGAGTCACCAGAAGGAAAAACTTCTGCATGAACGAAGCTTTTAAAATGTGTAAATAAGCAAATGATATTTGGAGACCTCAGTTCAGCAAGCTCCACAGGTTTTCATTGGCTTATTACAGCTCCATGACATTTCAGTGCCTCGTGCACGTTTTCACATATTGGTCACAATTCAGGAAAGCACTTAAGCAGGCTCTTTCCTTTAAGCTATCGTTAAGCATATGCTTAAGTGCACTCCTGTTTAGGGATGTTTCTCCTTCATCAGGGCCATAATAAATAATGCAACCTTGGATGTTACATAAATGAAGGCTGTAATTCCATCTTCAGGTTCTGGCATTTCACAAGGAACCTGCTGATATATTTTAAGTGTATTTTTTTTCCATAACATTTGGCCTGATCTGCATTCCTTACTCAGGCAAGTGATTTCAGTTGGACTGCCTGATCAGATCCTCAGCATGAAGAAGTCAACGATTGGCATAAAAGCTGAGATATTGATCATAATTTTTACAATAGCTGTAGGGAAATAATGTGGTACCTCAGATTCCAGGGCTTTAATGGTGACCACTGTGTGTGTGTAAAACTGGAGGTAAGTAATTTCTTATTATTTGCTTAGTAATAAGTTCTTCTATCTATTCGTTTACATGCTTATAGAAAACAGGACATGCGTATTCAAATGTACAGTAAAAATCCTTGTGAAAAGTGGTTATTGTTCATTTGTGGGACCCACTTTGCAACATTTTAAAATCACATTCATTTAAAAATGATTGGAATATACTGTTAGCTAACTTCTTTCCAAATTTCAGTTTTGAAACTTTAAGCTGATTGTGCAAAATGCACTTGGGTGGTCTCCTTTATTATAGAGACGTTATTTTTTTAATTCTTATTTGACTAAAATAAATTGCTGCCGGACTAAAACCTTGTATGCCAAATTTTCAAACTGCATTATAATTTTATGGCTGGAATACTCAGAACCTGAAAAAAGAGGTACATAATGGGAATGCTGACACAGCCTTAACTATAGTGGTGTGAACATGCTGCTATTGTATAGTGTGTAATTTATAATATTAGACTGTCTTCAAAGCGTTCCGTATAGAATGAATAAGGTATATTTTTAGATACAACTTTATAAGCACTATAAACTCTTCACTAACTATGAGTTGTAAGGTCTATGCTGTTTACTTCTCCTGTTAAAAGCAAAATATGTATTAAATATAATTACAATCTTTTGTGACATGTTTATTTTTTTAAGTAGTAATCATTCATAATTATATTGAACCAGCTCCGCAAGTGTTTCACATGCTTATTTTAGCTGTAGAGCTGGCATGATGGTTTCACAGTCCCCCTGTTTAAAACTACTAGATTAAAAACAGGATTACTAAATAAGGAGTGAGACTTAAATCAACAGTGATTCTAACAAAACTTGGATACTGAACTGCCTTTAAAATTATGACATTTTTAATATGAAAGCTGATAGGGGAATACCAGGGCTGGATGGGAGAATATATACAAATAACCAATTTTATCTTGAACTGCTTAACAGACAGAAAATAAAGCGGAAAAGAGGTTAATTGTGGGGTGTCCCAAGAATCCATAACAGGACCTGTATTGTATAATGTATTTATCAGTGGTCTGAACTGAGTGGGGTTAACAGTGAGGTGGCAACGTTAGGTTGATCAAGTCTAAAATTCTGAGTAGTTTCAAAGCTTAGCAATTCTATAGTACATATATAACTTTCATTGTAAACAGATGTGGGGGGCCTGGACTTGATGACTTCTTGAGGTCCTTGTTAGCCCTATATTTCTGTGGTTATCTAATGCACATTGGAAGGTTCAGTTTGAGTTATTCATATACATTGATGGATCTTACATAAGCGGAAAAGAGAGGAAAGATAGCTGGGTGTCATTGTGGGCAGTCCAGATAAAAATTTCTGGTCTATATGGTGTACTAGTCCAAAAAAAAAAAAAAAGAAGAAGCAATCAGTCATAAGTGTATTAAGGCAGATAAATATTCAGGCTGAGGTATAATAGTGTCTGTGTTCCGTTTTCGACACGACATCTCAAAAGTAATATAACAGAAATAGAAGAGGTCAAGAGCGTTGCAACCAGTGAAAACAAAAAGGGTATTAAATGACTTCACATCTGAACATAGGAATTATTACACACATATCCCTGTTGTCATAATAGGTAATGCTAACAAAAATTTTGGAAGGGATATGAAGCCTCATGCTGCATGGTTTAAATCAATCTTTAAGTATTAGAGATTAAGCTGAGAGATGATGTGGGGGCAGATTTTCCCATATCTGCTTGCTCCAGCATTCTTACAGCTTCCTCTGAAGCACCTGGTGCTGGCCACTGTCAGAGACAGAATACTGGACTAGATGGACCTTGGGTCTGATCCAGGATGACAATTCCTATGTTTCTATGAACTGTTACAAAATAACTCGTAGGCAAAGCTTTTCCCTAACACCTGTGAGTTAGTGGTTAATTTATGGACTGAAGATTGAGGGTTTACATCCCTCATTTTATCTAATGAGATCTCTCACACCTCTGGATGATGATATCCGTATAAACATCTAAAGTGGGGGATACTAAAAGGGTTAGGGTTATTTAGATTAGAGAGGAAACAGGGAAGGTGTGGTACAATGGAACTATTTACAATAATGAATGTTATAAAGAACATAAATTGGGCATTTCTCTACCTCTTCTCTATGCTGTAGCAAGGAATTTAAAGCAATGAAATTGCCAGGCAAGACATTTCCTCTTTCTGTTTCCTCCTTGAAACTCACCTCTGCCTTGATGCCTATAAATCACTGCACAATGGCTAGGCCATTGGCATACTGACACCTTTATTTATTAATATAAACCGGATTGTTTCATTGTCTACCTTGTCTTTTTCCTAAATCTGTTTGTTTTATACACTTGTTGTCTCAACAGGTGTATAGACTGTGTACTCTTTGGAGAAGGGGAGGCCTTTGTATTATAGTGTCTAGCTAAATAGGTCCCAGATCCCTAACTGAGGCTTCTGGCTGCTACTGTAATAGAAACAGTTATTTAAAAAACTCATTTGTCAATGAGTACACTTCGTAACTCATTGGCACAAGGTAGTATTGAGGAAAAGAGCATGTAAAATTAAAGATTAGACAAATGAATAAGAAGAATATCCATAGTTATGCTACACAGGGTAAGCATGTACAATGAATAGAGCCCTTATGCTAGGGTTGCTAACCCTCCAGGAGTGTTCTGGAGTCTCCAGGAATTAAAGATTAATCTATAATTGAAGATCGTTATATGATGAAACCTCCAGGAATACATTCAACCAAACTTGGCAACTCTACGTCATGCTAGGTCATGCCAAACAGTTGCATGGGGTTAGGAAAAAACTCCACCCCACTCCTATGGGAAAGTTATTGCATAATTGTCCTTAACGGGGAGGTTTACACATTTCTTAGAAATATCTAGTACTATCCATTGTTTGAGATTGGATATTGTACTAGACGAATCGTTGGTCTGATGCAGTGTGACAGATCTTACGTTCACTCCTGCAGGTTCTCAAAGTCTTTAGCTAATGAATTTACTGACCTTTGAAATTTTAAAAAAAAAAGCCATGGAAAGCTACCCTGTGATTTGGGGAAGCGGGGGTTGGCAGCTGTGAAGAAAGCAAACATGATGCCGGTCCTTTAAATATTAATATAAAAGAAACCTTGGCAGGAGCAGTCGGATAAAGAGTACTATGACTCTGTGATGACTGGTGCTTCATTAAATATGTAGAAATCTCACCTTGAGTCCCTAATAAAATAATGGAACAAATATGGAAAGAGAGAGTTCATTTTCTTAATAGAGGGTGACAGTTATGAACAACAGACAGCATGAGTTTACAAAAAATAAATCAAGCCACATGAATGTGATTGCTCTTTTGATGTTGTTTGGATGAAAGGAGTAGGTCTAATGGATCTGGATTTTATGAAAGCATTTTAATGCAGTGCCTCACAGCTGTGTGTGAAAGCTTAATTCAAATGGTCTTAAATACAGGCACTGTCATACACATGTAAAAACTGGTTGAAGGAACTGTAAACAAATAGTAATGATAAACCACAATAGTAGGAGCCAGAGATTGTCTATTGGGATCTAACAGGGATTGGTTTTAGGTCTGGTCTTGCCAGTCCAAACCCACGGCTGATGTCCTCTCCCATGGACAAGGAACACACAGAGCTTTCAATGATGTCACTTACCAGATTACCAGCTTGGTGGTGACCCAGAGTTCTGTGTCTGGAAGTTGGATGAAACTTCTGCTGTATGCTTTGTAGCTTAGATATTTCTTTTTTCTTTTAAATTTCCTTTAGCCCATCAAGACCTTTTGGAGAGAGTCTTTTGTAGGCTGCAGTCCTCATTTTGTTGCTGTTTTGACATGCAGCTTTTTCTTAGCTGATGCATTGGGTGCTTTAGAGGGTAGGTTGCATATGTCTGACTGTTACTATTTTGTTATGATAGTGCCTAGAGACCAGGACCCCATTGTTCTAAACACTGCAGAGACGTAAATGATGTATCCATTCTGTGCTGCTGCCCGTCATCAGAGCACCGTCCAGACACAATAGATTGAGATTGGCAATAGAGAAGTCCCAGGCTCCATGGAGTTTCTAGTTTTTCTCCTTTCTTAGGTTATAGACAGCTCTGCCTGGGGTAGAGTCTTTTTTTCTTTTCTTGAGGAGGGAGGAAGGGTAGAAGGCTGTGAATGCCTTTCTGTTGCTGTGGAAAAGCTTTGTCAAATAGGAAGCTTGGCAGCATCTCTTAGAATAGTGTTTCTCAACGACTGGTCTGTGGATCGGCACCGGCCCCGGAGATTTCCCTGACAGTTTAGGAAAGCAGCACACTGGTGCCTGGTATCAAAAAGGTTGAGAAACCTAGAGGACTCTGGCCTCATCTAAACTGTCCTAGACCGCTGGATCCCCTCCCCCCACCTGACCCCAAGACTCCTTGTCCTCACAGGCTTTGATCTGAGCTTTGTGATCCATGATGTCCTGGGGATCGCAGTTGCCAGTGGTTTGTATGTAGAAATGAAGTCTGTGGGATCTGAACTATTAATGGCTCTGAATAATTGTTGAGGTCACCTGTTCCCACCCTGCCCTGTAGGAATGCAGCAATGAGGAAGCTCATACATGCAGTGCCTGGTGATCCTCCTCATGACAGGTCCTGGAGGCAGGCCTGTCCTGTATGGGCCAAAAGGTAGGTGCAGGAGTTTTACCGTGGAGTGTCCATCCTTGGAGGAGGAGTGGGGTGGAGCTACCCTGTGTCCTCTCCACCCTTTTCCAACTTTCCTCTCTCTATGTTCCCCCTCTAAGCCAGTGTGATAGGGCCACCTTCTCCACACCTTGGGCTACCACAAACAGACTAGTTGCTCTCAAATTCATGAACACCAGTGTGTTGTTTATTGGGTCCACTGCACCAGCTTACAGTACAGCCTTGTGCAGCACCATGCCATTAGAAGTAAACAACCTCCTTACCCGCTCGCTGGGGAAGGGAGAAGGCAAGATCTCACCATCCTGAGATCCTGCATCCCCTGGCAGACTTCCCAGCACTTTCTTCCTGTCCTGTAACTGTTCCCAGCTGACAAGCTGATTGCTCTCATTAGCTCGTCAGCCTCCCACCTAATTAAGACATTGAGCACCATCTCCCAATTGACTGCGCTCCATGGGAGAAATAGCTAGTACCTCAGCGTCCGTCTAGGCAGGGATAAAAGACTGCAACATGGCCACAGCTGGCATGGGTCACCTGTCTTGGGATCACAAAACTGAAAATCGCTGTGGAGACATTTGGGCTCAGGCTGGAACCCAAACTCTGGGGCCCTCCCCACTTGCAGTGTTCGGGCTCCAGCCTGAGCTCAAATGTCTACATAGCAATTTTCATCCCTTCAGCCCAAGCCCCATGAGCCCAAGTCAGCTGACCCAGGCTAGCAGTGGTTTTTTTTTTTATCCCTGTATAGACATAATCTTAGTGACCAGAGTGCTGGGTCAGCTGTAGGCTCCTAGCACTCTGTCACAGCCAATCTTTCCACCTTTGTGTTTGGCTGGATTCTGCAGCAGTAGGGACTGGCAGCCCCTTCCCTCCCCCGGCTCATAAGGAAAGAGTGTTGTCATAACAAGTGCATCACACGGCCCGTCTTGCATGTTTTTTACATTTGGAATCATTGCTAGTAATGCCCATTTATAACATTAATGGATAAACATCACACACTTAAGTGGTGTTAAATGTGAAATGTAGTGCTTGTAAAAGTACAACCTCGGCTGGGAAGGAGGGAGTATGTGCCTCACAGTGGGACTAATCATCTAGTGCTGTTAGTTCTGATGCCAGCACTAAATGCAAAGCAGGAGGCATGTTGGAATTTAATGTCCAACTCTAAATCTTAAATGAAAGGTAAATCCAACTAGTTAATGACAGTGGAATAGTAAACATTACTTAGTTTAATTGTTTCATGCAGTCACATTGCATTTTCACGATGTATATGATCATGGTTTGAGCAAAAGGACTGCTTTGTCCTGAATTTTCTTCAGCAGGCAAGTAGCAGCCTCAAATTAAAGTATAAACTTTATGCACAGATTTGTACGCAGCATACTGGCAGTTAGTGTTTTGACTCCTGAAAGAAAGTTAGTTCCGAGGGGAAGCAGCAGTCCTCTCCTGACCTCCCTTTTCAGGCTTAAATCCAGGCTAAAGGGCAGCTTTGCATTTTTTTTTTTTTTTAGAAAGGGATTTCTTTTTTTCCTAGCAGTCACTAGAACTCTGCTGTCTGAGGTGTGAGGTCCAAAAGATTAACTCTCCTGTTAATACTTCTGCTCTAGGTATTTTCTAATGCACCCAGAGTACCATAATTTCAAGGAATCAAATACAACAGTAAGAAAGAGAAGATGGGGGAGATACTAGTAAGCACATTACAGATATACTAGTTGAGAGTTCAGAAAATTCTATGTTTTAGGTTCCCATAGAGAACTCATGACGTTCCAAATCCCAGATAAACAGAATCGTCTCTCTTCCCACGCAGCAACTGCCTTGTGCTGTGTGAACTTTTTTGAAGGGCAGTGCAATATTATTTTCCATGAATATTCATCCAAATGTTAAAAAGAGATTCTTGTCTGCTATGCCCACGCCCCTGTTGTGTTTGCTTTCGATGAATATGCTACTAAATAAGTTTACTGGTGGGGATGTTTGCTGAAATAGTGCAACTTAAGCTAATGTTGCAAAATATATTCAGAAAGGGAATATTGAATTTGTAAATGTGAGTGTGTGTGCACTAGAAACTTCACTCAAAGTTATGCTCAGCAAATCAGGGAACGGGAATGTGCCGTGTGGTAAAAGCAGCTTGAATTTCAGATTTTGAATATTTGCTGTGACTAGTTTCTGAAGCAAGAATTATTCAAAGCAATTATTCAGTGAAAATTCGTGAACAGAAATGGAAACAAAATTCAGCAAAGGAATTGTTACAAATTATGTATCCATCTCTGGGGAAGGGAAACCACAAAATTTTGCACTGGACTACACAACGAACAGTAAGGGACAAGAAAGCTTGAAATGATCAATGCGTTTTTTTCACAGCCTGAATTTCAAGATTGGGAGCCAGATCCACAGGTACAGTGTTCATACAGACACTCTCTGATCCTTGGGCCTGCTTCAAATTATGACAGTGAGTAACTGCTCCTAAGGAGTCGCTCTGCTGCCTAGAATTGGCAGAGTATGTTGTGCATCGGCCCCATTCCATCCCCACCCCCAATCCAACCTTGAATATCACCTTATACCAAGGGCTAGCAGTCCCTTAGCATAGGCCATTCTTGAGCTGCAGTATTTCGGCAACTTTAAGTACCCGCTGGAGCAGTGCAAAGCGGTCTTGTGAGGATCTGATCCTCAGTAATTTTGCTGGTAATGTGAGAGTACATCAAGTTTATGTGGAGCAGAAATAACTTTGAT
Organism: Chelonia mydas; assembly: GCF_015237465.2. Taxonomy (NCBI): domain Eukaryota; kingdom Metazoa; phylum Chordata; order Testudines; family Cheloniidae; genus Chelonia; species Chelonia mydas. Next base: position 14,649,000 of record NC_051251.2, on the reverse strand, counting down.
TGTAATGGGTGTGTGTTTTAATGAGGTACAATTGAAACACAGGCTGCCTTGCTTTTCAAGCAGTCACTTGCTCATCCTCCACTGCTGAGATCCCCTATCACTCAAAAATACCAAAGAAGTGAAAGTGATATCCTCTTCTCCTTTCTCTTCCTCTGCCCCTCCCTTCAAACTAGTTTACACATATGAGTTTGATTTAAAGGCACTTAAGTTCTTGGAAAACTGGGACTATTTATAGGGTGGGTTAGCATTGAAAGAACCCACTGTTTTCCTTTTTAAAAACAAATGCTTGTTCTGTACTAACTGTCAAGTACAATCATTACTGAATTAACTGAGGCAACAGGGCCAAGTACTCTGCTAAACTGGCACAGCTCCATTGACCTCAGTGGATTTGCAGCAGTTTCACCGCAGAGAATTTAGCCCACCATGGTTGAGAACGCTCAAGAATGTTACAATAATTGTTCAGTCCTTTTCCTAAGGCAATAAAAGGGTCAGAAATGTACCTAGATAGACAAGAACAAGCTGTGAAATTTGCCTTTCCCTCCTTCTCTTTCATCATGGATGAAAACAGTCATCTTTCTTTGTGATTTACAAGGTGCACTTTTTATAGGGTATGTCAACTCGTCAGAGGGACGAATTTGTTAGCATCAGATGTGGCAGATCAGAGTAATAATGATGTGAGTGCAAAGTGTTGGCTATTGGTGAGCTTGTTTTCATAACAGATTGCCATATTCATTCATTTTTTGTTTGATATTTCACGGTAGGAAATTCAGCTCCAGATTGGTTCGGGCCTGTGTCTCTTCTGATTAACAATAATAATGTTCCATGTGATTTCAGATCCACAGTTAGCCACTGGCTTCCCAAAAGCAGTGTAACAAGCACAAAAAGTTAGCGGTGACCTGGGTGAGAGTTGGTGAAATCTACATTTGAAATGTCTGAGGTGCGTATCTGCTCACGGTAAAGTTTTCTTGATGTTATGTCTACAGACCCTGATCATTGCACTGTGGGTTGGTGAAGGGAAAGTTCTCTTGGGCATTAGAAACTGAAATATATTTCCTGACATCAGCAGAAAAATAAACAAATACTTCTTTGTATGTGGAATCTCTCTGCTCTGAGGATACCCATTCTCTTTGTATGGATGATTCCCTGAAGCTCCGAAAGTGGTGTGAAAGTCTTCAGGACTCCCAGTACATTGGAGCAGTGGTTCATTTAGTCCAGTCTTCATAACTCTCAGTAGAGTTTGACCCTGAAGTAGAAAACCACTCGCAGAACAAGCAGAGATCTGTTTTGCAACTGTCCTTTCATTTGGTACAAAGTTAAAGGTTTGTAGGCAGGAGTTTGGAGAGAGAAGAAATCATGATCCTTCACCCAAGGATCAACGGGTATGAATTATTGGACTCTAGCTTTTGCTCAGGAAACCAACAACTGTGAAATTCAGTTCAAAGATGTTTATACAGACAAATCTACGTGAGATACGAGACATGGCCTAAAACTGGTTGATATCAAAGGTTCCTAGTGGGATGAAATGAACAGGTTAGAAATTGTTTACCTGAATCTTGGTGAAGCACAGAGAGGTGCAGCCAGTTAACCTACCTGAAGCTGGTCAACAGTTGCTTGTACAATGCGGAACATATATTTGATGCTTTTGAGTCTTTTAATTGCATAACACCTTGTCCATCCTGCTAATTAGAATTCTTTAAAACTATCATCAATGTATAGAGAGAGTATTGTCCGCTTCTAGCACTGACCCACCCAATATTCTGGATCACAAGAACTGTCACTTCTTAACCCCACGGTTAAAAAGATCTCCCTCAAGTTGCTCTTCTGTTCAGAGGAAAGTATATTTGATTTTAATTTTTCTACGCTATTTCGGTATCAAGGGTTTTTCCCCCTTCACAATGCTATTTTTAATAAAAATGTGCCAAATCAAATTTTGATGATAATTAATAAACTTCTAGGGAGGATGTCTACTTTAAAATATTTTTGGTTTATTTCTAACAAACACTCACTGAGTCATAATTTAGGTCCCAATCTGGAAAAGTTACATACATTCTTACTGTCAGGCTTGTGAACAGTCACCTTGACTTCATGTGTGTAAAGCCAAGCATACCTGTGAGCATTTGTAGGATTGGGACTTCAGGTTTTGTTTTATCTAGCTTTGGGGCAGGGTTTTGTTCTCAGTATGTACAGTGCCTAACACAATGCAGTCCTGGTCCATGGCAGAGACAACTAGAATACAAATGATAATAATTTAGTACTCCCTAATAACACAATCCTGAGAACCTAAACTTAAACCTCTACAGTCCTGCACAGAGCCAAGTGATAACTGTACAGTTTTGCTCTACAGTTTCCCAAGTGTTGAAAAAGTGGTTCCTTTTCAACACTGTCTGTCTTGTCAAAATGCCAGGCACAGCTTGTTTTTGACATTTCAGCTACTGTTAAATAATAGTGATGTTTCTGGTATACCTAATGTTGACTTGAAGGCAGTTGTGCATTTCTCAGCTCAAACGTGAAATACCCAGACATGGGTCTTGACAAATATTTTTCTTGCTTGCCCAAGGCAACTCGGGGGGGGGGAAAGCAGCTTCCAGTTAATCACTTGCTTCAAAATTCAGTTTGGTGAAATAGGCAATTAAAAAAATACGACAATTTTCATCAAAATCTGCAAATTAAAATGCCTCTACTCAGAGTGGGCTGCAAAAAATGCAGTGGATAATTGCCACTTGAAATCAGTGAAGTATCTAATGTTCTAGGGGAGTGAGGATTGTGGCTGTTCTGCCTTAGTAAGCCTTGATTGATTTGGTAAATAAGCATTTCCACTTCTCTCTTTAAAATAAATAAGCAATTTTAGTGTTTCTGAATGGGAGGTAAACAAGCTCGTGAGCAGTAACTCAGTAATAGCATGAGGCCAAGTGCCATCTGTCATAGAGAATTTTGTCCCTTTATGCACAATACTTTCTCACAGTGTTGGGTCCAGTGTAGGTTAATTGATTAGCAGAGATCTTCCTTTTCTTTGCTGATGAATCTGTATTTCTCAACTCCGTGTCCTGTTGTCTTCTAATTAACATACTCTTTGGTGTCCATAGTTTAGAACACCTATTGCTAAAAGTCCAAATCCATTTTATATTAGGGAAAATGCTGTTGCCCTGGCAATTAACAGACACTTCTGATGATAGTAAGAGGCGGTGGAGAAGGTCATGGGGGAGTGAAATAATTTGATGCAATGGTGTAGGTTGCAGCTGATATTTACATTACTATTATACAGGTTTGAGAAATCCTCTTACAATAAAGAACAAAGGCTAAGTCACTCATACGTTTCCCTTCAAATTTTGCCACCGTTCCCCACACCTGTTCGTCCCCAAGCTGTTAACACCTGTCAATGGTAATAATGAAGTTTTAGGTGGGCTATACATTACTGTAACATGAAAGAATTATTAATTTTTGATATCAGAAATGCTATGGAAAAAATATATTTTTGTGTCAATGGCTCAGAACAGCATGTGTTTTTTGGTTTCAAATTAGAGATTTTAGACTCATATTGCATAGATAAACTCCAAATACATGAGACGTCCTAGAGTGGCCTGTTACGGCTGACTGTTGTAGCGCTCATTTTGTTGCTTGACATATACTCAGAAGGGTAGTGCTGCATCGTGCTCCTCTCCCCATGTGATGCTTGTTATTTGTCCTCATCAGTGGCATACACTGTGCATCGATTGCTACCAGAGCGGACACATCCAGTGGTGATGTTCTCTTTTCTTACTTCTTAGATGAATGCGACACACACACAGCTGCCTGCAAAAAGCACTCTGCACCTCAGTCATGTCTATGTCTACACTACCACTTATGTCAGTATAACTTACGTTGAATGTGTGTGAATAAACCACTTCCCTGAGCAACATAAATTACACCGACATAAGTGCCGGTGTGTACTAGGGTGACCAGATGTCCCAATTTTTGGGTCTTTTTCTTATATAGGCTCCTATCATCCCCCACCCCCTGTCCCGATTTTTCACATTTGCTGTCTGGTCGTCCTAGTGTGTACAGTGCTTTATGTCAGCAGGAGAACTTGCTTCTCCCGCCTACATAGCAACCGCTGCTCACTGGGGGTGGGTTAATTATGTTGACAGGAGAGGTCTCTCTCTCATTGGCATAGAGCGGCTGCACTAGAGATTGTACAATGGCACAGCTGCATCCGTACAGCTGCGCTGCTGTATGCTGTGTAGTCTAGGCATAGCTCTAGTCATTAAGAAAAAAATGACCCAACTTCCCTGCACCTAAAGATAATGAATCAGATCCTCAGCTATTGTAAATCAACACGCTCCATTTACACCAGCTGTGGAGCAAGTCCATTTTTTTTCCATAGTAAGCGTCTCCTTTACGGTTAGATTTTGCCACAAGGACTCAGCCCATGTGAAGGGCAGAGCAGCCCCAGGAGCTTCCCAGGGAAGGAACTGTGGCTCAGGGAGTCACAACTCTCTCCCTTCTTTCCCCTGGGTGTGGAGGTGGAGGCGTTAGTTATTTTCTGCTGCCTATATCAGTGACAACTTATTATTCCCCTATCCACTACTGGCTCAGCTTTGCTGGCTGGAATGGTGGGGGAGAGGAGTCAAGGCTCTATTCAGCCCCCCATCTCTACCAGTCCACTCCTGTCCAAAGGCCTGGTAGGCAAGATAGAGGCAGAAGAGGATTTCTTACTCCCCCATCTTGCAGGTGCATAGTTCAACCCAGAGCCCAGCCCTTAGTCTAGTGTAGGATTTCATGGTGACATAGGTGCAGTAGGTCTTTGTAGCCATACACTGTTTGTCTGGTCTCGCTCCACAATCAATCACCAGATGTATCCATTCAAGAAATGACGGGACGTGGCTGGTACGGCAAGCAAAGTGCTGTCCATTTTACCCCCGCCGTGACTTCTCGTCTGCAATTTATAGACTTCCTTCATGTATATTACAATATGCTTGCTGTTGTGACAGCCACTTCAGACCCACAATGAGACTTGTTGTCATTCTCATGGGCCCTCCACAATGTACTTTGTTGCTAATGAAATGTTACTAATATTTGATAAATGTTAAATTAGGCCAAAGTTTCCAAACTTGGGAACTAAAGTCCAGAGCCTATATCAATATTGTGAATAACTAAATTATTAGCCTGGTCTACAGAGGTGCAGCATATCCACAGCCCCAAAGTTTGAAAATGTTAGTTGTACTTGCACGTAGGACCGAAAATCTTATCAACCAAATAGATACCATAGGGCCAGTCCTACAAGCCCTCGGCATGTAGCGTTCCAGTTGAAGCCAATCAAATGAAGCTGACTACATGGATGAAAATTCCTCAGAAGCTATCACAGCCCAAAGTCAGTGATAAACCACTCCCAACCCCATTGATTTCAACAGGAGAAGAGGTAGGCCAATGCTGTACACTTTTCAAAATCCCACTGCTCATACTTAGTCATTCACAATCCCTGCATGAAATCTGACTAAACTGTCATTGCACAGGGAATCTCCATGGGCTTTGGTAGGGGGCTGAATCCTGTCTGTCTACGGCACGCATTAAAAGTGTAGCCATTAGAGATTTTTATTAATGGAAAACTGAACACAGCCGTAACTGTCTGCTATCACCAGGCTTTGTGTTTTGTCAGATAGGCAGCATTCACTTTGGGGAGGAATAATTATGTTATAAGTTTTCAGCAGATTGGAAAATTCAGTATTCCTATTACAGATGGTGAGAAATCTAAATGCAAACCTTGACAGTATCCCTGCTCTGGAATCAGTTTGCCTAAGAAGACCAAATTGCTGAGTCATTTTGTTTTTCATGCTGTGATTGTCAGTTGATATCCACACTAAGTTAGAACTCCTGGTAACTTTCAAGAATTCAAGCACCGTGCAAATTACAACCAGGATGTTCCGAGAGCAGAACGTCCCCCTCTTAGCAGATGGCTCCGGCCCACAATGTCTAATAATCGCATCATAAAATCTTATTACTTTTGCATGCTGTGCTTGGAAGAACATGCCAAGCTGTACTCAGGTTTCATGGGATCTGAAAGTTTCTTAGTGAAGAAATATTTTTTCTTCTTCTACTTCTTTCTTCTCCCCCTCCCCCCAATAAATGGACAGTTCACAGCCTAGAAAAAGTCGTCAGCAGTTCAGGATATACTGACACGAATCAGGGAACATACTTGATTCTCGAATGAAAATTGCTTCGCTTTCCCCGACAAGGATCATGTTGTCACCCATTTATAATCTGCAAATGTAATTGGTATCCCATCACAGTAGCGTTCAAAGAGGTAGCATGAGGAATATCATTCTGCTCTATAGTAGTGGGTGGGAATTTAAAAACCCTTTTAGACTGACTGATTTGGCATTGCTTTACATGTCTTTGCCCTGGGAAATTTTTAGGATTTGGCTATCATCAGTATGAGACTATAAGAAGACAGTTTGCCTCATGTGACTTCAGCTAAGCTTTGTTCCCGCTACCTCTTGGCAATTTTCACAGATGATAGATGATGCTGTAAACAAAGTGTGCAGAAAAGAGCAACCTTCCTGCTGGAGACAAATTACATTCTTGCTTCTGCAGGCTGCATGACTGTTATGTTTTTTCCCCCATTGCAATCTGTATTGGGTGTAACATTACATAATAAGTGATTAAAGATCAGTGATGACTGAGAAGTTAAGTGATCAAATATTTTACCTGATAGACATGTACACATCATTTATCTCACTTTTCTCAGGGAAGAAATTATACTGAATTCCTCAGCTATTAGTTCAAGGCAAATGGAATCTTAGATTCAATTAAGAGTTGGTGCTTCTGCCTTCTCTTGGAAGTGTTATTCAAAAGTCAAGATAATGTAGTTGCAGTTGTCCCTTTTAGCAGCTCTAATCAAACTCCAGCTTATCAAAACCTTTACTTGAAGGAAGAAATCAAGTCAGTCAGGATACTGTGTAGATTATAAATCAGGACAATAACTATTTATTTTTGCTTGAAACATTTGCTACCAAAGTTACCCACTAAGTCAGTGTTTGAACCAGACCTAGAATTAAGTATTTCCTATCCTGTATATTGTGGCAACACCTAAAAGCTTCATTCAATTCAGAGTCCTGTTGTGCTATCCGCTGTGCTATACAAATATGTATTAAATTGTAGTTCCTACCCCAGAGAATTTGCAGTGTGACAACAAACCAGAACAGCTAGAGGAAACAAATAAGAGACTAGAGGAGGAGTGTTTGAGGTGAGGAAGGAAAATTCGATGTTTTAGCATAACTGACTGCACAATTCACAGCCAATCAAAATCAGTAATCACAGTATTCACAATTTGCCTGCCTGCCTAATTCGTGCCTCTCAGTCCTTTATTCATACCCCTGGAATATTCTGGCCTATACTGGGCACTGTAAACCTGCATAGGGTAAAATTAGTTAAATATTGATACATTGCTTCATGGCATGGCTTTAGATGCATTTTTGCAATGGGATATTGGAGGACACACACTCAAGGTTTCCTGGCTCCCACCCCAATCCATAGTGTACATGTCTTTTTAAAATTAGCCTCCAAACTAGCAACCTTCCAGAATGACAGCTGCAACATAGATACAATCCAAAAACCTCAGGGTGTGAAGTGAGTTCTTCACGCTGAAGAGGAAGAAATTTGTTCCACACTGCAGAGTATTGAAAAAGAAACATCATATCTGATGTTGTTCAGTGTCTTATGTCAAACGAATTAGGTGGTTTTGGCCAAGTTTGTAGCATTCCATTCTCCTCATCACAAAAGCCACCACCGCAGCTGTCACCTGTCACCCTTCCTTAGATGAGAAGGAGTGGAAGATGGCAAATAATCCTGAAGCCAAACTTTTGTGGTGCAACATATTTACACCACTTTGCAGTGAGAATACCTAAGAGCCAGCACAGGTGTAATAGAGGTTGGAGGGAGAAGAGAGCCAGGCCAGGCGTCTCTTTCCCTCCCTCCCTCCTCTTAGTATCAGGCCCCTGTGGCCCATTCTTCTCCCCGCTCCCTGGGGGGACAACATGTGGGACCAGAGGTCCACCAACCGCAGGTGCAGTGAGAGAAAGAGCTAGGTTCAGCTCCCCCTAACAGGCCAGCACATGGCCTCGGAGGCTCATTGTCCCCTCTGGTGGCACCACATGGGGCAGGAACTGCCCCAACTCCTGGGAGAGAAGGGTGGGGGGGGGCAGGCTAGCCTTCCCTCTTGTCCCAACTGCTTCCTCAGCATTCTTTTAATGTTGTTTTTTGTATGTAATACATATGCAGAGGCCCTGATGCTGTGAAGACTAAGCATGTATGCAGAGATCTGCAGGTTTCTTTGAAGCACTGGAACCACAATAAAGAAAAAGGGGGTTTAAGCAGCCCAAGAGAGAAACAGTGGTCAGGCCAGTATCCCTTTTAAAGAGGTAATCCAGACTCCCTATTGTCAGGACCAGACTGATTAGGGTGACCAGACAGCAAATGTGAAAAATCAGGACAGGGAGTGAGGGGTAATAGGAGCCTATATAAGAAAAAGACCCAAAAATTGGGACTGTCCCTATAAAATCGGGACATCTAGTCATCCTAAGACTGATATATTGCTCATCTCTGTCTTTAATGGAGCAGAGGCTGATCCTTGTCCTCCATTTTGAAGTTCTTCAACCAAATTATAATGCATCACCTGGAACAGTGAATCGGTCAGGAGCAGGTATGTTTTGTAGGACACAGAGACACATTAAGGTCAGATAACCAGCTCCTAGGCTGGGTGAATGTCCCAGAATCCTCAATGTGTGATCTTGGGCAATTCTGAACCTCTCCATGCTTCAGTTTCTCCAGCTGCACAATGGGGATAATAACACTTACCCACCTCAGAAGACTGTTGGGAGGTTTAATTCATTGGTATTGGGGAGGGGCTTTAATATTCTTAATGCAAAATGTTGTTATTCTCATGTCTAAATGGCTTTCTTTGAAAATGAAACTCTGCTCTGAATGGCCACGATGGAAACGCAGATGTGATTCTCAGCTTCTTACTCCAGGGGGCTAGCAGCAGGAAGAAGGCAGCAGGCTGGTTCATCTCCTGGAGGGACGGCATGAATGCCTCAACAGTGACCCCTCTGGCTGATTAAGGCATGGCAGCAGTGATGAGTTTTGGAGTAAGTCATGTTCCTCTATACAGTGGTTTTCCACCCGTGGATTGCGGACCAATCAGCACACAGTTGTGGCCCATGTGACATCCTCAGGGCCATACAGGTAATATATCGATTGTGTGGACGCAGCCCACATAACACATAGAGCTGCATATGTGTCCCACAATGGTAAATTGCTTGAGAACCACTGTGTCTAGTACTTCTGAGTACTAGGCATAGTGTGGGAGATTGCAAGGGACAAATCAGGACAAATTTCCAGCAGATCCATCTGTCTTATCTACATTTTTATATAACACTTACTGTTTCATCACGTTCTTTCTTTGGAGCCACTTTGAGAGCCAAGGAATGCTTACAGCACATTTGAAGTGTCAGGATCAACACTACTCCAGTGGCCGAGTTTTTGTAATATAATAGTTACAAGGCTTCTTTAGGCAAGCAGAGCTAAGAAAGACTTCACAAGATGTTTCTCCATTCTAAGTGTGGGCAGGTTTTTCACAGCATCATCTCCAAAAGCTCTGCTCTAGTGCTGTGTTGCTGTTCCTTTCTTCTGGTATACGATACCTCACGCACTGTCAGGGTGTCTTGTTCAAGGGGGTTGTTTTTTTAATTTGCTTTTCCTGGCTGGAATGTCCACCTGGATCTGCCAATTAGCGATTATGCATCCAGAGCCGAGCATGTCCTTAAGTGGCAGGCTTAAATGCATGAGCTCTTGAGGGCAGCATGTGGTAACCTGGCCATAGGTGAGGACATGAAGAGAGAGTCTAATTTTGGTTCCCTAGTATAAAGTTTCCATGTAGGAAAGGGCAGGAAGAAGCATGTACCCTTTCAGTTAAGAGAAGAATGACTTACTGGGATATTGGGATGTTTGGGTTAGTTATATGATTTAGATACAGGGTGAGGAATGGTATGGCTTGGGGCCTTAGAATAGGGTTTTGGGAGGATGCTGAGGTACCGCAGCCAGGTGATACTCACTCTCCCTTTCCAAGCCCTAAGGGAAGGGGGAGCTGCTGGGAATTTATGTTTCTGAAAAGAGGAAACCTCCAGTGCTGCAGCTCAGCGAAGTGTCCGGTCTCTGCTGTGTGCTGTCACCTCCAGCTGGAATCTCTCTGTCTCCACTGGGCCTGGTGAGACCCAAGCTATGTTATCCATGGGTGGATTCCCTGTGTGTTGGTGGCAACAGGCAGCCTGCTCCTCCACCAAAACATGGCCATGATGTTGTATCTCTACGCACAAGCACTGCTCAGGATGCTGCCAATGCAGGCCCCTGCCAAACCTTGACCTGGTATAACGGAACCACCTGCCTCTGCCCCCTGGGCCTTCCCATTGGAAAACCCACTGCACTGATTCATTAACTGGCACTAATCAGCATTTGTGTTGGCATCTCAGAAGCAAAGACATGGAAAAAGAACTACTCTTGCACTTCTAGCCAGGGTGCTGAGGCCCATTGGCAGGGGCAGCCTGGGGAAGCTGGCAAGAGCTGTATCTCTTCAGTGGGTAAACAGACGGCTTCAGTGGTCTCCAACCATTCACCCCAGTTACTTTCACAGATATTTACAATCACTTTTTAAAAATATGGGGGAAGGAAAAAAAGGGTTCTTGTGCTAAAAATATAGAGGTTCCTTTCAAAGAACTACATAGAGGCAAAGCTGAGAACATTTAAAAATTCCACATGTGTAGACGGGTAGGCTACAAACTTGTGAGAGAGACTGAAGCCCAATAAATTCTTCATCATCATCATCATCTTCATCATCAAAGCAAACCCAAAAGTCTCCTTGCACCTTGTGCACCATCCCAGCCCAATACATTGCATTATAATAACTGTGTTTGCTTCTCATGCAAGACACTCAGTTACGACAATGATGAGTGCCATTATACAAATCTAGAAAGACAGACATGATGCATGGGCCAATAAAATTGTATTCATGTATGTTCCGAGAGCTTTTGTATTCCAAACTAAAACACTGAAAGGAAAGTATGTCCATTGTGTTTGTTCACAAACTGAACATTAGTCACTGCTATGGTATATTAAATATAACCATAATAAGGGGAATGGATCGCTAAGCAGGCTGGTATGGGATTTCAAAGCCTTTCATATAATATGATTGGTTGGTGGTCTATGTGAAATGAGTTGTTAGTTTCATTTAGAGCCAAGTGAGTAATTGTCTTTTCAGTTGAGTGGCCAAACCAAAAAAATCTGGTTAGTTTCAAATTGAAACTTGATTTTTTTTCCTTTTTTTCTCAACAAAATGAAGACCGTAAAAAATTGTTTTGGTCAAAAATGAAACATTTTGGATATGGATTGAAAATGACATTTTGAAACAAAATGGTGATTTGAATTGATATTTGCAAAACAAACAATTTTGACACTTTCAAAATTTTTGTTTTCAGGGTTTTTGGGGGGGATGGGGGTGGGGTGGGGGTTGGCCAAAAGTATTAAATGAATTTGACCTGAATTCATGAGTACTGTGTACCACCACAAATACATTTTTCAGCAAATTTACTATCCACCCAAAAATTTCAACCTGCTTTCCGCTCACTACATTTTCTAGAGGACAGGGGTCCATGGTTTTTAGTCTGTGAGTACCTCCAGTGAAGTCCTGAATAATTCAAACTACATTCTTTGACTGCCAGGTGAACTATATTATAAGCTATTTTATTTTGATTTAGTTGGAAGCTGAGGATACTCATCACCTCACAGGTTTAGGCCCTGTGTCCTCCCAAAATTTCACAATTACACCTCATGTGTAACTAGAGGATTTTCATAGATTTTTAAGGCCAGAAGAGACCATTACAATCCTCTTGTCTGACCTCCTGTATAACATAGGTCATAGAATTCCACCACGTGGTTCCTGTATCAAGCCCATGGTTGAACTAAAGCATATTTTTAAAAGACATTCAACCTTGATCTAAAGACCTCAGCTGATGGAGAATCCACCACATGCCTAAGAAAGTTCTTCCAATGGTTATTTACCCTCACTGTCAAAAAATTAAGCCTTAGCTAAATTTGTCTAGCTTCAGCTTCTAGCCTGTCGGTCTTGTAATGCCTTTGTCTGATAGAATAAAGAGCCCTCTACCACCAAAAACCATCTCCTCATGTAGGTATTTGTAGACCATGATTAAATCACCTCTTATCCTTCTTTTTGTTAAACTAAATAGACTGAGCTTCTTTAGTCTCTCATGTTTTCCAGACAAATCATTCTTGTAGCTCTTTTCTGAACCCTTTCCAATTAGGAATTTAGTCTGGAGAACTGCGAATCTGGCACCTTTCATGTCATGAGCAATATACTAATTTAAAAAGACAAGAAAAGATGGCATCTCAGTGAGAAAATGATTCTGGGAAAAATTTCCTGAGGTCTGTTTGGCCTGTTTCCCGGTTCACTTTCCATTGATTTAGAATAAGAAATTCCATCAGGGTGACTGCTACTATGAGGAACTGTGTGTTCTTCTAGTTGCTATCAACATCATTCCTGCTAAATTCAGTTCTGGGTGTGAGGTTAGCTTGAAGGATGCCAGACAATACTGGCATCCATAGCCTAATTATATTGTCATTGGCTGCATCTTCTAGTTAATTTCAAGACACCCAGAAAACCACTCAATTATTCTGAGGCATAAAAGGAGACTTATTTGGAGATTTATGTTTTCTGGGTTTTTTTTAATATACTGACTCTTTTAAAAATATAATGTGCCATGGTACTTGAATGGCATAAAACAGAGATTTCAGAAAAAGATATATTGCTAGAGAGAGATAGACATGATGGTTCAGATCCTCAGCTGGAGCACGACTGCATTGCTGTGTTAACATTAATGGAACTACGCCAAATTACACTCGTTGAGGACCTGGCCCATTATGTTATAGTGATCTAACAGTTAATGGATTTATAACACTATATGCATGAAAATCCAACATATTGAAATCCCAATCAATGGGAGTTAGGTGCCCATATACCTCTGAGGATCTGGGCCTAAATATATGATAAAGCAAATCCACTATGAGGGTGGTCTCAGTTGGTCATCAAACCTTATTTTGGTAAAGTGAGGTATGCAGGTTGCTTAGAAAGAACTTTAATGAAGTTGGGAGTTGGAATACAGTAATTTTATACTGTACTTGACATACTAACAATTGGGGCTCACTGTATGCTTATATGAATCATTAACTTCAAAAGCAGCTCGTTCAGCCTCTGGCATAGAGCAATGCATCACTGCTAACTGGTATTCACCACAACAGAAACAACACAGCTGTTCAGATAAAAGTTATAAGTCGTCTCACTTGTGTAATGACCAGTTGAATCCAACTCAGATAATACTAACAAAATTTAAGGTTTGTTGCAAAATATTTTAAATATGCCCAGAGCTAATTTCCCAATGATTATTCAGCACTGATATCTGAAACTTTCCCATTTTTATTAGGGCTAGTCTTTGCATAGCTAGTCTATAAAACTTTAATATTTGCATGTCATAAATGATTTTTCTAAAGTTAACTTTTCCCATACTTTGACTTATCAGTTTTGGTTTTGCTGGTGTGCATTTCAGTTGAAGTTTTATTACATTATCTTGGCAGCACGTTATATTTTTTTACACATGGATTTGATTGAGAAATGAAGCTGGAATAAGAATGAGGTAGTAGCAGCATCTGCTGCGATACCCAACTATTGCTGTTGTCAATCAATATGATTGATTAAATATGGTGGCACACATTTTATTAAAATGAAATGCTTTCCCTGAAAAAGACTATTATGCCAATATATTATACAGCTTTCCTAAAGAATGTTACCGAAGAGGTGGTCTGTTTATGATGTATAATACTTGTAAATAGTTGGAATGAGCTGAGGAGTTCAAATTACATTTGGCTGTTAGTGGAAAGTGTGTGTGTGTGTGTCTGCACACACAGTAGCTAGTATTGTCATATTGGTAAAGCCAGCAACAAAAATGGGAGTTTAATTTTTCTACAGGGTTGCAAAAAAGATTTCAATCAATTCACTGATGTTTTTATGTGCAGGTCCCTGATTTCAAGGTACTTAGTGCCCTGGGCCCAGGGTAATTCAAAGATCATCTAAAGCTCTGGGGTGAGGGCTGTGATCAACAGCTCCACTCCTCAACCACAATGGAACTTTATACCATAAGACTAAAGCTTGTCAATGCAGGAGGAGACAAAGCTTTCTCGGGGTCCAGTCTGAGACTGTGGAATGAACTGCCACACAGGAACAAAGAACCATCACAAATCTCACTATCTTCTATTCCAAGTGCAAGGCACACGTCTTCAACTGGCCTTTTCTAGCATAAACACAGAGCAGCATGTACATTTTTTTAAAAAGAATCCAAATTTCAAATCCACAATTCTTCCTTTGGGGAGAGAGTGAGAGAAAGAATGACCCACACATGACAGATATTAGTCACATGGCTTAATTCATTTCTGGAAGGTGCTTATATACTACAGTGAGGAGGGCAGTATAGGAACGTATACAAAATAGAATAGGTCTTTGCAGTGTTCATTATTCACTTATCTTAACATTGCTTAATCTAGTGAAGACCTTTTAGGGGGAAATCATGGTGCTATTGAAGTCAATAGGAGTTTTTTTAGGATTTCACCCTATAGAGTTTTGGGTGACTCTCAAAGTTCTACATCATTTAAAAACTGAAATATTGTTCCAGTCACACACCTTGTCTATACAATAGAATGAATTATGAAAGACTTTAATGAAAATGTCTTGTCATTTTATTTCTGAATTTTGAAATTCAAAATTTCATTGAAATTTCAAATTTAAATAAATTCTTACCATTGCTGCCATAATCCTAGTTAAATGAACTGGAATAACATGTATCCTTGTTATTTTTGTAATAATGATCATTCCTAAATATCAAACAGATATATATTCCTGATATCAGGCCACATACATCAACCACAGAGCTAAAATAATGAACCTTATGTGAACCAGCCACTATCTGGGGACAAAGATTCACACTCTTCTATAGTATGGTTATACTTGGAATTTTAGTCATATTTTAACACATGTAAACAGGGTCTGAATGAGCTCTCCGCTGACATCTAGTGATGAGCTGTGGAAGAGGACTTCAGGAGCTGACCTTGTTTGAATAGGCACACCCACCCTGCCTAGGTGCTCAGCATGATGGGATTGCTTGCCTAAAGGATCACTTTTGGCTGGTGTTGGATCACCAATCTCCTTGTTATTGGGGCAGGAGTAATAAAGGATTGTTATCCTTGTTGTGTGAATCAAGGGCAGCAGAACTGTGCTTGGCATACCCTGGTTGAGGGACTCACCCTCAACTAAATGGCACTTGCTAGGCGGGGGCATGGGTTCCAAAGCCCAGTGAATTGAGAGAGGGTGGGGATAGGCATTTGTGCTTGGTTGTGTGGGTGCTCTTTTCTGTATAATAACAGACTAATTTAGGCTTAATTGAGAGTCTTGTTACACGCTGCAGAGCTGAAATCATTGATAGTTAGGTCTAAGCATTAGATGTGCTTTGGGGCTGTGTCTCTGGTGCAAGACACTGCCTAGTGTGCACCAGCAGTGAGGTTTCTCCACTAACAGTTACAATTACTGAGAGCTGTGAGGCCTGAAGTCACCCTGGTGGATTGGTGATTGGTTGACAGAGTGGTTGGTGGAGAGGTGCAGCAATCAGCTGGCGGGGCAGCTGGTGAAGAAGAGCGGAGTGTCAATGGGCCGGCGGGGCAGCTGGTGAAGAAGAGCGGAGTGTCAATGGGCCGGCGGGGCAGCTGGTGAAGAAGAGCGGAGTGTCAATCGGCCGGCGGGGCAGCTGGCGGAGAGGAGTGGAGTGTCAATCGGCCGGCAGGGCAGCTGGCGGAGAGGAGCGGAGCACCAATCGGCTGGTGAAGAGGAACAGTGAGTGAGTGGCCGGGCAGCTGATCAAGCAAGGTGCCTTTTTATTCTCCCCTCCACACCCAGGGGGGGAGGTGAACTCTGCAGATGCACCTCTGAACTCTGAGTTTGCCCTGACCAAGGACAACAACTGTTAGTGAGGTGCCGAGAAGGGACAGGCATGCTAAAGGGGCTTTTGGTTGCTGGATTTAAGAAGCTGGGAGAAAAGGACACTGCCCAAATTACTTGGGGGTGGGTCTTTTGCTCATGGTTTATGTTATGAATTCTGTTTGTGGTGTGTTCCAATTTAATGCCGGGTTACTTCCCTCCTTTTATTAAAAGTTTCTTTGCTACACTCGGACTCGGACACACATGCTAACATGATTGTAAATTCTAGTGCAGACAGGACCTGAACATTTGCAGCTAATTGTCATTAATCCCTACAACAAACATCTGTGTAGTGCAGGGGCTGGCAAACTTTTTGGGCTGAGGGCCACATTGGGTTTCAGAAATTGTACGGAGGGCCAGTTAGGGGAAGCTGGGCCAGGGTGTGCCCCTACCCCCTATTCGCCCCCCCCCCCCCTTGCTTCTTGCCCCCTGACGGCCCTCCCCGGAACTCCTGCCCTATCCAACCCACCCTGTTCCCTAACAGCCCCCCCAGGACCCGTGCCCCATCCTCTCCCTCCCCTGACCACCCGTGGAACCCCGCCCCTGATTGCCCCCCCACTGCCCCAACCAACCCAGCTCCTGCCCCCATTCCAGATACTGCCCAGATACTGGAGCTGCAGCTAGCAAGAGATGTTAAGACTAACAAGAAGGGTTTCTTCAGGTATGTTGGCAACAAGAAGAAAGCCAAGGAAAGTGTGGGCCCCTTACTGAATGAGGGAGGCAACCTAGTGACAGAGGATGTGGAAAAAGCTAATGTACTCAATGCTTTCTTTGCCTCTGTCTTCACAAACAAGGTCAGCTCCCAGACTGCTGCGCTGGGCAACACAGCATGGGGAGTAGGTGGCCAGCCCTCTGTGGAGAAAGAGGTTGTTAGGGACTATTTAGAAAAGCTGGACGTGCACAAGTCCATGGGGCCGGATGCGTTGCATCCGAGAGTGCTAAAGGAATTGGCGGCTGTGATTGCAGAGCCATTGACCATTATCTTTGAAAACTCGTGGCGAACGGGGGAAGTCCCAGATGACTGGAAAAAGGCTAATGTAGTGCCCATCTTTAAAAAAGGGAAGAAGGAGGATCCTGGGAACTACAGGCTAGTCAGCCTCACCTCAGTCCCCAGAAAAATCATGGAGCAGGTCCTCAAGGAATCTATCCTGAAGCACTTACATGAGAGGAAAGTGATCAGGAACAGTCAGCATGGATTCACCAAGGGACTTTAGCAAAGCTTTTGACACAGTCTCCCACAGTATTCTTGTCAGCAAGTTAAAGAAGTATGGGCTGGATGAATGCACTATAAGGTGGGTAGAAAGTTGGCTAGATTGTCGGGCTCAACGGGTAGTGATCAATGGCTCCATGTCTAGTTGGCAGCCGGTATCAAGTGGAGTGCCCCAAGGGTCGGTCCTGGGGCCGGTTTTGTTCAATATCTTCATAAATGATCTGGAGGATGGTGTGGATTGCACCCTCAGCAAATTTGCAGATGACACTAAACTGGGAGGAGTGGTAGATACGGTGTCAGGTAGGGATAGGATACAGAGGGACCTAGACAAATTGGAGGATTGGACCAAAAGAAATCTGATGAGGTTCAACAAGGATAAGTGCAGGGTCCTGCACTTAGGACGGAAGAATCCAATGCACCGCTACACCCTAGGGACCGAATGGCTAGGCAGCAGTTCTGCGGAAAAGGACCTGGGGTGACAGTGGACGAGAAGCTGGATATGAGTCAACAGTGTGCCCTTGTTGCCAAGAAGGCCAGTGGCATTTTGGGATGTATAAGTAGGGGCATTGCCAGCAGATCGAGGGACGTGATCGTTCCCCTCTATTCGACATTGGTGAGGCCTCATCCTGAGTACTGTGTCCAGTTTTGGGCCCCACACTACAAGAAGGATGTGGATAAATTGGAGAGAGTCCAGCGAAGGGCAACAAAAATGATTAGGGGTCTGGAACAGATGACTTATGAGGAGAGGCTGAGGGAACTGGGATTGTTTAGTCTGCAGAAGAGAAGAATGAGGGGGGATTTGATAGCTGCTTTCAACTACCTGAGAGGTGGTTCCAGAGACGATGGTTCTAGACTATTCTCAGTGGTAGAAGAGGACAGGACAAGGAGTAATGGTCTCAAGTTGCAGTGGGGGAGGTTTAGGTTGGATATCAGGAAAAACTTTTTCACTAGGAGGGTGGTGAAACACTGGAATGCGTTACCTAGGGAGGTGGTAGAATCTCCTTCCTTAGAAGTTTTTAAGGTCAGGCTTGACAAAGCCCTGGCTGGGATGATTTAATTGGGGATTGGTCCTGCTTTGAGCAGGGGGTTGGACTAGATGACCTTGGGTCCCTTCCAACCCTGATATTCTATGATTCTATGATTCAACCTCCCCCCCCATTCCCTGCCTTCTAACTGCACTGCCCCCATCCACACCCCCACCCCTGCCCCCTTACCACGCAGCACAGAGCATTGCCCAGCTGCCCAGAGCATTGCGTCGGTGTAGTGTAGTAAATTGCTCTCCATAACTGCTACCAGTAGCACATTCCTACGCAGAGCAGAGCAGTTTAATACACTACACCTGCAGTGAGGCTGTGGGGGAGGGGCTGGGGGCTAGCCTCCTGGGCCAGGAGCTCGGGCCGGATGTGGCCCGTGGGCCAGAGTTTGCCCACCTCTGGTGTAGGGCCTACACTAGAATTTAAAATCACATTAGCTGACATGTTAATTAACACGTTAAAATATGAATAAAAATATATATTTAGACTTTACCCCTTGTGTGGGTTACCACCACATAGCCACTAAACTTAGGCCAGGTCTACACTACAAAGTTATGTTGACCTAATTTACATTGGCTCGCAGCGACTGCAGTTATTAAATCACTAGTGTGTGTGCACACTTGGATCCTTGTGTCAGCGGTGCACGTCCTCAGCAGGAGCACTTGTATCGATTGTTTTGTCAGTGTGGAGCATTGTGAGACAGCTCCTGAAAGCCAGGAACAGTCGACATAAGCAACACAGTGTCTACGCTGACACTGCATTGACCTAATTACATCGATCGTACCTCTACACTGCCTGGGGAGGTGATGGTACTATGTCTCCACTACAGACCTTGCAGGGGCACGGCTGTACTGCTGCACTGCAGTAAGGTCTCACGTGTAGCTGCTCTATGCCAGTGGGAGAGCTTTCCTGTTGACATAATTAATCCACCCCCAACGAATGGCGGTAGCTATGACTGCAGGAGAGCTGTCTGCACCTGCCCTTTTGTCGGTGAAATGTCAGTCAGGGTGTGTTTTTTCACACCCCTGACTGATGAACGTTTGACTGAAAAAAGTGCTAGAGTAGCCTAAATTGGCATAGAGAGGCATTTATGTTGGCGGGAGCTAGGTTAACACAAGGCAGCTTACATCAACCTAACCCTGTCGTGTAGATTGGGTCTGGGTAACAGCTGCTCTGTGGCTTAAGCTTTGCGATTTTAGACTAGAACCTGACCCCACTGACTACAGTGGGGCCAGAATTTCTTTTTCTCTTTTTAAAATACCTGAGCAAATATGTAGAAATATACAACGGGGGACTTTTCCTTGATCCACCTATGCAATTTATGGGGGTTATCTAATTAATGAGAGTTATTATTCCTGGCCATGGTTATGGACTTCAATGGTGCCTAAATCTGGGGATTAGGAGCCTAAGTACCTTTGTAGATGCAGACTGTCGATAATAGGGTGATAGACACAACAGAAATGCCTTAGGTTTAGACAGAGGGATGGATAGATAGACAGACAGACGGACAATCAGAACAGTGTCATTGGCTAAATATAACTCAGTGATAGGCCTCTGTTATGCCCCCACTCTGAAAGCTTCCAAAATAGTAGCAAGGAGTTCTTTCCTCTGCCTCCAATTCAACAAAACATGTAAGGACATTCCTGAACTGGAGTCTCAATGAGTCTGTCTACACAGCATTTTGGAGTGAGCCTCCCAGTCTGGGTCAACAGGCTCGGTGAGCAGGGCTTCCACGAGCACTCTTAAAAACAGCTGCGCAGACAGCACTTGGAAATTGCGGCTCGGGCTGGAGCTCAGGCTGGGGGTTAGGGGTGGGCTTCAGAGCCCGAGCTCCAACCTAAGCCTGTTCTGCAGTGATATTTTGTTTGATTGCAGTTTATGTCATCACACAGTAAAAACAGTATGCTATAAAATGTGATCATATGTAAGACTACCTTAGGCAATCATGTATATATGTAAAAAGAAAAGGAGTACTTGTGGCACCTTAGAGACTAACCAGTTTATTTGAGCATGAGCTTTCGTGAGCTACAGCTCACTTCATCGGATGCATAGTGAGCTGTAGCTCACGAAAGCTCATGCTCAAATAAACTGGTTAGTCTCTAAGGTGCCACAAGTACTCCTTTTCTTTTTACGAATACAGACTAACACGGCTGTTACTCTGAAACATGTATATATGATCTCCATTAAATCAGAAGTACCTTTGCTACAAAGAAATAATTGATAAACATCAGTTCCTTCGTTTTTTCTCAAGACCCCAAGGCTACCTCCTGAAACGAGAAATGTCCTTGAACAATTGAATGGCAGAGAAAGCCAGCTGGAACCTGTTGCTTCTTATTTTTTCACCTTTTTAGGATTCTAAACATCTGTTTGTGAATGTGTCTGATCACTAGATGGGAATTTAAAGCAAAGAATACACCAGTCACTACTTTTAGCAGAGCGAAGGCCTTTAAAAATTACCCTTACATCTACTGCAACCCAGGCAAACAAACAACATATTTGGAACCAGAAAATCCCAAAATCCAAAATATTGTGGGTGGCTTTAATATTGTTGTCCAATGCATATGAAATACAACATTTTGGAGTTGGTAATTGCTGTTAGTTAAACCTCTGAAACCCACAGATTTATATTTGTTCAGTTTCCTTTAAAATGGATAATAAATCTGTATAGCTTCTTCTGTTTTTTTAAACAGCTTTCTGAGAAGGTGATAGTTGCCTATACAGTTCTATTTTTTCAATTATATAAAAGATTCTAACTGTTGATTTATTATGTATGGAACAAATTGTGTCTTTGAAACATGTTGTACTATAATGACTTGAGTTAGCACCAAAGATACATATGCAGGGACTAGCAGTCAATTTTGACTCAGAGTAGATAATATACCAACTGTGTATTATGTTTAATGTAGATTAATGTGAGTTGCTTCCCTTTGCACGTATGTATACAGGTACAAATAATTAAGATTAATTTCCACTAGATATAATGGCTCTCACTGTGCACGGTGCCATAAAATTCTTCTTTAATAGCTGTTAATTGAATGTATTCGCTTTGATGGTAAAGTCCTGATTAGTCTCGTTACCCTACACTCCCCGTCTCCCTCCCTTAGCCCACTTTTGTGCTTAGGGAAAGATTTACAAGAAGAGAGTCATGGCTATGCAGTTTATTAGCAAAAAATCAATACATGTATCTGTTCCTCCTACGCATATAAAAGGTTCTACAAAACACAGTAACTCTTTGCATAGTGTTAAAAGGAAAGACATGGGACATGTTTCCATTGCTTTATTCCCCACCCTGCTTCACAAGGAACAATTCACAGTTTTTGCTGGATTTCCTTTTACATCTTTGTTTTCTTCCTTTGGCTTCTGTACGGGATAGGAACCCCAGGATGACTCAGTGGTAACATAACACGGTACTCTGAGAGTTTTTACTGGTGCCAGGCTGTAAGATGCGAGACTGAAGTGAACAATCTTTTATTGGCTGGTTCCATATATTTTTTTTTTTCCCGGAAGTAATTTTTTTTTTTTTTTTTTTTTTTTTTTTTGCTATTTCCATTCTTTGACATACTGTAATCCTAGGCACCAAAATCTCTTCTGGTATTAGCTAATGTAGCTTCCTTGACATCTGTGGAGCTATTCTGATTTACACCAGCTGAGGATTTGGCCCTAGGTTTTTTGTTTGTTTTTTTATAATTTTTTTTACTAACATTAATTAATTACAGATGGGTAGAGTCACACAGAAGCTAATGCCTAAGGCCAACCCTTTCAAATTTAGGTGCCTAAATACAGGGCATCTAAACAATTGGCTTCTACAGATACCTATATAACTAAGAAATTTTCAGTGGTGCTGGGCTCCTGAAGGCAGCAACAGATGCAGGAGGTCAGCAGCTCAGGAAATCAGGCAAAGTATTTTGTTGCCTAAGTATGGATTCAGGAACCTAACTTTAGGCACCCAAATTTGAAAATGTCTGCCATTTTAGATGTGTAAGTGTGTATAAAAATTTGCATGCATGTTTTTTGCATGCTTGAATTGCACATGCAAAACACTCAGCGCAAACGTACAACTGCAGCTTATATGTGTGCACTGGGCATTGTGTGCCTGGAACATTTATGCACACTTTTAAATAATTAGGCCTGAATCCCATGATTCTTCCATTACAGTTTGCTGCTCTAGCAACTTTCCCACCCTAACACAAATCATCTGTACTGTCATATTTTTAATATGCTGGCCTGCTGCCGCCTTCTTTGGTGATTAAGGAATAACTATCATGCCATAGGGTTATGGGTAGCAATAAACAGACTTGGTGGTGAACAAATTCAGATTTGGGGTAAGTGGGTGCTATTCTGTGCACCCCTGGACGTTCAGGCTATGTCTGCACTTATGGTGGCTTGGAGCGTATGGGCATGACATGCGTAGCTACATGCCACAGTGAAAAGCACACTGCATCCAGGCTTGGCACGGAGGTATGCAGCTACACCTGGCAGTAGGGTGACCAGACAGCAAGTGTGAAAAATCAGGGCAGGGGATGAGGGGTAATAGGAGCCTGTATAAGAAAAAGACCCAAAAATCAGGGCTGTCCCTATAAAATCGGGACATCTGGTCACCCTACCTGGCAGCGAAAGGCTCTGGCGGTGGGGAAAGGCTCCAGCAGCAGGGCACTATTCTGCTAAAAATAGTGTATGTGTGGGAAGCACAGCTTGGGCATTCAGAGAGCCATGGAGGGTATATACCATAGGGTTCAGGCATGTAGGGCACTCTACTCATTTAAGCCATGCCACACAATCTATGCTGCTATTTATAGCTATGCTAGCTGGGCTCTACACCCCACTGTAAGCATAGACGGACCTTCAGGTTAGTCAAATCTTGATTTGGCCCTTACTTTGGCATGCCTTGCTCCCTGCTCTTGTAAAATCCGTGGATAGTGATTAAAGGAGTTGCAAATGCCAGGAGAGTTTGTCCCCAATCAGAAAAGGAGGACTTGTGGCACCTTAGAGACTAACCAATTTATTTGAGCACAAGCTTTCGTGAGCTACACCTCACTTCATCGGATGCATTCACAGTGGGGTCCTGTCCCCAATCAGTACAGCTGAAGGGAGGGGGTTCCATAGATTGTAAACCTGGAGGGGACCACTGTGAGTGTCTAGTCTGCTCTGTATAATACAGGCCCTTGGATTTCCCCAAATTAATTCCTCGTTGAACTAGAGCGTGTCTTTTTTAAAAAAAAAAAATCCAATCTTGATTAAAAAATCTCCAGTAATGAAGAATCCACCATAGCCCTTGGTAAATTGTCCCAATGATTAATTACCATCACTGTTAAAAATGTACGCCTATTTCTAGTCTAAATTTGACTAGCTTTAACTTTTTGCTTTTGAATCTCATTATATCTGTTCGCTAGTCTGAAGAATTATCACATTTCTGTCCCCCAGGTAGGTATTTATAGACTGTGATCAAGTCACCCCCTAACCTTCACTTTGATATGCTAAATTGATTAAGTCACTTGAGTCTTTCACTATAAGGCATATTTTCAAACCCTTTAAGCCCCTTGGGGTAGGGACTGTCTTTTTGTTCTGTGTTTGTGCAGCACCTGGCACAGTGGGGTCCTGGTTCATTAATAGGGCTCTTATTACAAATAATAAATAATACTAATTTCTTGTGGCGCTTCTCTGAACCCTCTCCATTTTTTTTTCAACATCCTTCTTGAACTGTGGGCACCAGAACAAGGCACATGTTTTCCCCCACCTCTCTGTGGAATGAAGCACAGATGCTGCCCCTTCCAAATGCTTCAGTTCTCCAGATGTCGGCAGAAGGCTAGGGTCAGCTGTGGAGAGGCTTTGGGCTCACGTGCACTGGCAGCATACCTCTTCTGATGCCTGCTCCGAGGCTGCGGCTTCCCCCCGGAATCCTTGTTAAAAGGGGGATGAGATCACCACAGAGGAAGCAGTGCTGCTAGTCCCCAGTAATTAACCCAAGACTGATGAGGGGGAAAACATATGTATCCCTGGCTTCACATCCACACAACATGGGGCTAAGTTCCTACGCCAGCCCTTTCAGTCTCCACCAAGCCCACATGAGAAGGGGAAGAGCTACATGTGGAGGGGATGCTTCACACTTATATCTTGGGGATGTGACTGGGCACTAGGGGGTCTGATCCTGCACGCATGTGCTCCCATATTGAATGTGACTTTTGCACTCAAGCGTTTGCAAGCTCAGGTCCTTTTGTCAAGGAGGGTTTTGTAGCTGTGTGAGACACAGCTAGCTTTATCTAGATTTCAGTTGGCTGTGATCCTGTGGTATCATTGTGCTTAATGATTTTAATGCGCTAACAACCAAAGCGGATTCCTAAAAATGTATGAATTTTAAATGATCTACGTGCATGATAAAAGTATATGATCAAGTGCCCTATAGTAGGGTCAGTGCTGCTAGTTCCATCAATCACTGCTATTTATGTCCTTCTCTTTGGGCAATATTCCACTGCATGATGTGGATTTTGGGGGACACATAGTGATCTATATTGCTATCTCTAATTGTATTTCAATATCCATGCATGCTCCTTAAAGTACTCGGGTCTCTCCTTGCAGTCAGGCAAAACCCATACTGGGCCAGATCCTCAGGTGGTGCCAATCAACATAATGCCATCGATCTAATTTACCCTCCAAGGAGCCAACTGATTCATGCCATTGTGAGTTTTTTCAGACTGAGATTGAAGAATTGGTCATCTTATGAGATCAACAATCTCTCAAACATTAATATGTAATAATCTTTCTCCTACCCCCAAATTACAAGTATGCATTAATAATGGAGAGTATAACAAAAGTAATCAAAATATTGCCTGTTCCTTGTAGGTTACTCATGTTAAATTGTTTAGTAATTATACATTTATTGTAATTATACGTGTGATATGTAGCAAAAAAGTGACTATTAAGAGAAGTAATTAAGAACAGTATTTCTTGCTTCTAAAAATAAAACAGAGAAACATCAATAAATCCTTAGCTGGGTTTGTGATTAGTCTAATCATGATTTTGATCCCACTACATTTTCTAACTCCAAAATATTCCTCTTGTCATAGGCTCTGCTTACGAGTCCTTTGCCTTTGATCTACCCTAGCAAGGAGAGGGTTAAAACCAATATTTGTAGATAAAGAGGTAAACATATTTACATTCAGTTTTTCACACTTCATGCATATGTCATGCAGTGAATAGTTTTGGAGGTATGTTTGTACTATCTAGCCAGAATTTTTACAGTCTGCAGGACACAAAATCTCTATAAAGTGACTTATTGAAATAGAAGCAGATTGGTAAAACCGTTTCTCTCTTATGAACTGTGAAGAATGATCCTCTAAATGAAATCAGGAAGGAACTGGACAGAATCTTGTTTAATGGTGTGACAAAATGAATCACAACTATTCCAAGCATCCATCACTGCTAAAAGGGGACCACAAATGATCTGTGAACTACTATATATTGATTACTCATGTACTACAAGTGTCGGATTTAATGTTCACACACCATGGAAAGGCGGCAGGGACAGATGGTGCCTTAACTCTTCTTTGATAGATTTTAATGGTGAAATATTGATTTCTATCTGGCCAAGGCCTGCTGTTAGGGCCAAAGTCATTTGTTGGGTATAGCTGGACACCCAGTCTGCTAGGGGTAATCAATCATTTCTGGCAAGGCAGGTGAAATTCTGAAGAGAAGCACCTTGGATTCCCAAATTGTATCAAGATGAGGCTGAGGCCGGGGCGCGCGCGCACACATACACAAAAAGACTCCATGAAATTGTGCTTGTAAAGAATTATTAATGATAAGACATGTTTACTGAGAAGAGTCACAGCGAATCACAGCTGACATGAAATAGTCTGGGAGCCTCAGCGAGAAAATGAGCTTCTCGCTAAAAGGGACTATATTTTATTTAAACATCCGTCTAGGGCTGAAAACTCAGGTAATCTGTTGTGTTACAAGCCACTGGCTGTTCTTGCCATCCAGAGAGATAACAGTGAGGAGCTAATAGGAACACATCAATCACAATCAAGCTGCAATTCCAGCAGTGTCTCCTCTTCCCAGCTCCTTTTTAAGCT
Organism: Chelonia mydas; assembly: GCF_015237465.2. Taxonomy (NCBI): domain Eukaryota; kingdom Metazoa; phylum Chordata; order Testudines; family Cheloniidae; genus Chelonia; species Chelonia mydas. The sequence goes on along the minus strand of NC_051251.2, from coordinate 14,622,570 downwards.
CCTTAATAACGATGATAACATAGTTCTGGGCTCCTGAGAGGATTTCTTCCCGCCAAGGGTCATATTCATACAGAGAATGGCTTGCAAAGTCAGCATCTCACTCCTATGGAAACGGATGTGTATGTGAGGGGGAGGGGAATGATGGGTGGGGTGGGGGGAGAAAGAAATTGCCGTACACTGTGTGTGGGGGGGGGACTGGGGGATGTGGCTTCCCCCCATAATAAATCCACTGACTCCAATGTCACTCACCCCACAAGGAACATTCTTGTTGGGGGTGGGGAAACGTCTGTCCAGATGTGCAGCCTGCTCCAGCCATGCAGCCTGCAGTGCTCCCAGATGTGGGAAGCTGGTGGAGGCTGATTTTTTGTTTAGATTATCTTGCTTACCTAATGATTTTTGCTTCACTGCTCAGCTCGATTGTGTTCACTAGGATGGCAGGCTATTAAAATGTCAAGGCACATTGAATTGTTGTTATCAAGGAGAGAGACCTTTCCAATCAACCTGTGCTACTCTGGGTTGCATAAACGCCAAGAAAGGATTGGAGGAGGGAGACCTTCTCCATAGGAAGCCGGGGCGAGGGAGCCAGAGACTCACAAGGTGTGTGCACGTGTGCCTGTTGTGGTGTGTAGCAGTAATTAAAATGCCATCTTTTATAACAGGTATTAGGCATTTTCTCTCATTTGCATTAACGGGGGGAGTTGAAACTTCTCCCCATTGTGCAGTTCACTGCAATCCTTGTAAAGAAAATCCTGTGAGGAGGAAACTTGTGTGGCTGAATCACTGGCCCCGCATACTAAAGAGATGCTAGGCTGGGCTGAAGGAGAAAAACAAAGGCAAATGCCTTCTTCATGGCTGCACCTGCCTTCGGGCTAGATAAGAAAATAAGTTGACTGCTCTACAGGGAGAAACACTGGGAGATTGTCCAGTATCACAATATTGAACAACTGGTGACAGGATGATACAAATCTAGTGTATTTGGTGACACAAAATCCCCTAGCTCTCGTCACCTCCGCCACCGTGTTCATATAATTGTGGAGCATTTTATTACACAGAGGCATGTCAGATATTGCCATGGATTGATTTTTTTCTTCCTCCCCTCGTAAACTATACAGTACATCATATTCACTGGGAGGGGGAAAAATTCCTTGGATTTACTTCTCTATGTTTAAATCATTTCACAAATATTTTGCTTTTCCCTGTCATTTCTGTTTCATTTTCATTTAAAAAACGATGGCTTTGTTTTTGCTTGGATATAGTTTTGTAGAATAACTACATCTATTCTTTCCCCCATGCATCAAGCATCATTGATTGGCTAGAACATCATTGTCGCTACTGGGTGTTCATCTTCACACTTGCCTTTGTCAGTTTCATCATCTGGCTCTCTCTGTGTGGGTCTTACATGCACACATGTTTACACACACCGCCAGACTCGTACACAGGCAGACACAGTTTCCCTTTCAGCCTAACCTCTGGTTTCTCTCACACATTATCTCTCTCTCGCACACGCACGTGCGCACTCACTTGCACACACTTTCATTTGATCTTTGTTAGGCCTCAGTCCTGCTAGTGAGTGAAGAGAAGCAAACTACAGTTCTGCGCCACAATCATTTTCATGATTGGGACGCTAGGATGTGTCTGTACTAAGGATATGGGACAGGAGGGAAGAATTCCCACTGGCTTTTCCTCATACACAAAATGTCCTCTCTTACAACAGTTTTATTCTCCCAACATTTCCCCCTCCCGCCCTCCTCCCCCCTTCCTGTCTCACACTTTCATCTGTCTGGTATTTGTATGGCGCCCCACACTTTCATCTGTCTGGTATTTGTATGGCGCCCATTACCACGGTAGCTGAGTGCCTCACATTCTTTAATGTATTTATTCTCACAACACCTCTGTGAGGTAGGGAAGTCTGACTATCCCCCTTTTACAGATGGGGACCTGAGGCACAACGAGACTCAGGCCCGGAGTGGGAGTGAGGCACCTAAATACTTTTGAAAATTTAGCCCTAAGTATGTGGCAGAGGAAGTATTTGAACCTGGTCCCTGAATCCCTAACCAGTGGACCACCCTTCTTTTCCCTCTCATTCTGCGCTACCCCTCACTTGAAACATGTACCGATAGGCAGATATTTTTAGCAACATCACACTCCTGTAAATTTTCTCTCTCAAACGGCTGCTTATTCAAGCAGCTGTATTTGGCTATATAACTAGAAGCTATGTCCTGCCCTTGTCCTGAGCAGGGGCATAAGGCCCCACAACCAACCTACACCGGTGAGTGAAATCTACCTGGATCATTGGTCTAATGCAAAGGAAACCTGTGCTGTGAGCAAATGTAGGAGAAGGCAGAGTAGATCCTTGGCTCTGTTCCCTTCACTGGCTAAAGTGAGTCCCTAAATAAAAAGGGAGATGTATGCTACACCTTTACAAGAGACACAGTAACTTTCCTATTTTCCAATCCCATACCAGAGCAAGGGAGGAATGGTGCCTGAGAAATGTGCACAAGGCCTTCTGGGCTAATGCATCTTACACACCACTCCTTGCTCGGGCTGGTGCCTAAGCTGAAACCTTCTGTATCTGTATGAATTTCTGAGCCCGACAGTCACTGCTCTATAGGAGTAGAACTCATTTTTCTTTCTTTCCTGTTCCTTGTCTACATTCTCATACCACTAAGACAAAGTATTCTGAGTCGTAAACTTCCCCCATGATCTCATGCACGAATTTGCAGTGTGGTTATATCTCATCTCCTCCACCATCCTTTATATATCCTAACTGCCTAGAGACCTTACCTTGCTGCTCGATACTTTGCTTTGCATTAGCAGGTGGCTTTCATTAACAATAAGAATACAAAACATTACAGAATTTAATCCCCTCCTTTCACAAACTATGGGAAAGATCAGATCCAGACCTGAAATTGATGGCTTGGGACTAGGATATTTAACCAAACCCAAATCTCTGATCTAAAGCTGGTTGGAAAATGGTAAGCAATGTCTGAAAAAACTTTGTCAACATTTTAAAAATGCATTGATTCATAGATTTTAAGGAACCCATAGCCCACCTCCTTAAAAAATGGACATTGCTCTAGCCATCTGAGCATGCTCACATGGTAGGAAACTCATATTCAAACCATCCCCAGAAGGATCCTGCTCTTATTTAAGGATAGAAGGATTTCTATTAACTTCAGTGGGCATTTTGATCAAGCCCTAAGTCAATGGCAAATCTTCTATTAAGTTCAATAGTGCAGGATCAGCCTCTACAACAGGTTTGGAATAACAGAGTGAGCTGAAGTCCTTCAATAGGTTGAGCTAATGAACAGGGTCTACATCTGTTAACCTCATGCTTTATTTGTTCATTATAGTCTTGCCATCACAGGGTGATTGGCCCTTTAAGGGGAAGTGGGTCCAGCCCCTCCTGGGACATACTTAGCTCACATCACCAGTTGGAGGAAACAACTGAAATCACCTGAAGGGCAGGTCATGTGGCTGACTCAAGCCTTCTGGAAGGGGAGAAATAAGCCAGAAGCTTGTACAGGCCTAGAGGGGGACTCTAGGCAGGAAGCTACTACTGCTTGATAAGTACAGGCTGAGCTCCAAAGGAACTTGGGAGGGGCTGAGGAGAGAAGAGACTCCCTAGGTAAAAGGGAGTGTGTGCGACTTGAGATTGGGGATGGTTTGTGTTTGTTTTGAACTTGGTTATCCTGGGAGTGGGGGTTTTTTTTTTTTTAAATGATTTAGTTGCAGTGCTAAATCAGCGTGGTAACCAAACCAGGCTGGAAGGGGGAAGATCCAACTGGAGTGAGGGGAGACTGAGGCAGTAAGTAGCTAGCCTGACACCAAACTGGGTAGGTGGTGTGGCTTCAGGGTTCAATCACAGCATTCTTTGCTTCCAAAGTCCTTTCCAGACAGGTCCCTCAATCTATTGTGACACTGCTGAGGCACAATCCTACAAAGGCTGACCTGTTGCTACCTGAAGAGAGTTTGAGTTAATTGTGGCTCTGTGGCCACACTAACTGAAATAACTGATGTTTGTGTGCTCTAGATAATTATATTGAGCTATGGCAGAACTCCTTTAAAATAAAGGAGTTTTAATCTGCCATCTCCACAGAGAAACAAAAGGGCTGTAATAGTGTAAGTGCTAGGGGGACAAACTGGTATAAACAAGGCCCTGCTTCATCATTGCTCTACTAGCTATGCTGATACAAAGGGACCGTAGGGCAGATATATAGCCCTCTGAGGAAATCCCATGATGATAGACCCCTGGTGCTGGAACAATTTGTGGGGGGAGGGGGTGCTGAGAATCATTTAACCAAACTGTAAAACCTGCATGGAAACCACTTCAAGCCAGGGGGTGCTGCTGCACCCTCTGCAGCCCTAGTTTCAGCACCTATGGTGCGAGAGGGTCCCTCTGCCAAGTGCAGGGGTGGTTCCACCAGTCCTGTGTTGCTTGCACAGGAGCAGGGGAAGCTCCGGCTGGGGAGGGGGAGGACAGTGATGGACAAGGGATTTGGTGCAGAGTAGATGCCTGTTCAGGCAGTAAGGAAGATTGCCAACCTCTCTTGCACATCAGTGTGGGCAGCTGGAGCCTGCCTTCGGGCGGGTAAGAAGCAGGCACTCTGCATTCTCTTAGTCCATGCAGAGTTGGGGGGTTTGATTCCAGCCCCCCACTCCAACCTGCTGGCCAGGTTGGTCACCGAGCCAGTACGGGGGAGGGGGTGGATGATGTAATTTGCTACTGGTATAGGCCAGCTGCCAATAACTACGTAGCCCTCGAGCAAAAAGAGTGGTGCGGTGCAATATCCTGTACAGAGGGTCATGCATGGAGAGCTTGGTTTTACAGCTGTGCTGCTGACTTACTGTGTGACCTAAGACCAGTCACTTCACATTTCTGTGGCTCTGTTTCCCCTCTTACCGCTATCTGGCCTGTTTAGACTGTATGCTGTTCTGGGCAGGCATTCTGTTACTATATGTGTGTACCACACCTAGCACAATGGAGCCCTGACCTTGGTTGAAACCTCTAGGTGCTACTGTCTATGTATAAACATCAGATCACCCAGTTCGCTTCAAATAATGGTGTAAAATTCACCTCTTAGCAGCGAGTGAATGAGATTCTCCTACTGACATGCTCCACAGGGACCTGCCCTGAAGGATTTAGGAGTATCATTCTGCCCGCCTAAAAGAATAGATTCAGTCTGCTCCATACAGAGTGGATTGGGATATGCAGTTCTCGTTGTATCATTGTGGGGGCTAAAGATAAGACCAATCATGTTGATCCATGATTCCATGGATGATGACTAGCCTTAAAAGAGGAGGAGGGATCAAAAGGTTCATAAATGTTGAACTAGCTCTTTTGAGTCAGGCCAAAGCTGTGGGGTTTTAACAGATAAGTGCCAAGATATGAAAGAAACAGACACGAAAACCGTCTGAAACACTCCTAATAACCAACAGGCACTTGTTAAAAATACTAACTGCAGCTGCCAGACAATACCTCACCAAAGAAAACGCCTATAACTGAGATGACTGAAGAACACGTGAGAAATTAAAGAGACAGACCAAATCACAGCCCGAATTTGACAATCTCAAGATCTGTTGGAGGATTACTGAGCTCCAATACTCTACTTCCAACATATAATGAGCCAAGGCAAATAGTGACAGCCCAGAAGGAAAAGCGTATTGCATTGTACTCAGGCAGGATGTGATCTAGGAACCTACATGCTGACAGATGCGCAGAGGTTTTATTCGTTGTTTATGTCAGAACCAGATGGATAGTTTAGTGGGGAAGAGACTTTTGTAATGTATCTGTATGGTGCCTCGCATCCTGTCCTATACCTGGGGGTTCTAGCTGCTACTCCCAAACAAATTAAGAATCCGGTACAGGTATATGGATCACATCCTGTTTAGGTGCAATGCAATGGATGAAAAATACAGCTTTAACCTGCTCTACGGTCCCCTACCTGCCTGTGCCTATCCCACTGTCAGCATTGTTCTGCTTGTGTTAGGGGGACTCCGGCAACAAAAGAGCGTGCCCCAAGATGCTTATGGGTGTTATGCAGGGCAAGTTGGCCACTCCCAACAGCAACTGGACTGTCCAATAACCCCCTTCCACATCTAGTTAGGGAAGTGTGTACTTACCTTCAGAAAAGGTACCAAATGCAGGGAGTGTGCCCAAGTTTCACTACACTGTCCCCGCACCTCTACGTGACAGAATAGCTGCCTGCTTTGATCAGTAGTATCAGGCTGGGCCCTGAGGTGAACAAGAGACTCTTTTTGGTTTAATAATATTTCCGAATGTACAGAATTGTGCCTATTTTATGGTCCATGTTGAGACTAACCTTGAGAATCAGGATTACTAACATGTATTGTCAGTTGCAGAGAGGATTTAATTAATTCTTTAATTCTGATTTGTATTTAAAAAGGCATTTGCACAGGAAATTTGCTGATTATACGCAGGGTGATATGTGCACACCTGTGTATGTGAGAGACATGCAGGTAAATGAATTCAATCATACCCTATTTTGGTACAGCCTCATTGTACCATGTAGTTGTGTAGCATTGCTATAACTCAGACTGGGACTCTCCTCTGGTGACCCCGAGAAGGTCTGCCAGAGGGAGAAGGTGCCTAGACAGCTCAGTTGGAAGCCCAAGCAAAGCACCTTCAACTACAAGTAGTCTTTGTTCCATGCCCCTTCTCATCATGTACAACATTGCTGGTGGTACCTGTTATTTTAGCTGAGAGGGGAAATAGCTCTTTTGGGTGGGGCAGGCTCAGATGAATGGTAGAGGGACTGGAACTAGCATACACCTACTTACTCAATGAGCCCATTTTGCAGCTGTGGCAGTCGGTACCCCAATGTTCATCCCTTTAAAATACTATGATAAATTTTGTACAAAGTGTGCCTCGTGAGGTATCATTTGAAAACTCATAATTTGCTGATCATTATTGTCCTGGTAAAACAAGTGTGGCAACATTGTATGTAAAGTTACAAAATTTTACTGTATGATATTACTAAGTCATGCTTCAAGTCTGGAGAGCCATCACAAACCCGTTCCCCAGAGATAAAAGGCTAGCCAACACCTCAGCCAGGTGTCAACTGAATCAAATGGACCATTTGGTTTTGGTTAAATAGCCATTCCCATTCACACAGACTGTCTCCTGAACCTCAGCTGTAGGTAATTATCAGAGGAGAAAGAATAAGAAGGGGGAGCAGACACCCCATATTATTCCTCCCTTTCTCTCTAACAGCAGCATCGACAACACTTGAATAAAGGAAGCAGCATTAGACTATGGAAGGATCCTGAGTGAAAGAATTCAGACAATAAGATTGGTAGAACGTGTGATGAGAGACCTTTTCTTTGAATTCACTTAGGTTGTTAAGTTAGGTTTAGTTATGTTTTTTATTTATTGTTTTTTACTTTTACTTTTAGTTTTTTGTAACCAATTCTGACTTTTATGCCTCATTACTTGAAGTGTTTGGGAAATTGTAGTTGAGATAACAGGATTTGTGCATATCATTTTCTATTAATGAAATGACAGACTTTGTATTGTCCAGAAGCGAGCTGGGCAGTACAAGACATACGTTTCTGGGGAAAGTCTGGGACTGGGAATTTGATGGTGTTGCTGTGCAGTATAATTCATAAGTGGCTGGCTAGAACACTCATGCTGTATGCTTTGGGGTAACTTACATGCTGGAGGCTGTGTGTGTGAGCAGGTCAGGAGTGGTAGCTCTCACAGCAAAGCAGTGTAAAAGGCACCTCAGGTTGGAGAACTGAGGGGACTCATTGGTCCAGATTGTGCCCTGGGTAATGTTACAGCAGCACTTGCTTCTACACTTCCACATGTGTGGCAGCAGTCCTCTCAGCTGTTTCAGAGAGTTTTCTACTCAGTCCAGGATGTTCTGTGTATTAGCCTTGCTTTATGTTTTCCAGATTTTATATATATATTTTCCCCTTGTGGCCTCACTACAGGGCAGAGTTAAGTTGGTTTGGGTGTGTAACAGGATGGTCTGTCCACTCTAAGAGTGGCAGAGGATCTGTGGGGCAGCTAAGCCTTTTTCAAGGCCCAGTCAGATACATGGTTCCCTGAAGGATCTGGGGAATTGTAGTTCTGTGGGCATCAGGTGGTGGTCACATGACCAGTCACAGAATATAAGGCAAACCTATAACTTACTTCAATCAGTGAAGACTGAGAGAGGGTAGAGATGACTCTTTAGAGCTCTTAGGCAGATGGCAGGACTCTGTGAAGTAATTTCAGGGAGCAGGAGCCTGTTGGGGAACTAGTTCCAGCTGGAAGTGGCAAAGGACTGCGAAGCCCTAGAGGGCGGGCTATAAGGAAGGTGAAGACTTTTGAGCTAAATGGTGGCTAAAGCATTCTATAAACCAAAAGGTCTAATGATGCCTGGGGAGGAAGCCTGGAAGGTTTGTTCTGGATGTTGTTTTCATTGCAGTAAGCTGGACATAGAAGGGGAGCAGTATTGTGAAAACACCAGGTGTGCTTGCTTGCTTGATGTGAGGTGGAAGGTAAACTGAGGCAGTGGGTGGGCTGAACGCTGGCTCAGATGCACCCTGCTACAGAGTGCCATCACTGCATTTTTTTTTACCTTAGCATATTTAGATTTCTCTATAGAGTAACCTTAACTCTGAGTTCCCTAGGTTTTAAAATGCTTGACTTTGAGAGAACTACAAATCTATGTTTAACCATTACATTATGGATGTGGCCCTCAACCTTAATGTAACTTTTCCTCTGTTCTGTAGGATTTTTTTTTAAAAACTAAATCTCCTATACTAACACCTAAAGAAAAACCCAAAGTGAATGCTACCATATCATATTTCTACTGATTTGATGGTATGTACTATCAACCTAAAATCACTTAAAAAGCAAACAGACAAACCACAGGGAAGATCTCACCGGTTAACCATAGCAGCACAAAGTAGCCATAGAGCACCTGCAAGTTAAAATGTGTTTCCTGCTTTGCATCACCACAGCAGGACAAAGCAGGAAAGTTGATTGGAGAATTTGGCTCTTAACTTGCAAATAATGACTTGTTGGTTTAGAGAGGTGTTAGTGAGAACAGCCCTGTGTAAGGAGAGAAGAGGAAGATCCTAGTACCTGAGTTGCAATGTGTCTGTGCTTAAAAGGTTCTCCCTGCACTCCCCTGAACTCGGCAATGTGCAGAGGCACCGGTGTCATAGGCATCAGTATTTGAAAGGCTTCCGAAGTGGGCATGGAGCTTCTGAATAGGATGACGATATTTCCCAAAGAGAAAACAGGACACCCCCCCAGCTGCTCTCCCCCTTCCCTCCCAGGAGGCTGGTCCCTGGAACCCTGTGGGGGCCCCCTCAGGAGGCTGTTGCTCAGTGGCTGGAACCCTGCTGCCTCCCGCCCACCCCCATGCTGAATGCTCCCTCCCCGCCAGCTCTGCCGCCTCCCCTGCGGGGGGCTGGCATCTCCGCTCGTGCCCCCCCCCAGTTCTTCCACTCTGCACCCCATATTTTTTGACAGAAGTGGGCATTTGTCCCCTTTGCTCTTTCCAACTGTTCAAGTCAGCAAGAGCAAATAGGACAAATGCCTCCTCTTGGAAGAAAAAAAAAGTTGGGACAGCCAGGACAGGGCTTAAAAAAGGGACTGTCCTGGCCTGAATGGGGAGTATGGTCATCCTACTTCTGAACTCTTTACACTTGTCCAGTCTCCCTTACACCCATGAATCATTACAACCAATAGAATTGCTGCATACAGATGAGCTCTAGAGAAGGGGAGGCACTTGATTGAATTACCTCTGTCATAGTTAGAGCTGGACAAATAACTGACTCTTCTGGTTCACTGGAAGTTGTGGAAAACTGGGGAGGGGGAAGGGGAAGGAGTGAAGGAGGGATGCTAGTTTGATCTGCACTGAATCAGAAAATTTCAGTAAACTAAAAAAATCAACTGAGTCAAATGGAAGATGTCATCCATCCCAAAATGTCTTGGTTTCAAGCATTTTAAAAGGGCTAGATCTTAGCCAACTCGGGAGGAAGAGGTGGTACCACCATCATTAACTTCTGTTTGGGGGTTAACACACTCATTTGGAGGGGAATGAAGAGAGACCTAGGTCTCCCCTATCCCAGGTGAGGGTCTTAACCCCGAGCTAGAATTTACGAGGAGGGTGGCACTATCTCTTTCTGGCTGTACTGTGAATTTACGCCCAAAAAGCTTTTTTTTGGGCCAAAACTACTACGTGAATTTTATATCCAATTAATGAATAAATAGTGTGAGGCTGACTGACCAAAATATCATTGTTTTGATGAGCAAGCTACTTAACCAAAAAAATGCCTAGCCACCCCTACGCAAGTTGCTGAGACTGCCTGTAGCCTACGTCAAAAGAATTGTATACAACGCTCATTAATAATTTCTTCAAATATATCCTATGTACAAGACTTCAGTGAATTTGAACTACATGGAAAGTTTGGAGTATCTGAGTTCCACTATTAAGATCATATGAGACAAGGCAAAGGCTGACACAGATGCTACCTTTTGTTAAAGGATCCAGCGTGGGAGCCGCAAAGGTACCTAAACTCCAGAGTTAGGTACCAACATCCCAGTTTTAGGCCCATTGTGATCCACAAAACTTCTGCTGAACCCTATAGGTGCCTAAACTCACTTGGCACCCAAATTTTCAGGTATAAGTACCCCTAAGTTTCTGTCTCTGACTGTGTGCACTGTTACCTGCCGGTGGGTGTCTGGATGCCTATCTCCTGCCTAAGCCCAGAGTAAACTATGAACAGGGGGAAGATGGGTGAGCAAATGCCTGTTGACATGTGGGGTGCTAGCCGGTAGGCATGCTCAGAGGTTGCTGACTGAATCAGGTCCCATTCAAGAGGAGGAGGTGGTTGCACCCAACTTACAACTTTTAGCCAAGTGGTTAGAGTACTTGCCTGGTATGGGGGTTTAACTCCCCCTTCTCTGCCAGAGGGGGAAAAGAGGTCTCCTACCTCTCAGGAGAGGGCTCTAATCACTGAGCTATGGGATATTCCAGTGTGGTGGCTCCCTTGGTCTCTCCTGGTGAAGCTGTTCCAGTGTGGCTCAATAATGAAAGACTGACTGGAACAGGGAGACCAGACCCTGGGTCTTCCACTGCCAGGTAGGTGCCCTAACCACTGGACTACAGAGTCATTCTCATGCTCGCTTGGCTCCAGTGACTATCCCACTGTAGATAAATACTTAAATAGTCATCAGGTGAGTGAGAGAGAGAAATACTTTATAGTCCAATGGGGGAGGTGGGAGACCCCCTGTTCAAATCCATTCTGCTCCTCAGGGGTGGGGGATGAAAAAACCGAACGTGGATCTCCCATACCTCCGGTGAGTGCTCTAACTGCAGGGCTAAAATTTACAAATGGGTGGTGCACCTCCTCTAGCTATTTTGTGCAGAGTCAGGCAGACGCTTAACTCATTCCTGCAAGAAATGCCCAAGTTACCTGACTCCAGGCAGTGAGTTCCGATTCATGGATTCCTAAGCACGGCTAGGTACCTTTCCGCAGCCCAGAATTAGGTGCTTTTCTGTGAGAGAGAAATGGGACTTAGCACCCCCACACTCTCGTTTGCCTGTCCCAGTGGCCAGTTCAAGTGGCTCGCTTGCATGGATCATGTTCTAAGACCCTTCTCTCCCCCCGTTCATTGTGCAGGAGCCTGGGTGCCTAACTCAAGGTTTGTGGATCACCGGGGTGTTTCTGTTGTTTTTCTAGGTGCCATGATATTCAGTGTTGCAATGCTGAAGTCCATGTGAAATTTTAACTCCTAACCTAATTGGTGATTTACAAGTAAATCCATTCAACTCATTTTATATTTGGCATAAATACTGTAGTTTGGAGGAGGATCCACTTTCTTCTACCCATACAAAACACATAAGTTGAATCCCAGGCTATAAGTGCACCATGGAACAGAGCTGTATTTATTAACTCAGGGCCGGCACCCCCACTCTAATCAGTTGCACTGCTTTGATAATGGCTAATAATACGTAAGGACAGTGGTGTAATTTTGTGTGACTCATGTCATAGGACAGGAAATAAAAAAGCGGTCCTTGGAGTCGCATCTTTATTTCAGGCTGTAAGATAAACTAAGTCTATACCTGCTAGCTTCTCACTCCGACTATCATCGTAACCGTGTGTTTTGATTTGGCCTGCGACCTGCTGTAAAGAACAGTGACTCTGCATCTGATACTAGGACCTGTAGTATCCAAGTCAAAGCATAGTTTACACAAGTGGTGATCTAAAACATAGCCCACATAGAGCCCAGTCTTCTGTTACTTATATCCTCAAAAGGTATTTACCCGTTAGGCCTGGTGGTGTCAATGTGTGGAGAAAATAAGCCACGGCAAGAAGTAGTGCTGTGGATCTGCCAAAGTGAGCGCCTCACACTTGCCGCACTGGGCCAAATGCAGACCGCAAAGGCTTATTTTTTGTCTTGGTTTCCACCCCAGCCAGAGCTCTCTCAGGCAGACTCATCCTGCCCTGGCTAAATTAATCCCCAGGAAATGTGGGCAGCATGTTTCGGCAGCATCCGTGCTAGTTGTGCTGACCGCACGCTCCTAGAAGGTCGTCTTCCCATCCGCAGTTGGCTGACGTCCCAGAATAAGATGCAGCAAATGCACCCTCCCCTCCCCCATAGTTACCCTTGGATATGGTCTGTGCAAGAGGCAACTTGTTCTCCACTGAAAAATTAGCAAATAACTATATGTATGCTCTGATCCTGGACAGATGCGATTTTTGCTAACATCCTGAGACCCACATACACTCTAAATTCCACTTACTGGTATGTGCTCAGCATCACCTAATCATAACTCCATGAGCCTTTTATGTGCACAGTCCGCATGCCAAGAATGAGTGGACTTTGCTAGTTCATTTATTTTGTGAAATCCAGTTGTCTTGCATTGAACACAGTATATCTCCTGCATACGTGATTCAGCTCAGGTTATCAGGCTACACAGTGTAAATCAATGAAGTGAAATGTAACCATTGACAGCACTTACAATTTCCCCCATTACTATGAAATCCTCTTTCTTTAAATGGAAGGTGCTTTTATGACCCATTGAAGCATGGCTGACATAGTCTTCAATAGTGGCTATTGCCTAAATACTGCAAACATAACAGTTATAAAAGATACATGTGGTACCTATTTTAAAAGGTTAGAATAAAAACTTGGTTAAATTGCTCATGCATATTTGTACCATTTTCTATGCTAGTTCAGAAACTGGATATTATCCCTGTCCTATGTATAAGATCAGCAGTAATGTGTGCTTATCCAACCACCTTTCCCCATCCTATGCCATTCCACCTGCTGACAGTGCAAAATACACATACACTATGCACTCCTATACTGGTGTTTACATATGCATCTGTGTAATCTAATCATTATTTATACTAATACTTTTTGATGGATTGGTAAATGTTCCATATTGTGTTTTGAAAAAACAATTCCATTTCAGTAAAATGGATACTTCCCAGAGCCTCTGCTCTTAACTATTTGTTGAGAGGTAGGGAGATACAGCCATTTTTTTGTAAACCTTAAAAGGATCTGGATTAGCGAAGTGTAGAATAGTGAGGTCTAAAGCATTTATTAGCTGCCCCCATTGAAAGAAATATAGACTTATTGTGGGGAATGGGCCAGCCTTTAGATTGACTGGCTCATATCCACCTCAGTAGGCCTTCAAAGTTTCTGGAACCCATGCTTTGTTTAATCAAAAGAAATGATCAATATATGTCAACTTTTCCCTCAAAAACCCTGAGTGTACCAGTTCAGGCACCAGTTATAGGACTATAGGAGCAATTTTATGGACCACCACTAGTTGCCTCTTAATTAGCCTGGGAACTCCTCTGCTTTGGAACCCTGACATTTGTTGAGGAAAGATCCAAACCACACGTTTCCAATGATCTGTATCTATAGCTACCTAAACAAAAATAACTAAGCAAAAACCATGCATATCACATGAAAAGAGAGAGTTAATATCAAATTGTCAAATCTAACCGTCCGGTTGATTAATTCATATCACGAAAACCACCAACTCCTTATAAGCTTTAAGTAATAATTTGGGAAGGCAGCAGTCCTGTTATTCCACAAAAGTCTGTCTTAATACCAATCAATATACTTGGGTTCCAGCCAAATATCTGATATAGAGAGGGTCATATCATTCCCAAGTTAAAGCTAATGTTGAGCAATTAAGGTAGCCTGGCCAATAGTTAGATGACAGCCATTCGTTTCTTTCCCCCCTTCCTACATCCACCCCCTCCAATTTAGGATAACAATGAAAAAGTCTCATACAATTTAGGACACCGTTTGCTAAATTTAATAGTCAAATGATAAATTTAGGTGAAAATAACATGATTTCTTATGATTTAAGCATAACACTCCTATCACATGAAATATATGCATGTGTGATCTTTTAGACAGCAAGGTTTTACCTAATTGTGTTTAAGATATTTGAGGAATGCAAGCATTCTCAGAAAAATTCTGTGAGTTCTCGACACACACATGCTCACTACCAGCCATCTGCTGGAGTTAAAAACAATTGCAAGAATGCTGAGGTAGAGGAATGCCTCTATTAATAAAGATTGAAAAATGAAATGAAACTAAGGAGGTGGTTGTGACTCTTGTGGTTTCCTTTAGTTTCATGAAGCTGACACAGAGTTGAAAAGATTAGCTGGTTTTGTTCGCCCGATGTTTAATGTTGGTAGACTTGCTGGCTGGTTAGAGGTTACTTGCTTGTAGAAATCTAACCTTAGATGTTTCTGGACTCCTACCCCTTTGGGTGCCAGTTGAACCACAAGTGTCTTTGTTGGACACAGTGGCGATGTATAGGCAGAGGCCAGCAGCTGTTGCAGGCAAATGAGCCAGAAATGAGCAAGCATCTTCCTTTCCTTCAGTTGGTGGCCTTAGTGGTTCCTCCCCCATGGAACTCCTTGCAGAAACTGAATGGGAAGTCCTTTTCTGAGGTCACTGGTAGCATCTAACAAGGTCCAGTTAGGTCACCTTTAGGAAACCAAGAACCTCCCCATTCCCATAACTTGGAGCTCAGAAAGTCCACAGATCTAAAAATGTACCCAGTCAGTTAATCAGCAGGTTTGTAGGCATCTTGAGACGTTTGAGATTATGGGTCAGTCCACAGGCATTATCTCAACCTTTCTAAAAGTCACGACTCAAAAATAATTTTAAAAATTCAAAGATAGCAAAAAGTAGAAACTGAAATAATAAGACGATACCAGTCATGCATTCACTCAGCCATGCCCAGAAAGGGGCAGTTCCTGCTCTACCGACAGATGCTTATAACTTCCTCTTAACAGTCTGGTACTTGGCAGCAAAACTTTGAACAGTCTTTTTTGATACACACGATCTGGGAGAAAGATTAGACTTTAATTCAGTCAGAGTCAAGTCTTTTCCCCCTTAATCACAATTTTGGGGTTCACTTTTTATGCTTGACACCATACAGTTGTTGGAGAGTTAGTTAATTCTTGACAAATTTTAAGAAGCAGATTTGGGGACTGAGTGGTGATTATATATAATCAGTGCACAGAAGTCCTCTTTTTGGAGTCTGTCCCAGAAAACCTGCTGTTTTATCCAGTTCTCTTAAAAACCCTGCAAACCCTGACTACCTGGAGGAGCTGCTGCCTAGCTGAGGTGGTGAAATTGACAGGAGGTTGCTTGAGAGCTTGTGCATCTTAAGGACCCCTTCTACTGGGTCTCTCACATGTTACAAACCCAGCCCCTCTCCCCAGCACTGCAAAAAAGCCACCTGTGAATCCCCATCACCATAGGTGGTCTTCAGCCAGTTATGAAAGTAAAAAAATTGCACGAGCCTCAGCACCTCTTTCATTACAAATTAAGCACTGAGGAAAACCCTGGGGACTCGTGAGCAAACCGTTTCGGGGATGCAGGCAGATAAGTGTTTTCTCCCACTGGCTCTTTTTTTATGCTTAGAAGACCCACTTTTTATCCTGAAAGGAGGGCGGGGAGGTGGGGAGAGAAAAGGGAGTGAAGAAGGAATGGACACACATTTGTCGCTCTCACCTGCCAACATCCTTTCATAGGAACACCCCGGATTTCCAAGCAAATCTGTCCCCTTGTACCTTATATGCCCCATCACTGCAACAAATCTCACACTGAAAATCTAGTCCCTCTGGCCTAGTTGTCCTCCCAGACTGAGGCCTTGCTCATGGTGGAGGCAAAGAAAGTCATAACTTACCTTAGGTTTGGTCCTACTTTAGGCTAGGTCTACACTACAAAGTTTTATCTGTGTAGCTATGTTAGTCAGAGATGGGGTGGGGGGAACCACACACTCACTCAACGTATCAGTGTAGACCCAGCTATGCTGACAGAAGAGTGCTTCTCTTGATCTAGCTAATGTCATTTGGAGAGGTGATGTTACTATGCTGACAGAAAAATTCCTTCTGTTGCCGTATGCTGCGTCTACACTGGTATAGCTGCTAGTATAGCCGTATAACTGTAGCTATGCCTGCAAAGCATTTGTAGTATAGACATGGTCTTAGGCATTGGAAGCTGTTGGTGGAATGATTCATCAGAAAAACAAACATAACTGCAGCCAGCAAGGTTTTTCCCTCAAGGACTAATGTTGACAACATGAATGTAAATAAACGAATAAAATTTTCTCCCATTAAATTTCTACCCACTCCTATGGCCTCTACGTCTACTTTGTAAGTGAAGATATGACTTTAGCGTGGATAGACAAACCCATTCTAGCATAATCTAGCCAGTATGTCTAATAAGAGTAGTGTAGCCACAGTGGCATGAGTTTCATCGGGGACTAGCAAGCCAAGTACAAGCTTTAAGTGCTATAAACAACCTCATGTTCACCTCCCTGATTTGCTGTGCATTGTGATGATCTGCTTTAATAAATGCAAATGTCGTATTGCAGAAATGCCCAAACAACTTGATTTTTATTTAAAAAAAAAATCTGTCCTCTGCATGTGCTTTACAGCATGTACTTCCCCGTGACTGCAGGATTATGGTTGGCTGACGAGGAGGATATGTCTTAGGACAGAGGTTCTTGTAAGCTCATTGTATAAATGAAAACTGCACTTTTTGATAAGTCTGTTCCTCTTGCTTTGTGTTTCCATGAGGAACAGCAAATGCCAACAAGCACATTCTGTTCTGGGGCTTAATCCAGTGCCCCACTGAAATTAATAGAAAGATTCCCATTGACTTCTATGAGCTTTGGATCAAGCCCTTACCTCGTGTTACTAGAGTTCAAACAGGTGACATGGCAGTCAACAAAGCATATGCACGAGGACCACAATTTCAGCATTTGATATCACACTTCTCTTGTGTGGGAATTCACAACTTTTGAACTATCCCTGTTCTCTTGTTGTTTGGAATCCATGGACAGTTGAGTGAACTTGTATAGCTTTGGGGTTGGTGGGTTTTTTGTTTTTATTTTTAATTAAAACTTTTATGGAAATTCTCACATTTAAAACATAAGGTAAGTATTTACAAATGACCAGTTCTAACAAATGCAGAATTTACGTGTAGTCAGTATGAAATACTGGAATCTCCTTTGAAGCCTGAAGATTAGGATATCATATTTAAGACAACTTGTGTATGATCTCAGCCACAGCACAAAGCCTCTTTTGAAGATCGAGTCTATCTAAGTCAAATTTTCAATAATTATAAAGATACTGGGTCAAATTCACTCTGGTGTAACTCCATTGATGTCAATGGAATTAAACCACAGACAAATATGGCTAAAAGTCCTTTACAGAAAAAGCATGAAATTAAAAAGCCTCAGCAATTAAACTAACGGGCTTTTCAACACAAAAGAGAGAGAAACTAAGAGGTTTGTGTTTTGCCTAATCAGTTTTGCATCCTTAAATACATACTGCATGAAGAATTGAAATCTAGAAAGAGCCAAGTCTTTACACTCCTAGCCAGATCCTAGCTAAAGCCCTGAATACAATGTGTCATTATGATTAATTGTGGGTAATGAGTGTTTTATGAACCAAAGAAAGAAACACATTTGTTTCTCTGGTACTGTACTTGTAGACTCCTGTTTTGTTTTAAAGCTTTAGGTATGCAAAGCCAAATAGATGATGAAACCCCTCTCTCGGCTCTTTTGTTTATCTGTGGAACAGCTACTATTAGAGGCGTGGGGTCAAATTCCACTCGCACGAGTAGACCCATTGGCCTCAGTAGTGCTGTTTGTGCGAGCAAGCAAGGATTTGACTCCAAGTCCTGTAATTTTCTGTTTTTCCTTTCAGAAAAGTTTAAAATGGTTTTCTGACATAGAAAAACTAAGGAAAATAGGTTCTGTGGTTTTCTGCCATAGAAAATCAAAGTGACTGACTGCAGGCCAGCAGCCAGCCCAAGTGAATAAGGGTGACCGAATCAGACCCTAAATGAAATGGCCTTTTCACTGTGACTTGCTAATTGTGGCCCTGATCCAGAGCCCATTGCAGTCCAGTGGGATATAGGGAATATAGGGGTTTCCATTGACTTTGATGAGCTTAAGATCAGGCCCTAAGTGACCAGTCCAGACACTCATTGAACAGGTTCATAAAAGCTTAAGGAAAGCCCGGGGGCAGTAGCAAAGGTCCAGCACAGGTTGACTCTGCCTACCCATGACCATTGGCGTAGATCTCAGCTGTGCCCTATTGAGAGCAGAAACGGGCATGGTCAGTGGTTCTGCATGTGACCTGGATCTGTGTGGCCTCCTTTCAGTGCCGGACAGGAGGAGAAGGCCTTATATTCTCTACAGCAGCCAGCACTGTAGGTCCTTGGGGACCCCTTTAGTGGGGTAAGGACTCCCCAGCTCCACAAGTGTTTCACTTGAATGCCGCCCTTAATTTGAGGCAATGCTCAGTCTTGGGTCTAGTTTAATTCACCAGTGTGGTATTGTAGGCCAGATTCTGCAAAGGGATTAATATTGCTGGACCTTTACTCCTATGCAGAGTCCCACTGAAATGAGTGGAACTCCATGAATTAGGGCCTAATTAGATAGTATCATGACACTAACATTTTAAAGGGGTTGGGGGAGAGGGAATAACTCTTTTCATTCAGAC
Source organism: Chelonia mydas (assembly GCF_015237465.2). Classification (NCBI taxonomy): domain Eukaryota; kingdom Metazoa; phylum Chordata; order Testudines; family Cheloniidae; genus Chelonia; species Chelonia mydas. The sequence continues at coordinate 14,603,544 of NC_051251.2, read as the reverse complement.
TTGGTCTACTGTTGTTCTTCAGTGTGCCAGAAGGTGGTGCAAAATCACTGTTCATCCCACCAATGAAGACAAAACTCCTTCTCCGTTTTTCAAAGGCTACTCTACAACTACACAAGTGTAGTGCCAGCTGGGAAAAATGAGGCTCAACCTTAATAGCTTTTTCTTATAACCCTATGCAGTATGGTATGTATTTATGCCTGAGAATAAATAATGAGTGGTAAGAGAATCTGGACAATTCTAAATGATATTTGAATGCAGTAATAATAATAATTACAAAAGGGATTCCAAATGGGATTATGTTTACAGGATAAAAAAGTATTTGTTTTATTGAATGCAGACAAAACACTGGGGATACGCTATAAATTACCTCTATGTGCTTGTTTCCTCCTCTTTGTATGAATGCTTATTTTTTTGTTTTAAACTACGTTTAAAAGATTTTCATAGACAATATATTATTCCCATGTGGCATTTGAAAAGGAAACAGCTATTTTATGAAAAAGTATTGTCAGATACCTCTAAGTCAAAGGAGGCAATAGCTTTGAATGCGGAATATCCCTTTGGATTTAAAATAAATAAATAAATGGGAGAATATTGGCAACAATTCGTTTATAATTATTCAAATTTGCAAAAGAAATTAATTTGTCTTTACAAAAAAGAAAAACTTATAAAATGCAGCACTGATGTTGAGTTGTCTCAACAGCAACAAAAAAATTTTAAGTGAACTAGTTTGTTTTGTTTTGTTTTTTAAACTTTTTTAAACCCCACAAAAGCGCTGCCCAGAATTTTGTTTTAAATTGGGTCAAAAATTGGGCCTGCGTTCAGATTACATGGAGAAAATATTTAATAGCTCACATTTAAAAGCTCAGTGGAAAAAAGTTGATAAATGAGAAGGAGACAGGTTTATAAATGAAACATTGATGAACATTTATCTGTTTAGGAGTTTGTGGGTTCTAAATCAGTAATGATAGCTACCGTGGGATAGGTTAGAAACATCTGTCAACATGCCATTGATCGGTCCAAAACCACTATTTTATAATAAATGTCACTCTTTCTATATGGTACACAAAAAGGGTCAACTTATTATTTATTTATGTATTTATTTATGCTGGCCCATCTCTATTTCTCCATTTTTCTGTTTAGTTTCTAAGCATTTCAGTTACAATAGTCTGCCTTCTGGGGTGAGATGACAGACGTATACAGTATAAAAAAAATACATTTCCACACACTTTTTGTAGCTCAAAATTATATTCAGTTTGTGGGGAAATAAGTAGGTTAGTGCAGGAAACATATGTAGTATTAGCATGCTGTCAACTTCTTTGCTTTTTAAAAGTTTGATTAAGTTCTTCTGGATAATTTTTTCTCTGTTACAATAGAAAAAAGGCTTTTATTTAAAATTCTGCTTTGGAAAGTGGAAGAAATAACGGCAGATGGGTTAAATGCAAAATTTCTAACTGTCACCTGAAAAGCCCACTGTCATGTTATACAGTATTTCAGATCCAAAATCTCTTCAAACAAGGGAGCAGATCCTCAGCTGCTGTAAGTCAGTGTAGCTCCATTGATTTATGCCAGCTGAGGATCTGGCCCATTGTTTTGACTTTTATTTGAAGCCATGCAAGAGCGAAAGCAGTGAAGCACTGCTGTACAATTCTTTAAACAGCTCTAGCTTCTAGGAAGTCTCCTTTTCCTCCCTATTTTAAAAGGTAAATTGTGTCAAAACTATGTATTAGAATAAGATATTTTAGAATTTACTAGTTATTTCTATCGGGGTGATTCTTGCTATTGTCACTTTAGAATGTATAAACACTAAGAATATTTATCCCTTTGTTAAATATCTTTGAATATTGGATTTCATTTGAATATTTGATCAATCATTTTTGGAATCTGGTATTTTAAACAGTGTCACAAAACAGTGAAGGTCAAAAATGCAGCTCGAAAGTTTTTTGAGCAAAAACTTTCTGTTAACCTTTCTTGCAATACAAAAGAAATCAAAATGGAACAGAAGCTCAAATTCACTTTCTGCGTGACTCAGTGTGAAAACCATTTTACTCCTTAGAATTTTTTAAATAAAGTCCAATATGCTAATAACAGTGTTATAATTGTTTGATGAAACTTATATACTATGTGTGTACAGTTCAGGCAGATGTATATACATCATCTTTAAACAATCATTTTATTTGACAGTTCTTGATAGCAACAATTGAGGGCAAAAGATACTAATGATAGTTACTTTATCTGGATTTTCCTGTTGTTAAGCTAATGGGGCGTTTCCTATTGTTCCTGTTCCTCTGATCATTCTTTCTTCTCTCGTTTAGTTGTTCACAAAAAAGTGGAGGAAAAAAGAACAAACTGAATTTTGTACTGTTCGTAACCATTGCTGGAAATCTGTCATAGCTACCAAGGAAAGCTACAGAAAACCAGAAACAGAGAGGCTATTATTTATAACCAGCAAGATACAGTATGGCACCATATGGTAGGATTTATCAAATTCCTTCCTTCCTCATGCAGGGTAAATAGGAGCTGTCTATAGTTACCCCTTGTTATATTTTTGCTAGCCACTTATTCATTTACACCATGGGCTAAATTCTGCTCGTCTTAGTACTTCTACATCAGCAAGACTACTTGTGAGTGTAAGGCAAACAGGATTTGGCCCTATTTCTTTTTTTCTTTCAGAGCCATAGTTTTGCTAGAACACACTGTGCATTTCAATCAATTAACAGACAATAGCAGATAATTAATGCCTGGCTTGGATCTTCTCATTTGATTCTGAAATGTTACTTTAGCCGTTTGAGGGTTTACAGGGTGACATTTACCAGGTGTAAGGTGCTGTAAGGTTAAGAAGCATCAAACCTAAAATAAGAGCCTGACTTCCTCTTCATTTTGTCTCCCTTTGTGTTACATACTAGGGCAAGAAAGGTCTGCCAATCACTATCATTTCTTTTTCTTGTTCTATAAAGGCTGGGTAGTCACAGCAACAGGGCTGTGACAGGCTGGTATCCATTTAGAACTCCAGGGGGGTCCTAATAGGATTGAACCAAAAGATCAAGTGAATAGTTTCCTATTTCAGATTTGTAATATCTCTGAACTGCTTGCATATACATGGACCTTATGGTGTTATGAGGTGACTTTTAACCAGAGAAAAGACCTGTCTGTTTCTTAGAGAGCCACACTTTAGAAAGGTTGCCCCCTTGCCTACCCTTCCCCTGGAAAAACCCCATTTCCTACTCATGCCTACACATGCACACACACAAAATTGGAAAGTGTCATTTCCTTTCATTAATTCATTTTACCAGATCAAAGTAAATACTCTGTTTATGGAGAACAAAGAAGCCCCTTTTTGGTATTCTGGAGAAGTCGCTATCACATTCAGAAGTTTACTCATCTTTCTGAAATCTGGCAATGACTGCGCACTGCCTAGGTTGCAGCCAAACAACTCATGCACGACGGGTAAATAATTTTCAGTACAAAACACATTTTAACATGAAATGAATCGGAGGTGGGGGTTGTTTTACAGATTTGGGGAAATCTAGAGGAGTTTTGGTTCTGGTTTAGATTGCAGAAGGGTTTTGGTAAATCCACAATGAAAATAGCTCTCAATGAGAGCTGCTTAAAAGGGAGAAAACATGAAAAGGAAGGAGGGAAAAACAAAACAAAGAAAGAAAGAAACAAAAAGCCCTGCCATCCTTGAAATTAAATAATCGCGCTATCACCAACAGCTTTCATCACAGCTTTTCTTTTGGCTTCTGTCTGGTTAGGAAATACACAGAATCAACTTTTGTTGATGGATGGTAGTAAAACACATGCAGATAGCAGTGCCTGCCTAGTCTTGTGAAAGGTTGTTTGTGCCAAATATGAAATTTACTAGGAAATAGATTATAGTTTATACATTTTTATGACCGGATTCTGATACCCTTTTCCACTATGAGCATCATGTTGTGCCATGAAGAGTGGGACTTCTTGTGGAGTAAGATACTGTGAGCCAATGAGGAAGAGTATCAGAATCTGCCCCTTAGAATTATAAACTTACATTTAAAAATAGATTAAAATGCTGATTGCTTGTTGTTGTTTTTGAAAACCACAGCTTCTTGGTGTCTTTTTGCTAATGCAGGATTGCACGCAGGGCATCATGAAAGGTGCCCTGTTGACAAACAGTGTACTTTGAATCTCCCTGATGATCCATAGAGAGCCAAATCCTGCTCACCTTACAACTGCAAGTAGTCTTGTATGCAGGAGTCAGCAATGCAATACGGGCAGCGTTAGTCTAAGCCTCTTTGTGCTGCCCTGCCAATGAGCTTTAGCCTGAAGCAGAGGACGATCCTGAGCCAGTTTAAATTGGTACTGTTCAACTGGCTTCAGTGGAGCGATGCTGATTTGCCCTGGCTGAGGATCTGTCCAGGAGACACCACCTTTAGGATTCAGAATGTACTCCAGTCTCTGTGCCCATTTCTTGGCTTTTTAGGTGAGATTTCTGCCAGAATTGTAGTGGATATCATGGAGGCCACCTTCACCACTCACTGGTCTACCACTCTTGAACCTGTCTTCTCACCCTGCAAGTCTTTCTGGTCGCTGTCCTCAAAAGACCCCCCAGAATCCTTTTTGGGAGATTCTGACACATCTCTTTTGAAATAATATGTGGTTTCCATACCAGCAGGAATGCAAAGTTCACACATGGATCAATTATTAACACAAGGATTGTGTCTAGGTAAGTATACTCTTGCACCTTCCATGCATGATTCTTGCACTTTTGCTAGTACAAGTTGTTGCAAAGGATTTTCCATGCCTTGCAAACTCAAAGGTGCACAGATAATCAGAATAGGGGCACCATGCTGGAAGAAAAGATTACACAGAGAAGGGACTAGGGGTATGAGCCATCAACCAATTGTACTAATAGGAAGGCTTTATTGACTGGTTCAGGCCCCAGGTGTGTTGTTGAGCTGCACGGCTCAATGGGAGGAAGAGTATAATGTGAGATCCACCAAATAACAGCTTTATCTAGTGTATCAACACACCTAGGGCCAGGTATATTGAAAACTCAGTAAGGGACTTTGAGACAGTTTAACCACTAAAACTAACACAAAACTCCAATCTCTCAACTTTCCCTTCCATGCTCTACTAAATCTTGATGCAAGTAGACAGCTGCCCAGTAAAGAAATTATCTTTGTGGGCTAAATCTTGCAGTTCTTACTCAGGCAAAACTACCATTGAATTCAGTGTAATAAGGACTTTAGGATTTGGCCCAGGGTTTGAAGTTACCTACGTGTTCTATATAGATCTCCACTTTTCTTGCTATGGGGATTTTAAGCATACCTGATGAGGGTCTAAAGATCTTCTGATTTTCCTTTATCCAAACTTTTAAGGATCCCTGTGTTATGCTGACTGTCTTTCCAGCAAACTGGGGCCTGAAGGATCCCCCTCTTGGAGCACAAAATGCACCATTACTTACAGAGCGGGTCCAAAGTTTCCAAAATCTCAATGAAGAATTTCATTGAGATTTTGAATATTTGGGGGGAAAGGGGGAGGAGAGCAGAACTTGCTATGCTCTAGAAGGAAGAAGATGATGATGAAATTTTGTTGTGGTGGTTGCTGAAATTTGGAATTTCATCAATTTTGAACTTCAAAAAATAGCCCATCAAAATTCTTCAAAATCCAAAATTTCCACAAATAAACATATGGGAAAAATTCATGAACATTGCCTGAAATGAAAAGGAGTACTTGTGGCACCTTAGAGACTAACCAGTTTATTTGAGCATGAGCTTTCGTGAGCTACAGCTCACTTCATGCCTGAAATATTTACCTCTTCCCTCCCCCCCCGCAACCAGATTGAATTAATTAGCTAGGCAGTGGAGTAACTGTGGAACTCTTGAGGAGGCAGGGGATTGGGAGTAGATGTGGATTCTTGGTCTCCCGGTTGGCATCTACCTCAGGTTAACCCCTTCATCACATTCTGAAGTGTTTCTTCATGTCACCAGGACATCCCATCGGTTGAAATGTGTGGGGTGGGTTGGTGTTTGCTTTTGTTTTAAAGTTTAGATCTTATTGTTTCCATGTTACATTGTAATGTATTTGGATCTGCTCACTGCCCACGGTGAAGCCATAATGGGTGTCTGACCACCTGATAAATTACAGTTTTGAATAGAACACCACTCTAGCCCTAATCCTTTTTTGCTAACTTTCAGGCCACAAAAAAGAGATGTAAGTGTAATGTGATGAAACCCTATTTCTTTAAAGAATCAAACAATTGGATTCCCTTTGATTGTGAGAACTTGCAGGTGACCTGCAGGAGAAAATAACTGTGGCTTTATGCAGCATAGGAATGTTATTTGGAGTCTTCCTACCTACTATAAGATATATAACTGGTCTAGCCTTATGAATTTACACTTTTCCCTGAGACATGTTAAAAAGTTCAGTGGTATCTCTGTTTCTTCCTTTCTAGTGTATGGGAGAATTAACTTGATTAGTTTATCGGGCTTTTAAGATGTATTTATGTTTGATGCATAAGAGCGAGGGAGCATGTGCAGTGTGTGAAGAATTCATTGAGCAAACGTTGAGGTAAAGGAATGAGTTTTGCATTTCATTTTAAATGTGGTGAGATGGCTCCTATTACCTCTTGCAGCAGTGAGCTCCATAGAATAATAGGTCCAGACCCTGTGACAGTTCTGCCTCCAATTCCTCAGCCCCCTGCATATTGGTCAAAAGCTTCATTGTTTCAGTGTAATGTAACAGTCATGTCGATCAAGGTGACCGTAAATAAATGTAGCACCATAAAGTTACCTCTTCTTGCGTTGAGTGGCATTTGAATTTTGGCCCTAAGCAGCTGGTACATGTTTGAAAACCTCATTACAAATGATGATTTTTGTTTGAAAAATAGACATTTCATTTAATACCAACCCCAGTCTCTCACCTGCATCTGATGATTTGGACTGTAAGCTCTCTGAGGCAGGGACTCTCTTTGTTACCTGCCTGGAGAGTGCCTAGCACGAGTCTTTACTTGGGTTGCTACATGATAGCATCACACTACAGTAATCTACAGTCTACATGAAAAGTACCTATGACTAAATGTAAATACAGAGTGGATATGGGCGCTATTGGTGATAAATATACTCACTAGGTATATGGTTTTCCCATGCATTTCTTTCACCTGAAATGCGGGAAAGAAATTTTCCTGACCAACTACCTGCTTTGTGCTACAAGCCACTTCTCCTTGTGCACAAGTAGATACTTCCCAAGGATTTGTCTGCTTATGACTTGGCATAGAACTGAGCTATCCCCTTGCATGATGGATCCCTGGGAACTTCCTGGCTAGAGGGTCTGGCTTGAAGGTTTTATGTAAAAGAAAGTGAAGTTTGTCCTTTTATTGTCAGTCTTCACTTTGCATACCTTTATCCTCATGATACCTGGGCTTTTTTCATCCCCATTAAACAGGAGAGGTTGACAAGCCAAAGAGTCAGACTCAAGAGGGGTGTGTGGATGTCCAGCGAATTAGGCACATTTGAAATAAGGCTGGAAAGGTCAGGAAAATAAGAAGCTGCTGAAGTTAAGGTTTGAGGAATGGATTTGTGCTTTATATCTAAGATCTTCCACAAAGGAGAAATATGGTATGCACCAGTCATTTTAAAAGGGTGGGTGGCATAGGCTGGAGCACCCATGGGAAAAAAATAGTGGGTGCTCAGCAGCCCCCCCGATCAGCCTCTCCCCCTCCATCCCAGTGCCTCCTGCCTGCCGTGGATCAGCTGTTTAGCGGCGTGCAGGAGGGGCGAGGGCAGGGCACACTCAGGGGAGGGGTGGGGCTGTCGAGCACCCCCTGGCAACTTATAAAGACGGCGCCTATGGTCAGTGGGTAGGACGGAGAACAGGAAGGGTGTGTGTAGCTGGAATATGCCAGTTAAAATTAACCATTAAAATAAACAACTCTTTAGTTTGAAGCATGTATCGCTGAGGAGGCGCGCACTTCCCATCCAAAGCACATAGTTGCAAGCTGGCATACAGAACTGCACATATGGTACAGTCTGTGCCTGCCATCGCTTCTCTGGCACTAGAAAACCAGCCTGCTCCAAGCACCTCCAAGACCCCTCAGCCCATTCTGCAATAGCCAAGTAACAAAAGTAACTGTGTAGCCATCCAACTTTTGTAGCAGCTTTAAAGGCATCAACCCAAACAGCCTACCAGCATTGGTGTAGTCCACATACGCCTGCCCCAGCATACCCATTTGGAACTGTTATCACAAGACCTTTGCGTTCTTGTTAGGCATTCATCGTGCACAATATTGCTATAGGCCTCTGCTTCACTTGCATTGTATTGCTTGTATTACACTAGCACCCGGCTGACCCAACAGAGTCAGGCCCGCAGTTCACAAAGCACTGAATAAACACATAAACAAATAAAGAGACAGATCCCCATCTCACAGACTTCACAATCTATGTAGCCAAGGCAGAGAGGGAGTATTATTACCCCCATCTTACAGATGGGAAACGGAGGTGCAGAGAGTGACTTGTATCAGGTCACACAGGCAGCCGGTGACACAGCTGGGAATTGAACTCAGACTTCCAGATTTCCATCCAGTGCCTTAGCTGCAAGGTCATTCTGCCTCTCATGTTGCAGCCTGTTCTCAGCGTTATTCCTTTCTTTCTAGGCATATTTCCTAGGGTTGGTGGCACTCAGCCTGTCCCTCACTGGACTGAACTGCTGCCCTTTGAGGTTATGGACATGGAATGTTTATGTCCATTATATGTATTGTAGCTTCCAGGTATTCTCCCACATATGGTATTCCTTTCCCTTCATGACGAAGGGGTGCTATCTCCATTTTTTTTCATGGGTAATCTGCAAGAAAAGATTTAAAAGTAAAGGAATTGTTATGTTAAAAGCAGGCTTCTCCTTTATTAATTCATATATTTACATGCATATTGCCTTTAACCCCTAAAGATCCCGGTGTTAGTTAGAAACTCTGGACTAGAATCATACAGAGAATGGAAATTCGGTTTCATAGCAGATTTTGACATTTTATTTTCATTGTGATTCAGAATGAAAACTCCAAAATTTCAAAATTCCCCATGAAAGAAAATTCTGGCAAAAAAAATTCATTTTGGGTTGACTAATTTTTTCCAAACAAAACATTTCAATCTTTTTGCTTCAATTTTGTCTTTCTAATTTTATATATTATAGAATCTAAACATTTTGAAAAGAAAATGTTGAAGTGGGCTGCTTCAACAGTCTTAGAACTCTTTCCCCACTTTTCCCCCCCTCCAAAATAGTATGTTGGTGAAATCAACATGTTCTGTCTATCTTTTTTCCGATCAGCTCTCCCATGGACCAGTGTAAATTGGAGCACACACATCTGGGGTGAAATGTAGCAATCAACCAGTACACAGCCAATGTCTTCAAGGGAAGTTATGTTTTAATAGGAATAGCAGAATCAAGCCCCAAGTTTGCCAGATTTGTGTCCTCTTCAAGTATGTGAAGGAAAAAGGAAAGATAAGCAGTAGATGGGGTTGGGTGGAAAGAGAGAGATCAGAGAATGAGAACCTAATTCTCCTCTCAGTTTCAAAATAGAGAGAGGTAAACAGAGGGATCCCCCAAGGATCTGTACTGGGACCTGTGCTGTTCAACATATTCATAAATGGTCTGGAAAAGGGAGTGAACAGTGAGATGGCAAAGTTTGCAGGTGCTAGGAAATTATTAAGATAATTAAGTCCAAAGCTGATTGCAAAGAGTTACAAAGGGATCTCACAAAACTGGGTGACTGGGCAACTAAATGGCAGTGAAATTCAGCATTAATAAGTGCAAAGAAATGCACAATGGAAAACATAATCCCAACTAACTGCACATATATAATGATAGATTCAAAATTAGTTGTTACCACACAAGTAAGAGATCTTAGCATCATTGTGGATAGTTCCCTAAAAACGTCAGTGTGCAGCAGAGGCCAAAAAGGCTAACAGAAAGTTAGGACAATTAGAAAAGGGATAGAAAATAAGACAGAAATATTGTGAAAGCCACTAGATAAATCCATGAGGCACCAACACTTTGAATGCTGTATCCAGTTCTAGTTGCCCCATCTCAGAAAGGATATAATGGAAATGGAAAAGATTCATAGATGGGCATCGAAGATCAGAGTATGGAATGGCTTCCATAGGAGGAGAGACTAAAAAGATATGGGCTGTTCAACTTAGACAAGAGATGTTTGAGAGGGGATATGAAGAGGTCTGTAAAACCATGCAAGGTGTGGGAGAAGTGAATAGAGAAGTGTTATTCCCACAATACAAAAAACAGGGGTCACCTGATGAAATGACTAGGCAGCAGGTTTAATACAAACAAGAGGAAATACTTTTTCACACAATGCACAGATAACCTGGGGAACTCATTGCCATGGCATGTGGTGATGACCAAAGGTATAACTGGGTTCAAAAAAGGACTAGATAAGTTCATGGGAAGATAGGTCCCTCAATGATTAGCCAAGATTTTCAGGGATGTAACCCCATGCTGCGGGTGGCCCTTACCCTCTGACTGCCAGAAGCTAGGAAGGGAAGACAGGGTGGATCTCTCCAAAATTTCCCTGTCTGTACACTTCCCCGAAGGTCTGGTACTGGCCACTGATGGAAACAGGATACTGGGCTAGAGGGACCATTGGTCTGACCCAGTATGGAATTTTTTATGTTCTTAGTTTGTAATGGAGAAGACAATCAGGGTCTAAAGCTTTTAAACTAGGAAAATGGCAACTCCTTTGACATTAACAAATATGATAAAGCATATTCCACCTGTTGTAGAAATAAGGTATATGGTAAAAATATTGCCTGGTGATTTACCTAATGTTCAATTAAATATGTGAAGGTTAATCTAATTTCTAATCTGAAAAGATTACCTGATATTCTCTCACCTACACCCTGCCCACAGTCAGGTCTGCTCTCCTGACACCAGGATAAATACTTGCGGTTAAGTAACAGGCCTGGAAATGGAGAGCTGTTTGGCTCCCAGCTTTGCATAAATTTCCTATCTGGCACTGGATAAATCCCACTGGCCAAGAGTGTCTGCCATTTTTAGGTGCCCATCTTGAGATATCTATCGCCTACTTTACAGAGTATTAGGCTTTGGGTGTCTCAGGATGGGCTCCCAAAAATTTTCACCTTTCAAGGCCACAGAACTTATTGAAGCCACATCCAGCTGTTAGCTAACTGCTTTGAATTGGGATTCTCTCTTCATTAGTGAGCAATATTACAGAGGCAGGACTCGGGGAGACAAGTGTCTATAGATCCCTTATCTAATGCAGCTGCTCTTACTGGGAAGAAAAGAGCCATGTATCAGTGAGGGCTCTGTAGGAATCAAGAGGTTAATTCTATGTGCTGATGTTACAGAGCTTTAGCACTTTGCTTTAGCAAGTTTCGTGTCAGATCAGCCCAGCTAAGCGGAGCAAGCAGGCTCTGAGTGCAAGGCAGAAGTGTTTAGATATGGCCTGAGAGACACTGCCATTATCATTCCAGTACTGATGAATTCAAGGGACACAGTGGATGCTAGGCCACAATTTAGACGAAGAGATTGTCTGTGAGCAACATCTGATGAGCAAGACTGTGTGTGCTGAAATAAAGGACGGTGAATATTAAGCTGAGAACTTGAAATAGTGACGTAGGTGGTGTAAGAAAAGCCTCTGCAAAAGTCTAGATAGAAAGGAGACCCTGGGGTTGCTTTACTATTCAATAGCTTCATTTTAAAAAGCTATTCCAAGTACTGTTTAAAATGTTTGGGAGCTGTTGATAACATTTATATTCAGGGTTTAAAATACAGTGATCCTGGGAATGATTTTTGTATAATACTTTCTGAAAAGACAGAACTCTGGCCTCTGCTTCAGCAAAGAGTGAAGCAGAACTGCAGGAAGTGGAGTAAATGCATGGACAGAATTTACCCCAATATTCCAGGTAAGACACTTGCCAACATTTGAGTTTGAACTTCCTTGTGCCTCAGTTTCTCCATTTATAGCATGGGGATTATACTTTCCCACGTCAAAGGGGTATTGTGAAATTTAATCCATTAATGGTTGCGAGGTTCTCAGATACTACACTGGTGAGTGCCACAGAAATGCCTTTACACCACAGCTTTCTCTCTTTAATTCAGAATGCACCATGGACCTGATCTTGTTCCCACAGGAATCAATGGCAAAAGTCCCATGAATTACATCGGTACTTGACCAGGCTATACGTGCCATTACTAGTGCAAAGGCTTGTGTGGAGGATACAAACGGCCAATTTAAATATTTTTTGCCTAAGCAAATGAACTCACAAAATATAGGTGAGATTTTGGCTTTGCCACAAGCCCTGTGTAAAAGGCAGCTGTAGCATGCAGCTGCTTCCAAGACATCATTCCCATCCTGCTTCCCCTTGCTTCTGGGGCGGTTGTGGCATAATTTGCTAATGCTTTATACTAGTAGCAAATTATGATACCGCTTGCACCAGCTCATATCTACTGAACTCTATTCTACTGGCCAGCACACTGGTGGGGGTGGAGTCAAGGCTCTGCCCATTCCTTTTCACCTCGTCCAGGCGGAGGGTATGGGTGCATGGCACCCACTTACACCTATGTGTCTGCACTCAGCATCAGAGGAGCCTGTGTGGAGCACAAGTGAGCTGTCTAATTCCCCCTTCCACTCCTGCTCCGGTGCCTATCCCTTGCCACAATCTGGGCCTATATATTTTATTGCTGTGCTCTTCTAATACTTTAGAACATAACAAGCTCTAGTAATGTTGGAGGAGGTGATGCACATACCTTGCAACAACAAGTATGCAGTTGTTGATTAGACAAAAGCCTTAAAACTGTCCTGAATTAAATAAAAAAAGACGATCCCTCATGCCTTGGCTACAGTTTAGCCTGCTGGAACCACTCTACCCGAAATCACTTGGACATCAAGCACCCATGTTTTTAATATGTAATAGGAGACTGGATTAGACCAGAGACAATCCTCTGTCATTGCTTCTTTACCTTAATCCCCGAAAGATCCCTTCAATGGTACCACTGGGCTTCTGGCGTGCCATTAAAAATGGGGAAAAAACCCAGCCTTCCGCTGGCCAATGGAAATCTCTAGGTGAGGATTTGTCAGGGTTTTATAGCGTTTGTAAGGGATACTTCATGTTCTGTAACATGTGCTGGTGGTCTTTGATTTGCAGTTTTGAACAGACACATTCTCATAACCTTTGTACACCCTCAGCTTTGGAGGTCCTACAGCTGCCTTTGTTCAGGCCGTTTCCATGCTCAGGATGAATGTTTTTCTCCATAAAGAACATGTTAAATATTATCAGAATTTCAGCAGCAGGTTTATATTTCAGGCATGTGATTTGGCGTGTTTTGTAGGAAGCTGCACGTAGCTTTTAAGCTACGATTTAATTTAGATTTTGTAAATTAAAAAGCAGCTGTTTCTCTGTATAGGAAATGTGAGTCTGCTGAAACTTTACTGTTTTAATAGCCATTTTCAAGGTACAACATATTATATATCAGGGCCAGATTCAGCATAAAATCTGTCTGGCTGCTTCTGTAGAGCTAAGTCAGTACAAGGCCCCAGGAAACTTGGCAAATCATTGTGGCTTGGCACCTCTTTTTGTTTTTGCCAGACATACCTGGATTGAGTCTGATGATTGGTAACTTGATTTATAGGGAATGATACAAGTTTGATGACTCTCAGTAATGGCTAACCTGGAGGATTAAGGCAAAATCCTCCCTTCAGAGTCACACTGACGGTGCCATGTCTATGGGTGAAATTCACCCCTGTGTAGAGAGCTGGTGTATGAGATTTTTATGCACCCTCTGCATGAGGGGAATTTCACCACCTGTGTATGGAACTCCTATTGACAACCCTGGGAGCACTCCTCTTGCAGAGGAGCAGAATAAAGGCAGGAAGATTCACCATGTGGATCTGAGGGGTTAGTTCTTTGCTAAGGCCCCAATCTTGCAAACAGCTATACACGCGTGAAACTTTTCTCATGTGAGGAATCCTTTCAGCTTTGCACACAATGCTCTGAATTAGTTTTTGCCTGAACGTGCATATTCTCCTTCATCTCCTGGATTTTCCCTGCAACATGAAGAATGACTAGGCTATGGAATTCAGTAAGGAATCTATCCAAAGCACCCAACCACATGCTACTTCTATGTGGGTTTTGGCAGAGCCATGCATTTCCTGGTATGTAGACATGGGGAGTCCCTTAGTTTGAACTACAGAAGGAAATCATTTAGCACAAGCTTGAGAGCTTTGATGCATTAGGTAGACTGGGTGTTGCTCACACAATAAATAGTCACTAAATATTGTTCCCACAGGCAAATTCCTGTTCCACCTATTTATATATAGGGGTCATCCCTAAGTATCTATTGTTCATGCAACTTCAGAGGGTTTCTGGACAGACATTTAAAATGGAATCATTTTGTACACTTGTATAGGATGAGCAGTCTAGTTGGATTATTGCAGCGGAGCTAGCCTTGTATATGGTACAGCTAAACGAATCCTGTTTTAGTTTCATTTGTACACTATGCATAATAGTTAGTAACGGCCAATCAGCCTCCATCGGCATGTGTTGCATAGCACAGTTTAGCTAGAAGGTGGCGTGATTCACAAGTTGGCTCACATTGATCCTTCAAATGTTTCAAAATTATTCATGTAACAGTATGTCAGCTAGTTTGTTTACTCCTGGCTTGTAACGCTGTCCCTACGTGGCACCTGCATAAAGATCTTTAGCATCTTCAAGATGAAGGAAGCCAATCCTTCCCTTTGAATTTTACATACACATACTGTATCATGGATTTTCCCGTCTGTGGATCTCTTCTTGAGGCATCCTATAAAAAGGTTGTTAAAATGCACATCCCAGGTATTTCCCTCTCAGAAGGTTTTAGATTCAAGTACAGTTTACATTAACATTGTCAAAAGGAACAACTGACTTTTCCTTATATTTGACCCGTACTCATGGCTAAATCTGACATTTTCAAAGGAGCTTTTTAGGCACTTTACTCCCATAAATTGCTTTGAAAATCTTGGTCTAATGGCATATTGTACACAATGCAACCACATCTTGTGCATGATGGTAGATTTCAGCCTCTCCTTGGATTAGATCATAAGCAATGCTGTGCTCAGATATCTGCAGACAACTAGCTAGCTCTAGGAAGTGGTGTTGCATTATTTCTCAGTTTCAATACAAATTCTTTCCTTTTGCACTAATCTCTGTCCTGGAATGTCATACATTTTTCCATTCCTAATTTATTTATGATTAGCACAGTGTGATACTGTGATGTTTTTCACACAGCCTTGACCAGAAGGTAGTCATCGAGTGAGGATGAGGTGGTAACCATCATGGGAGACAGGAAAATAATGGCAGAAGGAGGATTTTGAAAGTAGGGACTGATCACTGACTTCACATCTGGAATCTCCACTAAGAACTTCTGCTATGAGAAGACGGACTGTGCATATGAAGCCTTACGTTGGGAGAAGCTTACGATAGAACAAAAGTGATAAAATAGTGACCATGTGCTCCTTTTTTCATCAATAGGGTTGCACAGTCGTGTTTAACCAAAACTTACACTATGTTACACTCTCTATGGCTCTCATTCTGCAAATACACACTACCTGGTGTAGTTCTCACTACCTGGAGCAGTCACACTGAAGTAAATAAGGCTATCCAGGGCATCAGTTGTGCTGCCCTTAATCAGATGGAATAGTACCTCATTACACACACAGTCCGGTTTGATGTCAATGGGACTATTCATGGAGTCAGGAACTACTCACTGTGAATAAGGAAGGTGCAGTTGGGCCTCATGATATAAACCGTACACCTGACAGAAACTATTTCCATGACCAGGCCCTAAGTTAGTCATAAAAGTCAAGGGACCAATCCTGCAACCATTATTCATGTAAGCACTCTCCAACCACTTAAATATCCTCAAGATTTGAAAATGAATCACTGTCTGTTTTCATAAATTAAAGCAATGGACCAAATTGATATTTGGTGTAGCTCATGGATGCCAATGGATCAATTTGGCCCAAAGAAATGTAAAATAAAATAAACTACAGAATATCACATTCTTAGATACATATTACAATATTAATAACAACTAATAGCTCTTTTAATGGGGATCCGAAGAAGAAATTATAACGTTTCCAGTGTTGATTTATTGTCAGTTTAAAAACAGCTTTCTAAAATCTGCTGAGTATAACACCTAGTTGAGTATGTGACTTAACATTCATTTCATTTTTAAAATAGCTTTACGATGTCAGATTTAGAACATACTATAAGAATGGCCATACTGGGTCATATCAATGGTCCATCTAGCCCATTATCCTGTCTTCTGACAGTGGCTAATGCCAGGTGCTTCAGAGGGAATGAACAGAACAGAGCAATTATCAAGTGATCTATCTCTTGTTCTCCAGTTCCAGCTTCTGGCAATCAGGGCCTTAAGGGCACCCACACTATGGGGTTGTGACCCTGACTATCTTGGCTAACAGCCATTGATGGACCTATCCTCCATGAACTTATCTAATTCTTTTTTTATCCAGTTATATTTTGGCCATCACAACATCCCTTGGCAATGACTTCCACAGGTTGACGGTACATTGTGTGAAGAAGTACTTATGTTTGTTTTAAACTTGCTGCCTGTTAGGGGTCACCCAGTAACTCTGCTTTTTTGTGTTATGTGAAGGTGTAAATTACACTTCTTTCCTTATTTTCTCCACACCATTCACGGTTTTATAGACCTCTATCATATCTCCCCTTAGTTGTTTCTTTTCTAAGGTGAACAGTCCCAGTCTCTTCCGTGTCCTTAATCACGTTTGTTGCCCTTTTCTGTACTCTTTCCAGTTCTAATATATCTTGTCTTGAGATTGAATACTGCATGCTGTTCTGGTTGCCCAAGGTGTGGGCATACCATGACTTTATATAGTGACATTATGGTATTTTCTGTCTAAATTATCTACCCCTTTCCCAACGGTTCCTAACATTCTGTTAGCTTTTTTTGACTGCTGTGGCACATTGAAGAGATGTTTCCAGAGAATTATCTATAAAGAGTCCAAGATTTTAACCCCCACTGTTTTGTAAGAATAGTTGGGAATATTTTCCAATATGCATTATTTTGCATTTATCAAGATTGAATTTCATCTTGTTTTCTTGCCCCGTCAGCCAGTTTTGTGAGATCCTTTTGGAACTCTTAGTTACGTCCAAAGCTGACTGCAATCTTGAGTAATTTCGTTTTGTCTACAAGTTTGCCATCTCACTGTTCACTACTTTTTCCAGATCATTCATGAATGTGTTGAACATCACTTATCTGTCTCTATTTTGAAAACTGACCATTTATAATTACTCATTGTTTCCTATCTTTTAATGAGTTACTGATCCGTGAGCAGTCCTTCCCTCTTATCCCATGACTGCTTACTTTGCTTAAGAGCGTTTGGTGAGGGACCTTGTCAAAGGCTTTCTGAAAGTCCAAGTATGCAATATCCATTGGTTTGCCCTTGTTCACATGTTTGTTGACACCTTCAAAGAATTCTAATAGATTGGTGAGGCATGATTTCCCTTTAGAAAAACCATGTTGACTTTTCCCCAACATGTCATGTTCATCTTTGTATCTGATAATTCAGTTCTTTACAATAGTTTCAACCAATTTGCCTGGTACTGAAGTTAGGCTTTCCAGCCTGTAATTTCCAGATCACCTCTGTTTTTAAAAATCCATGTTACATTAGCTATCCTCCTGTCATCTGGTACAGAGGCTGATTTAACTGATAGATTACATGCCGCAGTTGGTAGTTCTGCAATTTCGCATTTGAGTTGCTTCAGAACTCTTGGGTGAATACCATCTGGTGCTAGTTACTTATTATTGTTTAATTTATCAGTTTGTTCCAAAACTTCCTGTACTGACATCTCCACCTGGAAAAGCTCCTTAGATATGTCACCTAAAAAAGAATGGCTTAGGTGTGGGAATTTCTCTCATGCTCTCTGCAGTGAAGACAGATGCAAAGAATTCATTTAGCTTCTCCACAATGGCCTCGTCTTCCTTGAGTGCTCCTTGATCATATGGAAAAATTATTATAGCAACATAATTTGTGCCTCTATAGTTAAGACTCTGTCAGGATATCCACTAGAAAACTCACTTTTCAGGGTTTATAACCTGGTCATAAAAATTCATTCTGGATTATAATTGTTACTAAGGATAAAAGCAGAGCTGTGAAAAGCACCCTGGCAAAGCCAGCTACCACTTAAAAACAGGCAATAGCACCAGATATGCAGGGCTCACAAGCAGGTTTTATCAGTCTGTGTAATGCTTGGAAGGACTTAGAATGGTCTGTGTTGGGAAGCTGCAGCGGACAAGACAGACTGAATGAAGGGTAGGTACTTTCTGACTTTGTTGCCTTTGTTTTTTGTGTACTGCATCTAAGGAGTCTGTCTGCCATTTTGGGAGGGACAGCTGATGCTGCATGTTAATAATGAGATACGCTACTTATGTCTGTCTTGTTGTTCATTTGGGAAATATCTGGCTGCTCTATGTGTATGGGAAAGCATAACCCCAAGAGATAACTGAGAATGAAATTGGTTCCAGAACTGAGGGCCAACATAAATTCTACGGACCACTTATGTCTTCAAAAAAGGGCCTATGTGAGATTTTACTGTTGCAATTGCCTTCTGCTGGGCCTCTCTGCTCAAGGGTGAATTATACCCATAATCCTCTGCACTCCTATGGTATGAGGATATCAAAGGCTGGTTCAAACATATATTAATTAATTCTTTCCTCTCCTCAGCTACTGGGGAGGTGACATTCTTCCCTTTGTACAGCTGGGGAGGCTGAAGAAGACTTGCGCAAAGCCAAGCAGCAAGTTTTTAGAGAGAATGCAGAACTCTTCACTCTGTGGTGTACTCTGCACACTGGTCCATGTTGCCTTAATGGAGCAGATAAGTCTCGGAACAAGGGAAGGGAAAATCTGGATAGGCTGTGAATCTCTAAGGTGACAGGAAACAGGCTTGGTTGGTTAGGAGACTGGAGAGGTTTGTGTTTTTGCTGATGGACAATAAAACTGAAGAGAGGCTAACGCAGATGGTAAAAATTGTCATTTTTTATTCTGTTTCATGGATACAGTGATTCAAAATATAATTTAATAAATCAAGATATTTTCTTTAATTGCATTTCTCATCCTCCACCCACACACTCCACACTTTTTTTTTTATCTAAGATAGTCAACAAAGTTATAAAAATGTCCCATCAGTTTTCTATATTTCTAAATTGCCATTAATGTGATTTACAATTAAGACGAAGTCTAAAAATAATGGGAGCATTCATAAGCCCAGTGATTTAATACAATACATAAAATTGCTGGCAAAGCAATAACCTTAAACATCTGAGGAATAAGTTCCAGTGACGCCATAAATTCCAGCAAAATATTTTGGGAATTACAACACAGAAATTTATTATAGTTTGGCTGGAATAATAATTTCTCCTCGGCTGATAAAATGTTTTACTGATTCAGATCTATGGATGATCATCAGTGCTGTGTTTATCACATGAGCTTCTTTAAGATTTATCTGATTTTTCCGCCCCTCTTTCCCCCCGCCCCCAAGGTTTCTAATCTTAAAATAGTGTATCAGAAGTGTTTCCCCCACCTCCAGTCAAGGCCAGCAGAGATACGGTGCAGATGTGATACCATCATCTTAACTAACAGTGTGGATTGAACAGTGAACCTCCAGAGTTAAGAGCATGAATCTCTACAGCTTGATTTAAAGAGCCAGACTCTCAAGTTGAGAGCTAAAAAAGGCCCACGTGTTCTGCAAAGAGGGAGCATGTTACACACACTGATTAGTGGGTTACACACTTCCTCCACACATATGAAATCCCAAGTGTCTGTCTGAGGCACATCAGACAAACCCTCACTTAAGCGGGGGTCATGAGGCAAGAAGCTGGGGCCTTTTGCAGCCTGAGCTAAAGGCTCTATAGCTGGGGGCGTAGAAGACTGTGATCTTCTGTAGATTGCACACAGAAAGGATGCACAACACACGTTGACCAGTGGGTTACACAGGCAGGGGCTGAAGTTTGCTTTTGTAACACAGGCTGCAGGCTTTCGAGCAGATGCAGAGAGGGGCTGACCCTCTGAACATTTCTGAGCCCCAATTTCCAGCATGGCTGGGCTGTTTGTGCTGCCTTTGGTTTCCATGCAACAAACATGAGCTCTGTTATCCCTAGTGATACAGGGGTTAAAGAGAATGATGGGATAGTTAATACTCCTATGAGAAGCACTAACAAATCCCCCTTATTACTATGGCCTTGATGTCATGTAGGAGAAGAACATGCTGCCTCTCTCTACCCTCTTTGTGAGTATTTGAGGGGCTACATTGTAACAGGTCCTTGTGCAGGACATGCAGGTTGGAGAGGCTCCACCAACATTACACACCTGCCTAATAAGGGGTATGAGGGATCATGACAAACACCGGGGCTGGCCAAGGAAGGAGGCCAAGGACTACAGCAGTAAGGCTCTGTTAGCTGGAGCTAGTTCTAGCCGTCTCCTCAGGATTAGGTAGGCAGTTGTAGTTTTACTATTACACATGTGCAAACACACATTTTGAAGTAGTTAAAAAGTGGGGGGAGAGGAGGATTTTTATATCCTTTTTTCCTTTTTAGTCAAAATTTTGCTATGGGGCTTGCCCACGTTTGTAAGGATTTAGATTTTCCTTGAGTAATCACTGATGGGTGTGACAGAGCACATGGCATTAACAGGTGAGCCTGTACTCTGATCACTCTTATACTAATTAGTTCCCCCAGAGAGGCTTGATTGGGGAATGAAATGTAATTAGCAACTCATGGTAAGAGGCTGGATGAGTAAAAGGATTAATTAGTCCATCAGCTGAGGACTGGGAAGAAAATGCAAGGCAGAGGAGGAGGGCTGGCTGAGATTTCTCCAAGGAGAGAGACCTTGTCTCCTCTTGCACTCTAGGAAAACTGCTGAGGCTACGAGGGACCTCGTATTGTCCTCCGAAACTGTAAAAGTGTTGGTGTTGGTGGAGGGATCTGAAATAAACAGCACTGTGTGGCTTTCCAAGCAGTGAAGTCTGAGAGGTTTCTGTGGTGGGGGAAGGCAGGAGCAGACCACCCCCAGCTACAAGGGGTCCAGCTTTGTACCTACATACACTTGTGAAACATCATTCCCTTCAATGGGGCGGCTCATGTGCAACCAAAGACCAATGATGCGCCTCTGTGACTACTTCAGAAAGACGAGATAAGTGAAGCGGCTGAATCCTGAAGAAAACTATATTTGTTCCCATAACTGTGCAAGAGTGGTTGGCTTCCCTGTAAAGGTCATCCCAGAATGTTGGTGAAACGAGTGAGGTTGGGGAAAATGCCAACACTGCAATTTAAAACTGCATAGCGCTCCAAATCTTCTATGTTCCTAAACTTCCTAAACGTTTAGTTTTTGAATTCATGCCACTTAATAATTCAATCCCAATCTTCCAGTTTTTTTCTGTATTTTCTTCCCACATTCCCTCTTCTTCAAATACCCTGTTGCATACCAGAGATGCAACTCTAGCCATTGCTTAAACTCCAGGTGGCTGGACACTGCTTCTGTATATATTAGTTAAAAGATATTCTTCTTTCTTCTCCTCTAAATTGTACAGACTTCCAGGCCATACATCGAATTAGTCTAAAGCTGTATCCACCTACATTTTTGCAGTACTATATCTTTTGCAAAGCACTCACACAAAAACAAACAAAACAAGAAATTTTCAACCATTTAAAACTTATTCCTATATCTCCCTGTGTAGTGTTCAATGCCCAGTTAGTTTGCCCGCATTCCAAGATGAACTTTACATGTTAAAAAAATAACAAAACACAACCCACAGTAAGAACTTGGCAAAACAGAGTGCAGTGGATTTCCATCCAAAAAACAACGGATGCCAGCCACATTACACAACAATTAATGTAATATTTTTGCACTGCATACAAAGTGAATGTAAATAGGAAATGGGACTCTTGTAAAGGTGTATATGAAGGTTCTTAGAACTATTGCAGAAAAGTATTGAAGGCTGGATACTCCTCTTTTTGCATGTAGAATGGAGTTAGTTAGCAAGATACCATACCATATTAGCCTAGCAAACTCTCATTTCTTTGAGCAAGATCCTTTGTAGGTGAAAATCAGTGTAGCTCTGCTGACTTCAATGGAATTGTATTGACTTATACCCACTGAGGCGCTGGCTTAGTAGGTTGGTGCAACATAGACAGTTGGAGATGGGCTCAAACCGGAACATCAAATCTGAACCCTGATATCAGAACCTGTCCTATAGTTTTGAGTCCAAATCATATCCTAGAACAGGAATGGCATATCTTCCAGATTCAGTTGGCATTGGTGTCAAGATAGCAGGTATCTTGTGACCTCCCCCCCTTTTTCTTTTTTGGACCAAGATGGTGGAAATCTTGTGAGAACAGCTAATCTCATGAGATTTCCACCATTCAAGGCGGAAATCCTCACAAGATCAGTGATCCATTGATTTTTGTGACTGTTCTTCCATTTTTGGCATCCCTGAATCTCTTACTGGAAGCTTTTTAGAGTTTGGAAATGTTGAATACAAAACTTAACTTTACTCCAGAATTTGCCTCGAACCTTCACCTTGTTCTAGTTGATTGGTTCTCCAGCTTTTTCCAGGTGTGGACCACACAGTAGTTAAAGCTCATGAAGACCTCCCGTCCCCAGTTGTGAAAAACACATGCCTTCCATTCATAGTCATAGTCACATATCATCCACGTGACAATGAAGGTAACTGTTGACATGGAAAAGTAATACTAGGTGAACATTTAATGTATTTTTAGCTTATCTGACAGTGACATAAAAAGTGGACAAAGTAAGAGCCTGCACCATGTGACCAACCCAAGTCACTAGCCACGCTACAGTTTGGAAAAGATACTCGAGATCAAACTTAATCCTGATCTAGATCCTTGGCTCATCTTTACATACAATATATGAAACCCAAAACTTTCCTGACCTTCAGATACACACACAAAATATAATACAGAATTCTACAGTAATTTCCCCAAACCCCTGCAATTATAAGAATATAGTAGTATTAGTAACCACTACTCTAGAATACTATATTTTTATATTTCAACCCCCCCCACCTAGATTTTCTTTATTCTTTGTAATGAAATCAATATCTTTAAATGAACTGCACAGTTTCTTCAAAAGAAATGAAAATTGCATCTATTCCAGGTTTCTAAGAAATATCCTTTAAGGTTGCTCTGAATTGTTTGCAATTGGACATTATTTTTCCACTGCGAGTCATGTCAGATTATTTAACAGCAGTATCTCCCTGTTAGCCAAAATAGTTAACCACCAAAAAAAAAAAATCTCATTGAAATGTTTTTTTTTGGTGGTTAACTATTTTCAGAAAATAGATCTCAGACTTGTAATGCATCTTCAGAGATGATTTAAACAAAAAAAATGACAGGTTTGTTGGTGCACTGGGTGAGCTGAAATACTGATTGAATCATGAATGATTATAAGACTTTTCATGGCTCCTCCACTCTTTTCTGAAAATGTTAAAGGTCTCACTCATCTTTCAAGTGGCTGATTGCCACCTGCAGTGCACAATAAAGAGCGAAGGAACATGCCGCTGCATCAGCCCAGTTCATTTCAGTGTTCCCAGTCAGTTTCCCCGCCCCAACACCATTCTTCTTTAAATAACAGCATCTGAAATATCTATTGGTTTAAAATGTATGGAATGTGCCTCTGATAATCTGTTTTAACATGATGCCGGTGATACAGTACAAAGCAATATAATTGCTACTTAGCAGCCATGGGATTTTTGTCATCTGGGATTCTGTTCTCATGTACACTGAAGACAATGGCCAGTATAGGAGAAATTGGCACACACCGTTGTCCTTTTTACCTAGCTAATGGTCTCATAAACAAGATAATAAATAGGGAATAGGTACTGAAGAGAATACTGACAGGTTCTTCTCTTCAGTGGACTCGGTAGTAGCATGGAGGGTTCCCTCACCATTATAGTTACTGAGCTGATAATTGAAGGAAGTAAAGATACTGTTTTTAGACACTGCAAAAGAAGCTACGGAAGAAACTGAAACGAAGCCTGAAATAGAAGTTTCCCTTATACAGAATTCAAAGGAGCAGTATTGGAACAAGTCCAAAGGGATTTATGAAGCTGAGTCTTGACAGGGGACGGGTATAACTGACGTGGGTGAAGGATGGATAAGCACTCAATCGTTTTTATGCTTATCCTGATCAACCGGGCTGCCAAGAGACAGTATGGCATCTCGCAAGAGAATAGTCTTTATTGTGGGGGTTTTTAGTACTTCCTGCTTTTGCTCAGCCTGGAAATGCCCCAGGATCAGCTTTCTTGTGATATTTTGGCACTACTGGCCCGGATTCTCAGAGGGGAATGAGGATAGACTTAGCTAGAGGATGGGGGGAAGAGGCCAGAGGAAGGTATTGGTAGTGTGTGGTTTATGTAGACGAACTGAGATGGTACAATAGATGAAAGGTCAACAGGAAAATTGTGTAGGTCAGGGTAGCCAAAGTTCAGGGGTTTATATCCTGTACAGTGACCAGAGACCTGAGACACACATGGGTTAGTGTGACAGGGTATACCGAGTCAGTGTATTTTGGATGGACCCCTGCTGACCCAGTGGCAGGTACACTTGCTGCTTATTGGACTCTGGGCTGGGACCCCTTGCAGCATTAGGCCACATGGCCCAGCACATCAGGGCCACCCCACTGACTCAGGGTGCTAAGCCACACAGCCCTGCATATAAGGGCAGCCCTGTTGACTCTGATCTCTAAGCAATACTGCCCCGCATTGAAGGGAAGTCCTATTGACTCTGGCCGTTAGGCCATGCTGCCCTGAATCTAGGGACAGGCCACTGGGTCCTCCTGTGCTGCACTGAAGGGCAGTTCTATTGACTCTGACCACTAGATCATACCGCCCTGAGGAAAAGGGTGGTTATTTGGACTCAGCCATGGGGCTACAACATCCTCCTCTCCAAGGGGTGACGGGGTATACCTGCCCCACGACGGTTAGTAACTGAGCATTTCTCTGCTGGCAGCTGAATAGAGTGTTTCTGTGGTCTGACTGCCCGACACAATTCCATTTCAGAAGAACACATGGTGTCTGTTAAGTACCCTTTCAAATAGCCATGTATTTGCCTCCCCACTGTTTTGTAATGATACTCATTAGCATTCTCCTCTGCAGCTCCTGCCATCTGGAACAACCTTCCTGTATCTGTCCACCTCACTGATTCTCCATTTCTTTCCAAATCTCATCTGAAAACATCTCTTTTCCCATTCTGCCTGCACTACTGAAGTCCTCTTTCTTCTCTGTTATTAACGTTACTTGTTGTTTTAACTTAGCCTAAAAATGGCTTTTATAGGATTGGTTTATCTGATTTATACAGTGTTTGCATTTTTGTGTTTAACTCAGTAAAGCATTTTGGGGTGCAGCCTCTATCAGAATTGTAGAGATGCCGGGCTGGAAGGGACCTCCAGCTCCCTTTGCTGAAGCAGGACCAAGTAAACATAGACTGTCCCTGACAGGTGTTTGTCTAACCTGTTTTTTAAAAAAACCCAGTGGCAGGGATCCCACAACCTCCTCTGGAAGCCTGTTCCAGAGCTTAACTACCCTTAGAGTTAGGAATTTTTTTCCTAATGTCTAACCTAAATCTGCCTGGCTGCAGATTAAGCCCATTACTGCTTCTCCTGCCTTCAGTGGACATGGGGAACAATTGATCCCATCCTCTTTATAGGAGCCCTTAACACATTTGAAGGTTATCAGGTTCCCCCTTAGTTGTCTTTTCTCAAGATTAAACATGCCCACTTTTTTAACATTTCCTCATAGGTCAGGTTTTCTAAACCTTTTATCATTTTTGTTGTTCTCCTCTGGACTCCCTCCCATTTGTCCCCATCTCTCCTCAAATGTGGTGCCCAGAACTGGACACAGCACTCCAGCTCAGGCCTCACCAGCGCAGAGTAGAGTGGGACGACGCTAGCAACATTAGAAAACTTTATGTTTGAAGTTTAGAAAACATTAGAAAACTTTAGGTCTGATTTTTAGAGGTGCTGAGTACAAGTCCCATTGACTTCTACTGGAACTGGGAACATCAGGCCTTATATATTTTTGGAATCATATTGTCTATGTATTTACACTATCAGTATCACAGACCTCAATATACTTTCAAACCTATTTTTGCTGTCAATGGGAGTTTTATGCACAGATGCAGGGAAGCACTGCACGGTGGACACCATTGAAATGTAAACATTTGCCGCACTGGGGCATTTTCTTTACCCAGAGTGTCTGTGGCAATCCCTGTAAGGAATTTAGATGTGGGGATTACCACACATACTGCAGTAGCTTTATTTAAGTTTGATGAAAGGGGGCAAACAAAACAACTTCTCAGTGCAAAGAATAGCTTCTGTAATTGGAAAAGATCAAGATTTTAATAACATTGACCATGCCTGGGTCTTAGGACTTTGTCCAGTGCCAATTGAAGGCGATGGAAGGACTGCCATTAACTTTAATGGGCAATGAATCAGGCCCAGAAGCGTTTTGTGAAGACTGAGTGAGGCTATGTCTACACTGTATACCTTAAAATGGTATGACTTTGCCACGGCAGCCGCGCCATTGTGAGGTGCGCTGTGTGGCTGCTCTTTATTGCCAGGAGAGAGCTCTCCTAGCGACAAAATAAAACCACCTCAAACAAGGGGCACTAGCTTCGTCACCGGGAGCATGACTCCCTCCGCCAAAGCACAGTCCACACCAATGCTTTTCATCGTTAAAACGTTTGTCGTTCAGGGGTGTGTTTTTTCACACCTCTGAGCAACAAAAGTTTTAACAAGGAAAGTGCCAGTATAGACACAGCCTAGCTCTTCCATTTAAAGAGAGTCAACCTCCAAGCAGGCACACTTTCTGGGCAGAGATCTAGTGCACCATCTGATTAATTTTTTATCCTGGGGGGAATAATTACAAAATTATTAATTTTGCAATATTTATGGCATTATCTAAAAGCTTAAACATCCCATTGCAATACTCACATCTCTACTCCATATCAAACCCTTTTTGATCTATAGATGTAGATTAAAAAAACCAATACAATTTTCCAATACTTTTGTATAAAAGATATAGGGTTTATAGTCGACAAGGAGTTCACAAATATCAAAACTTTTTAAAAAAATACAGCTTTTAAAAAATGTTCACTAACATTTTTTTTGGTCCTTTCCTTGTAATGAAATGAAGACCGGTGACATCAGAACGAAATAACAGCCCAATCTTTGTGTTTTGTAATGAATAATAAAGTGTGTTAACCTCTTTAGGGATTTAACATCACGTTAATCCTTTAATCCCCAGAAAAACCAATTTTGTTGACATGAAAAGGGGATATTTAACTTCATCCAATTAATTTTCTACCTTGGAGATACCATGATTATGAAGATTAGATGGAATAGATTCATTACCGCCACCTTATTCTGTACGAAGTGATAGTTTTGCCACTAGATAATGGTATCAAAAAAGGAATTTGTATATCACGATTATGCTTACTTTCCCCCATTTGAAGAAATGAAATGCCAGTACTTTGAATCCCTGCAAACGTTACCATTTACTACTTCTGTGGTAGTTCAGATACGATTCAGCTATTAAATTCAGCCAACATTCCTGCCCTGAATATTTTTTAATTTGAATTGTTCTTGTGACACACTTTAAATATATACTGTGGAAATATTTTCTAATAGTAAAATGCTAATAGTCTGAACTTACTTTATATATTGTGACAGGGTCGGACCAGATGGCTATAGGAGAGTAATTTTTTTTTTTGAAGCAAAAGAGGTTTTTTATTTGCATAACACAGTTACAAAGTAAAAACAGCAGCATGTGCAATGTGTAACACAGCAACCAATCACAATTGTTTTCTCATTAGCTTCAGGGGAGGGAAGTGTTCAAGCTTGCCAGGGCCCAGAGCGGGGGGCTTCCTCGACTCTCGTGGTCTTCCACCCTTCCGAGTTACCTGGTGGTCCAGAGCGAGGGGGCTTCATCGACTCTCAAGGTCTGCCACCCCCTCGAGTTACCTGGCACCACACCCGAGTGTCACCAACAATTCCCTCCTCTGAAAGCACCCAAAAAGAGGGGCAAGCTGTGGGGTGGACAATCCGGGGGGGGGACACGTGCACCCACATGTGAAAGGACCCCTCTAAGGTGGTGGTGTCTGCAGCAGCAATGGCTGGGGCTGGGGTCCCTTACTCTTTCCCCCAATCAAAGGGTCAAAACAAAGGGACCCGGATGGGGACACTGAGCAGAGAACCTCAGACAGCGCCCACCGCTCCTCAAAAGCATCAAGGGAGTCGGTGGACGCCGCCCAGAGGAACTCCGCCCGGGTAGAGGGTGGGCAGGGCATGCCCTTGAGCAGGACCCGGTTGAGGTAAGCTCAAGCAGCGGGCGGCAAAGCGGCCTTTGCCTTCTGAAGTACGCGCCGGGGGGTGCGAGGTCTGGAGAGCCCCGTGCGCCGGGCAAGCGTCAGGGGATCCAGCCAGTCTCCCCAGTCGTAGTCCAGGAGGTCTCCGACTCTCGTGACTTCTGCCAGGATCAAGCTCTGGTGCACCGAGCGGGACTCTGCCACCTGCACATGGAGCTGGGGGTTGTGTAGCAGGGGCTCCGCGAGGAGATCTACCCCCTCGGTGGCCGCCATGGACCTGGTCATTAAAAACAGTTTCCAAGTCCGGAGGAGGTCCTGGTAGAAGACCGGCAGCCCCGAGAGGTCTCGCGGAAGACCTCCCGGACGGAGATAAAAGAGCTGCCGGTCATATCGGAGCCCTTGGATGCGGCGCAGGATGGCGTGTGACGAACTGCCTGCACCATAGAGGAGCCTCTGTAGGGCCTGGAGGTGGAAGAAACGGACCTGAGTGCGTAGACACTTCAGGCCCTGTCCTCCTTCCTTCAGGGGTAGATGAAGAACCCCTATAGGGGCCCAGTGCGTTCCTGACCAAAAGAACCCCAGAATCGATGTTCGGAGGTTGGTCAGGAAACCCGGGGCTGGGACCAGGGTGTTGAGCCAGTACCAGAGCGTGGACAGGACTAGTTGATTAAGCACCAGCGCTCTCCCTCGGAGGGAGAGACATCAGAGTAGTCCCATCCATTTCCGGAGCCGCTCTATCACCCCGCCCTCTAAATTTTCCCAGTTTTCCGGTGGAGAGGGATGCGTGGCAGAAAGGTAAACGCTGAGGTAGAGCAGCGGACCCGCGCTCCACCGGATGGTCTGAAGCGCGGGTGGGAGGGAGCTCGCCTGCCGCCAGTCTCCTACCGTCAAGCCAGAGCTCTTGACCCAGTTGACCCAGGAGGAGGAGGCTGCTGAATAGAGGGCCTGGTAAGCCTCCACCCTCGCCAAGTCGCCGGGGTCCTGGATCACGAGGAGCACGTCATCAGCGTACGCCGATAGGACCAGCTGCAGCTCCGGCTCCCGCAGCACCAACCCTGTCAACCTCCTGTCCCTTTTGAACAATTAACGGGAATTAGAGATGGAAAATAGCTTCTATTTCACTATGTGCTTTTGCATCTACCTTGGCTACTTAACACTGCAAGTTTTGGCCTGCTTCTGAACCAATGTTAAGTGTGTTTACAGGGCTTGATTGCCAAGTGCTCAGCTTTCAAGGTCAGGCTTGACAAAGCCCTGGCTGGGATGACTTAGTTGGGGATTGGTCCTGCTTTGAGCAGGGGGTTGGACTAGATGACCTCCTGAGGTCCCTTCCAACCCTGATATTCTATGTATAAATTGGTAATCTTTTCAAAAGAGCCCAGCTTCTACTGAAGCACCTAACTGAGGACAAGATCTTCAAAGGTGTTCAGCATCCAGTAACTCCCCTTGTGAATCTTATGGCTGGATTTTCAGAAGAGCTGAGAACCCAACATGCTGAGCTTTTTTTGAAAATCTGGCCACATATCTTGGTGCCTGAATGGGAGCCAGACTCTTCAAAATCTGGTTTATAGAGATTAATCTGTTTTCCATTGTATTTAATGGCAAGATTCCCATGGAGTTCAATGGGAGTAAAGTTTCTGAGCCTTTTTCTCATCTCATGCTATTAAAGTCAAATTGCACTTGTCTAAAACCAGTGTAAGCAACATCAGGGTCAGCCCTTCTGTTTCTGTCTTCATCCTGAGCCCATCACCAGGGTATCTAGGAGGCCCTGTAATGATTGCCAACTGATGTACTGAGGCCATGTCTACACTACGGGTACTACAGCAGAACAGCCGCAGCACGCTAGCTATGCCCTGTAGTGTAGGGTTTTTCTGGCACTGTGGGAAGACCATTTTTCTGAGCAACAGTAGCTGGGTCAATGGAAGCATTCTTCCACTGACATAGCTTCATCAACACCGGAGGTTAGGTCAGCGTACCTGTGATGCCTATGGGTGTGGATTTGTCCTAACCCTAAGCAATGTAACTGTGTCAATCTAAATTTTAAGTTCAATTCACCGTTGGCATACGCTGGAAAAGCTCCCAGTGCTTTCAAAGGGACCTGGGCCCACTTTCGACAAAGGTGAATTTGGCTTGTCTGTATAAAGACCAGTTTAGAGAACCTGCAACGTCCACAACGAGAGTTGTGGTTGCTCAGCAGCTGTCATGATTAACCCTATAGATCCCAGACACAGCACATATTAGACATTGATCTTGTGGCAGATATTACACTTGGTATGAGCCAAAAGCACTCCTATCTTTCCCTTAGTTTTAATATTTTGGTAACATTATAAAGACAGACCTATATGCAGAACATGAATTATTGCAGTCCATTTGTGGATAGTGTAGACCAGTTCCTTCTCTACATTTTAAAGTGTACCTGGTGCAGTATTGATTTTTAAACAGCAATAAGTTTGCTACAATTCTACAGTTCTTCTCTATGATCTGCAGTACTTTTATTCAGCATTAACGTACGTGACTTGTACAGCATATTAGTTTGTGCATAAATGCACACTGCCCTGCATCGACACAATGCACCATAATGACTTGCAAGGAGCCATTACATTGTCATGTCAATAATCTGCGGATTAAAGCTCCCTAAACAGGCACTAATGCCCCTACTGTAACAATCCAAAAGAGCCAGTACAGCCTACGATGTCAAAAATCCATCAATTAAGAATCTTTAATAGTATGCATTAGCACAACAGATTAGAACGGCTCTGAAGGAGACAGTTACAGCCCATCATGGCAAGGATTGACAAGTTTTAAGAGGAGTTTTACAGCCTTCCATTGACTTCTGATTCTTCCTTTTCTCACCCCTCTTGTAAGGACCTGCAGCAAATGCTACATACAAATAATTCCAATTTTTTAAAATATGAATTGGACAGTCATAAATTCAAGATAATTGAATCCATTTCTCCACCTTTTTCTCCCACACCAGTGTGCATGTGTACACGCTCCCATGCCTGTACTTCAAAAAGTGTAGCATACATAAGAGAATGCAGACTGATTTCAGACCCCTGTGATCTCTACACACAACTGATGGAGTTAACACCTTAACTCAAAATATTATTGGTCCTAAGGGCTCCAGTCAGGCCCTCAACAATCTGTTGGTTTTTATTAAGGAAAAAAATGGCTACACCTAGGAGACAAGGGGTTCAGAAAAAGTCAAACCTTTGGGCCAGATTCTGACTCTTAGTCATGGTAAATAGTACCCCTGAGTTGATTCCAACAGTGCTACTTGCACAGTAATCAAAGCACTGAAAAACATGCTTCGTCCTGTTGATTTCAATGGGAGTTAATCATAGGTTTTGAACTCTGTCCAGAGAAAGATACTATTCACCATGAGTAAGGGAATGAACATCTAACCCTTCATGTCTGACTCTTTTCCGCAGAGATGAGTGTTTGGTCTCATATATTTGATGTAAGATGCCTCGGTTGTCCAAATTGGATAGGTTTTAAGGGATTTTTAAAGTCTCCAGTTGTCAACAGCTTAAGAGGGACAATAAATTACTGACCGTCTGACCCAATTGATACCCAAGCTGGGGTCAGTATTGTCAGGCTCTGTATTCTAAGCAGACAGGCCTGCTGGTTGGAGCAGCAGTCAAAGCCTGACCTCGAGTCAGGACCGAATTGAAAGCAGCGCTGAAATTCGGATCCGGGGTAAGACTGGTCAGAGTCTGTAAGTAAGCCAAATCAGAATCATAGTCAGGGTCCGGTAACAGGCCAAAGCTCAAAGCCTGGTTGGAGTCAATCCAAGCATCTGGGGGTCAAGAAGTGGGTGCATGGCTAGAGCAGGGTCAAAGAATAGGGCATAGACCAGGCTGAAGCAGGCTAGAACAAGGCTGGGGTAGGAACAAGGGCAGACTGGAAGTTTAGGGAGTCTGTAACGCTGTGAGGCAGCAGGAGAGTTCCTAGCCAGGTGGTGCTGTTGCATGGATTAACTTGCTGCTCTGGCAGTGAAGGTGAAACACTTGTGCCTTGAGGTCATCTGACCCAGGCCCTGCTCAGGGATAGGCTGCTGCAGCATGCCAGAGAGATGAGTCACTGCAAGCTCTGCTGGAGGGTTGAGTCATTGAAGATGAGTGAGCAGCCTTGATCTGGGTGTGGGTTTGCTTCACAAATATGATGGAATTTCTGTTTTTTCAGGTTTTTTAATTGGGGAAATTCCATCCAAAACACTATTTTAAAAGAACATTAAGGTTGCAAAGTCAAGGACTCAGAAGTTAGGAAATGCTAGGATCAAGATTGCCTGTGCAACCTTAATTCCGACCCCTTGTGTGTGCATTATGATACGATCTTTAATTACATGATCACATTATTTTCCACAGGACTCCTCCTTCATTCAGTGAATAGGATGGATGGTCCTCTGGTGGTGAAACAGGGCTGTGTAGTGAATGAGGCTATTGTCAACATGGATTCCTGCCTCATTTGTAAATGAAGTAGGCATACTTACAATGAATGAGGCGGGGGCTGCAAGCAGAGAAGCAATAGTCTTGTGTTTTAAGGAAGTTTGATTCTGTAAGTGCTTCTGTAACGTGGTTCCTATGTGATGCTAGGCTTTAAACCAAACTGTTTACAGTTAGTCACTAACTGCGTGTTCCTCATAAGTGCCTGTGATGAGGCTTAATCCCCATCACCTGTAAGGTAGGGGAAGAGACTCTAATTAAGTATGCTCCACACCTGGGAGATGATTAACAGATTGCCTGCTGGCCAGAGGAGGCAGAGCTAGGCCTTATAAGGGGTGGAGAGAGACCTAGGAGAGAGGAGCTAGGGAGGAAGAGTTAATAGTTTGGGTCTGGCTGATGCTAGGAAGCAGAGCTGCAGGAATAGGATATCCCCTGTGGTTGGGGCCTTACAGGGGAGATGAGCCCTGAGCTAGGAGCTGTGAGAATTGGGGAATAAAGTCAAAGCCCATAAGGGGGGGAAGTATCAAAGCTGAGCCCCAGGTTGGGTAAAGGACCTTTAGTTTCTAGCTGAACCCTAGAAGGGGGTTGAATTGTTGTGTGATTTGGCCAGAGGGCTGATTCACAGAGGACTGAGTGAAAGAGTCTGGAGAAGAAACCAGCTGAGTCTGGATATTGTAGCTGAGAAAGTGGCCACTGGATGGAGTGTGAGGCAAAGTCCCAGGCCATATCTGGGCAAGAAGGGGCACCCTAGAGGTAAGGATGCATGTTTACAGGGCCCAAGGTGAGACAGCTGAGGCAGATTTGCAGAAATGCTGAACATTCCCAACTATATCTGAAATCAATTGAAGTTGTACTTTGACTATATAAAGTACTATAAAAATGCTAAGTATTATGAAAAATCAGGCCCATGGTGAATCAAGCTAGTGGACACCTATTGCAATTTTGACCTTAATATCTATGTGCCTCAGTTCCTGAACTGTAAAATGGGGATAATATTACCTCTGTTTTCTGGAGTGTTGTGAACATCAATTAACGGGCATTTGTGAGACACTCAGATTCTATAGAGACTGCACCATAGAAACTCCCAGGAGGAAATTAATAACTGTGTATTCAGTGCAGGATTTGGATGGGTGGGGCCACTGTCCGAGTTAGCTGGTCTCTGAGTAGACCAGGCCCAGCGCCCCTGTGTCAGAGCAGGTGGGCCCAGTTGAGCCAATTAAAGGGGAAGAGCTACCCCTGGAGCCGTAAAGGCTTGTCAGAGGGGGAAAATGAGGAGGAACGATTAGGGCAGGTTATTCCTGGGGAAAGGAACCATGGAGAAGTGGCGCTAACTTCCATTGGTGGGTCCCTAGAAAAAGGGGCCAGGTGCTCTGGGAAGTAGCCCTGGGTCACATGTATGAGAAGGAGAAAGAGAGCTGGCTGTGAGAAGAGAAACTGGTTCGGATTGGGAAGCTGTAAGCAGCAGGATTGCTCAAGACCACTGGGTGAGGTGGCCATGATACCCTTGCTTACCTTACCCTTTGTCCTAGAGGTTTTGTTTGTGCTTATTTGTCTAAACAAATAAACCTGTGTGAAGGAGACTGGGCATGGCAGTGAGCGCTTGTTAAGCTGGGGAGAAGCTTAACATATGATGAAGAATGTGGGCACTTCGATTGGCCCCTGACACAAGAGGAGAGCGAGTGGATCTCTAGTGCCCAGTGAAGAAGGGGAAAACAGAGGCAGGGTGCTGCACAGTGACCTTTGGCCGTGAGAGGGTGCCCAGGTGGTGGCCAACATATTGTAGCCACATTTTGAATAACAAGGACAAAAAGGCAAACTGAATCTGAATGAGGTGGGGTCGCATGGAAAAATGTGATCATATAATTAAATACATTATCATAAAGTCTGCATACAAGGGGGGGAATTAAGATTGCATAGGCAGCCTTAACTCTGACATTTCTTAATTTTTGAGTGCTTGACTTTGCATTTGTAACATTCTTTAAACTTTGTCCCTTTGGGTGTAATTATTATACCCTCTTTGTATTGTGATAATGCCTACAGGCGACAATTGGGGATCAAAGCCTACTTGTGCAAGACATAGCACTTACTATAACAAGAAGACAGTCACTGCTCTACAGAACTTGTAATCAAATTATAAGAGCAGAATTTGGATCTCTCCAGCAGTCTTGCATCAATTTTCGTCATTGACTTTCAGAAATGACTAGTGATTTTGAATACTCAGTGTGAAACACTTCAAAGGGGCCTGATTTTCAGAAAGGGCTGATCCACCATTGAAAAACATACCCCTTTCAGGAGTTTCTAATTGGGCACCCAAAATTACAAGCCACTTTTGAAAATTGTCCTTAAGACATTCTATAACAGATTTAAAAGTAGCTATACTTGAACAAAAAAACTTCAGTAACAGACTTCAAAGGGAAACAGCCGAACTAAAATTCATTTGCAAATTTAACACCATTAATTTGGGCTTGAATAGGGACTGGGAGTGGCTGGCTCATTACAAAAGCAGCTTTGCCTCTCCTAGAATTGACACCTCCTCATCTATTATTGGGAGTGGACTACATCCACCCTGATTGAATTGGCCCTGTTAACACTGGTTCTCCACTTGTGAGGTAACTCCCTTCTATTCATGTGTCATTATATAATGCCTGCATCTGTAATTTTCACTTCATGCATCTGAAGAAATGGTTTTTTTACCCACGAAAGCTTATACCCATAGATTTATTTGGGTATCTATGAATCTATAAAATCTGTTAGTCTTTAAGGTGCCACCAGACTCCTTGTTGTTTTTTGTCCTTATGATAGTCACAGAAGCCTGAAGTA
This sequence comes from Chelonia mydas, assembly GCF_015237465.2. Lineage (NCBI taxonomy): Eukaryota > Metazoa > Chordata > Testudines > Cheloniidae > Chelonia > Chelonia mydas. Next base: position 14,567,890 of record NC_051251.2, on the reverse strand, counting down.
CGAGTATTTGGGAGCCTCCAACTACTCCCCTCCGTTGTATTGAAGGTATACCTTTTTCTCCTTGTCTGAGTCAGCTTCAGATTTTCTTGGCTTTCTCCACAGCTGGCTGGAAGATTTGTTTTGACTGGAATTAGTGCTAAAATGTGGGGGGAGGGTGTAAGTGAAACTTGTTGTAACCCTTTATTCCATTTAGGAAAGAGCCTTGGTCCTTGACCAATTACTTGAGTAGATATCATCTGTTCAACTTTGACGCAGGTTAGTGGTAAACAAAAATTATCCTCCCCCAATGTCTTTAAGGTGGTGCGATGCAGCAAAAGCAGTTAGTGGTCTCGGCCCACCTCCCAGCGGGCAAAATTACCGCCCTGGCCGGTTTTCAGCCTCAGTGAAGCGGTTAAGGACTAATAGGCATAACTGCTTATCTTCAGGAGTTCCCTGAGGAACAAGTGTAGGTGATGTGAGGAAGATTGCAGTGATGTTACATAGGCCGTGCCTGTTCTGTGAATACGTATGAGACTTCTCTTTCTTGTGCTGCTAACTCAGTACCTTTCTCCAGCACTTGAGAAAAGTCAAACAACCCAAAAAGATGTAGATGGTACAATATACAGAAAGAATGTCAGCCTTACTTTGGAGGGCTAAATCCTCAGTTCCGTGGACATCAGTGGAGTTATACCTGTTTAAATGAGCTAAGCCAGTTGACACCGTTTGGGGCTCTGACCCCTGGATGTTTGGTTCATTTGTGTCCTTCAACATATTAATGTTGAACAAAGTTTTTAAAATAAGTTTCTCCAAAGGTAAATTATCTTTTTTCTACCAACTTCTTTCCACAGCCTGTGTATTTTACAGGGAACAAATAAAAATCGGTTACCCTGCAATTAAATTGGATTACAGAACAATTACAGCCTTGTTTGCTTTCTGCAGATTACATGGTAATTATGTGGTGTTACCATGAAAAACCAAGAATTTCTAACTGTCATTACATGGCTATTTGTACAATACGATACAGCTGTTTAATTATATGTTAAGCATTTTTATTTCAATGGAAAAATGATTAAAATATTAATGCTTCAGTGTTTTGAACAAGTGCCAACATATTACATAACATTTTATTATAGTAATAGATATTTGTGTGTGGCTGGGATTCTCCTCCATTGTGCCATAATTTCAGCCTTCCCTTTGTACATAAGAGACACTTATTAAGAGGGAAAAAATTGAGTTTGTGCACAAAATTTCAGTGGGAGTTGGGTGCTTATGCATATTCAATAGTCAAGGGAAGAATTTGGCCTAGATGCTATAAATGAGGTAGGCTTTTTTTTGGTCCAAAAGCCTATTTAAACATTCCCATTCTTATATATGAGGAACGCTTGATGGCACAATGTGATATAACAGCTTTATCATAAGTTTGAGATGTTTGCATTACTTATGAAGGACTATTTGAGGGTGTAAGAACTTGCTGTTGAAAGATTGTGCTCCTTTGAGATGCAGAGGTTACTTATCCTCTGAGATTAAACTGGCTTCTTCATGATCTCTTGTTAAATATAGTAGGATCATCAAGATTATTTGCTCATTATAATAAGAGTTTGATCAACTGAATCCAATGAAGATTGCAACAATCAGAAGTCAATAATACCAGAACTGTGCAAATAACAGCTTTTTTCAGTTTGATTGAAGTGAAATTAAAAAAATCAAACTTTTTTGTTAAACATCATAAAATTTGAGTAAAACTCAAAATGAAAAGTTACCCTCAATCAAAATATTGAAACGTTTCAACCCTTTCAACTTTTTCAGGATATTTTTTTGCCTTTGACCAAAACTAGTTAGTGAATTTGAACTGAGTTCACAAATTATTTTGGTTGACCTGAATTGGCATTTTGTGTGGAAAAACTTCACCCAGCTTCCCATAATACTCATTACACACATACCAAAAAGTGATCAGCTTCTAATCTGTTCAAAGTTTTGTCTAGCATTCAGAATTGCCTTATAACAGAGACTTGCCAGCTGCTCATCTCTTCTCATCACCATTTCACACCTCATCTGACATCTGATGAAAGAGCTTTTAAAAAAAAAAAAGGGATTCTGACTGGTTTTCATTGCTTTTTTTCATCTTTAAGTGGCCTATACTTCAGATTTGAAACACCTGAACTTCCTGGAGCCACAGGTTCAAATAGTCTCAGTACCACTCATTTTTATGTACATGCAAATGTACATGATCCACTAATTTATCTTCTGAGGTAGATAAACTATGTGGTATTCAATTTATCATGTGCTCTTTGGGATGAGACCTCAATGATTAAGGTCCTGCTTGCTCTGCTTGAACATAAAAAATCCCATGCTCTTTTTTGTAAGAGTAGGATATGTCCTAATGCAACTGGCCAACGCTTCTCTCAACTGTACGCTACCAGCCATAAGCAAATGGATTCTCCACTCGGCACCACAGATAGGTGCATGTCAGTGGTGCTGTATGTGTATAGTTAGTCAAGCTCTTGGGGATCACTTGGGATAAAAGTACTATAGAAATGTAAATGATCAAGTATGCTACCATTATTATTACTACTACTACCTGGTGTTCTGTGCTATGTTATCTAGAGTATTTTTCATCCACATACAGTGAACTCAAAAGTCTAAGTAACAATTAGGGTGCACCTCTTCTTAAAGTTAATGGCCAATCTCTCATGATGATCAACAGTAAGGATAGGACAGGCCCTACTGTCATGGCTATATAACGTAACTCCAGTGGGTTTTGTATTTCCCAGCTAGCTAGTCACAGCCAACAATATGAGCCACCAAAGTTGTTTGTGTAAGAGAGGGCACTAATTTCCATCATCGATTCATTATTATAGTGCCAAGGAGCCCTAGTCGCATACCTGGACTCCACTGTACTAGGTGCGAGACAAACACAGAACAAAAAGGCAGTCCTTGCCCTAGAGAGGTGACAATATCAGATGGATACAGACGGGGAAGTACAAGGAAACGAGATAATATTGGTCAGCATGATAGGCAGTAGTCTCAGCAAACCAGCAAGTTTTAAGAGGTGTACCTAAAGGGGAATAACAAGTTAGTGTTGCAGATGTTTATGGGGAGGTTTTTCTCTAGTGTGGGCAGTAGCCTAGGAGAAAGCATACAAAGGTGCTTGTTTGAAAATTTAACAAGTAGGTGATGGAGTCTGGGATTGTGGGCCTGTTGGAGGGGGGAGTCCATATCTTGATAGTGAATAAGAGACAAGAGGCCCTACATGGCCTTGCAAGTGAGAACAAGTAGCTTATCTCTGCGATAGAGAAGTGATGGGCTAGGAAATCTGAAATGTTGCTACCATCCACTATGTCCATGGAATCTGGAGCAAGTCATTACCAATCCTCCATGTTTTTTAAGTCTGCTGAAATCAATGGGAGTTCAGCATATGGAGGACTGGCAGGACTGAGCCTTTGGTTTGATATTCTGCTCTTCTTATTATCCTTTATAAATTAATTGGAACTCGTTTGGTTGGAAGTAGAGAGCAACAGGTGCCATTGCAGTCGGTGTCACTCAGTGGTGAAGATTAAAATGAAAACTTTCACTGGATGACACGTTTTGCATCTTGGTACTTACTATTTAGAAAATTTGAATTTGACACTTGTTTGGTGCAATCAGCAAAACTATTTATTTTCCAGTTTTAATGTAATGTCTGTGTTTATACAGAGTGAGCTAGATAATGATTCACAACCTTGAAACCCAATTGAAAAGTTCATATACTTCAGTGCTACCAGATAAACCACCTGGATTCTGAAGTTATATATTAAAACTTTTGTTTTGCATATAGCACTATTATTAAGTTTCTCAAGATTGTTGTTCTGGGACTCTTCCCTGTATAATAGGGTGTATAAAAGAAAGACATGTAATAAATGAGGGCCACTGATTAGCCATCATATTGGGAAGATGAAGTGAACAACAAAATTTCCCTACATGAAATTCTCTTAATGAGATCCTGTCATACAGCATGCTCTTGAGAAGCCTTTGTAGTCATAGGAAAATGGCTCAAAAGCCTTTTCACGCTAGGACCATTATGTGCTGTAGTTAAGAACTTTGTTACCTAAAAAGTGTTTTGTCTGTCAATATTAAAGTAAGTTCAACTGGTAAATACAATGTCACTTTAGACTGTGGAAAAATAGTCATTAAACTAAGCCCTGGCCTACGCTACAAGTTTAGGTCGAATTTAGCAGCGTTAGATCGATTTTAACCCTGCACCCGTCCACATGACGAAGCCATTTTTGTCGACTTAAAGGGATCTTAAAATCAATTTCTGTACTCCTCCCCAACGAGGGGATTACCGCTGAAATCGACATTGCCGGGTCAAATTTGGGGTAGCGTGGCTGCAATTTGATGGTATTGGCCTCTGGGAGCTATCCCAGAGTGCTCCATTGTGACCACTCTGGACAGTACTTTCAACTCAGATGCACTAGTCAGGTACACAGGAAAAGCCCTGGGAACTTTTGAATTTCATTTCCTGTTTGGCCAGCGTGGCAAGCTGATCAGCACAGGTGACCACGCAGTCCCAGAATCGCAAAAGAGCTTCAGCATGGACCGAACGGGAGGTACTGGATCTGATTGCTGTATGGGGAGATGAATCTGTGCTATGAGAACTCCGTTCCAAAAGACTAAATGCCAATATATTTTCCAAAATCTCCAAGGGCATGATGGACAGAGGCTACAACAGGGACCCGCAGCAGTGCTGCGTGAAAATTAGCAGAGAAACCATTCTCCCTGACAGCCAGGAACTGTTTATCACCCTGGAGCCAATACCCTCCCAAGGCGGGCTCCCGGACCATGAAAGCGGAGAAGGCACCTCTGGTGAGTGTACCTTTTGTAAATATAATACAGGGTTTAAAAGCAAGCGTGTTTAATGACTGATTTGCCTTAAAGACTTGGGATGCAGTTGCGGCCAGTACAGCCCCTCCTTTTAAATGGCCAACCTAATGGGTGCTTGGTATGGGAAAGGAGGGCGCTGCTGTTTGAAACTATTCCCACATGTTATGAAGGTTGAAGAAGCCGAAAGACTGTGGCTTACCATGGCTGCCTGCAAGCCGAATTCTGTTGCCTGGCCCTGCGTGTGTGATCTCTCACACCAAACCGGCAGGCCCTCAATATAAGAGGCAAAATGGGACCTTGTACAGAAAGCACATGTGCTATGTAATATTAACAGCTTGGTTCACTGTGGGAAAGTCTACCCATTGTTCTCTAAAATGTCTTTTTAAATACTACTCTCCCTTTTTTTCCTCCCACAGCTGCATATGTTTCAACGCTCCCCCTATCATCTCCATCCCAGAGGCTAGCGCAGATAAGAAGGCGAAAAAAACCACACTCTCAATGAAATGTTCTCTGAGCTCATGCAGTCCTCCCACACTGAAAGAGCTCAGCAGGATGCATGGAAGCAAACAGTGTCAGAGTCCAAGAAAGCAGAAAATGAACACAAGGACAGGAAGGACAAGCAAGATGAGGAGTGGTGGCAGTATGATGAGAGGAAGCAGGATACAATGCTGAGGCTACTGGGGGATCAAACTGATATGCTCCAGGTTCTGGTGGAGCTGCAGGAAAGGCAGCAGGAGCATAGACCACCGCTGCAGCCCCTGTGTAATGGCCCACCCTCCTCTCCAAGTTCCATAGCCTCCTCACCCAGATGCCCAAGAATGCGGCGGGGGGGGGGCCCTCCGGGCACCCAACCACTCCACCCCAGAGGACTGCCCAAACAACAGAAGGCTGGCATTCAATAAGTTTTTAAGTGCAGTGTGGCCTTGTGCTTCCCTCCTCCGCAACCCATCCCGGGCTACCTTGGCAGTTATCCCCCTATTTGTGTGATGAATTAATAAAGAATGCATGATTTTGAAACAACAATGACTTTATTGTCTCTGCAAGTGGTGATGGAAGGAGGGAGGGTGGTTAGCTTACAGGGAAGTAGAGTGAACCAAGAGGGTGGGTTTTCATCAAGGAGAAACAAATGGAACTGTCACACTGTAGCCTGGCCAGTCATGAAACTGGTTTTCAAAGCTTCTCTGATTCGCAGCGCACTCTGTTGTGCTCTTCTAATTGCTCTGGTGTCTGGCCGCATGTAATCAGCGGCCAGGCGATTTCCCTGAACCTCCCACCCTGCCATAAACGTCTTCCTCCTTACTCTCACAGATATTGTGGAGCGCACAGCAAGCAGCAATAACAATGGGAATATTGGTTTCGCTGAGGTCCAACCGATTCGGTAAACTGTGCCAGCGTGCTTTTAAAGGTCCAAATGTACATTCTACCACCATTCTGCACTTGCTTAGCCTATAGTTGAAAAGCTCCTTACTACTATCTAGGGTGCCTGTGTATGGCTTCATGAGCCATGGCACTAAGGGGTAGGCTGGGTCCCCAAGGATAACTATAGGCATTTCAACATCCCCACCAGTTATTTTCTGGTCTGGGAAGTAAGTCCCTTCCTGCAGCTGTTCAAACCGACATTTCAGTCGGTGAAATGTCCCTTGTGATCCACCAGTGCTTGCAGCACCATTGAAAAGTACCCCTTGCAGTTTATGTACTGGCTGCCGAGGTGGTCCGGGCCCAAGACAGGGATATGCATTCCATCTATGGCCCCACCCCAGGTAGGGAATCCCATTGCAGTAAAGGCATCCACTATGACCTGCACATTTTCCCAGAGTCACTACCCTTGATAGCAGCAGCTGAGTGACTGTGTTGGCTACTTGGATCACAGCAGTCCCCACAATAGATTTGCCCACTCCAAATTGATTCCCGACTGACCGGTAGCTGTCTGGTGTTGCAAGCTTCCAGAGGGCTATTGCCACTCGCTTGTGAACTGTGAGGGCTGCTCTCATCTTGGTATTCTTGTACTTCAGGGCAGGGGAAAGCAAGTCACAAAGTTCCATGAAAGTGCCCTTACACCTGCACTACACCTGAAAGTTTCGCAGCCACTGGGAATCATCCCAGACCCGCAACACTATGCAGTCTCACCAGTCTGTGCTTGTTTCCCAGGCCCAGAATCGGTGTTCCATGGCATGAGCCTGCTCCGTTGCCACCAGGATGTCCAAATTGCCAGGGCCTGTTTTTTGAGAGAAGTCTGTGTCCATGTCCTCATCACTCTCATCACCGTGCTGCAGTTGCCTCCTCGCCTGCTTTTGTAGGTTCTGGTTCCGCACATACTGCATGATAATGCGCGAGGTGTTTACGATGCTCATAACTGCTGCGGTGATCTGAGTGGGCTCCATGCTTGCCATGGTATGGCATCTGCAGGAGAGCAGAGTTGCAGCAGAAGTGGTGGCTAAAGATGGATGCCACAAGAATAGATATTTATAGAGAACGACGAGAGGACCTGCGAGGTGGATTCATGAGAGCAGAGTTGCAGCAGAAGCGGTGGAGGATGACGGTTAGCACCACACACGTTTCCCGAGGAAGAACACACATACCTGGGAGCCCAAGACAGAAAACATGGAGAAATTCGCTATTGAGACAATAGCAGCAGAGTTGCAGCGGAAGCAGTGTATGATGGTGGTTAGCAGCACCCAGGAGGACCAGAACGGATTCCCCAAGCTGCAGGAGAGCAGAGTTGCAGCAGAAGCGGTGGATGACGATGGTTAACAGACCTATTGCACCGTCTGCTGCCAGCAGCACCCAGGACGCAACAGCGGCTGTATCGGTGAGCTGAGCGGAGCGGGCTGCATGCTTGCCATGGTGTGGCATCTGCGCGGGGAAAAAAGGCGCGAAACAATTATCCTCTGTTGCTTTCATGGAGAGAGGGGTGACTGATGACATGTACCCAAAACCACCTGCGACAATGTTTTTGCCCCATCAGGCATTGGGAGCTTAACCCAGAATTCCAATGGGCGGCAGAGACTGCGGGACCTGTGGGATAACTACCCACAGTGCACCGCTCCGTAAGTCGATGCTAGCCACGGTAGTGAGGACGCACTCCGCCGACTTAATGTGCTTAGTGTGGACATATGCAATTGACTTTAAAATCTATTTCTAAAAATCGACTTCTATAATATCAACCTAATTTCGTAGTGTAGACATACCCTTAAGGTGAAAAAGAGAACAATTATTTGCTGTCATTATGCGCTGGTTGCTAATTATGCTCATCAAGTGATTAAAAATGAATAAGTTAATTTAGTTTTTAATTGTTTTGTCTGAAACCCTTATAGAATTTTAGGGAAGTAATTCTTTCTTTCACTTTGTTCATTGCTTGCTTCCTTCCTTCTATTGGACATTAAGTGGATCCAAGGTTATGTCCTCAATTTGTAAATGTACGGGATCCACTAACTTAATCCAGACATTGATTAATAATACTTTGCCTTTCAATAGCATCTTCCATTTAAGAGAATCTAGGCATTTAATAAACAGTGAAGTGAAAGTCATCTCCATGTGGTAGGCTCAAACAAGGCCCAAAGGACCACTTATGCCCCCATCTGGGAAACTGAGTCCTGAGCCAGTGTTCAAAACTCACTGATGCTGTAGTCCAGAGGCAAGACACCAAGAGGCTCAATGTGGAATTTCAGGAGCAGCCCCTCCAAAGGGGTCACACCTGTGAAGTAAGCAATATTATCCCAATTTTGCAGTGAAAAATCTAGATTCCTACAGCTCAATCCAGCAAGTTGTGGCCCTGAGCCTACAAAGCACTTTAGCACAGGCTCAGCTTAACTTCAGTGGGACTACACGTGTGCAGGATCAAAGATAGAATGCACAGTACCTTGCAGGACCAAATCCAGAGAGATTAAATAACTTGCTCAAGGTGACACAGGAATTCTGTAGTAGAGGCAAAAATAAAACTGAGAACTCCTGACTCCCATTCCTGAGGCTTCACCACAAGCCTGTCCTTCCTCTCTTTATTGTACACGTATATTGGCATGGGTGGAAAATCTTTTTGCTTCCTTTCCCAAGCTGGTTACAGCCAAGCCGTAGATTAGTGAAACATGCCTGATCCTGCAAGCCTAGTGCACTGGCAACTCCCACACGTCCATCCAGCCTATCCTCTGCTTGGTAAATCCATTTCCTTTCTTCTTGTCAGGTTTAACCAGCTGTGTGATTACACTGTGCATTTTTAGTTGTGCATTTTTTGTTTTAAACTACTGAACATTATTCTGTTGCTGCCCATCATCGTATCTGGGTACCTTCTGAGTAAAATAGATTGACAGTAGTCCTCTTTAGGCTATAGAAAATCTCTTTGAGGCTAGATCTAGCCATCTATTTGGTAATTTGAAGCTATTAGCACATGTGACATCTGCCCTTCTACCCTATTTGGGTCCTGCATTCCTCTGGTTCCAGTTCCTTTGCAAGGAGGGGAAGCAGTGTGGTCTAGTAGATAGAGCCTGGGACTGAGACTCAGGAGTTCCATTCCCAGTTCTGCTACTGGCCTGCTGGCTGACCTTGGGCACATCACTTCACCTCCCTCTGTTTCAGTTTCACCATCTGTAAATCAGTTTCATCATCTGGATAATGATACCGACATCCTTCATAAACCACTTTGAGATCTACCAATGAAAAGAGCGAGGTGGTGGTAATAATTAAAACTAAATATAAAATGTGTTAGCAATACACATGTGCACTCGTCATTCAATTCACACTTCTGTCACTGACTCATTAACCCTACTGTGCCTCCATTTTTCAGCCAATGAAAAGGAAACAGTAAGTACAATAACATTCCTCACAAGGGATGTCACTGGTTGGAACATGCTTTGAGAGCTCTAATGAAAGAAGCAATGGAAGGGTAATAGATTATTAAATCAAAAGATATAAGGCTAGCACCTCAGTTGGTGTAAACCAGTGTCCCTCCATTGTGGAGCAAACTCAACTTACATCAGTGGAGGGTGGTGTTCTAACACCTCTTTATAGCAATGTGTTTTAAATACTCAGCTACCATTGCAGTTTGATGAAAATCCAATTGAAAATACATTTGTTTACAAAATATGGTACAGACTACACTGTACAGTAGTAGTCTAACTTGATGCTAGCAAGGGGTTTACAGATGACCTGATTTGATATAACACACTCCAGAAGTGCAGAGAGTTGGTATGGATGTATAATATAGAATAAATATAACAACTTGGATGTGTAATATAACAGCTTCATTTGGTCGGCTGAATCTGGAAATTTTCCTGGCATATCCAAAATGTCATTGTGAATAACAAATTCATATTTGATTACTAATATTCAGTACTTTTGAAAAATGATTTTTTTATTGTGGTTAAACTAAATATCCATATGGGTTCAAATCTATAACCCCCGAAATGAAAGACAATTCAAAAGGTTTAACAGATTTCATACATGGTTTGTTATTGAAACGGTATATCTAAAGGAAAACTAATATATTGATCATAGAGGTGCACTTAGGCTTATATGAAACCTATGGACAGTCTAATTTTTACCAGTGAAGTATGAATCCTACATGTGTTTGACTTTTTTGAAAGTCCACTTACAGGTATTTTAAATAGTCCACGTGTTGGAGCTACACCTATGAAAGTTCTAAACAAGACTTGTTATTTCTATGGATAAATGTATTCCCCATGGAATATTGCCATCTAGATCACTTGAGTCTTTTTTATTTAGACCATTAAAAATAGCTTAGCTTATAAAATGAGTGACTAAAGGCCTTCTTGCTTTACATACATATAAATAAATATTCTGAGTGTAATTCTCAAAAGCACCTGTTTGATTTGGGAGCTTTAGATCCATTTTCAAAAGTAACATTGGCCTTTCTCTCTCATATCTTAGAGCATCTTGGAGCCAACAAAGTGAAGGTAGGAATGTATGTTTATGGCCTGGTCTACACTGTTGCTTAAGTCAGTGTAAGTTACATTGCTCAGGGAATGTGGAAAAAAAAATCATCCCATGAGCAACATAGCTTACATCAACCTAACGTGGTGTCTACACTTGCTGTGTTGGCAGGAGATGCTCTCCTGCCGACTTAGCTTCCGCCTCTTAGGGAGGTGGAATACTGAAGTCGACGGGAGAGCGCTCTCCTATTGACTTATCGTGTCTTCACCAGACCCACTAAATTGATGCTGCCGCATCAGTCAGCAGTGCCAATTTAGCAGGCCAGTGTAGACAAGCCCTTAAGTCTCTACAACATGTATCTAGAAAGGCCCAGATCCTCAAAGGTTTTGAGGTGCCGAACTCACGTTGATTTCAATGGGATTTAAGCACCTAAATATTGTTGAGGTTGTGGGCTTAAGTGAATAATAGAATTGTATACATTTTTCATCCCTTTCTGGTAAGAATTTTTGAGTTCCACATAATTGTTAGCTCTTCTTACACACAATGAAGGGAGTTCTGAAAGAATTCACAGCTCTATGGCTACAATAAATGACAAAGTACCAAACATAATCTCAGGCTTGGGAACCTTAAAACTATTTGATCAAATATTGGATTAGCTTTAACTGTTGAAATAAATTTAAGGACAATTTTAGTAGATGATGATAGCTAGACCATAACTAGGAGTAATGGGAAACATTTAACAATAGGGGTGTTTAGGTTGGAAAGTAGTTTCTTTAAGGAAAGCCATCTCTTTAAGGAAAGCCTCTTTTTGTGATAAAAATAGAATGGAGAAAATAGTGGCAAGTGTATGGGCTAGATAACCTAATTAGTCTTTCCCATCTCTAACTTCTTTGGTTCTATGATCAGTTGTTTGCATTATGGGAGAGTAAAATTCATAGTGAACCTGATTTGACTCTCACTCATGTGAGACAGGCAGGCACTGGATAGTTTCTATTGGGGATTGTGCATGATATCACTAATTTGATTAAAGATGGGGGGGAAATTTGGAAAGAGGCATGGGAATGAAACAATGGGCCTATTGACATAACCCTCAAAAACCCACATTAGAGCCCACAGGCAAGATGAGCTGATACCCAGCACGATCCAGGGGACCTTCCCAGGAAGAAAAAATGGGACCATTCAAGTGCAGTCCTTTCCACCCAGAACCTATAGACAGGTTGAGAAAATCCCAGGCCAATAGTATGAAAAGCTGCTGACCGGTCTAAAAGAACCAGAAAATCATCAGTCAATGGGACTAGCAGTCTGTCTCACTATAGCAAGACAACGGTGTTTACAACCCTAAAAGAGAAGGGTAGGGACAGCGTGATCATTCGTCATGATCATGATCATTCCAGCGTCAAGAGAGGATTTTTTGAGCAGGCCCTAATGACCACTCCTTAGGAGGGAAGCTGTCACTCTTCCATAGGCAAATATTTGAGGAAAAACAGCAGACATAGGCCTGACCTACCAGGCCCAATTCAGGAAAGCATTTAATCAACTACTTAAGCCCATTCCTAATAAAGAAAACATTTAATCACATGAGTAAAGTTTAAACATGTGCTTTCCTGAATAATTACTAGAGATGCCTTCCTGCACTGAGGTATCTAAGGGGAAATCTGTGTGTCTGCTGATTGCATTTTCAGACTCAATGAACAATACGTGGGCCACAGTTAGACCCACCACCACTACCATATAGAGGAGCCCTATTGATGTTTGCTTAGCAAATCTGAGTCATGAAATGTCTGTTTGCGGGAGCTCACTAGCACGAAGAGCAGCTTCCTTCACCACAAGACACAAGAAATTTTCATAATTTATGCCCTCTGATTTCCCACTGAAGTGTAACTTAATCTTATTAATTTCTGAAGGAGGTTGTGTTTAGTTTCCATCAGGACAATGCAGCATGTGCATGAAAGACTCAGAGAAAAAGGGAGATTTGAGGAAAAAATATGTTGGGGGTGGGGGTGGGAGGGATTGGGCTTTTTGTTTTGTTTTTTTTTAATATATTTTCACATCTGTGTTTTCTCTCTGCGTTTGTTGTATTTTTGGTGAGTGAGGAAATCTTTATATTAAATGTTTTTTGCAGTAGATGTTATATGGGGCGGAGGGGGTTCTGGATGTCACTAATGGCACTTGGGTGGTGGAAGGCACAGGAGTATTGTTGCACTAACTAAAGTCAGTGGAGCAAATGTGAGATCAAACGTGCACTGGGAAATTGTCCTCCAACTTGCTATATTTCTATCTTTGAAATGTTAAAAATCACACATCAAACAAACCATTCAAAGGCCATCTTAAGGGGGAGTACAAACAAAATACAGAAGAGTAAGTTGTGCCTGGCCCAAGTTCACACTACAGGTCAGAGCTAGGAATAGAACTCAGTCCAGTACCCTAACCACTGGGCCAATGTGCCTGTCTGCTAATACACCAGGCCAGATCCTCATACCCTTACTAATGTTGGATAGCACCTTACTCTACAATGAGTCCCACAGAAGTCCAGGGGACTAGTTGTGGAGTGTGACCAGGATGCCAAGGGAGCCATGCTGAGATTACTCAATTAGGGAAAACTGCAAAGAATGGGGCAGACAATCCCACAAATTGGTGGTTATTCTAATACTTAGATTCAGTAAGCCAGCAACAAAATAGCTTCTATGATACCTTACTGGTTACCCAGAAGCCAAAACACAGTTCCCTTAAAGCAACCCAGCGTTGAGTTCCCACTCAGACAGCCAAGTCAAATATGATGAGGATTACTGAAAATCTTGTTCATCATATAAAAAGTTCTGTCAATCCTAAAGGATTGGACACATTACCCACCGGGTTAATGAATATTTCAGATCTTACCCAAATATACGCTAAACTAAGATTGAGTAAAGAGAGAGAGAGAGAGAGTATTGGTTAAAAGATGATTATACATACAGACTTGAATATAATTCTTCGGTCAGTTTCAGAGTAGAGATGATGAGCTTTAGAGGTGCAAAGAGTTCTTTCGGAATCAGTTCATCGGGTTATAGTCCAATGTCCAATATCAGGGCGATCCGGAATGGAACTGGAGATCTCAGACTTGCAACTAAACTTCCTCTGATGAAGCTTAAGCAGATCTGAGATACCAGGATCAGGGCCCAAGAATCCTTTTTATAGATCCCTGGCAGCCTCTTAACAGTGTGTAGTCTGAGGGTGAACAATAGTGGCTTTGAAGTAACCTCCTATTTCCTAAGTACCCCACTGGTAATTAGCTTCATGGATTAACTTTAGGCAACTGCTCATCTCCTGCCACTTACAGGTAGTTTACTACATACTTCAACGAGAAATGAAAACAGTGATATTACTATATTCACAGTTCATCTAAATGCTAACATCTCCTTTTGATGTCTGAATTAACAATACAGTGACATACAGGAACGGTTTGGTTACATTGTCAGCCTCTAACAGCATATATGTAAACACACAAAACCCACCATTATTATCTACTACTCTGTCTCTAAAAGTTGAATCTGGGTCAATTAGTCTGCTAGTTGTGTAATCCTTTCTGGGTCTGTGTCACATGGAGTAATGGTATCCGTTACCTGGCCAACATTTTACCTTTATGCGAAAATATCTTTACGGGGATAGAAACTTATTTTGTTCTCTCTTCCCCAGCTACTCCCAAGTCTCCTGATCCTCTAGCAGCCCCTCCTTTCCATTTTTATTATCCTATTAGTCATTTATATTCACATTAATGTAAGAACAGCCATACTGGGTCAGACCAAAGGTCCATCCAATTCAGTGTCCTGTCTTCCAACACTAGATGTTTCAGAGAGAATGAACAGAGCAATTATCAAGTGATCCGTCCCCTGTCGTCCAGTCCCAGCATCTGGCAGTCAAAGGCTTAGGGGGGCACACAGCACAGGGTTGCATCCCTGACTATCTTGGCTTGATGGACCTATCCTCCATTGTTTGTTTGTAATGTACTGTAATTACAATAACAGAGATGTTGTGCAATGGGACATACTAGTAAAAACCCAGTGTGAAATCCTGGCTCCATTGAAGTCTATGGCAAAATTCCCATTGACTTTATAGGGACCAAGATTTCACTCTCAATGATTTAAAAGCAGAAATAAAAATTAAACCTATATGTTTCATTCTCTTGAGACCTCGTCTGGAAAAGTCTGATTGTCCAGTTGCAGAAAGAGGGGAAGTGGAGAGTGCAATGCCATATTTTGCTATTGCCTCTTGGTACATGCACAAGACACGGTGGTGGTGGTGGTGGTGGCAGGTGGAATTACTTCTCTCTTCCACAGATGGTCAAAGACCTGTATTTCTGAAGAAATGTGGTCTCTGTATATTTATGGGAAGATAGTCATCATCCTACTTGCTAACACTGAAAGACTTCTTCACATTTTCCCCGTCAGTAGAATTCTGGAGACTTATAATACGCAGCCCAAAAGCTGTTTCCCAATGCCCATGTAAGATGATGTCAAGTGTCCGTGATGCTAAATGTTATTTGCTTGGCCATATGCACACTTCCCACAAAGTGCCTGATCCTGCAGAATGTTGAATTACTGCATTTCTTCAATTCCCAGTGAAATCAATGGGTATCTCCAGGAACCTAACCTGGGATGAGGTAGGAACCCTCTTGGATTGATGCGGGAGATAGGTACATCAAAATACATGGTACCAGTGGGGTTGGAAATGTCACCTTTAAATGTGACCTTTAAATGTGAGTGCAGAAACTCTTTAGAAAGCTTCTCTTAGCAGATTTGATATAGGTAGGCAAATTACTGGTTGCAAATAACTTGCAAATTTAGCCCTACGTTGTGTTTGCAAATGTTCACATTTCAGCAAACTGTTCACGTAAGATATGCATAATTCATTACTTAATTCCTGGAGTGCAGTTGCCTACCTAAATTGTATGTATTGGAGGACTGACTTTCCTATAGGCAGGAACAGGGAAACAACCATTGCAAGAGAACTGCATGAAAAAAAGGCTCAAAACTTTATAAAAACATTTTTCATGACCCTTACTTTCTACATCATAATAAACAACATCACCTGTATGAATTTTACTGTAAAATGAATAAAAAGTCACAAGGAGCAAAATTAGTCAAAATAATTTTGCAGTTTTTATTCCATTTAATATTTGATTATTTTCTTAGCAGTATTCTCCTACTTTAACGTACACCATACTCTTCTCTTTGTTCAAAGTTTTTGGTTCAAATGGGTTTGTGTGAACCAGAGTGGTGGGGTGTTTTTTTTTGTTTTTGTTGCTGTTAATGGTTCAGTTCCCCAGTGGATCACATTTGGTTTCACTTTGTGTTTCATGTTCAAATGAAGAACCCCAAAGCTAAAACTCAAATTATTTTTTGCGGGTCCGCTTTTGTATCAAAGTCATGAGAACAAAAGATGAGCCCCAGAATGAAACTCCTGATCTGGTCATCCCCCTTGAGGCTTGGAGTGTTTGAAATTCAGATACATTTGTCCATCTATATGCATTTGGCAGTTTAAGTCCATCTGTAGAAACTACCCAAGGCCAAGAATTTCAAAACCGGAGCCTAAAGGCAATGGGTGAGATTCTTTGAGGGACAGCACAGAGGTGGAGCCCAGAATTTGAAGCCTGGGAGGAGGGGCCTAAGGTGGCTTTAAGCTGTCAGGGATGTCTGTGTGTGCCAGCTTCCCCAAGTTGCCCTATGGGCAGCAACACATGCTGCAGCCCTGCCCTCAACATACTCCAGCCACACACCCCTTGCAAGTACTGACAAGAAGGACCTTGGAGGTAGGGTGCCCAGAGAGCAAATGTGAAAAATCGGGACAGGGGGTGGGGGTTAATAGGAGCCTATATAAGAAAAAGACCCAAAAATCGGGACTGTCCCTATAAAATCGGGATATCTGGTCACTTGGAGGATAGCCTGCAGCTGAATTCTTCAGTTTCTGCACCAGTGGAATTCTTCTGGATGAATCTGTAGCTGTTAGTCCCTTTTACACCTCTGTGGCCCCTTTACTTGGCTGGCATTAGGATGAGAATCTTTCCCAATGGGAGCTCTTGCATGCTTAGGGCCCAAAATTTGCCAAGACCTGCCCACGGGTTTACCTTTGTACATTGTGGGTGAAATCCTGCTCCCACTGAAGTCAATTACAGAAATCTCATTGACTTCAATGGGGTCATGATTTCACCTTTGACTATTAACTCAAGGGGGAGTAATCACCATGCTTAAAGATAAGCATGCACAAAAAGCTTTGCAGGGTTGGGGCCTAAATGTGGATTTAGGATTCTAACTTTAGGCACCTATTTTAAAAAAAAAAAAACTTGGCCCAAAGCTCTGCCCACATTTGCAAAACTCAGAGAGTCTAGCCTGAGTTTGATTCTGAATTAAATCAGAAACATGAGTTTTGTGTTTCATTATGGGAAAAACTTCACACATCTCTATTGGTGACTTAACCATGGTAAAGTTATTTTGTAGAAAAATTAAAATATGAACGCACAACTCATGATGGACTAAATAGGGTGCAACAATTTGACTTTTCTAAAACGCTAAGTGGCTTTGATTTGGTAGGACTGCAAAAAACTGTCTCGAGCTACTAACTTTTAATTTCTTAGCAGTCAAGTGATTGAAGATGGCTTGTTTACAAACAACCCCTCCCCAAAACATGCTTCAAACTAAAACATTTACGGGAAGCTTCAAGCCTTTGTATAGATCAGGGGTTCTCAACCTTTTTCTTTCTGAGGCCCCCACAACATGCTATAAAAACTCCACAGCCCACCTGTGCCACAACAACTGTGTTTCTGCATATAAAAGTCCAGGCCAGCATTAGGGGGTTGCAAGCAGGGAAATTGTCTGGGACCCCAAGCCACACAGGGCCCAGTGAAGCTAAGTTGCTCAGGCTTTAGCTCCAGGTGGCGGGGCTTTGGCTTTCTGCCCTGGACCCCAGTGAGTCTAATGCTGGCCTTGCTTGGCAGACCCCCTGAAATCTGCTCATGGCGCCCACAGGGGGCCTTGGAACCCTGGTTGAGAACTGTGGTATAGACAATATACAAACCTAAAACATAGGGCTTTATTACTGAAAGTTAGTTTGTCATAAATCTTGCTATTAAGTTCTAAATAGAGTTGTTTTGTTTACTATACAGAACCACCCCACTAAGGAGCCCTGTGGCTGATACGGGAGAGAGAGAAACAAAGTTTGAAAGTAGAAGAAAATTCTGATTTGATTTCATGTTTTTATATATGAAGTTCATTTACGAAGTGCTAACATTTTGCTATGAAAAGCTATAAACATGGGATCTTCCACAAATGAGAAAAAAAATTAACTAGCTTTAGCTGTTGGATTATAATTTAAGACAAACAATAGTTTACTGCATTGCAACTGAATGCAGAGGTATTACTGAACTCGGCTAAAATCGAGTAATCTTTTAGTTTCTGTTTTCTCCAAACTAAGCTACACAGCAGTGTCACAAAATGACAAATTACAGGATGAACGTAAGAGCAGTACCTTCAAAAATACAATAGTTATACAAGCCATCTACTGTTAATGAAGAATATAATGCAATTTGTCTGTCTGTAATACAATTATGCAAATCAAAGATGGAACTATCCTGAAACCTCTCTACATTCCAAGTGATTAAAATGAGATAATTTATCAAAAAGAATATTACTGATGTTTATGTGTTGCACATTAATCCTATTACAATAATGTATCTTTCTACTAATGTAATGGATTTGTGCAATCTAACAGAAAATGACTTTTATACTACCCACAATTACAAAAATATTCAAAGCATATCCATTGCTGTATAATAGTGTATGTCTACAACTGTACAATAAACCTATTAAAACAAACAAAGCTTGTGAATGTAACCTTCATACCAATAAAGACAATTCTAAATTCAATTTTATTACCCTCATTATTTCAACAGCTCCATATATGATAAACACTGGAAGTAAATTACTTCAACCTTCTTTACTTTATAAAGAAAGAGAATTTTATAAAAGTAACATAAAAATGGAGACTGCGTTGCTCTTCAGAATCAGTGGAATGGGTATTAACAACGTAGAACATATCATCAAAATCTATTGGACCAACATAGAAGTTGCAGTCCATACACATTTCAGGCCAAGAGTTCGCTTTTTAACAGCCTTGGTGGTTTATATATAAATCTGTTTGTATCAATTTACATTTTATGGTGATTTGTATAAATGCAACCCAACAGACACTTCTATTACAGGACCAGAGAGTAGTCATCAATGCTTAAAGACTGGAGAGGAGTTCTTTTTATGTTGTGTCCAGTGAGGCATGTGGAGGAGTTGAAAAGCACTAGAGGTATTATGGGAGTGACTTCCATGTATATGGAAATTGAACAGAAGGTGTGAAATTCCACAGGGGGAAAATACTCTATTAAGAGAGTTTCACAATTAAGCACTGGAAAGTTAGGAAATGCAAAAGATGAGGTTGCATATTCAACCTTCACTCTGCTCCCTTGTGCATATGCATTATGACATGATCACGTGCTCAAATAATACTATATATAAATGTTCTACAACCTTAGATACACAAATGAAGTATCTTGTGATATTTGCTGTTCTTTTACACTTACACTAATTTCAGTTCCAAAACAGTTCAGTGTATTTGTATTGATTTAGGCTTGAGAGGGTTTTTCCTCCTTAATATGTTTTTTATATTTTTAGCATTCAATTGCTATTTATCATACATCTTAAGTGCAATTCAAAGGTTGAGCTTGTCAACTGCAAACCTAACTTACCTGCCCTGTATATACCAAAGCAATTTCATTGTTGCTAAGTTGTATACAAAGGGCCAAATTAAGAGGTGATGTTGTTTGAGCCTTTTGGTGCCCTCAGCACATGAATTATCCCATGCTTTCAGGATTAGGCCTGTATATTCTGCATGTCAAAACTGGGAAATTAAAAAGGTCCAGTGGAGAAAAAAAGTTAAGGCCTGATTTTTTATTTACTTTCAGAATGCTAGTGTCTAGGGGGCTTAGTGTAAATGAGAATCAAGACTTACATGTTTACGCTTGTCTATTTAAATTGCTTTACAAGTTACAGAACATACCCACTCGGCTGAATAAATTTTGTAAATACTCTCTTCCTAGCCTTAGCCTGTATAATGCTGTTGTGTAAATTATGGACCTGATTTTGGTACGCAGCTAAACTTCACACACTAGAGGTCATGAAGTTGTTGGTCAAGGTCGCTTAAAACTCCTCTTTACAGTCCCCTGATCTTGGTGCTGCTCTGTGCAGGTTGGTCCCCTAAACTGTGTTAGAGCACCAAAGAGCCTGCTCTGATTTTACACCAGTCTAAAGAGCTAGCTAAATAGTGATGTAGGCTGATGGACCCTATCAGCTGCCCACAGCTCAGTTTGTAGCCCTTACCTCAGGGCTCAGTTTATTCTGTAATATACTCATGCACAAAGGAAACTGGAACAATAACAAAAAGCAACAGTCCTCTTCTCATTTGAGGCTGTGGGGCCCTCTGGCCTTCAGTAGCTTGATGGTCTGGAACTCCCCCTGGGTGGGGGAGGCCCTCAGGGCTTACATGCCCTCTCGTAGGCTTCTGCTGCAGTCACATAAGAGTGCATTCCCAACCTTCTCCTGGTCCCAGGCTCCTTCATGCAGCTGGAACCCTCTTTTATGTATCCCTGAGAAGAGCATCATCAGACAATCCCTTGATGCTGTCCAGCTGGGTCTGATGATTCTCAGCACCTGACTGCTGGTCTCCTCTCCAGACCAGGAGTGGTGGCTCTCCAGCCCTCCGGGTGCTTGAAGGGACAGACTGCTCTGTTTACCTCCATCCCAACCTCACCCCTTTCCTCCTGCCATATCTGCTTTTCCCTTCTACCCTAGTAGTGTTGGACTGAGTGGTTCTAGTGTACCCGACATTGGCTGTACACCACTAGTTACCCTTAAACTGGGACGATCCTCCCTAGGATGGTTAAACTGGATTGTATGCCAAATTATACCAGTAGTGTGGTGTGAACAGGCCAAACTACACTGGAGAATCTGACTCAATATGAGACACCACTATATGTTAAGTACAGCAGCATTTATCATTAGCGTCACTAATGAGCTATAAATCCAATATCCCTCTTGCATCTATTGCTTTGCGTCTTGTGAATTTGAGTTCCCAAGATGGCTTTTCTTCTGTGTTATGAATCAGGTAACGTGAGCTCATTTGGTAGAAATCTTCATTTTAAGACTTTCTGGCACAGGGCTGCACTTCCAGTTCCTGCGAACCCTGTTTTTTTAAAAGCCATTTATTATAATAATGTTTCCACAACATGTTTCAAAAAGGGTTAAAGGCGTTCTGAACAACTGCATGCTTGCCAGAGCTGTCCACTTTTAATCTAACAACCCCACGGCTTAAATAGAACAAAAACACAATGACCAGAGCAGTGGCCAAATCTTTTATAAACCTTGGGGGAACGGTCGTAATCCTAAGAGTCTCTCACAAAATTCTATCCATGCAGACTTAAAACTTTAAAACACACAGTGACTCTACTTTCAGTTTCTTGGATCACAGAGAGATAGAGAGAGAGAGCACCAAAGGATGATTCCTAAATAGACATGAATGTGCCTGTGATGCCAGCATGAACATTAAACAGCTGTCCCATGTCCTGTGGTAGGTGACTTAGGCTATGGCTACACTACGGAGATGCAGCTGCTCTCCTGCCAACAAAGGTCTGTCCACACCGGTGCTTAGATCGGCGTAACTTACGTTGTTCGAGGGGGTGGCTTATTCACACCCCTCAGTGATGCAAGTTATACCACAGTACGTGGCGGTGTGCACATACCCTTAGAAATAATACTTAGCATTTATGTACTGTACATATTTACTGCGGTGTACGAATACCAAACTAAATCTCTTACCACCCCTGTTTGGGAGGTAAGTATCTTCTTTGTAATTCTGTTTAACAGATAGGAATCTGTTAATATTAAGGCTTACCTGAGTCTACAGGTCCGACTGCCCCCCGGCAAAAGAGGGAGAGGAATGGAAAGGCTGAGAGATGAATGAGAAACAGCCACATGCAGGCGTGTTTTGCTGCTGAGATCCATTTATTGTCTTGAAATTTAGGAGGCTATAGAGAGTAGGTGGGTGATGTAATATCTTTTACTGGCCCAACTCCTGTGGGTGAAAGAGACACATTTTTTCGAGATACAGAGTTCTTCCTCAAGTCTGGGAAATGTACTCAGAGGTTACGTCTACATTGTAATTAGGCAGCTGCGGCTGGTCCAGGCCGGTTGACTTGGGCTCGCAGGGCTCAGGCTACAGGACTGTTTAATTACAATGTAGACTCTCCAGCTGGACCCGAACGTCTACACCATAGTTAAGCAGCCCCTTAGCCTGACCCCCATGAGCCTGAGTCAGCTGACACTGGCCAGCTGTGGGTGTCTAATTGCAGCACAGACATATCCAGAGTCCCAGTTAAATACAAGGTGGAACAGATTGTTTAGCATAAGTAATTACATATTCTAAGAGACCATCCAAGGTGAAATGCAGTCATAGGATGACAAAGGGGGGATAGTGGGTTACAGATTGTTGTAATAAGCCATAATTCCACTGTCTTTCTGAAAACTCTGATTTTTAGTGTCTAGCAAAGTTATGAGTTTAAACTCCAAGCCTCATCTTTTGAAGGTGTTATGCATGTTTCTTTTGAGGATGAGGACTGAGTAGGCAGGCATCTCAACTGGTATTAAACCAGACAGTCATGTTTTCTAGGGTTTGTTCCCTGTCTGGTACTCAGAAAAAAACAGAAATGATTTTGTCCAGTATTGGCTGGGGGATGCCATTTTGAAGAGTGCTCCGTTCCACCCCGGCCAGCGTGACCTTGCATACATCATGTATCTCAGGTCACATTGGCTGGGGCAGGCCCACACCACTCACAGAGGTACTGGAATGTCCCGTATTCTGGGAATATGTGAGTGGCCCCTTAGGGCTGAGAGGTCAGATATGGAGTGATTGTTTTGTGAAAAGTGTTCTTCCACAGGTTCTACCACAGGTGGTGGTGTTGTCTTTCATCATGTAATGAATGAGAGAAAGCCACTGGCAGGTTTAGCCCATGAAATGTCTGTACTGCTACCATGCTAGGAACTTGTCACTGCTTGCTTTAGGGATGTTTGAATGTCAAAATATTTGTAAATGGCATAACAGTTGAGGGCCAGATGCTCAGCTGAGTCACATCAGTATAAATCCAAAACAATGTCATCTGCTTCAAAGGAATTACGGCAGGAATTTGCACCAGTTTAACTCAGATGAGCAGCTGAGCCTGGGGCTCAATACTGCTTTCACTTATACAGGTGCAAAGCTATTGAAATCACTTGTCCTTCAGTGTTTAAAGCAGACCTCAGACGGCACCACTTTGAACTGGTTGATCTAGATCTCTGTGCAGTGAGAGCTTCCCCTATCTTTCTCTCTTTCAAAATAAGCAGACTTGGCAAGGGTTTTGATTATGAGATGAGTATTGAACTGAATGTTGAATGAGTTTCAGGGATGGGGAACTCCACAGCCATCCCTCCCTTTTACCACCGAACAAACACAATGACAGTAACCACTGGTCAGCGTGTAGTCTGAAGAAGGAGATTCCAGCTTGGGGCTTTGGAGAGCCTGGTTCAATGCCTGATCAAGTCAATTAGAGACAGATTTTCAGAGGTGTTTAGGCACCTAAAGATGCAGCCAGGTGCCTAGTGTGTTTAAGTACCTAAGTATGTTGGGTATCTACTTCCCCCGGAAATCATGTAACCTGCTTAGGTACATTTGAAAAGCCCACTTGTCACCTATTAGCACCTAAATACCTTGGAAAATACAGCCCTTAGTCTCACTGAGCCAGATGTTTTAAGGCATTAAGGAGCCTAAAGTCTGTTGAAATCAATGGGCGTTAGGTGCCTAAATACCTTTAGAAAATCTTTTCCTCGGATCCCAAATTGTAAAATGAAGATAATAGTTAATACTGCTCCTCTATCACAGAGATGTTGTGAGGGTGAATGCATTAAAGGCTGTGAGGTGCTCAGATACTATGGTAAACCTAAGCTTTATAAATACCTAGAATGGAGAGAGAGTCTATCTTTTCCTATTCTAGTTAGCTGACCGAGTGACACTGAGCCGGTAGCCTAGTGGATTGAGATAAGCATCAATAACCTGAACCTGGCTCTAGTCTATTCATCCTCCTATGCTACAATACCATAGTTAGGTCTGTTTAGTTTATACTCATCTCATTGTGCCATGCTAGTATGTGAATGAGCAGCCTGCAGAAAGAGAGACAAGGGTGGGTGAGGTAGTATCCTTTATTGGACCAACTTCTTGTCTTTCTCACCAACAGAAGTTGGTCCAATAAAAGATATTACCTCCCCGACCTTGTCTCTCTACTATCCTGGGACCAACACAGCTACAATCACACTGCATACAGCCTACAGCAAAGCAGTCCTGATTCTCTATGCTTAAACATAGGGGCTGCTGTCTATGCAATGCAATTGGGAGAACTGTATGACAAATCAGAGCCAAACTGGTCTGAATCTTTCCTCAGTTGCACTTGCTTGAGTGTCAGTGGCATTGCTGAGGTCCAGAAGAAGACAGAATTTGGCTCACCATCAGGATGAAGCTAAAAGGAGGAACTGTTCCATTTTCCAGTGGGGAATGGGCTAATTTTTGAGCAGCATAAGGCTGGCTGGCTGCTAGAGCTTTTCTGCTCTGTTGAGGTTGTAATTACAGCCTCTCAAAGCTTGCATGACATTGCTAATTTGACAGAAAATGCAACACTGATATCTGTAAGAACACTCAGAGCTAGGGTTTTGATTACAGACTATACATATCTGCAAATCAAACCTGTGAATATGAAAAGCATTTAAAAGTATGTTATCCTAGGAATGTTCCAAAAACACGAGAGGGGGAAAAGTAAATGTCAACTATTAAAGTCTTGAAGAGATTAAAATGACTAAAAGTCAAACTGTTCATGGGACTGGAGTATGAAATAATGAATCTGACATTACTAAACCTCCCACCACCACCACCACCCCCAAACCCCCCCACTACTTTTATTTGGAAAAAGCCTTTTACCCAAACAAATCCTTCAGTTTAAAAGTCACATCTGTCCAGCTGAACACTTAAAACAGATACTCTAGCTCTAGATATTCCATTTTATTTTACATGGCAGTTTCATTCAGTGGGGGGCCAGATCCCCTCTGACTTACACTGATTTTATATCAGTATAATTCCATTGATTTCATTGGAGTTACACCTGACTTACTCCAGCATAAACGAGAAGAGGATCAGGCCCTAAGTGTCCATAGTAAATGGTAATTTACATGTGACTGGTGTCAACTTACATGGAAGATATCCTGCTTCTTGAGGCTAATTACATCTCCCTTTAAATCAGAGTGCAGGAGATATGATATCCATTGAACCTGTCTAGCTATGCCTACACAGAATAGCATCTGTCACATTACTAGTTACAGTAGCTGATAATTCCCTAATTAATAAAGATGGGCCCAAGTCACAAATTTCACATCCAGATCTGATCTGAATCTCCCCAGTGTTTGAAGGAATTAAGTCCTGGAGTTCTGCTTTGCTCTTTACTAATTGTAGGCCAGAACCTGCAATCTCAGCACCCGCTAAAGTCAATAGGAGTAGTGCATGTGGAAGGGCTGCAGGAAACGACCATGCATTTTCTGTCAACATGAAAAGCCACATAATTACTATGCAGTAATATTATATTGTTCTTAATAATCTTTCACTATAGGCCTAATCCTGCATGGTGTTGAGTGCCCCTGTAAGGTACTGGTACTCTTAACTCCCAACTTCAAAGGGAGATAAGGATGCCTAGTACCTTGCAGCATCAGGGCCTATTACCTTAGCGCATGGTGGTGATGAGCATCACCAAAGAGATGATAATAAAGGTTATCTTCCTCACTCAGAGTGGGGTTATGCTCTGTAGCAGGAGCCACTAGTCAGAGCTAAGCACTTCTCAATGATGTTACAAAAGGATCTTGAGTTTGGGTGGCTTCTAAGAAATCTCTTGTCATGGATAAACACTCCCTGGTTGATATGCCTAACATCCCTCGATGTTCCCTGTGCTCAGTCTGGATCTGTAGGTAGAAATAAAGATGTTGGTGTTAATCTAGCTGTATCTAATTTATAGAAACCATGTCGCCAAACTTTTTGTACCTGAGAAATGGCCTCACAGATTTGGGTGTCAAATGGGGGAATAAAAAACTGTGTTAGCTGACGCATGTTAAAAATCTAACCAATCCCAGTTCTTCATTTTTATCTGAGACTCCCTTATTACCATGGTGTAAGCTTTAAATATCTGGAAAAATAACAAAACAGTAAAGGGGTTAAATGACAGCAGAGATCAGTATTCTACTGTATTTCCTCAACAGTCTAACAGATACAAATAGAAAGGGCCAGGCAAAACATAAATATTTCCTATTATGGATAAACTAAAGTCACAATGGAATCTGTCATGCTTGTGATATGAGAGATGGACAATATTTCTGAGCTGCTGCCATGCTGGCACTTGAATAGAGTTTATATTTTGCTTATGGAGCCAAATCAGAACTCCCCTTTTTGGAGGGGGGGCAGCGTGTGTAATTCTTCTTCATGGAAGCTCGGAATGGCTGCAGAGCAGCTCAATATTCCATTTATTTTATTTATAAAAGAAATTCAAAGCCTGAAAAGATGAAGTAATTGACTTACCGGGATGACAGTTAAACCCACTAAATTTAATCTTATCCTCTCAAGTACAACATATCACGCTTACAAATTATCACCCTGCACCAGACAGGCCTGCTCTCTTCACCTAATCCAAATGGAAATGAAGGCCTCTGTTATTGTATTATCTGACTTTACTATCAGCATTAATCCGGCTTAACTCACTTAATGATGCCACTTGTGGCACTATGAAGGCAGCAAAGAAGTCTATAAACTACTTCCATTAAAATGCAAATCTGGCCCACAGAGAAAATAAGTGACACAAAAGTAGGAGAATTCGGCCATACACTGTATTAGCCTCTTGCCGCACAGAACTGATACAAGTATAATAACTGATGCTGTGATTATTATTCTAGCTGTGGATTTCCAATGAAAGGAAGCCAGTCTACCACAGAACGTCACAAAAGTGCTTCAACAAGCCAGGGTATTTAATTTCTGAAGAGATTTATATTTTTTGTTGTCAGGAAATGAACAAATACTTATCAATGTAAAAACTGCTATCTTAAATCTTCCTGCCAGGTTTTTCATACTGATATTATTTGCACCCTATAACACAGGAAATGAAAATCTTCTATGCCTTTCACATCTCCCCTGTATCTTAAAATCCTTTGGTAACAGACTTACTTAAAAAACCCTTTTGTAAACACAAAAGCAAACTTTTGTGGATCCAGTATAGGGAATAACTAATGCCAAAATTTCAAACCCAAACTCCCAGCATCTGAAAGCTGAACATTTCGACTCTATCTTATTTCTTCTCTTTAAAGAAAAGCACATCTATTTTACTTGTGTATCCTGTTTCAGTTTTAGTATGAAAAATACACCCCCCCCCACCCACACACAGATGAAAAATCATCAAGGTAAAGGAGTCATATGAAAGAAGTCATAGTAAAAACACTGGCAGGGGATTTTTTGTTTTCTTTTTAAGTCTCCTAATTTCTCTTGAGCTCAATAGTTCCCCTCTCCTCAATGACTGTAAAACTTGACTTCTGGCTCTGGGAGGCATAGGGACACAGAGCCAGAGCCTTAACTGGTGTAAATCAGTATAGTTTCACAGACTTCAATAGTGATGTAAATGAATATTTACACCAGCTGAGGATCTGGCTCAGTATGTTTATGCACGGGGAGACAGATTTGAAGGGAGTTATAACCCACTATATGACATTTCACTATTCCTATCTCTCTTCCCTCCCCTCGCCCCACCCCCATGGAAAGCTTACTACTGATAATATTACAAATTAGAGATAGGTCCACATTGCAGAAGTAGAGTTCATGTTTCAAACACTCCCACCCGGGTGTGTTTGAGTCAAGGATTTTGGTTGAGTCTAGGGTACTGACAAGGGCTAGCTGTCAGATTCAGATCTGGATGTCAGTTTGGATTCTGAATCCCCCCCAAAATTTGGGGGTGTTCAGAGCTGGAGTCAGAACAATTCTTTATAACACCTCACTTATCAACTCCAAACCCACAAAATGACCTGTTATTGGGGCAAAGGATTCAGCAACACCCAAGTTCAATTTTACATTCTCAACCTGCTGAGATAACATTACATAGACCTTTCTTCCTGTCTTAGGTCACAATTAAACTGTGTTGGTGATCTTATTTGCAGTTGCCACTTATCCATTTCACAAGGGAGCAGATTCTGGCACCCTTCCTCACTCTGTAGAACACCTTTGTACCTGAGTCATCTCATTAACTTCAGCTTCACCACTCATAGACTAGGCTATTATTCAATGCAAGTGAGAATATCCAATCCCAGCCTAAAACAGTCCAGTGCAGTCTGACATGAATTGCAGTGTCTGCTTAAAAAAGGTTTGCAGCTGTGCAAAATTCAGCTGTTTCAGCTCACAGTGGTTCATGCATGTTGTAGCTTTTGCTCTTTACACAACAAAACAGTGTGAAGAAACCACAGATGCACTGTTGGGTTCCAAATAATCCTGTTTTTACACACACGCAAGGCCTTGCTATATTTGTACTGCTGCTCTGGCTGGTTTCTGGCAGCTTCTAAAACAGAGAGCACAGTGAACACCAGTAGAGGGCTCACAAACTATTTGAAGGGATACACCCCCATGCACAACAATTTAGACCTCCTCTTGGTATTGGTTCATGTGGGTTTACGTTGCTGGGCCAGATCCATAGCTGGTTCAAATTGACAAAGCTCCACTTACACTAATTTCCACCAGCTGAGGATCTGGCCCCTGAAGTTAACACTGAGTTTCAGTCTGAGAAAGCCCCAAACTCAAAGTGAATCTAGTTTCCGATTGAATCCAAGTGAAACCTGTGCTTATGATTGTTTCCGACCCGAAAGCATGACACTGCTCAACAACCCACACGCCCATGTCCATGTGGTAATGAAGCCAGGGAAATTAGGACTGGTTTCAGGTTCCATCGTGAATGATCATCAGGCCAAGAGTTGAACGAATTTGCAGATTTGTGAGGAAACTTGCTCAGTACCTGCATGAATTATCCCTAAGGCCTTATCTACTCTGACCGCTTTGTAAAGTGCTTTGAGATCTATGGATGAAATGCCCTGTAAAAGAGCTAGCCGTTATTATTGTTAACAAGAACATTTCACTGATTTATGTAAGGTATGTTTCTAAGCCTATTTAGTTTCTGTTACAACCCCTGAGTGGACCCTCTGATTTAAGTTTAAAGCAGGCTTTTTGTAGCTTAGCTTAAGTTAGTTAGGAGTTGGTTTGAGCCAAACCAAAAATAAACCATTCTCAAATCAAAAGAAGAGTTTCTGCTCAGGGTTGGCAATGTTTTAACTAAATCAACGTAAAATCCTATTTAAGTTAAACTGGTGCAACTTTCCTTGTATAGACAAGGCCTGAATCTGACTGTGCTCTGACCCTTTGTTTTCATAAGTGGATTCAATATGCAGCAAAACATTTTGGAAAAAAAAATGCTCTCTGTATCGTGTACTTTTAGCAATATCAGGTAAGGTTATTGCAGAGCTGGACTCTGATATGCCATATTGCTCTAACTAGATGTACAGACCTCATGCGGATGTCATTTGATTCAGCTATTCTTGTGGATGGACAGAAGAGCCCTGGTATCAAGATCCAACACGTGGATCTGAGAGTAGAATTCTTTCCTTATATTTTTGGAATGAACCCATATTCTAGTGAGGGCTAGGGGATTATTTTCTGTCCTTCTAAGGTGTACCTGGGACTCTGCATAAAGCCAGGGGGAACAGCATGTGAATATGAAGGTGGAATGCTGGTTGCGTGTGTCACTTTCCTTTCCTCTTCCAGAGTGACTGTCTGGGAATAGGGGAGGACAGGGCTCTTTGAACTGTGTTTATCCAAAAGAGGTCATTTTATAGTATTGTGTAACTCATTCTGAGGACTTAACCAAACAGGCTCCATCCCAGATATGTATATGAAAGGAGAGTTCCTTGTGCACAAGCAACACTAAGCAGGAGAGAGGATTGTTTTATAAAATTAAACTAAAATGTCTTTTTGCTTGTCTATTGTATCTGTATAATGCTATCTAGGTCCTAAAGTATGAATTATAGCAAACCAAACAGAATGATTTATAATATCAAGCCTTAGCACTCACTGCATGAAGCCAATACTTTTGAGATGTTATTAAAAATTCAATATTCAACCACCCGAGGCAACTGCAGTGTCTGTGTAACTTTGTATACTTGGAATAAGAGACTACACTCACTGTAAACTGGCATGCAAATAATACATTTTTCACAGTGCTCATAAGGGGCATGACTTTTAGAAGTATGTGCATTCAGATGCTCATGCAAAAAAGCATGCCTGATTTGTGCATGTGCAGTCATATTAGTTACATCTGCAAGTGACCAGTCACAATGACCATTAGGTATCACTATCCTTGAGGAACAGACTGCCTGATCGCATGCACTAATGGGTTTAGCTATATATGTGGTGATATCTGAGCAAAAAATGAGGCCATAAGTCTCAATTCCCTGACTTGGCAATTCTGATATAATGTCTGGAAGTGCATTTAAGTGTACGCACAGTAAAAGATATGAAGCCAAATGTAGTGCATTGGCTCGGATTTCTATGGGAGTTGCACTCGCTCACAGGGCCACAGTTTATAAAAATGGACCATAGGTAAAAAAATTTCATGTGGAAACTGGCCCAGGCATCCTCCTGAGTCCACTTTAGCCAACAGCAGAGGAGATCATAGTGGCGGGCTCAGCAGTAGAACGTGTGCCATGGGGGAAGATTGCAGTGTCACAAAGTGTCTGACTGCGACCTCCCTTGCACCAGTATAGCCCAGGGGACCAGGACAGCTCAAAGAGTGAGTAGTACTGGAAGGGTAAGAGGCATAGACTAGGCGGCCTCTGGTTCAGTAGCTCCCATCATTGAAGATCAGGGTAGGAATTAAAGGGATGGGGAGTTTCAAAAGCTTTCACTGATGTTTTAACTGTGCTCCCACTGAAGTCAGCGGCCAACCTCCTTTTGGTTGCAGTGGGAACAGAGTTAGGCAATTATTGAGTGCTCTTGAAAATCAAAGTCAATCAGCTACTTCCCCTGGAGCGAAACCCAAGGAGTGCCACTGTGGAAATATGTCCCACCCCACTCCCCCCTTGTGTAGTTTACAAGGAAGTGTAAACTACACCATCAAGACCTCTTGAGTTGCAGGGAGTAAATCCTCCCTGCAACTCAAGAGGTCTTGATGGTGCAGTTTACACTTCCTTGTGACAGACTCAATGAATTTGGCCCAATGAGTGCATCAAAATGTAACTGGCTGTCTCAATTGCTATTACAGCTCTTGAAGACAAAACATATCTAAAATGTTGGATTTAATCAAGAAACACCTCAAAAGGATATGTGTTTAAGCTTTTAGAAGAACATCTCTCAGGTTGGGTGCACAAAAGTCTTTCACAGCTATATTTTCACACGGATACTACCTGAAGATATTATAGGCACAGCTATTTTACCCACTACAGCTGGAGTCCTCCTACACAATTCCATTTAATTGATCATTAAGGAGTAAATTGCTGTGTGAAAGACTGCAAAACAGCTTGGGTGAATTGACCTGCACAAAGATTGTTCTTCTAGAAACAAGCTGAAATTCTTACTGCTGAGCAATTTCCATGACAATAGAACAGCCCTGGTAGCTTTTATTTTAAAACAAGGCTAGAATGGAACAAAAGAGAGAGCAAATAAAGGAGATGAGAAATCTGAGATAAAAGACAAGACACTAGCCAAAAAAAAACAAAAAACAAACAAAAAAACCCCAACCACCAAAAAACCATCAACCCAACAACAGGTCCCATTAATCTAAAAATATTAGTTTATTGTAAGAAACTAGTTGACACTTTAACTTATTTTGAGGCAATTTAGAAACTACAATAAAAAAAAACCCCTCCACACTGCATCAACTCAGGGAAATCATAGTAGTTTCTGCTATTTGAATCTTATCCTCTTTGAAAGTCAATGACTTGGGCTGGGGGGGAGGGGGACTCCACCTCCACCACCTTGGCAGATTGCCACTGACTTGTTTCATTTTCCGTCTGTTACACCCATCATTTATTTCTGCCTTTATTTTGTTTGCAAACCTGTATGTCATTGCATGGAATGATTGTTCTTATATATTTATATACATATATATATAATATGTATTTTATTTCCTCTAGAAACAACTAGGGGAAACCACTACTCATATCCAGCTTTCTTGCTTTTAGCTGTTTCAAAGGCATTTCCCCTCCACGCATTACCCCACCCACCCCATTGCCACCTCTCTGTTACCAAGCCAAAATAAAAGTCTCTCCCTCTCTGTGTCTGTCATTGTTTTTCCGATGGTTGATTGAATGGTATGCTAGGTTCAGTGAACTTGGTCTTGGCTAGTGCTCCACCCAGAAACAACGTTCTCTTCTATACAAATTACCATATGAAAGAGGCTAATGTCACTTTACTGCAACTCTGCTCAGTGCTTCAGAATTGTGAGTGGCATCCTGCACTCCACGTTTGCTTGGTTTTAAGGAGTCATTCTGTTTTCTCTTCCCCATGCCTTACCATTCTATGAAATATTTTGTCTGCTTTCCTTTATTTGCCAAAATGTCATCTTCACCTAATGAAATATGCATTACCTTAGATGTGAAAATAACTTGATCCTAGAAAGCTGAAATTGTAAAAATATTGTTATTTGATTATAGAAATCCATGGTGCAGATCCTCAACTGGTGCAAATTGATTATCACACACTGATTCATACCAGCTGAGGATCAGTCCCTTGAAACTTTAGAAATCCAAAATTCCCATCAAATATTTCCTTTCTGGAGAGAAACACACGCTTAGCTGGTGTATATTACCATAGCTCCATCCTCAGCTGGTGTAACTTGGCATAGATCCATGGTCCCATGCTAGTTTGCACCAGCTGAAGATCTGTCTCCTTCCCTGTAACTTGCTCTTAGAATTTTAAGGTAACTAGGTATCCCTGAAAATAAATAGGCTCTTTGCAGTAATATTTCACTAATATCACTTGGGAATCAAGAGAAAGAGAAAGCTGTTACTCTTTGTTATCATTACATCTTCAGTACACACCACTTACGTAGTTGCACCATTTGGTCCTGGGCCACTAGTAAATGCAATTTACGTGTGTTCTAAATGGAAAAACTGAAAATGTCACACTGAAAAACAATAGTCTCATATGCACACATGCCTGTGCTTAAAACAGGAGGATCTGTTTATTCACTACAAGTCCATGCTCAGTGTTTATTAATTGACTCCCTTATTATGAAAAGGTTTTCATGGAACTGGAGGAATATTGACAATTCAAGGGCTGGTTTGGAACATGTATATTAAAAGGCTTTCCAAGTTCATTGCAAATTTAAACCACTGTTATTGTTCAGTTCGGTATAATGCAATACAACAAGGCTTTTTTGTTTAGGTGGTGGAGGAGGGTGAGGACACTTTGCCTGAGAGAGGAAATATTGTTTTTTCATTATTTTTATCTTTCTCATTCCCAGAATAAGGGACCAAAGTGTTTGAAAGGATTAAAAATATGGTTGTAATTTGGCATTTGGTGATTGTTTCAGTAACCGTGTGCGTGAGAGACAGCAAGAGAAAGAGAGACGTGGCCAATTAGGACTCTTAAGTTGGTCACACGCAAACAAATGATTTTCAGTTTTCTATTGTTGCAGCTGTGTTCCCTCTGGGGCAAAACCTTTCAGCCTATACTTCAAGGTACAATATGCTCTTCTGAAAGGATAAATTATTAAAATGCAGTGTCTGCTTGTGAAAACTTAAACTCTGCAAAGCTGCACTCACTTGGTCCCAAAGAAATAATGATAACATCATTTCAGATTTCAGTTAAGCAAAAACACATGCAATTTTTTGTTAAATTTTGGAGTTCAGTTGGCCTAAATAAAATATATCTACAAAAGAAAAATGGAATCAGCTTCATTAGAAAGTCAAGGTGTCTGGTATGATTTATACAAGGTAAAGGGGTTATCATCACCTAAATGTGTAATATGATTAGATGTGTATGTGAAGTCTAGTATTGCTGTTTTGAGCAGCATATTTTAATACCTATGATGAGACTATCACATGTTCATTATTTGTCCACATAAATGTTAAGAGCTCAATCCTGTTAGGATCCAAGCACTTCCTGTAATCTGCTGAGCACCATCAAGTCTCACTGATTTCAGTGGGAGCTAAGGGCAATAAGTGCCTTGCTGGATTGAGTCTTAAGACGCAAGATAACATAAATCTTTGGCTATATTGAGGTTCCTATAGAGCTCAAATGAGAAACCAAAACAACATTTTTTCCTAGTTCTCCCTTCCACTTTCTAGGTATTAATAGTGTGTTCATCACCATGCTGTCTGAGTGCCAAGTCTTGCCCATTATATTCTAGCTTGTTATTAAAGAAAATATATGTATTTGTCTTTTTGTTATATATAGAACAAACAAAAAAACAGCCTCACCCAATTAAAAATAAAACCTCCAATGAGCTAACCAAAAAGGAATGCTTTGAGGCACTAAGCAGTGTTTAATATTGATTACTGAGTAGATTGAGACAGCTATGAGGGGTTTTGTCAGTGGATCAAATTTTACGTGTCTGACAGTGTTAACAGTATCAGACACAATCATTTATCAACAAAAGAGTTTCAGCTGTTTGGCGAAACGCCTTGCATCCCAGAAGTGTTTTGTCATATAGCTTCTTCCATCTAACAAATCATGGTGTTATACACTTCATCTTGCCTGTGGCAATGAGAAGAATGTTTTTTGGCAGGAGGTATGTCAGAAAGACTGTTGATTAAGAATTTATATAAGGTATTTTTTCTAGTTTAGACTTTATTAATGTATTATTTCTAGAAAGGTGATAATCATTAACTATCCAGAACAAAAATCTAAGGAATTGGTAAGGACAAAGCGTAGGGCTTGTCTACATGGGGACATCCAGGAAAATTAACCCTAATTAAAAGTGTGAATTTCAAGTGGATTAGTTAAACCACATTAAATCCCTGTTTGGATGCTGTAGTTCAGAATTAAAATAGCCTGAATTCAATTTAGCTTAATTCACTTTGAAATTTGAATTAACTTTCCTGGATGTCCCGATGTAATGAAACCCTATGAAGACCTAATGAGAGCACCATACAGATCTGAAGAGTTTGCTTAGACGCTTGTCAAATATTTAGGGACAAGTGTGAACATCTAGGTTTGGTTCGTATAAGAACTAGCTGAAATGAAACGTTTCAAAATGAATCCAGACCTGAAAATTTGGGGCCAGATTCTAATACATTTGTTCATAATGACTTCTGTGGGACTTCTAGCGGTATGAGGTGTGATTCCACATGAGCAAAATAAGTAGGAGAATATGGCCCTCCGTGAGAACTGGGAAAATTCAGTTTGTTCTTCACTTGACTCCTCTATCAGGAAACCTCCCATGACTGCTTCACTCTGCTGCAGCAGAATTCTCCTGGAAAGCCCCATAATTTGCCCCATGAAAGGATTCATAGTTATGCTGCGTATTCAGAGCCAGAGGAAGACATTGGAAGGGGGCAGCAGCAGCGGACTCAAATTGCCAATGCTTTGCTCTGTCTGGTAAAAAGGGATAAATCTTTTCCCTGTGGAATGCTGCAGGAGAGAGGAAGTAGTGGATGCTTCCCACAAAGAGTGTGAGTGTGGACAGGGCTTGGGACATGACCAGAAAGATTCCTCCCAAAGGGAAAAAAGTTCATGAAACTTTCCCTTGAAGAGTTTTGGTTGCCTGGATGAGAAGATGAGAGGAAGAATGGTTACCCTTGATGAATGCTGCTACCTCTAGACAGGAAGGGATGCATCCACTCACCATGGATAAGGTTTCAATGTAGGAGGGACTCAGGAAAGGTTCATGGAATTTGGATGAATGTTGGAGTGATCATCCAAACTGAAGTGCTGAAGCTTTTGAATCTGTGAAGTTTCATGATGTTCATGATACTTGTTCAAAGCCTTTGCCAAAATAAAGCTTGTCAATCTTTTCTAACCCTCATCTCAATAGCTTAGAAACTGAAGCACAGACTATCGCTTGCATAGGGACTATTAGTGTTGTAAGTCAACAATATGGGCAGTTATATGGGACACTGTCCCTGCCCTAAGGAATTTGCAGCCTAAGGCCCCAAGCCTGCAAAGATTTATGCACATGCTTAAGTCTACACACTGTGAGAATCCTATTGAAATAGCACATAAAGTTAAGCACATACATAAATCTTCACAGGATCTGGGCCTCCATAGGCTAACAACATGAAATACACTGGGAGAGCCAGGAGCCAGTTTATCTTGGTGTATTTTCTTGTTGTAGATATAACTGGTGGCTGAGAAAATTTTGATTGACCTGGATTTGCATTTGCAGGCTTCCCACAGAGGTGAGATTTGAGGAGGGTTTTGAAAGGTCGTGGTCTACCTGATATTACCTTAAACGAAAAGTCCTGACCACTAACTGAGATTTAAAAAATGGTATTAGCTGCTTGCCTAAGCCAAATCTTGATTTTCTTTCCAGCAGAATTATCCTGCTCTCTGACTCTTACATCTTGACTATGACTTTTATTCATAATATCCCAGGACTACAGGAGTTTCTTGCTGATTTGTTAATTTTTTTTTTCCAAATTCAGTAACTGAAAACAGTGCAAGCATGAGGTGAAAAGTAAAAAACAACAACAAAAAAAATCAATGATGGGCCTTATGCATGAATAACTTCAATGGAGTTATTCATGCATAAAGGTGGAGTAACACAGTGGTGAATCAGGCCCTATATGGAAAAAAACACTGACGCTGTTTTCAGTTGTTGGTTTGGGACAGTCATTGTTCCAGTGGGTAGAATTTTTCACAGATAAATTTGTATGATGAAATATGGAGTTTCCTCAAAATCATAGATTTTGTGGGAAAATGTTGATTTGGATTCAATTTTCAGATTTTATTGTGCAAATTTTTGAAAGGAAACATTTTTGTTTTGGATCAACTTTATGACATTTTCAACTATTGGAAATGTTGACATTTCAAAATAAAACTTTTTGGTTTGATCAAAATTGTCAACATTTTTCATTTTGATGTTTACAAATGCACATTTTTCAGAACCTTTCATTTTGTGAAAATGTTTAATATTTCAACTTTTTGTTCCGTCCCCTGTGTCATCCCCCGTTCCCACCACCACCACCAAGCCAGGATGAAAAATGTCCAGATATCTTTATTTCTTGCAGGATAGGTATTCCATTTTCTGAACAGTTCTAGTCACTGTACATTTTACTTTATAATTTAACTGATCTATATCCTGATATGATATGAACTCTTCACTGAAAATTAATGCTGGGTCCATTGGCTGTATTAAAAAAACCAACACAGCTGTCAAAAGCAGAGTGAAGCAAAAGAAAAAGAGACAGTAATTGTCTAATGAGAGTGATTCTTGGTAACTCAGGATACATTCTGCACATTCCACATCAGTGGGGTTGCTCTCTGACTGCGCAACAGAACCCATATTATAATAGATTAGGAAGGACGGGGGTGGCCCTATGCAACTTTTGCTGGAATGATTTGTTCCTTTTTGTTTTTATTTTCTGATAGCTTCCCCAACGCTAACAAAATTGGAGACAGGAAAATTTATTGTTGAGGTAAAAAAGAAAAAAGAGTGGGGGAAAGTCTTTTGCAATATCCAGTAATCCTGAAATACAATTATATATCTTGAAAAACCGTGAGAACTATAGCAGGCTTATAACTGATCAATTTTCCACCCAAGTTTACAAGAAAAATAAAGACCATTGGAGTTCATAAATCAACATTTCTTATATGTTTTCTCTCTCTTGGAGGTAAGTGATTCTAAGAGGAAGCTATAAAGATCAGCAAACTAGTAAAGAAGTGCGTGTGTGTAAACATATTTACATCATGGATTTCATTGCACCATAAATGGAGCTGGAAATCTATAAAGGCAATAAAATACTTGGGCTCTAGTGGTATTACAGATATCATTGACAGGCTCCTTTTCTCTGCAATCTTATGTCCAGAGTTCAAATATGCCTTAATAATAGAAAAATGGGATTACTGTTTTCAAACTGATCACTAAGGCATAGTTGTCCATGACACCCACAGTGAAATGTGAACACGACAGAAGAGAATCTCATATATTAATAAGTATTCATAGGTATTTGTACGAAGCATTAGTATGTAATATATTTTTATTCTTAAGAACTGGTAAAGTGGACCTTTACCTGCATTCAGAAGTGCTGCTGGGACTCAAGTATCTATAATAATAATAATTAATAATAAACATACATTAATAATAATGAATAGGTCTGATTGCCTTGCCCGGGTATAAAAATCCACCGGAGGTGGTCAAGGGGAAGAAAAGTAAGTTGTTCCATCAAAAGGGAGAGTGTTAAGATTTGCACACCTATCCCTACCCTGTGACACAAGCATGCGGCTCAGCCTTCAAAAGCAGTGTATATCCAAGATCTCCCCCTAAGGGTGTGGTCCTGTGGAGTTTCTCAGATTTGCATCTTCTCTCCTCATTTAATAGGTCCACTGGGAGTGTTAGTGAGCAGCAAGGGCTCCAGTCTTTTCGGTGTGCTGATGGTATGTATAGCTTTATATCTTTATCTGTACTGACTCAGCAGCCAATGCTGTTGAATATCTTACCCAGTGTCTAGGCTTTGAGATATCATGGTGATGGATGCAGCATAGAATAGAACAGATGAGATTTGGTCAGGGATGAGGGCTAACTGGCTGATGCGCAGTCTGGATAAGACTGATAGATTGGAGGAAGTGATGCTCGTAGATTGGAGGAAGCAACCACAATATGTGTCCTGGGTTATATCTGCCCCTCTAATTGAGATTGTGTGCTTGCCATTTCCTAGGAGTGTTATTGGATTTCTAGTCACTGTCAGACCTCAAATACAGTAGTCCCAAGAAGATTTTTTTCATCTCTCTCTTTCCAGGGGAGTGTGACCATTTCTTTCAGTTGCGGACATTGATACCATCATAGAACGATATGAATATAGGACTGGAAGGAACTTCTAGAGGTCATCTAGTCTAGTCCCCTGCACTGAGGCAAGACTAAGTGTTGTCTAGACCATCCCTGACAGGTCTAACCTGTTCTTCAAAACCTCCAGTGATGGAGATTCCACAACCTCCCTAGATAATTTGTTCCAGTGCTTAACCACCCTGACTGTTAGGAAGTTTTTCCTAATGTCCAACCTAAATCTCCATTGCTGCACTTTAAGCCCATTACATCTTCTCCTGTCCTCAGTGGATAAGGAGTACAATTGAGCACCCTCCTCTTTATAACAACTATGTCACTTCAAGATTTAAAAACTTAAATCAGCCCAGAGGTTGGAGCCGGTGCAGAATGCAGCAGCTTGCTTATCAAACAACATAGGTTGCAGAGAATCCCTAGATCAGTGCTCCTTGTTCTCTCTTGGCTGCCGGTTGGGTTCCACTTTGATACCTGATGGGCCAAATATGTCATGCTCAGCTAGAACTTTCTCTCTGTAGACCTCTAAGCACTTCACCAAGGTTGGAGAAGTATCTAAGGCACTGAGAGTTTGAGTGATTTACCTGAGGAAGTTCAGCAAGTCAATGGCAAAGGCAGCTATAGACCGGTATTTCTTGACTGCCCGTCCTGTCACTTCTCCACTGAATCATCCTGTGTCCTAGATTTGGCTTTGATTTTTGAACCCCTCCGTATTAAAAGGAGAACAAACCCAAAAAACAAAGCTATTGCAAAGCAGCACTCTGCCTAGACATAAAATTGTCACCTCATTTCTAAAAACTAAGGCTACGATTATGTCACGGAAGTCATGGAATCCATTACTTCCATTGACCTCCATGACATTTTCTGGTTTGGGGCTGGAGCTCCGAGCCAGTCCTGCCCTCGCAGCTCCCAGCCCCAAATGTGGTGGGGGGACCCTGTGCAGCTGCCCAGCCACAGCTGCTCCACGGCCAGCGGCTGGGGGACCCTTCAGCTACCAGCTGCCCAGGGCGAGGAGACACCACAGCAGCCCAGCCCCATGGGCAAGGGGACCCCGGAGCTCCCATGCGCTGCAGTGGTGGGTGACCCGGGAGCCCAACCAGCAGTGGGTGCTAAACCCCGCTACCCCTTTCGTCAGGGATATTTTTAGTGAAAGTCAGAGACAGGTCACAGGATGCTGTGAATTTTTGTTTATTTCCTGTGACCTG
Organism: Chelonia mydas; assembly: GCF_015237465.2. NCBI lineage: Eukaryota > Metazoa > Chordata > Testudines > Cheloniidae > Chelonia > Chelonia mydas. Next base: position 14,527,819 of record NC_051251.2, on the reverse strand, counting down.
TCCCTGACTTTTACTAACATTATCCATGACAAAAACTTAGCCTTACTTACAAGTAAGATGGCAGAGGAAGAATTTGAAGAAGAAAAAGGCAGTGGCCTCATGAGATTGGGCTCCTTGTGATTTTGTAAATATGTGCATGTCTTTTTGTGATTGATTTGGTATCTTAGAACAGGTTTTTTGCAATTATTTATATAGAGGTATAAGCCCATTTATATAAAAGTATCCACCCATCTGGCCTGATTTTCAGAGGTTCTGAACACTCACAACTTTCAACTTTATATATCTCTAATTTTATTTTCTTATAGATTAAAGATGGGCCTGAACCAAAATATTGTCTTTGAACTCCAATAAAACTGGAGATTCCAGATCAGAACCTCACAACTCTGGGCCATTTTCTCTCATTCTCTTTTGCCTCATATATCTTCCCTTTGTATTTGTAGTCTGTATTAAAAATCAAACATTTAAAGGCTTGGATTTTCAAAAATGCCTAAGTGAGCTAGGTGCTCCATGTCTATTCACTCTCAACTGGAGATGAGCGCCTAATTCCCTTTGGAGCCTTAAATTGGAAGAAAATGTGTTGCTCTTCAATTTGTAGAAAGGTTTCAGTCCGTCATGAACACTGACCACCCTGTTGAACACTATGAAAGGGGGGAAGATGGTGGGGGGTGTTGCAGTGGAGCGTACTCCCAGTATGTCCCACCATTGGAGCATTAGAAGACATACCAATCTATTAAGTCTTCTTACCCGACATGGTTCTGGATGCCTGATAACTTCACTTCTTGAGTTGCTGTCTACGTTATGCCTTAAGTTTGAAGGTAAAATTGTGTTTTCATGTCAGAAGAAAATATACCTGACAGTTCATAATACGGAGCAGTAGTTAACAGCTGAGCAATGTAGTTTCGGTAGATTAGTATACTCACTCTGGGGTGTTGACAGTCAGTCAGTCTAGTTGCTTAATCCAAGCACTTTTACAGTTAAAAAATGTTGCCAGAAAAAGGAAACCAGCTCTTGAGATACATTATCTCCTTTCAAGATTGTCCTGAGGGCACTTATACTCATTATCCTAACATTAAACAAGTGAAGGATTTCTTAAAAAAAATATTGTTCAATCCATTTAGAGTCCCTGGAGCTGAGTGTTTTACATTTTTGTGGCTTGAAACAATAACAGTAGCAATTAGTTTACATTTATTTATTCTTTATGGTTCTTTCCTTCTGTTTCCAGCACATTTTGAGTGCTGAAATCCTGACCGATTAACTTACTACTGCAGTATAGTAATATATTTTTTTTAAAAAGTATGAATGAAAATAGAAATACACACGATTGTTATCACAGATAGAGGGAAATCACACCATGTTAGCCACCATTTTTTTTGTAGTGTATAGTCCCTTAGAATATGGATAACAGTGTTTACACCTCTGGTGATATTACAGTTTGCTCCAGTTGAGATCTTTCCTTAGCACAGAACCATGCAAGGGATATCAGACCTGTCTGGTTTCTTCAGGCATTAGCAAGATCAGTGACTTTCTCCAAAGCTAGATGTGAAACCAGTAAAACAGCTAACAATGCTAACAGAGAAGGAGTGAAAAGAAGAAAAAGCTTTTTCCCCCCCTAGAATGACAATAATAATTTAGAAGGCCACCATATATAGAGACCATTATTACAAATTTCATTTGTTATTTTAAAAATGACAGAAGAAATTGATTTATCTGCTTAAATTTTCTCTCTTCGCCATAGCTCTAATTTGTTAGTGCAGACAATCTTCAGCCACACGATCAAAATGTCTGATTAGTAATATGCTTTATTGTAGTATATTTTTCAGCCACTTGATGTCTCTACATATAGTACAGCATTTCAGGCAGGGAGTAGCTCCTGTCCTGATAAACAAAGGCAGACAAAGTTGAAACTCAAGTTGTGTAGAAGGTTTTTGATGTTTAGCTGTTTGCTTTAATAAATGCTGCTTGTGTGAGACAGATTCTATATGTCACGGCATAGTGTGGAACTGCTTAAAGAATGAGAGGGTTGTTTTGAGGAAAATTTCTATTCTTTGGTGGAAATTCAAACACTCAAAAAGTTCATCTGAAATATATTGGTTTTCTGGCATTCATTTAAAAAAAATGTTAGTGAAAAAAATTTAGTTGAAAACCCAATTTTTCATCCAAAACTAGTTGCAATGGAAAAAGTTTGACCAGCCATACATAGCTTTCATTTATAGCATTTGCTGTGAATGTTTTTCTTGTCTGTTTATTCCATATTCGTAGATGTTAAGGCCAGAAGAGACCTTGATGATGATCTAATCTGGCCTCCTGCATTACACAGGCCATAGAAGTTCATAAGCTCTGAAGTGTCCCTAGCCTCTGTGTGCCAAAAACGCTGGGAATGGGCGACAGGGGATGGATCACTTGCTGATTACCTGTTCTGTTCATTCCCTCCGGGGCACCTGGCACTGGCCACTGTCAGAAGACAGAATACTGGGCTGGATGGACCATTAGTCTGACCCAGTGTGGCTGTTCTTATGTTCTTATGTTCTTATTTTTCCTGTTCTGTGAACTTTGGCCTGAATGAATTCCCTGTTTTTAGATTTTTTCCCTGCTTTTGAACCCCTCACCAGAATGAAGCCTTTAGTTTGTTCTGCTTTACCAAGTCACTTCACATTCTTGACTGACTTCACCACAAACTCTGTTTAATCCACAGATGCAAGAGCGCACTTTAGCTTTTTTTCATTAAAAAAAAAAAAAAAAAAACCCTTAAAACAATGTTGGTGAAATTTGTGGCCCTATTGATGTCAATGAGAGTTTTGCCACTGACTTCACTGTGTTTTGTCCTCTTCAGGCAAATTGTCTCCATCCATGGAACAGGGTCCAAAAAACAACACCTGACACAACACAGAATATACTAGATGAGGTGTAAGAGTATCAGGCACTGGACAGATTATCCAGTATTGTACTCTTTATCATAGAATATCAGGGTTGGAAGGGACCTCAGGAGGTCATCTAGTCCAACCCCCTGCTCAAAGCAGGATCAATCCCCAACTAAATCATCCCAGCCAGGGCTTTGTCAAGCCTAACCTTAAAAGCCTCTAAGGAAGGAGATTCCACCACCTCCCCAGGTAACGCATTCCAGTGTTTCACCACCCTCCTAGTGAAAAAGTTTTTCCTAATATCCAACCTAAACCTCCCCCACTGCAACTTGAGACCATTACTCCTCGTTCTGTCTTCTGCTACCATGGAGAACAGTCTAGATCCATCCTCTTTGGAACCCCCTTTCAGGTAGTTGAAAGCAGCTGTCAAATCCCCCCTCATTCTTCTCTTCCGCAGACTAAACAATCCCAATTCCCTCAGCCTCTCCTCATAAGTCATGTGTTCCAGTCCCCTAATCATTTTTGTTGCCCTCCGCTGGACGTTTTCCAATTTTTCCACATCCTTCTTGCAGTGTGGGGCCCAAAACTGGACACAGTACTCCAGATGAGGCCTCACCAATGTCAAATAGAGGGGAACAATCACGTCCCTCGATCTGCTGGCAATGCCCCTGCTTATACATCCCAAAATGCCATTGGCCTTCTTGGCAGCAAGGGCACAGTGTTGACTCATATCCAGCTTCTAGTCCACTGTAACTCCTAGGTCCTTTTCTGCAGAACTACTGACTAGTCATTTGGTCCCTAGTCTATAGCGGTGCATGGGATTCTTCCGTCCTAAGTGCAGGACTCTGCACTTGTCCTTGTTGAACCTCATCAGATTTCTTTTGGCCCAATCCTCTAATTTGTCTAGGTCCCTCGGTATCCTATCCCTACCCTCCAGCATATCTACCTCTCCTCCTAGTTTAGTGTCATCTGCAGACTTGCTGAGGGTGCAATCCACACCATCGTCCAGATCATTTATGAAGATATTGAACAAAACTGGCCCACGGACCGACCCGTGGGGCACTCCACTTGATACCGGCTGCCAACTAGACATGGAGCCATTGATCACTACCCGTTCAGCCTGACAATCTAGCCAGCTTTCTATCCACTTTATAGTGCATTCATCCAGCCCATACTTCTTTAACTTGCTGGCAAGAATACTGTGGGAGACCTTGTCAAAAGCTTTGCTAAAGTCAAGGAACAACACGTCCACTGCTTTCCCCTCATCCACAGACCCAGTTATCTCGTCATAGAAGGCAATTAGATTAGTCAGGCATGACCTTCCCTTGGTGAATCCATGCTGACTGTTCCTGATCACTTTCCTCTCATGTAAGTGCTTCAGGATTGATTCTTTGAGGACCTGCTCCATGATTTTTCCGGGGACTGAGGTTAGGCTGACTGGTCTGTAGTTCCCAGGATCCTCCTTCTTCCCTTTTTTAAAAATGGGCACTACATTAGCCTTTTTCCAGTCTTCCAGGACCTCCCCTGATCGCCATGAGTTTTCAAAGATAATGGCCAATAGCTCTGCAATCACATCCGCCAACTCCTTTAGCTGTGAAGTTATGTTTCAAGAATACAGGAATAATTATTATATAATACAAATGGTGCCCACACACTGGGTTTGACGTTCTGGATTTTGCAGCAGGAGGACGGGCCCATTGTCATTCTTACTTCCGTCTCACACAGTGCTCCCCTTTCACACTTACAGGTACAAAATGAGAGTTCATGAGGGTCAGGTCAGATGGGGATGTGTGCAGTGTGGCAATTTGTGCAGGATTTGGACCAAGGTTCCCAGAGCCGGGTGGCTTCTTTCACAGCTGTTAAGCTGCATGAACTCCCTGCTCTCCCTCTTCCACGCTGCACAGACCCCTGTAGAATCAGCCCCCAAGTGTATAGTTTCAAGAGTTTCTCTACAATCAGCCCTAACTTCCTTTCGTGGTCAGCACATCACATGAGTTTTCTATTTAATATGCCCTATTTTGTTTCGCAATCACCACCCTGATTGGCTGCTTTTGTATTTACTAGCAAAGTTGGCCATAAAATATCCAAATCCCCCCGTCACCTGTTTTACTGAGGATTATTCCGTATGTTATGGCCATCCTTGACACCATACACTGATATCTGCAACCAAAATTATGGCTTACAAGAGGCATCCCAACACGGATGTGGGCCTTGTGCCAGCCCTGTCCATGTCACTGGTGGGTCTTTCCCACTGGCTTTGGAGCAGACCCATAGTAATTTGAGATAGAAAATGGAGTCGATGGGGTGGCCTGGGAAATCACAAATGTTTTTGAAAAATATTTCCACTTTTCATCAACAGCAGTAACTGCTCCTTCCAAGTGCAACAGTTACAGCACCACTTACAGCCATCTGCTGTTTCATTCCGTAATGTAGGTTTCTACTGAATCATCAGTTTAAAACCTATCCATGGCTTTACTTGATAATCTTTAAACTAAACTGCAGTTTCCCTTCAAGTTTTTACTAAATCTCTGTTTCATTTAGCACTCCCTCCCCTACCCAGACCAGTTACTTTACTTTACTTACAGATGTATGTTGTTATCACATCAGTGATCATAGTTCTCTAATTGCTATCTAACTCCGCTTCTACCCTAGCAGAATATTTGAGCACTGCATTCAGCAGCTGTGTATGCTTTTTCTCTTCTTTAGGGACAGAATCAAAATAGCCTTGATACTTGTCTATATACACTAACCCTGGCTTCTGTTCCCACATCGAAGGGCACTAGTTTTATCTTTTAATTTCTGCTGCAGTGTATATATCTGTAGAACTTTGTATTCTTAACTAGAAAATTCCCTAGAAACTCGAGTTAGTATTTTTTTTAACTCTTCCCGTTGACCATTCTAATCTTCTGCTGCTTATTTTTACTGATAGCACAGTCCTCCTTCTTAACAAAGCATATTTTCATATGCATCCTACTTCTTCTTTTGGTGTCCCTGGGGGCTTACCAACATTTGTTCCCACTGTCCTTTCCTCTTTGTGGACTATAACTGGGAAGAATTCCATCTCCAGGGTCTCTAATTGTTCTCTGAGCAGTTCTGTAAGGTAGATTTCCTTATCTGTGATAAAGATTGCAATCAGAATTCTTACTTGAGGCATTTTGGATTCCTGTTGCAAGTTTTACTCCTTTGAATGTTTCAAATGGAACAATACTGTCATCACGAGCCTCTTTAACTTGCAACCTTATTTCACATTCTTGGCTCATTTCCTAGAATCAGGTCCAAAGTAGCTACTGATTGTTACACACACTACAAAAGAAAACAAATGCATGGCACACTTGCGGACACATTGCTCTTGCCTGCTTAATTTTTTGAACCAATTAAACTCCCCCATTACCAAAATTTTGGCCTCCTGACAAACTGTTTGACTTTCTGTAGAAAGTTTTTTAAAAAAAAAGTCTGTTGACTCGAACTGCCTTAGAGGTCAAGAACCACGGCTGAGATTCAAGTGAAAATCTTTATTGTCCATATTCAAACTGTGGTGTTCGCCAAAATCTGTTTGTTTTCAGACTCAGTATAGTTTGGCACTAATCTTACCTTTTCTCCTCTCACTGTACGGGCATCAGGAGTCTATTCCAGAGAAAGAGCTGCTTAGTGGAAGGCTCGGGGCAGAGAGCAGCTTCCCCAGTTTCAGAGGTGAGATGATAAGTGCTAGGGGAAATTTTGGGCGGGGGTTGGGGGGAATTCAGCTACACTGAAATGTTTCGCAAATTGGTTTTAGTTTCACCAAATAATTTCACTTGGAGAAAAAAATCTAAAAAACAAATGCAGGAGAGAAGACAAATTATGTGTGTGTATGTGTATATAATATAAAGTAATACCCAAAACCAAAAGAGATAAAAATAGGAGAGGGGAGAATAAGAAGCTGGCAGCGGGGGGTGCAAAGCAAGCTGAAAATAAAAGTATTTTTGCCGGAAAATGTTTCACCTTGAGGCAAAGAAGGGGGAAAAAAGACCCTCCCCTCCCCCCCGCAGTTTTAAAGACCTACTAAAGAAAAAATTCTGAGGGAAAACGCAAACACTGAAAATGCCAAGGAAAAGAGACAGCCAACTAGCAAAGGAGAAAAAAATGCGTCAGGAGAAAAAAATGTTGAATGAAAGAAGGGATACATGGTGAATGATTATCCTTGCACCTTACTAAATTTTGAGTCCAGGATATTTTGATCACAAATATACACAAAGGGCCCCATTTGGCCATTGCATTATGGCCTCATTATACTGCTCTGGACATATACAAGGGTTGGGCTGTATCGCTTTGGGATAATTTAAGCAAAGGTGAATTTCCCAGCTGGTGCGTATCGGCTCTGTTACTCCCATTTGCAGTCCTCAGCATAGTGTATGTGTCAGCAATGTACTTGGAGCATCACAGTGCTATAGCTATTCTGGGCAGTTGAATTATGCAAGACTTGAGGCTGCTCTAACTTACGCCAGGAACCAGGTAGAGAGAATAGGATCAGAATACCAAAGCGGTCGTACAGTAGATTAAAGCCATCTTTGACCCCTTTCCCCTCACTTCCCGTGCCAAAGAGAGGTCAATTGAACTGAGAATTGGGTATTCAGTATTCAGAAGACAGTTTCACAGTGGTATATAATTAAAGAACAATTGCTGAAGCCCTGGCATGGATCTGACACATATGCCTCTCTGCATTCATATATTGTCTCCACTATTTTAGGAATTTGTTGGCTGAAATGTCCCAGCCTGATATGAGACAGTTGTACTGCTGGCATAGTCTAACCCTTCACTCTTTTATAGAGAGGAAGAATGGCCCAGTGGTTAGACTGCTAGCCACAGGCCTGGGTTCAATTCCCTGCTGTCCTGCAGACTTCCTGTGTGACCTTGGCAAATCACTTTGCCTCTGTGTCTCAGGTTACCCATCTGTAAAATGGGGATAATAGCACTTCCCCACCTCACCAACCCAGCGATGTTATGAGAAGAAATACATTAAAATTTGTGAGGTGCCATGGTAATGGGGTCTCTATAAGTACCTTAGATAAATGCACCCTGCTGTTGCTGTAGGTTGGGCTAATCCTGTTAAAGGCACTCAGCAGCCAGTGATTTCTGGGAGGGTGCTCAACGTATCTCACAACCACATGGCAAAGCTTAGTTTGTCCATGTTCATTAAAGGCTTAAATCTCAGGATTAAGGCTGCAACGCAGGTCAAAGTCTGCAGGGTTCAGTTTATTTTAGCAAACTTTCTATCTTGTGTTGTTATGCCCCCTCCTTTCCCTAGTTTAGACATGTCTTGTCATTCCAATAATGTCTGTGCTTAACACATATGTCCTGTTAGCATCTTAGGTCTGTCCTTGATATTTGCATGGAAGATACTTCACTTCTCTCTTTTATCCTGCTTTACCTTTTCCCACATCACCCACATTATTACACTGCAGATATATTATCTTGGGATCTAAACAGTCCCTCTTCACACATATGTAAATTCTAAATTACCTCATTGCTAATCTAAGAAACAGGCAGCTTTCCATGTTAGCAGGCAATCTGTTCCTATACAGATTCCTGGTTCAAAAAGGAACCTGTCTCCTTCAGAGAAAGGACGGGGCCTCTTTTGTCAATGAGAATCCCATGATTCATCTCCTGAGTCTTGCTTTGGCTTTCTCAAAGGCCCTGAGCCTGCTGTCACCTACACATGTGAGTAACATTACGCATGTGAGGAGGTCCATTGACTACTAGTGTGAATAGTGCAGAAGCACCTGCAGGATGGGGCCCCAATTACGTAATCATTGATTTAAAAATGTATGCACAGTGGGAGCAGCAAATCAAATGGTTTTTCATCAGGGGGCCAAATTCTGAGGTTTCTGGTTAAGCCATCTGCCAGCGCAGTCAATGGGAATTAGCCTGAGTAGAGAAACTGATGAGGGTCAAATCCTAAAACCCTTCAATATTTTTGAGGCAGTAATAAATCATGCCATAGATGCTTTGGGGTGGGTGGAAGTAACCTTTCCTGATATTTCAGCCACCTCAAAAGTCTCTCCAAACAGATTGTACTTTTGGTCTTTCCCTTAAGTAATATTGCCACTCACGTCCCTGTCACATGTCCCTTTCTCAGGCAAAGCTTGCACTGACCTCCAAAAGAGCTTTACCTGAGTAAGGACTATAGGGTTTGTCCTTTTATTGGATGATTTCGTTTTAATAAATCAGGTGCAATCTCACTACAAGACAATTATAGCCGGCGCTATTTTTGTCCATTTATTATGGCATAGTCTGAGCTAAACTGTTTATTCAAATACATTTAACGTGGCAAATTCCCATACATTTGCACACCCGACAGAGAAACATCAGATCTGTAATAAATCTAAGCGAAAGGAAATGTACTAAAATTCTCTCTTTAAAAAAACCCCAAAATGTTGGTTTATTAATATGTATCTTCACATTAAGAACTTCATAGGTTAGTGGAGGAATTTAGATAATCAAGTACAATATAAACACCCAGCTAAATTTCCTTCAATATTTCTGTAATAAGGGTTGGAAAACTGTTTTCAATATATTTCACAACTGGTTGCCTTGAAAATCTATTTAGTAGTATATAATGTTTACCATTAATGGAGAAAATTATCTGGTGCATGGATTCAGAATTAACAAAAGGATGTTTTCTGTTTGTTGTCATCTTGCTATGCACACTACAATTTAAGAAGGCATAAACTATTTAGAAAATAGCCTGAGTAATGGCCTTCTAAGATGCCATACTAGGCTGCAGCCACTAGCAAGTGCTCTTGAATAGTTTTTCAAGGCAGAGAGTCCTTGAACCCACATGAACTGTAAAGTTTGAATCTCTGGTTTTAATTTGTTAGAAGAAGGAGAAAGAATGCAATTTATAACTAGGGAAATACTGTGCCACCAATACAGACCGGACTTCATGAAACTGGTTCTTCAGTCCAGTCAGCATTACATGATAAAAACACTATCACAGCAGAGCATTCAGTATACATTCAGAGAAATAATTGAACTTAGAAAGATGGGCTTTACTTACTTTATTAGTAAGCAGGATTTTAAAAATACTGTGATGGCAAACAGCAGTAATGTCATTACGTCTCAGGCTAGTAATTCTGATTTCTAATATCTACAGTTTTGTTCACAGCTTTTATTGCAATATAGTTACAGCTACTTCTAAATTTCTGATCTTGTTTTTTGTCTGCTTGTTCCCATGTTTAGTCATTTAAGCTGGACATTTAAATAGAAAATTACCAGTATTCTAGCCTGTGCTGAAATCTGAACAATGTACAAATAAACTTTATTGTAGCTGACTAATCACAGCTGTCCCTTTGGGTATACAAAGAACTCTTTTTGTAATTTTCAGACACCAGAGTAAACTATTTGATCCAAGTCTTCAGTTATTTTATTTTCATATGGATTTAGATTTGGTATTGTCCTAATGGTAAAACGAAAATACAGTGGGCTTTTTATGTTGCCAGTGGACAGAAGTTGTGACATAAATTAAGTAAATAAAGGAAAGCCACTAAAAATGTGTGATAATCTTTGAACATCCAGCTATGCCATTTTATAAGAAGGTGCATGCAGTGGTGTTGCCAGTATGCTAAACCATTCCTTCACATATCGGATGAAAGATTGAATAAAACTGAGAGCTTTGTTATCTTACAAAATTCTGCTTGAAGAAAACAATCTATTTTTGCTGAACTCACTCCATACTTCTGATCACTAGTTAGAGCCATCATCCCTTAACTCTGGCACTCATTTCCCTTCCTCCCCCAAACCCTGATTCACACTTCTTGTAATTAATTTTATGGCCTTTTTAGAAAAGGGAGACCTCTACATTTTATGCTGCATTGCACAAGCAATTGAAAGTTGCAGATGAAAAAAAATCTAAGCACCAACTGTTTAGCAGGTTTTTATTCTATTTTAAATGAGCAACCCATTTAAATCAATTATCAGCTTAAAATGAGCAGCCTGATCTAATTAGTCTTAACCCCTGGTGGGTTAATGAATGCAAGTGAGGTACTGGGCAGATGTATTATCCCCCAGGATACTCTTCCACTGACCACAATGACACAGAATCCCTCTAGGTTGGTAAGTGCTATCAAGCAAAATTACTGAAAACAAGAATTACAGTGTGCAGAACTATTAGTTCAATCAGCAGAATGACTAAGCATTGCATGGCATTTTTGGCCCCGACTTTATAAGGCAAGCATTGGTATTGTTTGATAAGAAGTTTTGAACTGTCAATAAATCAGTTTTGTGCCTGTCTACAGCAGTGTTTGAAATGAGATAACATTGACCCTAGAAGCAAACATATTTGTGAATAATGCCAACTGACATCTTCTGGAAACTTGGCATGTGAGCTAACAATCATGCTCCCTTTCATCCAATAACCCCTTGCATTTATGTAAACATAATGTCCAGTGTTCTTTATTATGTAGCCAATTAGGAAATTAATATAATACATGCAATAGAAAATGTGATAAGTTGCAATCAGTGTGCTGGCAGGGAAGAAGTCACAAAGTTAATGAATGTTCTTATTCTTCTTATCCTTTAAGATATCTCCTGACTGGTTTGCTGTGAGTGCACAGATGTTTGCATTTTTTTGAAGATGACATTTCTTAGACCAAATGCTAAATCTTTGGTAAATGTTACAATTCATTATTGCGCAGAAGTTCTGCATCTGTTACTGTAGTTAATTTTTTTTTCTTTTTAAGTAAATTTCTCCCAGCCCCTGACCACTGTTATCAAAGTTGTTTTATAAAGATAAACTGCTAATGTTTGAAACCATGGCAAACAAGGAAATTGTCTATCAGCCTCTCATCCTAGTTTATCTAACTAAGGGCTATATCCTGTACCATTGAAATCAATAGGAGTTTTGACATTGGCTTTAATAGGAGCAGAATCAGTTTTCTAAATCTCCATCGATATGTTTTTATATAAAAATGCCACCCTAAAAACTAACCTTTCCAAGTGACAACAAAATGTACTGATATCTTGACACTTGTTTATTGTTCTAGTGAAGAAAATAATCAAGGATTCACCACACCAACTCCTCTCTTGTTTAATTGGGATAGACAAACTGGCATTGAGAAATTATTACACTACATGTGCAATGTTGAGTAATTTGGTGCTGATGGTTCTGCTTAAAAAGTAGAAAACTCTCCCACTGTTAATTTGCTTTGAAACTGTCTGAGTTGAGTGTCTGAAGGGAAATGGACTGAGGGTTATGCGACGATATTGAAGATCTAGTGAACATAACTGATTTAATAGAGAACTTTTTCCACTGCTTTGACTCGATGGTTGCATACATGTCTGTCAAAAAAAGGTCAAAAGGATTTTTTTAAAATGGGAGTAAGGATCTCCTTTTAAAATTAGCATAAGGGCATCACCAGATATATAAAAATGCCACTGTGCTGAGAAGACCATGCTAAGTCACATGCTATTCCTCTATTTTCTGACTTTAGTGCTTCAAACTTCAGTAGTCTCTCTGCCATAACAGTTTACATTCATTGTGACGGTAAGGTGATTATTTTCACTACCACAAAAGGATATATAAACTGAATGCATACAAACGCACACTCTTCAATTTAAAGAGACCAGGTGGGTGAGGAAATATCTTTTCTCTCTTAATATCCTGGGACCAACACTGCTACAACACTGTCTATACTATTCAGTTTGATGTTTCAGTGTGAATGGTTTAAACTATCTGCTAAGTCAAATTGGCATGCTTTGGAAAGGCTAAATAAATCTTGATAAATTTCATTTGAGAATTGATGCTCTCTTTTGTACACTAAACTTGTTTTGCTTTAAAATAAACAAACAAACAAAACCACCTTCAAAGTCCTGCTGGGAGAATTTCTACTACTTTTGAAGGGTGGGGGGAGGCAATGGGGGATGGAATAAAGAAAAATAACTCTGGTTTATTGTTTGTTTGCTTCAGAAGTGGAATTAGAACCTGATTAGATAATGATAGTTTCACCATGACTTATTGCAATAATTTATTCAGTTCACCTTGTGAATAAGTCCCATCATTAAATAAGCTAAATTTGAGTGCAAAAATTATAACTTTTGCTAACTACAGGCAGTGTAAGTATTAAGTGTTTAAATACACCAATATTGGAGCATGATAATTTTTAAACATAATTACTTCTTTTATTATGCTTTGATTAGATTAAAATTAATGCATTATTAAGCCATGATATGTTCTACCATCTAGACCTCTGTATAGAAACAGATAGCAATTCTCCCCCCATGCCCTTTCTCAGGTCTAAGTTAATTAAATTCCCTTTAATTATAATTTACTAAAAAGCTCCACTTTTACCACTATTATGTCTTTTGAACTTTCAGATTAAAAAAAAAAAACCTAAAAATGGTCTTTTACAGGAGAACTGAACTGTCAGCGAATTCAGGCAAAATTAATTATTTCAGCTTGATAAACCTTTTCATCTATTTGACTCCTTATACAGAAAAGCCAATTAATAATGTCAAACATGCTTTGCCTCTCGGGACCAGCAAGTTCTAATGAGTCTGTTTACTGTAGAGTGGCTAGCAGAATGAGCCTCATGTAGAAATTTTCTAATCGCGGCACACCTGTCAAGCTGAGTCTCATTATCTGTGTACCAAGGGCAAACCTCATTTTGTCAGTAGTGGTTTTTGAAGAACTAACAACTGCCTGGGGAAGCATACAGGACTGTCGGCCAGTAGATGAGTCACTTAATTACCAATCAGAGCAGCAGAAGTGAATTCCTAATGTTCTTTAGTACCAACCCTGCTAATCACTAGTATATGCAGCTTGCCTTATCAGAGTATCCGGACCAACCATTTATTTTCAGGATGAAGCTTATTTACCACTTCCCTGTATGGTCTAATAGGTTATGATTGATGATGTTACTTGGTATACAGCTATTAATCAAATGCACATTATAATGCCAGTGGACCCCTCTCAGCCAATCTGGTTCCTTCCTCCCAGTCTGATTATTAGCTGATAATCGGATGGCTCTGGAGTGGGACTGACTGGACTGCGATGACATCTCTCTGTGGTGACCTTACATAGCACCCCCATTTCCTCTGAAATTTGCAATGAGCAAACCTACATATGGTCCCTAAGACCTCAAGGGCAATCCTGAACTAAACACTCTGAGAGTGGCTTATATAGTGAAAGCAGTGTATAAACATGAATTGTCTCTTCTCAATCCTGAGATAAGTGGTGGTATCCCCATTTTACAGATTGGGAAGTGGAGAAAAAAGTCTGGATTGTGGCATACGGACATAGCCCTCCCCCGAAGCATCATGGATGCACGTTGTCCTTGTCCTCCAGGAGCTATATGTCTCGCACCGCCTGATAGACCCTCAAACTCCAGCAATATGGCATCTTCTCAACAGTGTGCTCTGTCCGCCCTTTTGAGGCTAGTGCAGGCTGGAACACTAGGCCTCTGGAAGACTTATGGTCTTATAGCCCAAGGAGACATGAATCCTGCAAAGGCATGAATGGTGTCTTGCACCTCTCCATTTCTTATGCTTTTGTGCAGGGGCTGTATACAATCTGGCCCAATGAGAAGAAGGGTTCCATCTTGCTCTCACTGAAGTCAATGGGAGTTTTGTCACTGAGCACAAAGGGAGAAAGATTGGGCCTGATGTGACACGTTCAAGGCTACAAAATAAGTACCCGATCCTTATCCAGGTGAGTATTCTCACAGATTTAAGTGAGATCGCTCAAGTGAACAAAAGTTTGCTGGATTGGTCTCCAAATCATTGCAGGAGCCTGGATATGAATTTGGAAGTTCCTAGCTAAGACAACCAGACCATGCTGCATTTCCTTATTAATACAGATATTTAACAACACTGTTCTCTCCCCAGAGCAGATTCAAGAAGTTGAGATTGTGCATCACTTGATTCCATCTTATTTTATATGCAAAAAGTAGTCAGGCTTTTGCTTAACAATGAATGAAATATCTCTAGTGTAAGCCTTTTTGTATGTCCTCCTCGTAGTTTAAATTTTCTGATTTGAGCACACAGCTAAAACGTCAAACAAACTGCATATAGCAGACATTTGCTTCATTGCTGGATAGATATAGAAATCATTGGGTGAGTTCACCAGCAAAGGGAGTGAAACAACATACCAAAAAAAACCAAACAAAAAAACCACGCCACACTTTCCAAGACTGTTCTGGAAGAATAGACTCCAGCCCACGAGAGTCAGTGTCTGCAGGTTGTAGCACCATGTTTATACAATGGAGATCAACCAGAGAACATTGTTTGGACTCCCTGGTTGCACCTGTCCTTTGAATCATGTCTAGGGTGTTGCTGATTTTAGATTTAAAAACATAAAAGAGGATTCTCACCTATTGGGACTCCAGCTGCATTCACCTCTTGTTTGTGTTAAGCTTATGCTCTCTGCAATTAAGCAAAGAGAACTCTCTAATTCTAACCAAATTAATACAAGGCTAGAAAAAACAAAAGGGGGAGGAAAAAACCCCAGCTACACAAACATCTGTGTTCTTCTGTCACACTGTCTTACTCAGAAATAATTCAGTTCCCTTGTTGGGAGTCACACTGTAGTTTATCCACTGGGGAAGGGGATTATTGCTTCAGACAAAAACAGGTACAGGCATGATCTAATCCTAATGAAAAAAAAATCTACCCATAACATTTTCTGGATTGTAGGAGGAAGGTCTGGTTCAGCAAAACTATACCAATGTAAATACTAACAAATTTATTTGGGCATAAGCTTTCATGGGCTAGAACCCACTTATCTGATGAAGTGGGTTCTAGCCCATGAAAGCTTATGTCCAAGTAAATTGTTAGTCTCTAAGGTGCCATGAAGACTCCTCATTGTTTTTGCAGATCCAGACTAACACGGCTACCACTCTGAAACCTATACCAACGTAGTTCTCTATTATCCACTGAAGGCTGTGCTAACATTTTGAAAATATCCTCTTCCTTTTTTCTTTCTTTCTTTCTTTCTTTTTTTTTTTTTTTGCCTTACAATTCCTCATTTAGGCTGTGATCCAGGAAAGCACTTAAGCGCATTGAAGTCAATAGGACTGATCACATGACTGAAGTTAAACATGTACTTAAGTGCTTTGCTGGAGGAAAACTAGGGGAGAATTCATAAGAATATTTAGCACTTACTGTGTCTATAGCATTTCACCAGCTTAAAGCACCTTTTGCTAAACTATTGGTGTGTATTATGTACAGCAACTTCAGTGTTGAGCAGTGCAAGAACAAAGGTAATGATCTAGGGAAAAGAGGACCTGGGACAGCTAGCAAAATAGAAGTGAGCCCTGTAGAACGGGACTGAAAGATGCGTGTATTAATTTTGTGCTCTCTTCTCTATTTGCTACTTTCACGTTTTTAATTTCATTCTTTTAACATTTTCCCCTTCCTCCACTGAATTGTAACACTGACGAAAGACTGGACATCCCTGAATGTTAGTCTTGTATTTATCCACAGTATAGCTCCAGCAGGAGATTTCCCATTTTACCTCATCAAACAGCATCAACCCTCAGTTGAAAAGACTAAACTTAGGACTTGAAGGAGCATCAGCATCCACACCCATTTAATCTTTGGCCTCTCAGCTTGATCATCTCAGCAAATTTTGGTTTGTTTTGTGATATAGACAATTGGACAGAGCTGGTCAGGAATCTTCTGTGTGTGTGTGTGTGTGTATTGTGACAGGGTCGGGCCAGATGGTTATAGGAGAATAATAGAAGGCAGATATATTAGCCCCAGGCTAAGTAGGTCCCTTTTCCCTGGGTAAGGTAACAGGGTAGGTTCCAGAACAATCAGGAACCTTCTGGAGACAATTAAGACAGGCTGATTAGAACACCTGCAGCCAATCAAGAAGCTGCTAGAATCAATTAAGGCTAATCAGGGCACCTGGGTTTTAAAAAGGAGCTCACTTCAGTTTGTGGTGTGTGTGTGAGGAGCTGGGAGCAAGAGGCACTAGGAGCTGAGAGTGAGAACGCGGACTCTTGGAGGACTGAGGAGTACAAGCATTATCAGACATCAGGAGGAAGGTCCTATGGTGAGGATAAAGAAGGTGTTGGGAGGAGGCCATGGGGAAGTAGCCCAGGGAGTTGTAGCTGTCGCACAGCTGTTCCAGGAGGCACTCTAGACAGCTGCATTCCACAGGGCCCTGGGCTGGAACCCGGAGTAGAGGGCGGGCCCGGGTTCCCCCCAAATCCTCCCAACTCCTGGTCAGACACAGGAGGAGTCGACCTGGACTGTGGGTTCAGAAAAACGGCCAAGCTGAGGGCTGCCGTGAAGCTCCAAGGCGAGCAAATCTGCCAATGAGTGCAAGACCCACCAAGGTAGAGCAGGAACTTTGTCACTATATATATATATATATATATATATATATATATATATAATTACAGAAAATGCAGTTTCAATTTTTTCTGCAACATTTTTATTTTATTTTATATTTTTCAGATGGGAACATCTAAATGAAATATTCCATTTCAGATCACACTGACCCAAATATAAACATTTGGTTAGTCTGTGTCCACTTGAGCTGCTCTTGTGCATCGTTGTGGTTATTCTTCTTTTGTGGGCCATGCACCCTGCTGGAGTATGTTTCTATTTATACCGCCTCTCTGACTGAATTGCTGTGGTGCATCCTGGGAGATATAGTCTGGCTGGGAAGCCAGGCCCATAGAGGAGAATGGGGGGCACAAGGCACCTGACTAAGACTCCCATGAGGCACTGTGGCAGCTCTGGGAGGGATACAAATTAATGTAGAACCAAGCTGAAATGTTTTGTTTTGTCTGAAAATGTCCAAAAGGAAATGGTGAAACATTTCCAAGCTGAATATTTTTTGGAACTTTCCATTTTGTGAAAAACCTTGATATTATGACTTTTTACTTTTGGCTACAAAACAATGGGACAAAAATTCTGGTTTTATATATGTATGTATGTATGTATTTATTTTAACCATCTCTATACCTGCCTCCTAGTCCTGAACTGAAAACACCAGCTCATTCATTCACACAAGAAAGAGAGTCAGCAAATGGTTATTACAAGCCTATTCAATCTTTTGAAGCACAACTTCTTCACACAACGCACAGTCAACCTGTGGAACTTTGTTGCCATGGGATGTTGTGAACACCAAAGATATAACTGAGTTTAAAAAAGAATTAGATGAGTTCATGGAGGATAGGTCCATCAATGGCTATTAGCCAAGATGGTCAGGGACACACCCTCACACTCTAGGCGTCCCTAAACCTCTAAACTGCCAGAAGCTGATGTGACTCTGGCAGACCAGGTGCCAGCTCATGCCAAGCTCCCTAAGCCTCAATGAACACTGACAGATGCATAGCTAGAAACCGGTCTGGCTCACCTGTGTGTTAGCACTGTTAAAATAGAGATTAAGTTTACAAGAATATGTTTAGTGTTTGGACTTGATGAAGCGCTTGTAGGATGCAGTATGTATTGATCTCACTTTTAACATCTTAGCTCGTGGTATAAAATTATACTGAGTGTTTGCATTGTAAACCTTCATAATTGCGTAGCTCACCAAACAGGAAAGAAGCATTAATTAATGTAAAGTGCTGATCCTGCACACAAGCAGGCTCACTGAAACCAAATGAGACATTATGAAACATCAAAGTACAAAGATTTTGTTGATTGCCCCCCACCAATCCATGAAGAGAAGACAGGTGCTGACACTTGTTCCATCAGTTTGAACTCTGAGGAAGGTGATAAAAATCCCTGACCAGAAGAAGAAACTGCATCACTATGCTGCTTGGAAATTGCAGAGGGCAATACTTCTAAGCATAAGCAAGGGATCCCCAAGCAGCTTGGGTTAGCCCTAAGGACATAGAGAGCTTGCATATTATAGCAGCTTCTATCACCTTTTGAAACCTAGGACTGTAACTCAGTTGTGGGTGTATATTTACCTGCTTTAACTTTGTAAATAACTCCCATTTCTTTTTCTTAGTTCATAAATCTTGATGTAAGCAGAGTCAGGATGGGCTCCACCCTGACATCTGGTGGTGAGGTGTGGCAAGTAGTGGAAAAGAACTTGAGGGGCTGATCTCAATTTGCATAGGCACACCCACCCCGCCTAGAATGAGGCCATAACTGCCCAAATGGTCACTTTGGCTGTTGTGGGATCCCCAGTGTCTTTGTTATTGGGGCGGGAAGAGTAAATTGTTATTACCCTGATTATGGGAACTGTGCTTGGAACTGTACTTGGCCTTTTGTTATGATGGAGGGACTCACCATCAACTAAGTAGCACTCGCTAGGCAAGGGACATGGGTTCCAAAACTCTGTGAATTGAGAGAGACTTGAGACAGGTATTAGTACCTGGTGGTGTGGGCCCCTTTGTGAGGGCCTGAAGCACCCATTGCACCTCTGTCTCTCTCCACTGTGGAATGTCAGAGCTAATTTTGGGTCTATTAAGAGTCTTGCTGCAGGTACTGTGCTGCATTCACTTTGGCCTTATGGTGCACCAGCACTAAGGCCCCCACTACTATGAGCTGAAATCACTGAGAGCTGAAATCACTAAGAGCACTGTGTCAAGTAGTGGGGAGCCAGAAGATCTAGAGTGCAGTGGTGCTGTTCGTGAGACGGCGAGCTGTGGAGTGGAGCCGTTCGTGAGACGGCGAGCTGTGGAGTGGAGCCGTTCGTGAGACGGCGAGCTGAGCAGAGCTGTTCGTGAGACGGCGGCGTGTTCGTGAGACGGCGAGCTGAGCAGAGCGGAGCTGTTTGTGAGACGGCGAGCGGAGCAGAGCTGTTCGTGAGACAGCGAGCTGAGCAGAGCGGAGCCGGTCGTGGTGGAGCGGAGCCGTTCGTGAGACGGCGAGCTGAGCAGAGCTGTTCGTGAGACGATGAGCTGTGCAGAGCGGAGCCGGTCGTGGTGGAGCAGAGCCGTTTGTGAGACAGCGTAGCAGAGCAGAGCCCTGTGGGGCAGTCAGCTTCAGGACACGTAAGGTATCCCTTACCTCTTTCCCCCACACACAGGCACATTTTAGCCAGACTGGGGAGTAACACTCTGCAGATGAACTTTTGAACTCTGGGGCTGGACTTTTTGGATTTTGGGTGATTTGAGGATTGCTGGACTCAAGAGACGTTTGGGGTTCTGGGACTCAAGAACCTGAGGGAAAGGATGTGGCTCAATTTTCTGGGGTGGGTCTTTGCTCATGGTTTGGTTAATGAACACTAGTTTGGTGTTTCCCCAATTTAACGCTGATGTCGTTTACCTCATGTTATTAAAGATTCTCTACTACACCGAGACTCTGTGCTTGCGAGAGGGGAAGTATTGCCTCTTTGAGGCGCCCAGGGGGTGTGTAAGATTTTCCCAGGTCACTGGGTGGGGGCTCGAGCCAGTTTTGTATTTACTTTGATGAGAGGGAACCCCTGTGTACTGAACCCGGCCCTTGCTGCTATCAATTTGGCCTGGCAGAAGGGTTACATTTAGTTAGTTTATTACAGGACTGGCTACAGGCATTGTCTTTGATGAGAGATCTAAGCTACAAATTGACCTGGAGTAAGTGACTGGTCGTTTGGGACTGGGAGCAACCTGAATATTGTTGTGAGTTTTGATGTAAGGGACGATCTATCACAAAGGCATGCGGATTACACCCATCTGTAGCATATCTGTAGCATATCCTGGATCTCCCATTCTATAGCAGTTTTAGCTTGAGGAGACACCCGGTAAGGTTGGACTTTAATTGGGTGAGCATTACCTTTGTCAATGGAGTGGTATGCCCGTTCAGTCAGTCCTGGGGTGGCTGGGTACATAGCTAGTGCACAGCTCCTTGATCTGCTGTCGCTGCATACGCCCAAGGGTCATGGAGAGGTTCACCTCTTCCACACCACCAGCACTTTGCCCTTTGTAGTAATCACCTTCAGGCCACTCAGTGACATCTCCTCCCTGGGCTGTAAACTGACAAACCTTTAATTCTCTGGAATAAAAGGGCTTTAGAGAATTAATATGGTACACCTTAGGCTTTTGGTTGGAAGTGGGGAATGCTATGAAATAATTAACAGCTCCCAGGCGCTCCTGGACCATGAATGGCCCTTCCCACGACACTTCCATTTTATGGGCCTGGAGCGCCTTTAAGACCATGACCTGGTCTCCTACTTTGAAGGAACGCTCTCTGGCATGTTGATCATACCAGGCTTTTTGCTCTTTTTGAGCATCCTTTAGGTTTTCTTTAGCACGGGCTAAAGAGGTTCGGAGGGTGTTTTGTAGGTTGGTTACAAAGTCCAGAATGTTAGTTCCTGGAGAAGGTGTAAACCCCTCCCATTGCTGCTTCACCAACTGTAATGGCCCCTTAACCTCGTGGCCATATACAAGTTCAAATGGTGAAAACCCTAAACTGGGGTGTGGTACAGCTCTGTAGGCAAAGAGCAACTGCTCCAACACTAGGTCCCAATCATTGGAGTGCTCATTTACGAATTTATGTATCATGGCCCCCAAAGTCCCATTAAATTTCTCCACCAGGCCATTTGTTTGATGATGGTAAGGGGTGGCAACCAAGTGATTCACCCCATGAGCTTCCCAAAGGTTTTCCATAGTTCCTGCCAGGAAATTAGTTCCTGCATCTGTGAGGATGTCGGAGGGCCAAACTACCCTGGCAAAAATGTCTGCTAGTGCCTGGCACACACTTTTAGCCCTGGTGTTGCTTAGAGCTACTGCTTCCGGCCATCGGGTGGCAAAATCCATGAAAGTCAGTATGTACTGCTTTCCTCTGGGTGTCTTTTTCGGAAAAGGACCCAGAATATCCACAGCTACTCACTGAAATGGAACTTCAATGATGGGGAGTGGCTGGAGAGGGGCTTTGACCTGGTCTTGGGGTTTTCCCACTCTTTGGCACACCTCACAAGACCGGACATAGGTAGAAACATCCTTGCCCATTCCCTCCCAGTGGAATGACCTCCCCAAACAGTCTTTGGTCCTGTTCATCCCACTAGGTCCTGTCCATGGCCACTAGGATGATCGTGGGCTAAGCTCAAGAGCTTGGCCCAGTACTTAGTTGGAACTACCAACTGTCTCTGAGGATGCCAGTCTTCCTGGTGTCCACCAGAAAGAGTTTCCTTGTATAAAAGTCCACTTTCTACAACAAACCTGGACCGATTAGAAGAGCTGAGAGGCGGTGGGTTGCTCTGTGCCGCCGTCCGAGCTCTCTGGAGGGTTTCATCTGCTTCCTGTTCGGTCTGGAACTGTTCCCTTGATGCTGGAGACATCAGTTCCTCAATGGATTGTGGACCTAGGCTTGGTCCCTCTGGAAGTGAGGTAGGGGATGGGGCTGTTTCCGTTGACTGTGAACCGTTCTCCGCTGGTGCACTATGTTGGGGTTCAGGCTCCGGCTGAGCCTCTGGTGTA
The DNA here is from genome assembly GCF_015237465.2 of Chelonia mydas. NCBI lineage: Eukaryota > Metazoa > Chordata > Testudines > Cheloniidae > Chelonia > Chelonia mydas. The sequence continues at coordinate 14,505,624 of NC_051251.2, read as the reverse complement.
GGGTTATTGGCTGCTGCCGGTTCAGGTTTTGGGACTGAACCGGCAGTTCAGTTCAGTTTGGCTCTGTCTGGGTCTCTGGGGCTGGATCCACTACTGCTGTTGCAGACGTTGGCCTGGGGTCCGGGTCCATCACCTCTAAGCGGGTCCTGGTAGAAATTTCCAGAACAGAGCTAGGCGTGACGGCTTGCTTAGCCTGGCTGCGGTTGACCATTCCCACCCTCTTTGCTAGCTTCACATGATTGGCCAAGTCTTCCCCCAACAGCATGGGGATGGGATAATCATCATAGACTGCAAAAGTCCACGTTCCTGACCAGCCCTTGTACTGGACAGGCAACTGGGCTGTAGGCAAATTGAAAGAGTTGGACTTGAAGGGTTGAATTGTCACTTGGATCTCTGGGTCAATTAAATTGGGGTCCACTAAGGAAGAATGGATAGCCGACACTTGTGCTCCGGTGTCCCTCCACGGGGTGACCTTCTTTCCGCCCACACTCACAGTTTCCCTCCGCTCCAAGGGTATCTGGGAGGCATCTGGGCCTGAGGACCTCTGGTGTGATTCCGGTGCAATGAACTGTAATCTGTTGGGGTTCTTGGGGCAGCTGGCCTTTATATGCCCCAGCTCATTACATTTAAAACATCGTCCAGCTGACGGGTCACTGGGGCAAGGTGGGTTGCTGGAGAATGGTGTGACGGAACGATAAGGTGTCTGGAGGGTTCCTTGGGGGGTAGTTGGGGCCTTGGGCCGCCCCCGGTAGCAGGATGTGGTCTGAGGTTGTCCCTTCTGGTATCCGCTCCAACTGTGACCAGTTTTTTTCTTTTCTGCCACCTCCACCCATTTGGCTCCAATCTCCCCTGCCTCAATTACAGTTTTGGGCTTCCCATCTAGGATGTATCTTTCTATTTCCTCAGGAACACCCTCTAAGAACTGCTCCATTTGCTTTAGGAAGGGCAAATCTTCTGGAGATTTAACACTTGCTCCTGATATCCAGGCATCCCAATGTTTCACAATGTGGTAGGCATGTCAGGTAAATGACAAGTCTGGTTTTCAATTTAGGGCTCTGAACCGCCGACGGGAATGCTCGGGTGTTAGCCCCATTCTGACTCTCGCCTTGGTTTTAAACAGTTCATACTTGTTCATGTGTTCCTTAGGCATTTCAGCCGCCACCTCAGCTAAGGGTCCACTGAGCTGCGGCCTCAGCTCTACCATGTATTGGTCTGTAGAGATGCTGTACCCAAGGCAGGCCCTTTCGAAGTTTTCTAAGAAGGCCTCCGTATCATCGCCTGCCTTGTAGGTGGGGAACTTCCTGGGATGTGAAGCAGTACCTGGAGAAGGATTGCTATTCTGCTGAGCCTTTGCCTTCTCCATCTCCAGCATATGCTTCATTGCTTTTTCCCTTGCCTCCATAGCTCTCCTGTGGGCAGCCTCCCTTTCCTCCTCAGCATGCTTCCATTCTTTTTCCTTTGTCTCCATAGCTCTCCTGTGGGCAGCCTCTTTGGCTGTTTCTGTTTTGGGCTCTGTCATGTTTGCCTCTCTGTTTTTAACTAACTTTACACCCGAGAGTTAGAAATAAAACAAACAAACAAAAAAAAACTTGGCTTGTAAAATTTTTCTGTGCTGTAATATGATACCTATATTCTCTGATAGTGATTGTCAGCCTACAGAAAAATACTTTAAAAAAAACCTAACACCTTTGTCTCCAGGCAAATAGACAGAAAACCCCTCTAGTTGCTCTTAGGTAAAAAAAAAACTTCAGATCTGTGAATACTTGTGAATTTCCCTGCAGGAGGTTAACTACCCTGCCTTTAGGTAGAGAAAACTCCAGCTCACAACAGACAATTCCCTTTTGTCTCTGCTCTGGCCCCCAAGCAGAGACAAAAAAAGAACTCTAACTACTTTCAGCTTAAAACCTGCTTTCCAGCAGCCCAAAGGAAAAAAAAATTCCTTTTTAAAATCTGTGCTTCTTGTTCAAAAAATCTCAAATTGATTTCAAGTTAATCCCACCGCTCTGCCACCATGTCAAGGTTCCTTCCCCACTCTGAACTCTAGGGTACAGATGTGGGGACCTGCATGAAAACCCCCTAAGCTTATTTTTACCAGCTTAGGTTAAAACTTCCCAAAGGTACAAACTATTTTACCTTTTGCCCTTGGACTTTATTGCTGCCACCACCAAGCGGCTAACAAATATATAACAGGGAAAGAGCCCGCTTGGAAACGTCTTTCCCCCCAAAAATCCTCCCAAACCCTACACCCCCTTTCCTGGGGAAGGCTTGATAAAAATCCTCACTAATTTGCATTGGTGAGCACAGACCCAAACCCTTGGATCTTAAGAACAATGAAAAAGCAATCAGGTTCTTAAAAGAAGAATTTTAATTGAAGAAAAAAATAAAAGAATCACCCCTGTAAAATCAGGATGGTAAATACCTTACAGGGTAATCAGATTCAAAACATAGAGAATCCCTCTAGGCAAAACCTTAAGTTACAAGAAGACACAAAAACAGGAATATACATTCCATTCAGCACAGCTTATTTTATTAGCCATTTAAACAAAACAGAATCTAATGCACATCTAGCTAGATTACTTACTAAGTTCTAAGACTCCATCCCTTTTCTGTTCCCGGCAAAAGCACCACACAGACAAAGAGCGAGCCTTTGTTTCTCCCCCCTTCCAGCTTTGAAAGTATTTTGTCTCCTCATTGGTCATTTTGGTCAGGTGCCAGCGAGGTTATCCTAGCTTCTTAACTCCTTACAGGTGAAAGGGTTTTTCCTCTGGCCAGGAGGGATTTTAAAGGTGTTTACCCTTCCCTTTATATTTATGACACTTCCCATCATGAAAAATAATTTTAAGGAGGAGACTCTTCAGTTCTGAAAGAGTTTTCATTCAGGAACCGACTCTCAAAATGAGCATAGTATTCTATCCATTCAAATCATAGCAGAGTCTTATCATTTTAAATTTTAGAGAAGCCCCAGTGACATTCCGGTGCACTACAGCTTCATTTTAAAAGTCCAGGGACCCGTGAAGAAAGTGATGGAGTTAAGAGAGCTGGCAAAAAGGATAACTGTTGGTTTGGAGGTGCTCTGGGAGAAACTGTAAACCATGGAGTGATTGTATTTGCGGTGCAAAAGAGAGGAGAACCGATCTTCAGCTAGCATAAATCATCCCAGTCTGGACATCTGTAGCTTGAAAATGGATTGACCTATTTAAAAGTAAGTTAGCTCCCACACTTGGAAACTTGCACACTAAGTTTCAACCCGGGGTGAATTTTCATTACAACGTTACACTTGGTTAAATTAACAAACCCCTAGCACCTTATATAATGGAAACTCTACTGGACTTGTGTAAATATACTAGCGAGCACCACTGTACCATAAAGCCAGGGGTTTGCTGTAGCTTTGTATAAGCAAAATGTAAATGATGTGGAGTAGGGACTGTGTTTCTGGTTTGCACAAGATTGTGCAAATACCATTCTTCTTCAAAGCTCTTTCAGAACCTCAGAATGTGTTAGTAAAGCCTCCCAACACCCCTGTGAAATGAAGGTCAGGCACCCGATTCCTCCCCCCCCCCCCCCCCGGCACAAAGAATGCAGCTCCCAAGAACGTCAAGTGCAATTGTCCACCTTCAGCATTTCTAATCTGTGGGCTCCACATGTCTTACATTGGGCACCCAGGATCCTGTTGAAGCCTGAGTTTTGCATATGAGAGGACCAGAGAACTGGACTCATCCCAGACATAGCGTGTGTCTCTTTGTCATGACAGCATTTCACAGAAACATAGAATCATCATATTGTTAGAACAGGATCACAAGGATCATCCTGTAGAGTAGTCTGCAGTCCGCTCTATGGTTATTTAAGCCGGGTCAGTAGCTCACAGAGAGGGAATTGTAGTGACTTGCAAAGTGGCCAGTGTAGAGCTGTACTTGCTGATCCCTGCCAAATTTAAAGGGCCAGCCCCAGAAAGTCATGCTCAGACAAAGTTTCTCTCTGACTCCAAACCTGTCTTGAATGAGGTTAGTGAGGCATCAGCTTTACAAGGGCATTTGGGCATCTAAAGATGCAGATGGTCACTGAGTGCAGATTCACAAAACCCCTTAAGTGAATTAGGAGTTGAATTCCCACTGACTTTTTGGGAGATAGATGCCTAAACTGCTCATGCATTTTTTAAATCCCATTGCACACACACCTGCATCTTTAGGCACCTTACTGCCTTTGTCAATCTGACCATAGGTAGCCACCAGTAAGGTGCTCCTGGGAAAAAAAGATGCTTTTTGACTGTTGCAGGCCACTGCTATATCTCATTTGCTAAAAACATTGTTAGGTTTATTCTGCAGTGAGAAATCTAGGAAGGGTGGTGGGAAAACCAATGAAGCAATAAATTTGGGCTTAAATTTTCATAAGTGGCTAGTGATTTTGGTTGCTTCCATTTTTGGCTGCCCAACTTGAGACCCCTATAAAGGGGCCCAAATTTCAGCAAGTGCTGAGCATTCACGCTCTGAAAATTGGGCCCTTTACTTTGTCTTAAGTTAGATGCCCAAAATCAGTAGCTGCTCAGGGAAAAACTAGACTGTGGTGTGAATAAACCGCCTCCACCAGACCAGTCTAATTTTCTATACCTCCTACAAGGAAAAAAGTGTTTTGATTTAGTTTTTAGTATGTTTTTAAAACGGTCCTTCAGAAGGGAAGAAAAATCATGGGTTCAAATTACAGAGGAAGGTTGACAAACTCTAAACAATAGTTTCCAACACATGTGGTGACCCTCAAACTACACAAGACTGACTTTTACCTGCTAGAGAGAGAGAGAGAATAAGGGGAAGGATTTTAATGAATGCCCAGGAAGTGCACTTTAAAGTATCTTTTTGCATGTTTCTTATTATGTAAAAAACATATGGAAACGGGACTGAAATTTCTTATGAATCTGGCCCATAAAAATCTAATCCTGGTAATCATTTATCAAGAGACATTTTTTATGGAACAGTGTGGACCTGGATGAACTGTCCTTCCAGTGCCTCATGCTCTGCTCTTTCAAGTTAACAAAGAGAAGGATTATATTACAAAATAAACAAGTCTCCTAATGAATACAAACTATTCTTGACTGTGCTGATAACAAATAGATCAAGGTTAAAGAGCTAAATAAAGCACATTACCTTTAAGTCACAATTGCCATTTTTGTGTTTATCATGATCAGTTAAACAAAGCAGCTGTCTAGTCTTCAGGGGGTTGGCAGAAGTATCACTTTTGCAATCTAAGAACTGTTCCATTGTTATCATTACTCTGTACAGGCCTGATGAATTAGCTTATGTAGACAAGAGCTCATTTCTGGCCTTCATTAAATCAGTATTGTAGGGCTGCTACTTTTACCTTTTGCTCTTGACCATATCACCCATTGATATTATTTTTTTGCTTCTTCCGAAGGAGCTGGAAAACCAATGAAGGTATGTCTACACAGCTTTCTGGTGTGAGCCTCCCAGCCTGGATCGACAGACTTGGGTTAGTGGGGCTTGCACTCGTGCTGTAAAATTAGCTCTATAGTCCATGTCTTGAAGCTGCATCTTGGCTGGAGATGAGGGTCTGAAACCCACCCCCGTTCCTAGGCTTCAGAGTGAGGGCTCCGTATAGCTATTTTTACAGCACTAGCGCAAGCCCAAATGCTGTGTAGACATACCCCAAGTGAAATGTTTATGAAGAGCAATAGAGAATCCACTGCAATGTAAAAATAAGACAATGCCCCATTGTCTGCATGCATTCATCTATGTAGTGTTATTTAGAGTATGTCATAGAATCATAGAATCATAGAATATCAGGGTTGGAAGGGACCTCAGGAGGTCATCTAGTCCAACCCCCTGCTCAAAGCAGGACCAATCCCCAATTAAATCATCCCAGCCAGGGCTTTGTCAAGCCTGACCTTAAAAACTTCTAAGGAAGGAGACTCTACCACCTCCCTAGGTAACGCATTCCAGTGTTTTACCACCCTCCTAGTGAAAAAGTCCTAATATCCAACCTAAACCTCCCCCACTACAACTTGAGACCATTACTCCTTGTCCTGTCCTCTTCTACCGCTGAGAATAGTCTAGAACCATCCTCTCTGGAACCACCTCTCAGGTAGTTGAAAGCAGCTATCAAATCCCCCCTCATTCTTCTCTTCTGCAGACTAAACAATCCCAGTTCCCTCAGCCTCTCCTCATAAGTCATGTGTTCCAGACCCCTAATCATTTTTGTTGCCCTTCGCTGGACTCTCTCCAATTTATCCACATCCTTCTTGTAGTGTGGGGCCCAAAACTGGACACAGTACTCCAGATGAGGCCTCACCAATGTCGAATAGAGGGGAACGATCACGTCCCTCAATCTGCTCGCTATGCCCCTACTTATACATCCCAAAATGCCATTGGCCTTCTTGGCAACAAGGGCACACTGCTGACTCATATCCAGCTTCTCATCCACTGTCACCCCTAGGTCCTTTTCCGCAGAACTGCTGCCTAGCCATTCGGTCCCTAGTCTGTAGCTGTGCATTGGGTTCTTCCGTCCTAAGTGCAGGACCCTGCACTTATCCTTATTGAACCTCATCAGATTTCTTTTGGCCCAATCCTCCAATTTGTCTTGGTCCCTCTGTATCCTATCCCTGCCCTCCAGCGTATCTACCGCTCCTCCCAGTTTAGTATCATCCGCAAATTTGCTGAGAGTGCAATCCACACCATCCTCCAGATCATTTATGAAGATATTGAACAAAACCGGCCCCAGGACCGACCCCTGGGGCACTCCACTTGACACCGGCTGCCAACTAGACATGGAGCCATTGATCACTACCCGTTGAGCCCGACAATCTAGCCAGCTTTCTACCCACCTTATAGTGCATTCATCCAGCCCATACTTCTTTAACTTGCTGACAAGAATACTGTGGGAGACCGTGTCAAAAGCTTTGCTAAAGTCAAGAAACAATACATCCACTGCTTTCCCTTCATCCACAGAACCAGTAATCTCATCACAGAAGGCGATTAGATTAGTCAGGCATGACCTACCCTTGGTGAATCCATGCTGACTGTTCCTGATCACTTTCCTCTCATGTAAGTGCTTCAGGATTGATTCTTTGAGGACCTGCTCCATGATTTTTCCGGGGACTGAGGTGAGGCTGACTGGCCTGTAGTTCCCAGGATCCTCCTTCTTCCCTTTTTTAAAGATGGGCACTACATTAGCCTTTTTCCAGTCATCTGGGACTTCCCCCGTTCGCCACGAGTTTTCAAAGATGTCTATGTTTTCAGTCTGTAATTTGCTTGGGACAGGTACCTTATCATGTGTCTGCACATGATTGTGCATTCTTATGATGCTCTATTTTAAAAAAAAAAACCTGATCAGTGATGTGCAATAGTATTAAGTTCCAAAGAGAACGCCTATAGGATATTACAACAGTTGTATAGTCTTGATTGAGCAACGCTGTTGGAGAATGCTTCACTGCATTAAGATTCTAGTTCTGCAAGCTGTTCAATGTGCCTGGACTTCATGGGGGTTTTAGACAGACAAATGGGTTTGCAGGTTTGGCACCAAAATCAGTCAGTGGAAGCGTACTTTATTGAAGGTAAAAAGCGGTATGTTCTCTGGTGGGGCTAGTCCTCCTGAAAAAGTTGAGCAGGTGGCTGTCTAGGACAAGATGTTTATTGAACAACGATTGTAGAAGTGTCTGAGGGACGTGGGGGTCAGATATTTCTCTGCTAGCTTGTGGTGCCCAGGACTGAGACTTGGAGATATGGGTTAATTTCTCAGTTCTGTCAGAGGCTCACTGATCTTGGGCAAATCATTTTATCTTTCTTCCTCAGATCCCCGTCTGAAAATGGAGCTGATGATCTTTCCTTTGTCTGTCTTCTCTGTTTGGATTGTAAACTCTTTGGGGGCAGGGAATGCCTCTGATATGTATGTAGAACCTCAACTACAATGGGGCCCTGATATCACTTGGGGGCCTCCAGATGCTGCTGTAATAAAAATAGGTGACTGCAGTTTCCTGTGATCCTGCAAGCTATACACACACACATATCTGACCACCAGTCAATTGATAGAGGACTTGTAGACTCAAGGCCCAATACTTGCTGGTCCATTCACTTATTGGTCAACCCAATCTTGTGTACCATATTGTACATACTTCTCCACTTCCCCTGGTACTTTTTTTCCTTTTCTGGTTGATGTCCTGAAAAGAGTCTAGAACAAACCAGTCCCTTTAAGAAGTTGACCTTATTCTGCATTTGACTTTTTGTTGTCTTGAATTTACAGCACAGTTTATTGGATATAGCTTTCCCGTCTGCAGAGTGCTTTAGGAACCACCAGAAAAAAAGGTGCGACATAAAATGATATCATAATCGTTATGGTCTGACTCTGAGCATTTTGGCTCTGGGAATTGCTATTTGCAAGTTACAGGACAGAAAGGAAATAACTTTGAAACTACAGGAAATCTGAGACAGGAAATTTTAGCTCTGGTAAAAAGCCATAATGTCTTATGGTGGATTCCATTTGGGGGTAGGGGAGAATGGAGGGAGGGGAAGACACATTAAGCTGTCTCAGATCCTGGCTATATTAATCTAAGAAGATATATTGCTTTTAACATTTCAAGGTGTCATTCCTGAATAGGAAAATCTATAGTATTCATCATTCTGGACTCTTTTTGTTACAAATTAAGAACAGTACTCCAAAAAGATCCCAAATCAAATTCACCATTAGAAATAAAGGGACTACAGCTAAGTGGTTCTGAGTGACTACATTTGACAACAACTCCCTCTTTCCAGCTCTGGTACTATGCTTACTTTTTATAAGTGAAAGATGGCACCAAGTGAAAACAGAGTGGAGAATTTGTAACAGGGCCTATTACAGTGTTAAATATAACAATAAAAACACCCTTGCATCTTCTCCCCTGCCTCCCTTCTGCAAGGAAAGAGCTCCACGTAAAATCCCCAAGGCCATCACAGTTTTCTTCAAATCCTTCCTTAAAACTCTCTTCTGCCATGATGGCTTCAAAACTCTTAATGTTGGTTAGGGAGCCAGTGTGCTATGCTGGCTGCTTATCATGTTGTCCCCTTGTTATCGTACGTGCTCCCCATCTGTCTGTCATATCTACCAGTTGTCTCTTGTAAGCTCTCTGGGGTAGGTACTGTCTCTGTTACACGTTTGTATGTGGGGCTGGGTCTTGGAGGTGCTACTAATACCTCACAATCCATGTTTACCCCAATGCAATTCCATTGACTTCGGTGGATCTGCCCTAGGGATGAATTTGGCCCACTGAATCTACCCACAATTCACCATGGACCTGAACCAGCCTCCACTGAAGTCCAATAAGAGCTGGATTTGCCCAGTAAATCCTGCACTTACAATCAATGTTATGTCTAATTTGCAAATGCAGAAGCCAATATGCACCCATCTCTGTCCTGCAAATAGCTTACTCCTTTTATAGGACATCTGATAGTTTCCCTTTTTTTTTTATAGAAAACAACTGGAGGTAAACATCTAAGGGTGTGCTAATGCTAAGCTTTGAGTTACTGTACACAAATCGAAATATAGAACCATGTGGATTATTAGAAATGCCGAGAGCTGCCTGGAGGATGAGAATTCCATTCTGTGGCAACTTTTGAGTTGAAAACAATTGTTCTTGTTTTCCAGTGGAATGCAAACAAAACATTTTGAATGTTTGCATGAAAATGGAATTGTGTTGAAATGTCTGTTTTCAGATTGAAAGCAGAGCTTTTCTATTCAGGAAGGTTTTTTGGGTCCAGGACTCTCTAGTCCCACACTCACTGACTCTATAGCCTGGTTAGGGCATGGCTCTGGGATGTAGGAGACCCAGGTTGAAGAAGAACAGGTCTAAATCCCTGTTCTGCCTGATTCAAAGCAGAGATTCACACCCAATCACTTCAAATCAGCCAGACTGTGGACTAGAACCTGGGAATCCCACATCCCAGAGCAGCTCTAGAAATGCCTAAAAACATAAGAATGGCCATACTGGGTCAGACCAAAGGTCCATCCAGCCCAGTATCCTGTCTGCTGGCAGTGGCCAATGCCAGGTGCCCCAGAGGGAGTGAACCTAACAGGTAATGATCAACAGATCTCTCTCCTGCCATCCATCTCCACCCTCTGACAAACAGAGGCTAGGGACACCATTCCTTACCCATCCTGGCTAATAGCCATTAATGGATTTAACCTCCATGAATTTATCCAGTTCTCTTTTAAACCCGGTTATAGTCCTAGCCTTCACAACCTCCTCAGGCAAGGAGTTCCACAGGTTGACTGTGCGCTGTATGAAGAAGGCCATGCCCTTAATTGCATACTTAACTGAAACTGTCTTGCTTATCCACACTCTTCCAGTGTCCTGTGTGGTGTCTGGCTAACGGAGGTTAAACTATAAAACTGGAAAGCGTTAATGAGAAGAGTAGTTCAGTGGAGTGCAGTGACTGAGAAGCGCATGAGACTCCAGTCTTAACTCTTTCAGTAGAAGAGGTTGCATTTCCACGACTGCCTTATTCTCTTTAGAATGGCTGTCCTGAGACTGGACCACAGTTGTGCTGCTTCTGTTCTCATTTCTCACATGAATGAGGTGTCACAGTTTCAGTGTCTTGCATGCCATGTTCCCACATCCGTAGAAATATCTGCATTTTACTCACATCTCACAAAGAATAAAGATACAGGAAATTAATTCAAAGTATCTTGTATTCTCAAGGCTTTCTGAATTCTTTTCGTATGAAATTGCTGCCCTCTTCGCTTTACTAAAACTCTCCTATAACGAACCGTCCCCGTCCTGAAAATGCAATTTGATCTGTGAAGAGACACCTCGTTGTTCTTAGGGTACATTGACAAGTTGATTAAACAATTTGGAAATTGGTCTTGTTAGAATAAAAAATAACTGAATTGGAATTATTATTATTATTATTATTTTGCTTTATTTATCCTTTGTTTTAAATTAGGGTCTAGTATTGTTATAGATCTCTTACACAATGAAGGCATAAAACTATCTAAGTACTTACATGGCCCGCATCATCACCATAGTGTGGGAACTTCTCCAAATTATTTGCCATTGTAATTTCTGATATTAATCTCTTTTTCCAGAATGAGCAGAAGCTCTGCAAATCATGCTCTTCTTTTGGCTTCTTCTGCAGGAAGGTCAGCAATCTCTATTTCTCTTCTTACTCCTCCCCTCCCCTGCCCAGGGGAGTGGCCATCTCCATTTCGGCTGTCATTTCTATGGCCCAGGTAAATAATAGAAAGACCTTGTTATTAATGTTCTTATTTAAAAATCTGTTATGGTACTTAGAATGATGAGGTCTGACAATAAGTCAAAGGAAGATTAATGATGTGACACTAATAAAAATAGAATGTGACAGTCTTTGGACTCATATGACTAACCATCCCAATAAGTCTGAGCTTGCACAATTGCCATTACAAACTGCGCTCCATGAGCAAGCATTCAAAACCTTCTTCTGTATCCATAAACAGCTACCAGGATGCCACTTAATTACGTCTCCTAGCTAGGCACTATAGAGGGAGGAAAGGAGTTAATTAATCCAGCCTTTCCCAAGGAGAGGGGCACAAGGTAGATCTCCATACAGTAGGAGATTGGGTCAAAAGTCTCTTTCCTTCTTATTTTCTGTTTCCCCTTTTTTTGGTACTGGGAGGAAGATGTTAGCACCCTCTGCTCCTGCCCACAGCTCCTAATCATCAAGGTAGCCACTCCACTTACTCCACCCCATCACGTACTGCCCCTGCCTCCTTCCCTTATATCAGCTGTTGCTCCCAAGAGCTATGCAGTCTTGTTTCTGTAATCTGCACTGGTTGCCTGTGGGGTTTGGGTACTGGTTTTTGACATAAAAAGCTCTGAACAGCCTGTCTGTCCACTTGGAAGACATCCTCTCTCCCAGTGCCATACCGCTGCTGTGGAGATTAGGTAGATGCTCAAGCTTCCTGAGTATATAAGGGCCTGATCCAAAGCCCGTTGAGGTCAACAAGAGTTTTTCCCTTGAATTTGGTTACCTTTGGATTTGGTGTTAAGTGAGGGAACTGCTAGCAGAGCACTCTCTGTGCAGGGCCGCCCAGAGGATTCAGGGGGCCTGGGGCAAAGCAATTTCAGGGGCCCCTTCCCCTTCCCTGTCTCAGACCTCAGACATTCTCGTGGGGGCCCCTATGGGGCCCGGGGCCCTATGGCAAATTGCCCCACTTGCCCCCCCTCCCCGGGGGGGCGGCTCTGTCTCCGCAAGCACCCTCTGCTACGTTGTTCATTTGCATTTCTACCCACAGGTACAAACTAACCAGAGCTAATGAGCTTTGATAGAATAAATCAAGCAACAGTTTAGCTTTTCTTAAGGCTTTAAAAGGTGAGAGCTCAAACTACTCCTCTTCCCCAACTTCCCATGATAAGTGAGGTAAGCATTGAAAATCCATTTTAAAAATAGTCTGAGAAACAGCTGCCTCCGTCTCTGAAGACATCTGAGCATTTGGAAGAGAGAAATTCTTCTCCACAGGTGGAGAAGCACCAAAGATACTCTCCTGCCACTAATGCTGCCTCTGGGCAATGGTAGCTCCCTGATTTCTATCTCTGTCCATCTGCAGGGAGAAATAGCCAGTGGATCGAGGGTTTATATACCCATTGGCTCCCTCCCTCCCCTCTCTCCAGCCCAGTCCTGCACAGCATTCATGGGGCATGCAGGCTTCCCAGTTCTGGCCCTCTGTGCCGGGAACAGGGGGGCACCATTCATTCTTACATGACCAACTGAGTTTCCCCATCTTTCCCCAAAGAAAAATAATAAATGAGCTGACTTGGAGCAGGATGGTTTTTGAATGTGATGCAGGTCACTGAATTTTGAGAATAACCCTCGCGGTGAAAGCTGCTGTTTGTGACAGCGATCTGGAGAGGGTGTAAATCCGATGAGACGGATCCTCTTGGGATCAGTGTGTGTCAGGCCAGGTCTCTGATGTGCCTGAATTGAAGGCAGTGATGAGCTGCCAAAATCTAGGTTCCCTATAAAAAGTTCTGATGTAAGGGATGTGCCCCAGTAAGTATTTTTTGTACCAACAGGGTTACCATACATCTGTATTTTCCCGGCGATTTAAGAACCAAAAAGCCTGACCTGTCCGGGTCAATACGGATGTATGTTAACCCTGCTTAAAGTTCTTTTTTAAAAAGATGGGCCTGAACTAGAAATGAGCTCTGTTTCACATGTGTGGGTCCCCGCCACGCCCTGGGGGTGTGCTAGGGTGACCAGATGTCCCGATTTTATAGGGACAGTCCCGGTTTTGGGGTCTTTTTCTTATATAGGCTCCTATTACCTCCCACCGCCTGTCCTGATTTTTCACACTTGCTGTCTGGTCACCCTAGGGTGTGCACATGTGTGGGTCCCAGCTGCTCCCTGCCCCCCTCATTGAAACAGGTGTGCAGGGTTACTGCCCTGGGAACTGCAGGGCACCAGTGGACGTGGGGCCAGCTGCAGACAGGGGCATGGGGCAGGGCTAGCTGGAGTCAGGGGGTGCAGGGCTGGCTGCGGGCAGGGCACAGGATGCGGAGCTGGCTGAAGACAGGAGGGTGCAGGGGTGGCTGGAGGCAGGGCAGGGGGTGGCTGGAGATGGGGGCTGGCTGCGGGCAGGGAGTGCGGGGGTGGCTGGAGGCAGGGCAGGGGGTGTAGCGGCGGCTGGCTGCAGGCAGGGGGTGTGGGGGTGGCTGCAGGCAGGGCAGGGGTGCGGGGGTGGCTTGAGACAGGGGCTGGCTGCAGGCAGGGGGTGCGGGAGTGGCTGGAGACAGGGCAGGGGGTGCGGGGGTGGCTGCAGGCAGCGGTGGCTGGAGATGGGGCTGGCTGGAAGCAGGGGGTGCGGGGGTGGCTGGAGGCAAGGCAGGGGATGAGGCAGGAGCTGGCTGTGGGCAGGGCGTGTGGGGGTGGCTGGAGACGGGGGCTGGCTGCGGGCAGGGCAGAGGATGCGGGGGTGGCTGGAGGCAGGGCAGGGGGTGCGGGGGTGGCTGTGGGCAGGGGGTGGCTGGAGACGGGGGCTGGCTGCAGGCGGGGGGTGCGGGGGTGGCTGGAGGCAGGGTAGGGGGTGCAGCAGGGGGTGGCTGCGGGCAGGGTGGTGGGTACTCACAGGGAGAGCAGCAGGACGCAGCCCAGGCCCAGCAGAGCATCCGGGGACCCACCAGGCAGATCGGGAGCCCCAGGGCCAGGGGAGCAGCAGCAGCAACAGGGCTCGTGCCCAGGGCCAGGCAGCAGCCCACATGGCTCCCGCAGCGCAGCGCCCCCGACGGCCAGAGGAGGAATTACATCACTTCCCGGCCGGAGTCCATCAAAGCCTCAGCGCCCCCTGCAGGGAAGCGGGTTAACAACCGGTTCTAAAACTGCTTCAAAATTTAACAACCTGTTCGCGCGAACCGGCTCCAGCTCACCACTGATTTTAGTGAATTTTTATTTGAAAAAACCTTCGCTGGAGGAAACAAGAGTGTTCGTTTGTTAGCAGTAATAACGGCCTCACACATCTTGTTCTTGCTTTAACAAAAGAATAGAGGCCCTTAATCAACTCACATATCTACCTAATTGAAAGGTAGAGAATTCGCATTTATCTTCTTAAAAGTAAAATTAACATTACCATTCCTCCTGAAAATTATTCATAGCTGCTAAGAGCAGTCAGAGGAAGTGAGCCTGGCCTAATAAAAGTATTGAACAAATGTGTTTTCTCTTAGAAAGGAGAATGAGAGATGTATCTCTAGGCAAGGAATTCCACCTGGCAGACTTCCAGAGTGACATAAGAGGATGCTGGCAGCACAATTAGGCCTGAATTAGATTACCTTAACTGGAGGCCTGGGCACCAGGATATAGTGACCACTAGGTACAACTGGTTGAAACTTTGATTCGGGGGGGGTGTGGGGGGGTGTTAATGGGGATGGTTGTTTTGTTTTTCATTAAAATGTCAGAAGAAAATGAATAGTGTTTGTTTTCCTTTTGATTTCTTTTTTTCTATTTTTGGGGGTTTAGATGAGAATTCTAAATTTTTTCTCAATAAAACAAAAAGCTCTCTTGCTGTGGGGAAGGGAGTTCTGCCTTTTCAACACTTCTCTTTTAATCTTTCCCCAGTGGGTTGGGGAGGGGGGGAAGGAGGCAAAACTAGAAAACAGAGAGTGGTGGGAATTTGCCCACTATTTCAAAATGAAAAAAAACATGATCAAAGCTGCTTTTTTCTTAATAAAACTCAGTTTCTAGAAACTGCCTCCCCCCCCCCCAAAAAAAACCCCTACTATCAGTCCTATTACTCATTTGTTAGAGAACTTTACAGCATATCATCAGAGGGACTCTATAGGTGAGTGTCCCGAGCACTCCCTTGTGGCCAGGTGTCATTCTGCAGATGGCCTGCCTAAGTTTCTCCTCTTGGACTGCTCAATAATTCTCAAAAGGCTTCTCTCTGTTAAATAATAACTCTCCTTAGAACATAAATAACAAATTAAACACAAAAGGTCTGCTCTCTGGGCATGCCCCCTTCTCCCTCAGGCACTATCTGAAAACTCCTCTGGTGTCTGAGAGTCTTCCCAGCTTCAGCATGCTACTCCCAAGCCTTCCTAGCTGGAGCAACTTCCCTGGTCTTAGGTTCTTTCCTGCAAGAGTCTTTCTCATTCTCTGCAGTTCCTCTACAGCCTGCTGAGTTTCCCCACTCTCCACAGCTTCCTCCTGTTCTTTATAGGAGTATCAGCTCTTCCATACCCCAGCTAATTAACCTGAGAACCTTAAAGAGGCAGGCCACCCCATCACAGTGAAGTAATCTAGTTTTAACTGAGTCCTGGTACCTCTCGTAAGTGCAGGGTTGTTAGCTCTTGTGTGCTGGTCAAATTCCAGCTTTTATCATTGCCTCAAGTTCCGAAGTTATTCATACTATTCATGGAATCCTTGTTGAACACAAGTGACCCAGAGCTTTATTTTGTGACTCATCCAAACAGGGTGAAGCTCGATGTGTGTATTGCACATTCTTTTTTAAGAATAATGTTTTTACTTCCGGAAAGATGTTTAATATGCTCCTTCCTCAATGAGGAAGGTAAAAGTGCTTTTCTTGCTCCTGACAGGTAGTGTAGAGCTGTTGGCTTGTTTGCATGAGTGGACAGGCTGGGTACAAGTGAAATATAAGAAATATAACCTGGTTATGATCACAGCGTTAACAACTTATTATTGTATCTCTCAAGCATACGTGAGAGTTTGCGAATGTATATGACGTGGACCTATAGAAGGGAGATGACAAGACCACAGAAAAGTGAATATACCATACAGCAGTGTTCTGGCAGTGGTAAAATAAGGATTCCTTCCTAGATAAAACATGGATCTTAAAATGGACTCCAGCAAGACACCTATCATTATTGCTCTGCAAGTGTATGTGGTGCTTAAGGCATATGATATGTTGGGGCAGAGTCAACACTGCTTTTGTAAAGACAAACCATTCATCACCAATCTTTTAGAATTCTTTGAGGGTGTCAACAATGTGCATGAGGGTGATCCAGTTGATATAGTGTACCTGAACTTTCAGAAAGGCTTTGACAAAGTCCCTTACCAAAGGCTCTTAAGCAAAGTAAGGAAGGAGTCATGGGAGAAGAGGGAAGGTCCTCTTATGGGTCAGTAACAGGTTAAAAGATAGGAAACAAAGGGTTGGAATAAATGGTCAGTTTTCACAATGTAGAGCCGTAAAGAGTGGCGCCCCTCAGTCTGTACTGGGACCAGTGCTGTTTAACATATTCATAAATGATCTGAAAAACAGGGTAAACAGTGAGGTGGCAAAGTTTTCAGATGATACAAAACTACTCAAGATAGTTAAGTCCAGAGCTGACTGTGAAGAGTTACAAAGGCATCTCACAATACTGGGTGACTGGGCAACAAAATGGTAGCTGAAATTCAATGTTGATAAATGCAAAGTAATGCACATTGCAAAACATAGTCACCACTATATACACAAAATGATGGGGTCTAAATGAGCTGTTACCACTCAAGAAAGAAATCTTAGATCTTGTGGATGCTTCTCTGAAAATAGCTGCTCAGTGTTCAGTGGCAGTCAAAAAAGCGAACAGAATGTTACGAACCACTGGGAAAGGGACAGATAATAAGACAGAAAATATTATAATGCCATTCTATAAATCCATGGTATAGCCACACCTTGAATACTGTGTGCTGTTCTGCTCACTACATCTCATAAAAGATATATTGGAAAAAGTAGAGAGAAGATCAACAAAAATGATAAGGAGGATGGAACAGCTTCCATATGAGGAGAGATTAAAAAGACTGGAACTGTTCATTTTAGAAAAGAGACGACTAAGGGTGGGTATGATAAAGGTCTATAAAATCATGACTGGTGTGGAGAAAGTGAATAAGGATGTATTATTTACCCCTTCACATACCACAAGAATCAGGGGTCACCTGATGAAATTTATAGTCTGTAGGTTTAAAACAAACATAAGGAAGTACTTCTTCACACCTTGCACAGTCAACCTGTGGAACTCATTGTGAGAGGATGTTGTAAGGGCCAAAAGTATAACTGGGTTCAAAAGAGAGAAACTCATGGAGGATAGGTGCATCAACGGCTATTAGCCAAGATGGTCAGGGATGCGACTCCATGTTCTGACTGCTAAAAGCTGGGATTGAACAACAGGGGATGGACCTATGATAGTTGCCCTATTACGTTCATTCCCTCTGAAGCATCTGGCAATGGCCACTGTCAGAAGACAGGATACTGGGCTAGATGAGCATTGGTTTGACCCAGTATGGCCATTCTTATGCTTTTAACAGGACAACATAATGAGCAAGGGCGAAATCTCACCCCATTGAAGTCAATGAAAGTGGCTACAGAATTTCACCTCAAGTTCCTTTTCTGGGTAACTCACCTACAATATATATTCTAAATGTAGATAGCAGGGGAGTGGGAAGCCAGCAGCAAGCAATAGAAGGGGATCATCATCATAATAATTTTGCTAGTAACAAGGCTCTTTCCCAGGGAGAGGAGGTTGTATAATTTGTTTTGTGTTGGATATTTCCAATCTGTTCATGTGGAATCTACTTCATGTGGAGGTTTTTAAGAACAGGTTGGGCAGATACCTGTCTGGAATAATCTATGTTTACTTGGTCCTGCCTTAGTGCTAGACTAGATGACATTCTGAGGTCTCTTCGAGCCCTACATTTCTATTACTGTATAAGTCTATGTTTTTGTTTTATAACAATTACTCTTTTTTTTCTTTCTTTTTGTTAGGTTTCAGAATAGCAGCCGTGTTAGTCCGTATTCGCAAAAAGAAAAGGAGTACTTGTGGCACCTTAGAGACTAACAAATTTATTTGAGCATAAATTTGTTAGTCTCTAAGGTGCCACAAGTACTCCTTTTCTTTTTTCTTTTTTGTGTGACTTGTCATTGCAAGACTTTCATGGAAGAAACATTTTGTTGGTTTGTTAAGTAGAGATGGGCTCTGTCATATTTTGGAGATGACTGAGGCGGTTTTTAGGATAATGTTTTTATTAATGTGAGCAGGATATTGACACTGCTGTAATCTAGCCTGGCTGTATTCTCTTTCTCTGCAATTGGCTCCTATCTGAGTGTGGGAGAGGGTCTGAGAGACAACAGGAAGTGTGAAGCTGCATGGAGTATTGCAAGATCTGTAGGAACTTTTAGTTTTTTGGGAAGCTGAAGTTGAAATCCAGATTAGGGTTCAAGGTTATAATTCAAAGACGATTTAGGGTTGTGCACAACTCTGAAAATGGTATAGAGCTGCTCAAAGGAAGCCATTTGCTCTGCACAACAACAAGGCTTACTGGCCATACAAACTCAGGAAATACGCTACATATACACAAGCACCATCTACTGGCACTCCGTCTAGCCATTAACTAGTATTTACATATATGCAAACACAGAGTATTCTTGTACCAAAAGTAGCAATTAGCTCCATACAAAGTGCTCATCTGGTAAACACGACAGTCTCAATTTCTTTTAGTGATGATGACTAGTGATCACTTTGTGGTAAACTCTTTGGGGCAGGGACATTCCTCCTTGGATGAGGACAGGGTCTACTTCTTTGTGGGCACTACTGGAATACAAATAATAAATAATAGTGGGTGTGTGGGTATGTGTGTGTATAAAATATATCATTTCATCTCAGGTTATTGAGCCATAGGATTTTATAAGCCCTAATTAAAATTTTGTAACACTGCTAGGATGGGACAAAGTGTTCCTATTCCCTTGTTAAAGATGAGTGAACTGAAATGCAGAGATATTAGATGACTTATCCCAAGTCACCTAGTGAAATCTGACCAGCAATAGAACCAGAGTCTAGACTTTAGTCTCCTGCTCAAATCCATAGATACAACCTCTGCTTTATGTTTTCCCCAGGATGCTACTCTTAATGTCTGCTTTCAGGGCAAGAGTGGTTGGAAAAAATTTTCTTCAGCATTTTTTACTGTTAATATTAAGTCTCTCAAAAATCTTTGCATAGAAATTGTAGTATTTTTGTGAGTAGATAAGAACGTAGATGATTAAAAAGCTTTGGTTTCTGTAATAATTTTAGAAGAAAATAAGGGAAAATGCATATTTCATGCATGAAACATTTTAAGCCTCTGAAGTATGCATTTTTCAAAGGGTAGTGTTCAAAAGAACCCTGGTTTGCATTCATCACTTATAGCAAAATTGTAGTTTTGTATCCAAACTCCTGTGGAGATTTCTTTAGTTTTGGCTGTGTCTGCCAGCTTTCATTTTTCATTGCACTCATATATATTACCATTTAATATAATGGGAATACTCTGAAGAAACAATCTGTAGTATTTTTAAAAAACAAAAAAAACACAACAAAACTTGCCCAGCTTTAGAAAGGATTGTTCTTTTGAAACTCAAGCATTTGAATAAACATACTTTTGATTTATCCTTTCCACGTGACTTTAAAAATAGTTTCCTCCTTTTGGAAAAAAAATTAATTCTTTTAGAGTTGTAAGCAATCCAACCCTTGCCTTGTGACTAAAAGGCACCAAGGTCTGGCATAGGTTTGCATAGTCATTCTCTGAGTGTTTTTTAAATCTATCTATATATCTATCTATCATGTGGTGGTTTGGCATTTCTCAATAAAGTCAATTCATGTAGGTCATCTTGGCTGGATAGGGAGCGATATGGATTTTAAGATGTTCCACGCATTTTCAGCTAATGTTGCCTACATGATTTTAACATGGATCTGTTTGAATGTTGAGCAAAGTTGAACTCAACAAAGCACTTGTTTTCCCTGAAGAAAGACAGTTTACACTGTTGTTTCAGTAACCCAACATTTTGTAAAGTGCATGAGAAGTTAGAGGGTGAAATCCTGGCCCTAATTAAGTCAATGAGAGTTTTTTCATTGACTTCAATGGAACCAGGATTTCACCCAGAATATCTACTATATTTCCTCATATATAAGCCGAAGAATGCATACTGGCATTGTAAGTCATTAGGAGCCTGATTCAAAATCCACTTAAATCCATGGAATAGCTCTCATTGACTTCAACGGGCATTGGTTACAGTCTAATTGGAGGTCAGTTACATGCAGGTCAGTGTACAGGGTCAATAGCAAGAAATGCTTTAGCTCCCATCTAATGAGTAAGAGAGATAGAAGTGAGCAAAGGAATGTGACAAAGTCCTGGGAGGCTGGGAAAGAATTGAGAGTTTGTCATCGTGGCGTGAAGCAGCAGTGATGGCGAGACAAGCCAAGGTGAGCTAAAGTCAGGAAAGCCTTTAGGGAAAACATGCAGTGCATGGAGTTTTGAGTAGGTGGGTGAGCTGTAGGGAGTTTTTTTTATATATGAGTATCTTCTGTTTGGGGCAAATTGTCTAAATAGTGATTTTGCAAAAGTGCTAACGTGTATCTCAGGCAATTGTGGTTTATTGAAAACTGTTAAAATTAGAAGCTATCACTTTAAATTCTCCTGGGGTTTCCTGGTGCTGCTTGCAGGCTAGGGGGCTCTGTAGGGAAGTGTATGATCTAGGTCTTCAGCAGTCAGTCAGCAAAAGAGCCAGTCTAAAGCAAGGTGGGGTGAGTGGTGTCTCTCTGCTTTAGGGAGAAGCTTGCTATGTGCCTGACTGTATTTGTTTGTTGTGCGTTAGAGTTTTGGATTCCTAGAAACAGAACAGTGTTATGTTGCAACCTTCCAGGAAGAGTATTTATGTTTTGTTTCTACCTGTGTATATGCCATGAACATAACAGTAATAGCATTGGGCTGGAACCATATCTGACTACATGGTGAACTTTAGACGGAAGACAGATTGAAATATGTATTTGAATCTGAATTTTGCAGATCAGCCCCTTCTGTGTAAGGTGCCTCAGATGTATAAATTAGCAAGAAGTAGAATAATGTTTCTTCAGATTTCCATATTATTTGGCTGATGCTGAACTAATAACTGAAAGCAAAATCCTGTTTGTATGTGGGCTCAGCCAAGAAAGGTCACATTGCCCAAAATGTGTTCTGCTAATCTAAAGCAGCAGTGCTTGGCAAGTAAAGTCCTTCAGTACCCAAGCGGTGCTTGGAGATGACAATCTTATGAACATAAAGGTGCTTTTTGTGGGGTTGGTAGTTATTTTATTTAAATACTGCAGGGAAATAAGGATTGCATATACGGTATAAGCTCTCTGCACACTAATTCCAAGTCCAAATTGACCTTTTTATACCTTCCATTTACTGTTTATCCAGTTTTCTTTATTTTAGGTCTCCTGAGTGCTAGCATTACTGACACCTGCTGGGAAAGATAGGCTGGGGGGGAAAAGCACGTTAACCACTGATTTCTGCCTGTCAAGGTCTGTTCCAGGTCACCTGTGCACATTGGGGACAATAGCAAATGAGGACACATGCCATTTTTCTCTTGCTCAAGGACAGCCATTCATCTTCTCTGAGATTATCAACCCCCTAAACCAGTGCAATCAATATCAGGAAATTCACTGTAATCTCTCCCTGAATGTGAACCCCCTTTGGGACCTGAACTGGTCAATGCGTTTTGATGTATCCCTAGAAGAGTGAGAAGTGACTGCATTGGGCTTTATGACTAAACTACATTGTCTAATCCTTGGCTTGTAGTCAATTTCTTCCATTTAAAGGCCATTTTATACACACTAATCTGCCAGACTTTGAGGTTTGTGAAAAAATTGAAAGCTAGGCAAGCTTCAAAGGGATTTTTCTTAATTCCTTTGCTGATCTGCATAAAACAACAATTAAAATAGGGAAACAATGTATTTTCTAATCTGGGCTAAATGCCTTGTATTTGTTTAAATGTACATGACTCTTGCTATCAATTTTACTTTCATTTGTAACATTTGGTAATGTGATGTAATTCTTTGTCTGGTACATTTAAACTATTGTTCTGGTTATAAAACCAAAGCTAGTTTTATAATGTTGTCCTAGGGGCGGCAGCAGAGTACATAAGAATAAAAAATGCTAACTCACAAATGGGCAAAGTTGTGTCTGATTAGGAGCTCATCTATATAAGACCTAACTAAAAGTCTTCATTGAAACGTAACATTAACTTAAATAGCCAAGAGGGAACGTTGGTGGAGCTTTGAAATCGGTATTGAGGGGCAATAGTATTAGGGTTATTGCATGTTCAGGTCGGGATGAGGTAACCAGACTTAAAAAAATCTTCCCTTGTTGGAGAGCAGTCGGTGGAGCTAACTGCGTTGTACATCACAGATTTAGGGTAAACCTAGACTAAAACAGCCAGTCGAATTGGCAAACTTTAAAACAAGACTGATGCACTGTGACATATTAATTGAAATGTACTTTCCAACGCAACCACTTAGCAATTTATATAAATATGAAAGCTTTTGGTTTTACTGTCAGTCTTTGTTTCGGAACGAGAAATTTATAAGAAACATATGTTTCTAACTGCCATTGAGAGTATGCTCAGAAGATGTGGCCACTGAATTAGATCAAGCTTTCCTCAGTGAAATCACTGAATGAACCCGCTAGGAAGGTTTTCTGTTAATAATGTCTCTTTTCAGTAATAACACATCCCACTTGCTGTACACCAGGTACCGCTATGAAATTAGCAATAGCAGTCGGCAGAAAGGGTACTGCATCACTGTGAGAGGAACAAAGGCTAAAAGCCTGCCCCTGCTGAAGTCAAGGGTAGTCTTGCCATATAGCTTTCTCCCAAAATGACAAATGAAAGGGAATGAGGTCTCTCCAAGAACTCATCTGCAATTAAAAAAAAGTAATAAATCATCTTGCATAAACTCGCTAAAATAAATTTAACTTAGAATTTACTTTGCCACAAACTTCTGAGCTGAATCCAGGATTCCCAATGTTTGGGCTCGTTTAGTTCCAGGGCTTTGATTTCTGTTCTTTTGATGCATATTGAGGTGTTAAAATTGCAAAATAATCTTGTCATTTCCAATCTACAGTATTTCAAAACATTTGAAACTACAGCGTGAGCCTCATTGTGCTAGGGTACACACACACACACACACATGCACATGCTAGGAGACAGACCCTTCCCTAAAGAGCTTACAGCAGGGGTGCTGGAACTAGGGATGCTGGGGTTCAACAGCTAATAACAATCAAATACATGGTTTCCACTTTCAGCACCCCAATATAAAAATTGTTCCAGAACCCCTGGTTTACCATCTAAGTAATCAAGGCAGATAAAGGTTGGGAGAAAGGAAATATCTCTATATTAAAGATGGGGAAACCGAGGCACAGTGTGACTGACTGACCTGCCTGTGGCCTGGGAATTGAACCTATATCTCTTTAGTCCCAATACCGTGTCTTAACCATCCTTCCTCAGTAATTTCAGATATAAAATTCCAAGGAACTCTGAGCCTCACCTATGAAAACTTGAAAGTACCAAATGGGCTCTGGGCTATGGAGTTATTTCCCTAAAATTAGAGATGACAATTAAAGCTCATTGTCTAAGGCAAGGATGTCAGAATACGTTACTGTCGCTCTCTGGTGTCGGTTAATTGCTGATAATTTTATGTCTGCACAGCAACCTGTGACACTGCTGCGAAGGATGCTGTGTACACTGAAACTGCAGTTTCGTAAAGGGATTTGTCTTGTTAAAATGCACAAGGTTCTTACACATTTAACGAAAAATGAACATCAGATTATACTGGCTCTACTAAAATATAGCATCAAATCCTGTAGTCTTTATTTCAGCCGGAGTTTTACCTTGATAAGAACTTAGGGCACTGATCAGTCTAGTGAAATCCATGACTGCTCTCCATGCCATGGAAGAATGGCCTCCATAGAGAATGACATGAGGAGTGGCAATGGGGCTGAACCAGGAGAGGGGAATTTATGGAGATTCAGTGGCCCTATCATGCTGCACCAGGTCATAACTGGAATAGCAACTACAACCTCTATATCTATCTGGTACTTGTATGGCTCAATTACCATAGCATCTGGGCTCCTCACAACACTGCTGTGGGGTGGAGAAGTGCTACTGTCCACATTTTACAGGTGCGGAACTGAGGCACAGAGAGACTAAGTGACTTGCCCAAAGTCACATAAGAAGTCTGTAGTGGAGCAGGGACTTTAAACCAGGTTTCCCAAGTCCTAGGCTAGTGTCCTAACTACTGGATAATCCTTCTCTCATAGGCTGGAATAGCAGCCATGAGGGCTGAATAATACACGTTCATATTTTTAAAACTGTCTGGGGGAAAATGTGCATTTGTCAGAGTTTTAATCTCTGGGTCAGAGTTCTGTATGTACATATGCTTATGTGCAACTATTATTTAACGTCTATTGGACGGTTTGCACATAATGCAGATGCAGTCTTGCAAACAGAATTCTAAAGATATGAGCTTGTATTCAAGCAGCTAATTTTTGCCCATAATGATCTGGCTCACTGAGAGAGACAGCTTATGATGGAAGATGGCCAAGATTTTTGAAAGCGATTAGTGATTCTTGGGTGCCACAACTTTGGGAGTTTAGACAATCTGAACAGACATTGATTTTCAGAAATGCTGGACAGCGGCCCTCTGAAAATCAAGCTCTTTGAAGGGTCTCAAGTTGGGAACTAAAAATTGTGGGACCCAAAGTCACTAGCCATCTTTAGAAATTGTGGCCAATCCATTTTGTGATAATGATAGTCAAATAACTTCCGCTGGAAATTAACATTCTACACAAACATGAGCTATCACACCCCTTCCCTGACTAGCCCCCGATAGAGAGAGACATACTGATTTCCAAATAACACCATCATTTCGTAGGATAATGGCCATGAGCAATTTACAAAACACTAGCCTATAACCAGTTAATATACCGTACCCACGTAGATGCTTCTGGAATATTCTAAAATGTTTTCCTGACTATTAATATATAAATTGCTGGTTGCTTTAGCTGAAAGGCCTAAGCACATAGAAAAACCTGTACAGAAATATTTGTAAACCCCCTCCCCCAAACCTCAGTTGATCAGCCAAGTTCTCTGCCTTTCATTTCCAGGTAGATAGTTCTGCTAAATTTTTTCCAAGGCTTTATGGTTTTCAACAATATATCTTTCATCACCATATCACCAAAAAGCAGTGGCTGACCTGAAGTATCCCTTAGGATTTGGACTGGATATCAAGGATTAGTTTATAACTGGTAACTTATGAGCTGCATAGTGTTGTACAAATGACTTATTTTTCTCAATTTAATGGTAAAAACTATGAAATCTATTACTGAGAACTTATTTCTGAAAGGATATTTGCATGATACTTGAGCAATAGTTTGTACTTTTATACCACAGCAGGGTTGGCCTTTTTAAAAATAAGACATTTTTTCCCCATAGAATGAGCTCTGAGTGACCACAAATCTCTAGCATTTAAATTTCCACTTGAATCCATTTGTACTTGGATTAAAAAACAAAACAAAACCAAGAATGTCTGAGTTAAAATTTTGGCTTTGATGCAGCGAGGATTTGACACTATAGCACAAGTAACCCATTATTTATACAACAAGATTCACAGCACATATTGGCAGAATATTGCTTGGGAAACTCTTGAGGTACATACTTTACTGACACCTGCATCTACTGAAGTGGTATGTGTTGATAATAATCACTTTAAAAAAAGTAAGCTTTTCTTTTCTTTTCTTTTGAGCACATCTGTTTTATTTCACTTCAGTATGATGGCTGTAGGGGGAAGGGGATTTCTGCTAAAGATCATGCATTTTAGTTCCAATTTTTAGTAAACTTGAGTCAAAAGAAGCCATTTCAATTAAAAAAAAGTCTCTCCAAACAGAGCTACATCCAATTTTCTAACCCTTAGCACAGTTTGTTTTCAGGACAGTGGAGAACACCAAAGTAGCAGGTTGTTCCATAATTGCTTCATGTAGACTATATTTAGATTAACCATTCCTTTTATTTGTTCTAGCATAGCTCTCAGAGGTCCCAGGTGAAATGGGGAGGGGGGGGGCTCATTGAGCCAGTCGCTGTATAAACAATAGCAAGAGACGGTCCTTGCCCCCAAACAGTTGCAGTCTAAATAGCCAAGGCAGACAAAGGGTGGAAGCGGGAAGCAGATTTTCCGATGCGTGAAACACCATGGCCAAGCTCACGCAGCAGGTCAGTGGCATTGCTGGAAATAGCTGGCCCGTGATCTTCCCACTTAATGTGGTGCTAATGAGCAGTTATGGATGGAGAGACAAGTGTGTAAAAATGGCACCTTCCTACTAAGCAGATCTGTGTTTAAAGTCACAGCTGCTGACTTTTTAAGGAGCAAAATAAGACTTTTTCCCCCTAGATTTTTTGCTTCTCACAACATTACAGAGCCATCACAGCAATGAGAAAGTGAGCTGGATGGTGTTTTGGCATCATCAGCAGAGTTGTGTGCTCAGTTTTGATTGGACAGCCTTCATTATAGGTTATGAGCACTCCCTCTCCCCCCTCTCCAATAAACCCAGAAAACAGCTCCACCTTGTTGGGTGTTTATATTACAGTAGGGCCTAGAGGTCCCTAACAAGGTCAAGGTCAGACACTGTACAAACCCTTAGTCAGAGACTATCTCTGCTCTGAGGAGCTTGCAATCTAAATAGACACAACAAAAAAAGATGAGAGAAAGGCAGTCTTATTGTTCCTCTTTGTTAAATCTCTCTGAGCTTCTGCACTGGCCTATCTGTGTTCCCACTAATTTAACGGGGAGCACAGTTAGGCCAACATTAAGTGCTTTCAAAAGGTACCCCCTAAGTGACTTGCCCAAGGTCAATACAGAGTGTTTGTGGCAGAGCTAGGAATTGCACCTAGCTCTCCTGAGTCCCCATCCAGTGCCTTGACCACAAGACTGTTTTTCCTCTCCTTAGCCCAGCTTGAGTGGGGAGGGCAGGAAGTTAGAAAAAAAAGTTAGTTTTAAGTTTGGCACATGAGGTAGGGAAATCATTGCATCAATTAACATGGAACCCCAGAACACTACTGATAGCGTACATCATCGGAATAGTAGCACATTTTCATCAAAATATTGTTTATTGCAGTTCTCAGATGTACATAATTCATGGTACTTGTGTTTTCAGCCTTTATGTGTTGGTGAGCGTCGCAGAAGACCTGATCCAACTCCCAGGGAAGTCAGTGGGAATATGATAGGGACCACAGGACAGAAAGTGAAGGGGATTTTGTGCGATACAAGTACTAAGACAGATTTTCAAAAATGGCTTTTAATTATTAGCAAGACTTTTTTTTTTTTTTGCTTGCAAATACAGTTTGACGGTACAAAATGAGTTGTTTGGGACAGGGGCAGAATCTGGGCCAGTTATATTTTAGTGCCCAGGAACATTAGCCTGTCATATTTGCCTGTGTGGGTCAAGGGGTGAACTGTGCCATTATGAGATGCTTGGGCCTCTTCTCTCACCTGTGTCCTCCCAGATCATGTGACCGCAGTAGACAGGAAGGCCTGTTGGGAAAGGGGCCGGCTACCAAACAGTTCCCCTCTTTGCTCATTGTGAGGAGAAGTACTTCTGTTATGATGCTTGGCT
This sequence comes from Chelonia mydas, assembly GCF_015237465.2. Lineage (NCBI taxonomy): Eukaryota > Metazoa > Chordata > Testudines > Cheloniidae > Chelonia > Chelonia mydas. The sequence goes on along the minus strand of NC_051251.2, from coordinate 14,477,737 downwards.
TGGAAGGACTCTGCTGAAGGTGTAGGAAATGGCCCTGGGGGAATAACTAAAGCAAGATAACTTGGTCTCTGGGGCAAACAGCTGCTTTGTACCCTACAGGTCTAGAGCTGGTGCCTCCAATGAAGGGATGGTATATGTTCCTCTATGATGCTACACATATGTGGTGTGAAACTCCTGTCACCAAGGGGAAGCTAAAGGAGGACTTGTGGCATCTTAGAGACTAACAAATTTATTTGAGCATAAGCTTTCGTGAGCTACAGCTCACTTCATTGGACGCATTGGTAGTAAAGATCTTTTTGAACCCCTGACATAAAGGAGAACATTACGCAGATGCTAGCACGAGGGCTGTGGCCCAAGGATAGGAAAGGACTTCCTTAGGAAAGCCTCTGTTCAGACTTTCCTTTATGCAGGAGGGGGAGGACCTCTTGGTTTGGCCAAAGAGGCAGGCTGACTCACTGACCAGCATGAAGGAGACTGATCCGTACCGAAGGCCCAGCGGCCAGGCCCAGCTTGGGCAGTTCATGAGGTAAAGAGCTTCTTGCTCTGTGAAAATTTAAAAGGCTGAGGCCATGTTGAGCCAAATCCTAACATCTTCACTCAGGTTGTGGTTATACCCTACAGGAGAAAACATGCAAGGCGGGAGGAGGGGGAATGGAATTCTTGGAGGATTCCTTTATGGAATTTGCTCAAAACTCTTCCATCAGGGGCGGGTCAGATTCCCTGCATAGTAAATACAGAGTTGGCCCCTGAAATTCTTCTTCAGCTCCCTGATGATCTGTCAGTGGGCCATAAGATAGTGACTTGCTGCTGGGTTCCCTACCCCTCTGTTCCCCCCCCACACACACACACATGTGCGTGCACACACATTAAAGGGGTGTGATGGCCCCCAGTTCAGAGGGTTTTCTACTGTGTTACCACCACTTAAGCATTTTCTGCATACTTGATGGGGGAAAAAACACATTCTGCACAGCCCCTATGGTGCTCATGATCACTCAGTACTTAAAGAGCTCACAAGAGCTCTGCTTCATTCCGTGTCTGGTTCCAACTGGCTGTGCAGAACAACAGCCAGAGCTTCACAGAGCCCCCATCCAGACTCTCTGTCTGGGATGCTCAGACCTTAAAGGGACAGTTTCCAGTACCACACCATCCTCCGACAGTCCCACCTGTGAAGCCCTGGTCCAAATGAGATCTGCTGGAGGGTACCACTCTCATGTGGCTCTCAGAGATTAAAATCCCACCCACCGACCCTGACTCAGTTTGTATTGGCAAAAATTCCTATTGACCATCAGTCTGCATTTGGCTCAGTTTACTTCTCTAGTAATCGAAACACTGTGTCTTCTTCCTGCTGCAGGTATAAGCGAAGTGGGAAAGTCCACAGCAGCCTAAAAGTGGCTGTTCTGTATCCCTCTCTTGCTGGCATCCTCCAGCTCTGCTCCAAAGTGAAAACCAAAAACTTTATGATCCAGCCCCTCCGTGCAACAGCTGCACAACAGCCCCCCTGGGAAACTCAATATGGTGACAAACATAGCAACCCCTAGGTCATATGCCAGGGAACTCAGTTTACATCTCATCTATTAAGTGAATATGATGTGAAAATAGTTTCCTGTGTCTTTTAGATGTCAGAGCGCTGAGTGGATGGCAGGTAATGAAAGAGGATTGTCCACACATTTGTTTTTATGGGTTCATCTTGTCATCTCAGTTCAGAGAATAATTGAAATAAATCCTTTTAAAAATACTGTCATTATGCCAGTGCTGCTGAGCATAAGGACAGCAATCATTGCTCGTGTGATCACAAGCAGCAGGTTTCTATTATTATTTTATGATTATCTTCCAAAATAAGCTAATCTTCAGATTGATAAAAGTTTCAAGATGGAGGGGGGGAGAAATCATAAATATTACGCTTGAAAATAGGACTTGGACGTTTATGAAAACTTAACCTTAGACCTTTTAAACCCAGAGTTATGCCGGTGGACCCCCCTCCTCCCCGACGTCAATGGGGACTGTCTGACTGAATGAGGAATCCATGTGTGATGTGAAAAAGGATTTTCAGCAGAACTAGCTGAAAATTCTGCATCAAAACGTTTTTGAATGGAAAACTGGATTGTTGACCAGTTGAATTTTTGGTAGAAAGTGTCTGCTTTCCTCAAAAACTTTCAAGGTACTACCCTCCCCCTCCACTACTTCACCAAGAATATACTGGATTTTCAACAAAAATTTGAAATCTTCCGACCAGCTCTACTTTGTGGGCCCAGGTGTGGGCCTTAAAAGGGGTTGTAGAGGTGGTGGTAAGAGTGCTCCAATTTCTTTGGCACCGACTCCATGGGTGCTCTGGGGCTGGAGCAACCATGGGGAAAAAGTGGTGAGTGCTCAGCACCCACCGGCAGCTGTCCTCCTCCCCCAGCGCCTCCTGTCCTCCAGCGGGCCCTGCCAATCAGCACCTCTCCCTCCCTCCCCATGCCTCCTGCCCGCCGTGATCAGCTGTTTCACAGCATGCAGGAGGCTCTGGGTGGAGGGGGAAGGAGTGAGGATGTGGTACACTCAGGGGAGGGTGCGGAATAGGGCAGGAAGAGGCGGAGTGGGGGCAGGAAGAAGCAAGGTGAGGGTGGGGACTTGGGGAAAGGGGTGGAGTGGAGGCGAGGCCTGGGGCAGAGCCGGACGACAAGCACCCCCTGGAACATTGGAAAGTCAGTGCCTGTGTCCGGTTTCATCCTGGGATCGCTGCGGATCATGGTAAAAATAACAAATCTGTCATTATAAGGTATAATGGCATGGAACCCAGCATTGCTGCATTTCTTATTGATATATATAGATAGATAAAATAAATTGAAACTTGAAGTGAAGTGAGATCTTTAGGGGTGTTGATCTGGTGGGTTAGATATTTTGAACAGAAGTTCTAATGCTTCTTTGTTAATTGGGCCATGACAAATTCTTAGTATTCTGTAGAGCTGAATGGAAAATATACCGGTATGAAACATTTCATTTTTCAAAATTGGAAACTCTTCACAATTCCCTCACCCCTTACCCCAAATGTTCTTTTTTAATTGGCAAAATGAAAATATAGTGGATGTTTTATTTCTCATTTTTTTCTGCCCTCCCGTTTTTTTCAGTGTAGGGGAATACGGGTGGGAGCAGGAGGAAGAAACTGAAAACCGAAAAAATGAAAAACATTGAATTTTTTTTTTCACAACACGGAAAAAATGAAAACCTGTTCAGTTTTGAACTGTGTGGACCAAATAGGATTTCCAAATTATTTGGAAAAATGTATTTTTCCCAGTGTTTTCAACCCATTCTATAGAGATACCAGAAGGCTACTGCACACCTCAGAATATGGGTATCTTTTGAGATGGTGAATATGATGATTGATAATTGGTCTGATTGTAATGCTGAGATGCAGGCATGTCTGTTCCTTCCATAGGGAAATTTGCTCAGCTCAGGAATGCCTACTCAAGCTGCTGTCACACCCAGTGATTGCAGTATAGACATACCCTTTGAGGGTGTTGTAGGACCTGGTCCCAATGGTAGTAATGATTTGAATAAGACCTTAATTAACAGCAGTGGGAGAAAAACAGCATCATAATGCTATGCAATGGGCATGTAAAAGTTTATCAGTAAGAATCCAGAATGCTTGGCTTACTGCTTCCGGTTGGTGCATCTGCACCAATCTATTTTCTTCAGCCTTAGTGCTGGTCACTGTGTACTTAAACTCTCTTTTCAAATAACTGGCTTACATCGCTACATATCTGAAGTAAAGGATTTTTTTTCTATTATTACTTTCTCTTATGCTGGAACAAAGCTGTATGTTTCTCCTGTCTCTCCACGCCATAGTATGGGTGATTTTACAATCTAGGCTAGTGTGTACATGTTCTCAAACAAAAATAACAATAGGCAACCCCCTCTTCATTCCTACATACATTGTGTGTGTGTGTGTATATGTGTATTATATTTAGACAGGTGTATGTGTATTTAAATCAGAAAGGGCAATGTATTTGCCTCCATCAGACATCTGCGTGTGCGTAAATGTATTTATAAAACATAGTGCTTTCCAGTAACTGGTTACACCGTAGGACAGAAATCAAGACGACATCTGCGAAAATAATGTTTTTGCCTACAGAGCCTGCTGTGGTTGCTATTTCAGCTGTTCATTAAAGTTATATAGCTTCCTTTATCTCTTGTGCTCATGGAATACAAGCACCTCCATAACGAGCTTAAATCACCATAAGCTAAGAATAGAAACTTGCTTTCAGATCTTGGGAGGTTGAGCTACTGATGGTGTATGGGTAATCAAGCAATATTAGCTGTATAATGGTGCCAGGACACCCAAGGGCAGGGGTGCTGGAATGCTTTTATGGCAAGAAAGCATGGAAAATATCTGCTTCCCTTTTTTTAATTCTCTCTCCCCCTTGTTTGTACCTTTTGTAAAAGATACTCACTGTTGCCAAATGATCATTTATTTGCCCTTTGTGGAGCTGTCGTTACCATGAACAGCACTGCTTATTGTTCTAAGGATGTAACAATTAGAGAAGTTAGAGATGGAAAAAGATCGACCGCATCATCTCACCCAATTACTGCTGGACAGAGCCCTATGTTCTAGTGTGGTGTCCCGTTCTGTTTTTAACTGTCTTGAATGTGGAGGTGACATCACATATGGATTCTATACATGTAGAAATGTACAGAAAGCCAGTAGCACCCTCCTCTTGGCATACTATACAAAGGCCAGGCATGAACATAATTCATTTCTCTCTCCACAGCATGATGTTAGTGCCCAAAGTATTGCTACCTTCCCCGAAGGAGTAGGGCCTTAGCTCTTGTCCTGCTTTCACCCTGGCCTGGTGCAAGCAAAGCACTCATGCCCTGAAATAGGAGGGCACAGGGGTCATGTTTACCTGAGATGTGACGCCTTCCCAGAAGTCCCTTCACTACTCCTGGGGGAATTCTGCGCCACTGTGCATGCAGAATTTGTGCAGAAATTAATGGGTTTTTGCACAGAATTTCTTTTTTCTCCACAGAAATAGGCTGCAGAGCTGCTGGCTGCCACTAGAGGCCACTGGACCCGGCAGAACTCAGCTCGCAAGTAGAAGACACTGCCAGGGGGAGGGAGCTGGAGGGTTCCTGGCAGCTGCGGTTCTCAGTATGCCCCAAAGGAAAGAGGCAGCAACACATAGGAATTTCCATACAAGCCCAGGACCCAGCATCAGACTGTTTCTCCCTCTGGATCCCTGGGCTCTGAGGGGGAGAGGCTGTGAGTGTCTGGACTGGGGGGGCCTGCAGCTGGGGTCTAGGGTGTGTGTCTGGGCTAGGGGGCGTCCTGTGGCTGGGCTCTGGGAGATGGGGGGTAGGGGGTGTGAGTTTCTGGACTTGGAGGGGACCCCACAGCTGGCCTCTGGTGGGGAGGGGGTGAGTGTCTGTCTCGGGGGCCATGCCTGGGCTCTGGGGAGGGGGGAGGGAGTGTGTGCCAGTGTCTGGGCTGGGGGTCGCCTTGCAGCTGAGCTATGGGAGAAGGGGATGTGGGTGTCTGGCCTGCCTACTGGGCTCTGCTGGGAGGGGCCAGAGAATCAGGAACTGGGTTGTCAAAGGGGTTTCCTTAACTCTCGACTCCTGGAGGAATTTTTTTGTGTGTTTGTATTGTTACAGACATAGTTGCTGATAGTTATTTTTGTAATTTATTTTAAAATAATTGAAACTGGCATCGTTATGTAGGATTATTTTGACAAATAAAATATGCAGATTTTTGCAGAATTTTAAAATATTGTGCACAGAATTTTTAATTTCTTTTGTGCAAAATCCCCCCAGGAGTAAGAGTCTTCTCAGACCCTATCACAGGCCAGTGCCCTCTGGCCCCAAGATAATCCATGGTGAAATTACAGCAGTATGTGATTAGATGGCAGGATATTTTATGTGGGTCCATCCTGACGCTCCTGGGGGTTGGATGCAAAGCCCAGTTCTAATGGCAAAATGTTATGGGAGTAGCTGCTTTGCTCTGCTCCAGGGGGTGGGAGGAACTCCTGGCCTCAGTGAAAACAATGGCAGTGCTGTCACTGAAACCAGGATTTCACCCTCTAGCTTCTGCACAAGATTCTCTTCGAAAGTTTCAGAAGAGGTTAAACCTACCTTTATACTTAGCTAACTCTTTTTTCCACAATTGCACAATCAACATAAGTTCAACTTTGAGCAGTGAATGCCTCCCCCCCCCGCCCAAAAAAAAAAGAGACATCAGTGAACGCAGCAGCTAGATAAACACTTCACAGTGCATACAGCTAATCTGCTTCAGTCCACCGGAGGGCTCGTATAAAGTATGCAGTCTGAGGTGGGAGATTTGCTTACTAACCCTTCAAGGTCAAGTGGAACACTACATAAATACATGCTTCAGCACTCCAAGTGATCTCTCACACCTAAACTGGCCTGCGGACCTCATGTAAACACACCATCCATGAAAATAGTCCTCTGTAGCATTTTGTTCAGAGAAATCCATATATATTTGTACCAAATGACTTCAGATATTTTTCCCCAGACTGTGGACTCTCTCATCTCTCCATGAAGTTGCAGTTCACATTTGTCTTGGAACACCTTCCTTTAAACTCTTTCTAAGGAGTTAAATCCTATCGTCTAAGCATGCCTGAAACCTCCTTTATGAAGCAGGCATTAACCAAAGGCTGTTCCAAATGTGGTCCTGAGGATTTGCCACCTATCATAAAGGCCTGAAGTGTCCTTCCCCTGTATGCTTTGACTTCTAGGCACAACCAGTAATATAGCATTTGTTCACGGGACTCATACACATGGTTACATTTATATGTGACATTAGTGCCTCTCAAGGGAACTGGTACTTGAGATTCTCCACCCGTCTCCTCCTGGATAAGTTCCATCAGTCTAAGCAATGAGAAAGTCTTAGGCTGTTTAAACACGTGTCTTCTGTGCCATAGCATTCACTGCAGCTGCCAAACTGACAAGTAAACCCCCAACCTCTTCTTGAATTATTCAGCTGCTTTTTTTTCCCAGCTAATTACCATATCTTGCTTTTAAACCTGCAAAAATAAATAAATTAAAATAGTAACGTCTAGTCAAGACTACATTGCTCAGTTTTTGGCAAGTTTTAAAGAGTGTTTGCATAAATATGAGCATTCTATTTGCCCACAAGGAAGGCAAATTTATTCACACCAAAGTATGGGTCAAATTGTCTCCTGGCATAACTCAATTGACTTTAGTGGAGTGACACCAGTAGAAAATTTGGCCCTAGTTTTGCAAGACTTGTAGCCAATTAATTGAAGAGCCCAATCATAGGTCAAAAAGAGGAGGTCAAAAGAAGCCATGTCTATTGACAAACTTTGAGATAAAAAGAGCAAAATCAATAGTGAAAGTAGCTAGAAGTCAAGAGGCAGGTTCTCTGCTAGCATACCTCTACTAACATAAATACATCTATGGCAATTAACCCCAGGAGAGATTGTGTCCCAGTATATTTTCCCTCATTCTTGCTATTAGCCTGCACCTAACCAGGTTCCTGAGTAAAATTTTAGTTTGCAGTGCATGCCCTTTGAAGGATATTTATACCACTGAAAGTAAATTCTGGCATCACGAAGGTACAGGTCTCCATTAAAAGCTTCAAAGATGATGGAGGAATCAACAACCTTTTGAGACCACACACATGGAATAGAGGGAAGAAGCACTACCTTGAGGAAACTGAGAAAAGAACTCCCTTTCCAGTTAACTCTTAGGTTATGTCTACACTACCAGTTATGTCAATATAATTTATGTCGCTCAAGGGTGTGAATTAACCAAAGGGACTAATCACAGAGGAAACTACTACTCATCATGGATCATGTTGGTAGAATTGGGCCTATATTGATTAGAAGTTCCAGTTCAATTGTAAGTCATTAAGAGATCTCATTAGCATACATCTAAAAGGGGTCATTGTCCGATATCATCATTAGTAGGGCATCATTAGCAGGTTTAGCAAAAATATGGAGAGAGGGTGAGGGCAGAATGGCAGAGTATAATTTATTCATAACTGATTCAGACAAGGTTGGATTTCTGTCCGTGGGTGTCAAAGCTGACTTGTGATAACCCAAGAAGGAGTCTTGGTATCTTTGATAATGGAAGACCAGAGAAAAGGAAAGGATGCCTCCTTAATTATGGGAACTGAATTTTAGCACTTAGTTCAGGTATCTCAAAAATAATCATGAAAGCCAGATTCAGGATACTAAAGAAACATTCACGTTGATCAATATAGGTCCTAGTATACCTGGATATACAGGTACAGTATACTGGTACACTGAAGCCTTCAGTGTAAAAGACAACTTTTCTGTAAATACATTGCCCAATAATCACTGTATTGGGATAGTTTCCTGACAGCCTAGGTCAGTCTCCACTGGTCTTCTTTTGCTACTGCCTCAAAGCTGATGACAAATAACCTTGGTTGGGATTTTCATAGCAGTCTGAGGGAGTTAGGTGCCCAGCTCTCACTGTATTTCTATAGAATATGGATGCCAACTACCATAGGATCCTTTGAAATTCCTTGTATTCTTGTTTAACCTTATTTGTTCTTTTACGGTTTGCTAAGGAAAAGGAACAATTTGGTCATGGTTTCAAAGGGGGCTACTCAAGACCGGTTGGTTTTCATTCCACTGAAACCATGATCAAATTACTTCCTTTTAGAAATTTTCCAGTGGAATGTTTTTTCCATCAGAAAATGCCAATTCATCGAAAGCAAAACATGTTGTGAAAATATGTCTCCTTAGACAAAAATTCATTTAGAAATGAAAATTGAAAGAAAGCTTTTCAATAAGGTTGAAATGTTTGATTTCAAAGTTTTTTGGAATGGAACATTTTGATTTTTCCACTTCAAAATGAACTTGTTTCAATTTTTATTTTACCTTATAAAATGAAAGAATCAAAATCAGAACAAAATATTTCAGTATGTTGAACCCAAACATTTTACTGAACCAAAAAAAATTTGTTTTTGTTTATGGGGAAAATTAAGTTTTTTGTTTTGTTTTGTTCCTTTCTGGGATGGAAGAAATTCCAAAATCTCAAAATTGCCCCTCAGAATGATAACTCCAATCCCTGCTGCTTGTGCATTGCAAATTGTAAAAGAGCTGTATAGTCAGAGAAGCTATTGGCAAGTAGCTTGGAGGCTGTGCATCTTACATCTGGTTATGCTTGCCAGATCTGCTCTCCTTTCAGAATTGCTGATGACTGCATTTGACTTCTTCCTGGAGGGGAAGTTCACTTAGATGCAATATGGAGAGATCAGATTTTCACTAATATTTATTAACTTTTTAAATGAAGATTGGCTATTAGCAAATAGCATAGTTCAGTTGTGCAATGGAACAGATGGGAAAAGGATAAAATGACTTGTTATCTTGATATGTTTTATCCATGTTTGATCTGTAACATTCATTATAACTATAGGCCCAGTCCTGCAGCACTGCAGGACCAAGTGTTTATTGCTGTGAGTAAAGCAATTTATAGCAATGGGATTGCTCAAAAGTGTGTACTATGCTTGGGAGTGTTTGTGGGGTTGGGTCATAATTTTGTTGCAAATTATTAGGTGCCTACCTTTATCATAGGATAGCAGACTAAAGGGCCCAGCTTTTCAGAGTTGTCTCACATGAAGACCCAACTTCTCTGCTGGTATAAATGTTCCTTTAGCTTCAGGATGGCTGTGCCCACTTAAGCCAGCAGAGAACGTGGCTCCAATGAGGCACAGCGAGACCCGGTTTCATGCATGAAGTCTGCAGTAGAGCAGGAAATTGAATCTGGGTCTTCAGCTAGCATCCTAGTCCCTGACTCATCTTTCCTCGCTGCAAGACTGTGAAAGTTAGACTTTGAGCAGAGGTGGAGCTGGCTTGTATCACATTCAGTTTCACATTCAGCCAACAAAGCCCTAAGATCAAGATCTTCTATGTGAAGGATTTTGAAGCACTGGACAATCCTTCCTCACTAGCATGTGCCTAAATGCTTTCCTGAACTGAGGCCTTAATTTAGAAAATTGTTAATGGAAAATGTAACAAATAAGGGTTTGTTTACACATCCTATTTCTGACAGCTGTTTGAAGTGCCTCTCATGAAATAGGCTTTTACTCGTATTAGTCTCCCTAATAAGGTAAAAAACATTAAAACTAAACAACTGTACAGTGTCTGATCATGCAGTTGACACAAGAAACTGCCCACTCTAGTCAGCGGGCGCCTCCCTGAGTAGGGAGTGCAGGATTGGTCCCTAGAAGACAAATGAACAAAGTAGACCTTTTCAAAGTGATTTTCTAAATGAAACACAGTAAATTCCTCTGTAACGTGATTCATGAGAACAGGAGATCAAAGCATTACAAGAGATTTATCAAAAATAAATCATACTTACATGTAGTATACGGTAACATCAGATAATGTCATGTTTTTCTAATGATCATATGAAAATGATAAAAGAATGGTGCTTGAAAAAAAATTCTGGATCCGTCAAAAATTTAAGAGGAAAAGATGGCATCAGGAATCAATTTGCTCTTTTCTCATGTTTGCCTTAACATTTCAATGCTGATGCCTTCCTGTTAATTCTACACACTTAGTTATACTCTGCATATGAATGTGTATGTAATTCTACTATAAACACTCAAATTTCAAATCGTCTGCCCTATAAATCTGGGAAAACTCAGTGAAGTGTGAATCTGATAGCTGTGATTAGTAGTGATCAGTGGCAAGCCTGAGTTGTGACTGATTAGTCTGACATGCTGAGCATTTCGTTATACATGGCTAAAAGATCACATTCGCATGGTGAAGAATTTATGTTCGTGTTTGTGACTCACTCCTTTCACATCTGGTCCATGGTGACCCTCTGGGAATGACATGGGTAAAGAAAAGGAGGGAAATGTGATTTTTTTTTTCAGCAAAAGCCAAGGCAGAACAAAGACAAGATTTTCTACTCTCTGTACAGCTAAATAGGGACTAGGTTGTCATTATAGAGGAAGCAGAAGGTCAGTAATTACAATCTGGCAATCTATTTATTTATTTTGCAAGGGAATGCCATTTTCTCTTTCACATATTTTCTCTGTTTTTCTCCATACAGCACTTATTACAGTAGATAGCTGTTAAGATGCTTTATATCTGGGGTCTTGAAGAGATGGAAATATTGTCCCATTTCTTTTTGCCTTGTCATTGCAAGAACCCTCCTGCTTGTCATCCTCATAAGCATCCCACTGGACCTAAAGACACAATATAAGAGAAGAGGAATTGAAAAGACGATTGCTTAGAGAGAGAAGAGACAGGAAGTTACAGAGGAAATGATTATTTTGATGTTCAAAGAATTAATGTTGGCAATGGTGCAATATCAAGCCAGTAGAAAATCTTTGGGTAGCGCATACTGTAACATTTTGCAGTTAGTCCTCTTTTAATAATTTAAGGCCTACATAACACCACGGGCCACATTAATCCCTAATACAAAGCACTTAAAATCTATGGCGATACCTCCGGACTGAACTTCACCCAATATATAAATGTTGTATACGTAGTCTGATAGGGAGCCATGTAAATGTGCATGTAATGTATGTACATGTGCTTGAATTCTCTTGCATTTTCAGTCCTCTGCTTTCAGTTTAATATTTCAGTTTGGCCCTGTAGAAATGGGGTGCATGATGCTTGGGAGGACAGCCAAATTCAGCTCAGATGTTAGTGGAAGTAACTTCCTGGAAGAAAACAGAGTTATAGCCATCACTTCTGATGATTTATCTGGCATAGGGGCATTCAGTGTGAAAGGAACCACAGGTATAGTCTTCAGGACTAAAAAGAAAAGGAGTACTTGTGGCACCTTAGAGACTAACCAGTTTATTTGAGCATGAGCTTTCGTGAGCTACAGCTCACTTCGATGAAGTGAGCTGTAGCTCATGAAAGCTCATGCTCAAATAAACTGGTTAGTCTCTAAGGTGCCACAAGTACTCCTTTTCTTTTTACGAATACAGACTAACACGGCTGTTACTCTGAAACCTGTCTTCAGGACTAGAATTTTTAAGAAAGGGGCCTCTATGCGAGATGACCTTTTCTTTTTCCTCTTCTCTCTGAAAAATTATATGAAACAAAGGAAGGTGGTGGGGAATAAAAGTGCCTTCCTGAACCAAGTGGTAACTTCAAAGCTGGTGAAAGTCTTCGGAGCTTGGAGTGGTTTTACTTCCTTGAAGTATGTTGGCTCTTCGTCCTGATTTTTCTTCATCTTGATGACTGAATCTCCCTTGCTTTGAAGAGCTTGCAATATAATCCTGAATCACAATTCAAGAAGTGTGTGCAATAAATAAACAATAGCAGGGGATGCAGGACAGAGGAGCTGGTAACTAGACCATCCAATGATATGGGCTAGTTATATACACAACTTGATGGTTCAAGAGTTTAATAATAATAGAATCCCCAAATGTTGCTCAGGGTAGTCATCATTAGTTGTCTTTTTTTTTTATTTTATTTTACCACAATGTAGTTTTAGTTTAAATATTATTTTCTTTTTTCCCTAGGTTCCGTATTTAATGCAAACAATCTCCACATGTTTCTATTTCATATAATCAGAGAGTCCAGTATGTCAGATTTCCAGCAGAATCAAGGCTGCCCTGAAATTAAAAGTGGTTGCAGAGATAATGATGTTCTGGGTTGCACCTATGTAGATCAGATACATTCTCCCCATTGGAGAGGAATGTGCAGGGCACATGGGCTACTTCAGGATGTAGTAGTTGCAACAGAATAGCCTGGAGTTGGGGAGAAACTCTTCATTTCTTGGAAGATATCCAGTGCCCAGCACAGCCACCCAGGCTGGGTCCAGGATTTGGCCATCTGTGAGTGAATGGGTGTGTATGATCAGCAAGGCTGATGACCCCAGAAGATGTTAATTTCAAACATATCATGATTACTGAAGCAGATGGAATCAGATCCTGTTGAACCAGCTTGTGGCTATGTTCAATACTGAGAAAATTCACAGCTAGAAAATAGGGTTTATACAATTCCTGACCTGTTGAGGATAGCTGACAAAGGTGGGGATGCCCAACCAGCCAGTGTGGTCACTCCCCAGCTGACAGCAAAGATGTAGATTTGGCTTTTATTGGTTATAGGCTTAGCTTTTATCATCAGTTGTAATTTGCTATTTTTTAGGACTATCAATTTATCGCAGTTAACTCAAGCAATAATACAATCATCATCATCATCATCATGTTCCTATTATGCCTCTGCCATTTAGAGCCATGACGAAGCTCCTCCACTCCTGTCTGTTTCTGGCGAGTCTTTCAATGGTTCCTCAGCTGTGCCCCAGGTTTTTCAACTCAGCATCCACAGCTCTTCGCCATGTTGTTTTCGGGCGGCCTTGTTTTCGCTTCCCTTCAGGTGTCCATCTTATTGCTACTCTGGTGATGGAATCAGTTTCCATCCGAAGCACATGACTGATCCATCTCCATCGCCTCCTGGCAATGATGGTGCTCAGATCCTCTTTGATGCACTGTGTCAATAGATCTTGGTTTGAGATTGTTCTGAGCCAAAAGATAAAGAGGATTTTTCTGAGGCAGGTTGTATGGAGTGAAGACAGTTTGGGCATGTCATACTTTCTCATTCCCCAGCATTCTGCCTATAAAACAGTATTGAAAGTACGCAGCTCTGATGAATCTTGAGTTTGGTCTTGGTGTTGTATTTTGATGATTTCCAGACTATATTTAAGCTCCTGAAGGTGTTCCTGGCTTTATTGATTTTGTTCTGGATGTCCTAGCTTGTTCCACCATCCTGGCTGATGGTGCTGCCCAAGTATGTGAATGTTTCTACGTTGGTGAGAACATAATCCTCTATCCGTCTGGTGATGGCGAGGCAATATTAAAGGTCACGAGATATGTCTTATTGCGGTTGATTTTCAGTCCAATTTGCTGGCTGAATGCATTGAGTCGAGTTGTTTTTTCTTGTATATGGTGCTGGATATGTGATAGGAGAGCGACATGACCTGCGAAGTCCAGGTCTTCAGGGGATGAGAAGAGTGTCCATTTAATGCCTCTTGTCTTCCAATTTAAAATTATTATAAATATTTTTGATGTTTCCCTAAATTTTAAAATATATTGATTGCAATTGCAACACAGAATACAAAGTGTACAGTGCTCATTTTATAGTATTATTTTATTACAAATATTTGTACTGTAAAATTGATAAAAATACTATTTCTTTTCTTTAATTCACCTCATACAAGTACTGTTGTGCAATCTCTTTATTGTGAAGTGCAACTTACAAATGTAGATTTTTTGTTGTTGTTACATAACTGCATTCAAAAATAAAACAATGTAAAACTTTAGAGCTTACAAGTCCACTCTGTCCTACTTCTTGTTCAGCCAATTGCTAATTTGTTAACATTTATGGGAGATAATGCTGCCCGCTTCTTATTTAAAATGTCACCCAAAAGTGAGAACAAGCATTCGCATGGCACTGTTGTGAGAAAATGTCAGAGGGAAAGAAACAGGACTCTTCCTTCTGAGAAGATTAAGCAGTTGAGTAATGACTTGAGTACCTAGTTGTGGGGGGCAATAGAGGTGATAATTTCTATTCCCAGTGCGGAAATGGTGGTGGCATGGGGTCAGTATGGTTCTGGGGAGAAGGGGTATGGCCGTGGTATTGTTACCAGTATCTGTTTGTTTATATTGGGCTAGCAGTTCAGAAGACACGCTCCTTTCCCCAAAGAGCTCACAATGTCAATGGCTGTCATAAAAATGCAACAAGGGGGATGGAATGCAAGAAAAGAAGTGATCAAATGGTGAAGTCGAGCACTGATCATGTCTGGTTTTGGATGTTTTGTGCTCATGATTTTCAGGCGTTGGCACCCCACGTTCCTGTGGATAGAACTAGGGTTCAGAAACCTTTTGGAAGAATATCATTGTTTAAGAGGGTCTTGAAGGAGGAGTAAGGGGAGCGAACCATTTGTGATCTTCATATAACCTTGGTATTGCTGCATTAATGTGTCAGGTTACTAGATGGTAGATGGCATTCAGTTGTTGCTTTTGTTTTACTCTGTTGTACCGTTTGGAAGTGCCAGTCTTGTTGTGAAGCAGATGTGCACTTCAAAGCTGTGTCATTATCTAATAAGACTCTCCTTTAGGGCTTAACTCCGATTCAGTACTATAGATAAGAATTCCTCCTAAGAACTCCTCCTTTGTAAGTTGATTCCTTAACTATCTGTGTGTGTGTGTTATGTTTGAAACATTCACAATTTTCATTTGCTTTGCTTCCATGTGTTGGTAACTAGACCTTGTGATTTCCAGCTTCTAGCCCACGTGGCAAGTGTAGAGATCAAATTACACAAACCATTAACCAAGGACTTATCACTCATTGCCTATTCTCCCTTTGTTCTTAATACACATCTCAATTCTCGTTCTCTCAGTTCTTCCTGTGCCTTGAAACAATTCCATTAGTTAGGGAGGTCATCCAAGATAGCCTTGTAACTACCCATCTTCTGGCAATAAAGGTGAGATCTTCCCGTACAAATTGTCTGGCACCTAGAGTAGCAAGAAAAAATAACTTGAACATGAACAATTTACACCATCTTTGGTGTAATTGTTGCACCCAAATCCCTTCAGTTGCAATCTTGTCCAATCTTACAAGGTAAGCAGAGCTTTTTTCTCATCAGTATAAAGATGGGAGACTTTCAAGGAAAACAGGTAAGTCATTTTTTTCTCAACGGCTGCACTGTATTATCTGAACTGGTACTGCATCAAGGCCAGTATACTGTTAGAGGTCTATGGCCTTTGTGTTCTTTAAAAACCATATCACATTTTGCACAGAAGTTCGGTGCCCAGCTCAAATTACAATTTAGTTAAATTGCCTTTTCCCTCCCAGAATTTCCCTTGCAGCTTCCTCTGGATATGCCATTCATCTCTATTTCCTATCTGATACAGCTGGTTTAAAAATCTGAACTTCAACCATTTCTCATTGATGTTTCAAATCTTGATGGAAATAAAAGGATGACATTTCATTCTGTTTTTCAATTTTGCTATTTGAGGCCCTGATGCTACAAGGGATTCTCCTGCATGGATCATTACACATGGAGTTCCATTGGTTTAATTGACACTCCATAAAGGACCATAAGAAGTCTGTGAGGACAAAATTGGCACATGTTTGTTCTGCAGAATTGGAACTCAATCTGTTGTGTAGTGTAACTGCATTCATCAGAAGTTGCTCTAGCCCAGCCCAGAGGTGGTTGCAGTTCAGTCATGGAGGAAGTGATTTGTGTACATGAATATAGAATTTTAAAGGTACATCTTCGTATCCTTTGAGATCTCATACATCTAAAGTGGAGCTAGTTGAAAAATGGAATTTCTTTCCTAAGGAAATTGAGAGATTTCAAAATTGGGTTTCATCCCAAATTGGGACAAAAAGTCAAAATCTTGGATCTTTCTGTGAAACAAAATGTTCTGAAAATATTTTGTTTTGACCTTAGCCAAACTGTCAGATTTTATATTTATACAAGTTGAAATGACAAGATCAAAATGTTTTATTTTGACTTTATCAAAACTCTTTGTTTCAATAATTTCCTGTAAATGTGATACGTTGCTGCAAAACATTCTGATTTTTGTGGAATCAGCAGTTTTTGACAGAAATTGTTCCATGGGAAAATTTTCAACGAGCTCTAATTAAAATTATTTTTTAAAAAAGTCTAGAAAGAATAACTGAAATTATCTAATTAAGAGAAAACCATTGGGCTCTGACTCTGACTTTTGCTGAAATATGATTCACAGAGCTCTCTGAAAGGTTCATACTAAACTTGCAGCCCCATCAGAGTTGATCCTTGCATTCTAGGTTTGATGCATTTAAGACCTTCAGTCCATATTTGCAAAAGTTAAGTAAACACAACTGAGGTCGCTAATAAATCCCCCTTCTTTCCACTGAGTCATTCTTCTGTTCTCCACCATTAATTGTGACCTCTTCTCCCCAAGACTAGGATGTACCTAAGACAATATGTACCACTAGCAATTACCTAAGGTGTGTGGGTGTTGAGTGGAGAGAAGGTTGTAAGCTGGGAAGCTGGTTGGACAAAAGAGTAAGCAGTGGGAGAGAGGAGCCATTTCTAAGATTTTTGGTTGGAGCTTTGTGTTCAGCAAAGCTAAGCCTCCAAGTAAGACTGTGGGGTCTTGTTCCTATCCAACCATTTCAAAATGAAATGAAGCTTGCAAGCCAAACAACAGGGTCATTTCACTTAGTGAACTCTTTTGCAAACCAAATCTTGATGATTTCACACAGCCCTAATTCTACACCCATGTGTATGGCAAACTTTGGAGCAGGTTTCAGAGTAGCAGCCGTGTTAGTCTATATTCACAAAAAGAAAAGGAGTACTTGTGGCACCCTAGAGACTAACAAATTTATTTGAGCATAAGCTTTTGTGAGCTGTAG